>NC_142718.1:4411046-5036046 GCF_055471065.1 Atractosteus spatula | reverse complement strand
AGAAGCAAATTTTCCAGTCTAATGAGTGGAATTTTGAGGAAATTGTCTTTGAGAAATATTTGAACCCTAACCCTAACTAGCAAAACCCGAAGCTAGGGTTAGGGTTTTATTCCCATACAATGTAGACAGTTTTTGATGGCATGGCTGTGTTTTAGGGCTGAAAGGATACTTAGGAATATAGTTCTTTCAATGTTTTCTAAACATTTTTTTCTGGCCTATATGGCTGTATACAGTGCTTTGCCCCAAAAAGGAATGGCGTCTGAATTGCCCGACAGGCAACAGTTCGAAAGAACCTGATTTAGCTTTCAAACTCTTGCCATGGGCTTTGAAATCACAGGCATATTAACAAATAGAGCCAAAATGTATTAGTTGTTTCGGACTTTTCGGCCACTTGAGCCTCAACGTACATTCATTTAGCACTCCGTTCAACCCAAAATGTCCAATGAAAGAATACCTTTCAACAATTAATTTGACCATTCCTGACACACTCTTTTGGTTTTGGCAGAGTTGTATTGTCTTTTCAGACTCATATTTTGATTCAGAGAAGCAAATGTTTCAATCTAATGAGTGGAATTTTGAGGAAATTGTCTTTGAGAAATATTTGAGCCCTAACCCTAACTAGCAAAACCCGAAGCTAGGGTTAGGGTTTTATTCCCATTCAATGTAGACAGTTTTTGATGGCATGGCTGTGTTTTAGGGCTGAAAGGATACTTAGGAATATAGTTCTTTCAATGTTTTCTAAACATTTTTTTCTGACTTAGATGTCTGTATACAGTGCTTTGCTCCAAAAAGGAATGGCGTCTGAATTGCCCGACAGGCAACAGTTCGAAAGAACCTGATTTAGGTTTCAAACTCTTGCCATGGGCTTTGAAATCACAGGCATATTAACAAATAGAGCTAAAATGTATTAGATGTTTCAGACTTTTCGGCCACTTGAGCCTCAACGTACAATCATTTAGCACTCCGTTCAACCCAAAATGTCCAATGAAAGAATACCTTTCAACAATTAATTTGAGCATTCCTGACACACTCTTTTGGTTTTTGCAGTGTTGTATTGTCTTTTCAGACTCATATTTTGATTCAGAGAAGCAAAGTTTCCAGTCTAATGAGTGGAATTTTGAGAAAATTGTCTTTGAGAAATATTTGAGCCCTAACCCTAACTAGGAAAACCCGAAGCTAGGGTTAGGGTTTTATTCCCATACAATGTAGACAGTTTTTGATGGCATGGCTGTGTTTTAGGGCTGAAAGGATACTTAGGAATATAGTTCTTTCAATATTTTCTAAACATTTTTTTCTGACCTATATGGCTGTATACAGTGCTTTGCTCCAAAAACGAATGGCGTCTGAATTGCCCGACAGGCAACAGTTCGAAAGAACCTGATTTAGCTTTCAAACTCTTGCCATGGGCTTTGAAATCACAGGCATATTAACAAATAGAGCCAAAATGTATTAGTTGTTTCGGACTTTTCGACCACTTGAGCCTCAACGTACATTCATTTAGCACTCCGTTCAACCCAAAATGTCCAAAGAAAGAATACCTTTCAACAATTAATTTGACCATTCCTGACACACTCTTTTGGTTTTGGCAGTGTTGTATTGTCTTTTCAGACTCATATTTTGATTCAGAGAAGCAAATTTTTCAATCTAATGAGTGGAATTTTGAGAAAATTGTCTTTGAGAAATATTTGAGCCCTAACCCTAACTAGCAAAACCCGAAGCTAGGGTTAGGGTTTTATTCCCATACAATGTAGACAGTTTTTGATGGCATGGCTGTGTTTTAGGGCTGAAAGGATACTGAGGAATATAGTTCTTTCAATGTTTTCTAAACATTTTTTTCTGGCCTATATGGCTGTATACAGTGCTTTGCCCCAAAAAGGAATGGCGTCTGAATTGCCCGACAGGCAACAGTTCGACAGAACCTGATTTAGCTTTCAAACTCTTGCCATGGGCTTTGAAATCACAGGCATATTAACAAATAGAGCCAAAATGTATTAGTTGTTTCGGACTTTTCGGCCACTTGAGCCTCAACGTACATTCATTTAGCACTCCGTTCAACCCAAAATGTCCAAAGAAAGAATACCTTTCAACAATTAATTTGACCATTCCTGACACACTCTTTTGGTTTTGGCAGTGTTGTATTGTCTTTTCAGACTCATATTTTGATTCAGAGAAGCAAATTTTCCAGTCTAATGAGTGGAATTTTGAGGAAATTGTCTTTGAGAAATATTTGAGCCCTAACCCTAACTAGCAAAACCCGAAGCTAGGGTTAGGGTTTTATTCCCATACTATGTAGACAGTTTTTGATGGCATGGCTGTGTTTTAGGGCTGAAAGGATACTGAGGAATATAGTTCTTTCAATGTTTCTAAACATTTTTTTCTGGCCTATATGGCTGTATACAGTGCTTTACCCCAAAAAGGAATGGCGTCTGAATTGCCCGACAGGCAACAGTTCGAAAGAACCTGATTTAGCTTTCAAACTCTTGCCATGGGCTTTGAAATCACAGGCATATTAACAAATAGAGCCAAAATGTATTAGTTGTTTCGGACTTTTCGGCCACTTGAGCCTCAACGTACATTCATTTAGCACTCCGTTCAACCCAAAATGTCCAAAGAAAGAATACCTTTCAACAATTAATTTGACCATTCCTGACACACTCTTTTGGTTTTGGCAGAGTTGTATTGTCTTTTCAGACTCATATTTTGATTCAGAGAAGCAAATGTTTCAATCTAATGAGTGGAATTTTGAGGAAATTGTCTTTGAGAAATATTTGAGCCCTAACCCTAACTAGCAAAACCCGAAGCTAGGGTTAGGGTTTTATTCCCATTCAATGTAGACAGTTTTTGATGGCATGGCTGTGTTTTAGGGCTGAAAGGATACTTAGGAATATAGTTCTTTCAATGTTTTCTAAACATTTTTTTCTGACTTAGATGTCTGTATACAGTGCTTTGCTCCAAAAAGGAATGGCGTCTGAATTGCCCGACAGGCAACAGTTCGAAAGAACCTGATTTAGCTTTCAAACTCTTGCCATGGGCTTTGAAATCACAGGCATATTAACAAATAGAGCCAAAATGTATTAGATGTTTCAGACTTTTCGGCCACTTGAGCCTCAACGTACAATCATTTAGCACTCCGTTCAACCCAAAATGTCCAATGAAAGAATACCTTTCAACAATTAATTTGAGCATTCCTGACACACTCTTTTGGTTTTTGCAGTGTTGTATTGTCTTTTCAGACTCATATTTTGATTCAGAGAAGCAAAGTTTCCAGTCTAATGAGTGGAATTTTGAGAAAATTGTCTTTGAGAAATATTTGAGCCCTAACCCTAACTAGGAAAACCCGAAGCTAGGGTTAGGGTTTTATTCCCATACAATGTAGACAGTTTTTGATGGCATGGCTGTGTTTTAGGGCTGAAAGGATACTTAGGAATATAGTTCTTTCAATGTTTTCTAAACATTTTTTTCTGACCTATATGGCTGTATACAGTGCTTTGCTCCAAAAACGAATGGCGTCTGAATTGCCCGACAGGCAACAGTTCGAAAGAACCTGATTTAGCTTTCAAACTCTTGCCATGGGCTTTGAAATCACAGGCATATTAACAAATAGAGCCAAAATGTATTAGTTGTTTCGGACTTTTCGACCACTTGAGCCTCAACGTACATTCATTTAGCACTCCGTTCAACCCAAAATGTCCAATGAAAGAATACCTTTCAACAATTAATTTGAGCATTCCTGACACACTCTTTTGGTTTTGGCAGTGTTGTATTGTCTTTTCAGACTCATATTTTGATTCAGAGAAGCAAATTTTCCAGTCTAATGAGTGGAATTTTGAGAAAATTGTCTTTGAGAAATATTTGAGCCCTAACCCTAACTAGCAAAACCCGAAGCTAGGGTTAGGGTTTTATTCCCATACAATGTAGACAGTTTTTGATGGCATGGCTGTGTTTTAGGGCTGAAAGGATACTTAGGAATATAGTTCTTTCAATGTTTTCTAAACATTTTTTTCTGACCTATATGTCTGTATACAGTGCTTTGCTCCAAAAAGGAAAGGAGTCTGAATTGCCCGACAGGCAACAGTTCGAAAGAACCTGATTTAGCTTTCAAACTCTTGCCATGGGCTTTGAAATCACAGGCATATTAACAAATAGAGCCAAAATGTATTAGTTGTTTCGGACTTTTCGGCCACTTGAGCCTCAACGTACATTCATTTAGCACTCCGTTCAACCCAAAATGTCCAATGAAAGAATACCTTTCAACAATTAATTTGAGCATTCCTGACACACTCTTTTGGTTTTTGCAGTGTTGTATTGTCTTTTCAGACTCATATTTTGATTCAGAGAAGCAAAGTTTCCAGTCTAATGAGTGGAATTTTGAGAAAATTGTCTTTGAGAAATATTTGAGCCCTAACCCTAACTAGGAAAACCCGAAGCTAGGGTTAGGGTTTTATTCCCATACAATGTAGACAGTTTTTGATGGCATGGCTGTGTTTTAGGGCTGAAAGGATACTTAGGAATATAGTTCTTTCAATATTTTCTAAACATTTTTTTCTGACCTATATGGCTGTATACAGTGCTTTGCTCCAAAAACGAATGGCGTCTGAATTGCCCGACAGGCAACAGTTCGAAAGAACCTGATTTAGCTTTCAAACTCTTGCCATGGGCTTTGAAATCACAGGCATATTAACAAATAGAGCCAAAATGTATTAGTTGTTTCGGACTTTTCGACCACTTGAGCCTCAACGTACATTCATTTAGCACTCCGTTCAACCCAAAATGTCCAAAGAAAGAATACCTTTCAACAATTAATTTGACCATTCCTGACACACTCTTTTGGTTTTGGCAGTGTTGTATTGTCTTTTCAGACTCATATTTTGATTCAGAGAAGCAAATTTTTCAATCTAATGAGTGGAATTTTGAGAAAATTGTCTTTGAGAAATATTTGAGCCCTAACCCTAACTAGCAAAACCCGAAGCTAGGGTTAGGGTTTTATTCCCATACAATGTAGACAGTTTTTGATGGCATGGCTGTGTTTTAGGGCTGAAAGGATACTGAGGAATATAGTTCTTTCAATGTTTTCTAAACATTTTTTTCTGGCCTATATGGCTGTATACAGTGCTTTGCCCCAAAAAGGAATGGCGTCTGAATTGCCCGACAGGCAACAGTTCGACAGAACCTGATTTAGCTTTCAAACTCTTGCCATGGGCTTTGAAATCACAGGCATATTAACAAATAGAGCCAAAATGTATTAGTTGTTTCGGACTTTTCGGCCACTTGAGCCTCAACGTACATTCATTTAGCACTCCGTTCAACCCAAAATGTCCAAAGAAAGAATACCTTTCAACAATTAATTTGACCATTCCTGACACACTCTTTTGGTTTTGGCAGTGTTGTATTGTCTTTTCAGACTCATATTTTGATTCAGAGAAGCAAATTTTCCAGTCTAATGAGTGGAATTTTGAGGAAATTGTCTTTGAGAAATATTTGAGCCCTAACCCTAACTAGCAAAACCCGAAGCTAGGGTTAGGGTTTTATTCCCATACTATGTAGACAGTTTTTGATGGCATGGCTGTGTTTTAGGGCTGAAAGGATACTGAGGAATATAGTTCTTTCAATGTTTCTAAACATTTTTTTCTGGCCTATATGGCTGTATACAGTGCTTTACCCCAAAAAGGAATGGCGTCTGAATTGCCCGACAGGCAACAGTTCGAAAGAACCTGATTTAGCTTTCAAACTCTTGCCATGGGCTTTGAAATCACAGGCATATTAACAAATAGAGCCAAAATGTATTAGTTGTTTCGGACTTTTCGGCCACTTGAGCCTCAACGTACATTCATTTAGCACTCCGTTCAACCCAAAATGTCCAAAGAAAGAATACCTTTCAACAATTAATTTGACCATTCCTGACACACTCTTTTGGTTTTGGCAGAGTTGTATTGTCTTTTCAGACTCATATTTTGATTCAGAGAAGCAAATGTTTCAATCTAATGAGTGGAATTTTGAGGAAATTGTCTTTGAGAAATATTTGAGCCCTAACCCTAACTAGCAAAACCCGAAGCTAGGGTTAGGGTTTTATTCCCATTCAATGTAGACAGTTTTTGATGGCATGGCTGTGTTTTAGGGCTGAAAGGATACTTAGGAATATAGTTCTTTCAATGTTTTCTAAACATTTTTTTCTGACTTAGATGTCTGTATACAGTGCTTTGCTCCAAAAAGGAATGGCGTCTGAATTGCCCGACAGGCAACAGTTCGAAAGAACCTGATTTAGCTTTCAAACTCTTGCCATGGGCTTTGAAATCACAGGCATATTAACAAATAGAGCCAAAATGTATTAGATGTTTCAGACTTTTCGGCCACTTGAGCCTCAACGTACAATCATTTAGCACTCCGTTCAACCCAAAATGTCCAATGAAAGAATACCTTTCAACAATTAATTTGAGCATTCCTGACACACTCTTTTGGTTTTTGCAGTGTTGTATTGTCTTTTCAGACTCATATTTTGATTCAGAGAAGCAAAGTTTCCAGTCTAATGAGTGGAATTTTGAGAAAATTGTCTTTGAGAAATATTTGAGCCCTAACCCTAACTAGGAAAACCCGAAGCTAGGGTTAGGGTTTTATTCCCATACAATGTAGACAGTTTTTGATGGCATGGCTGTGTTTTAGGGCTGAAAGGATACTTAGGAATATAGTTCTTTCAATGTTTTCTAAACATTTTTTTCTGACCTATATGGCTGTATACAGTGCTTTGCTCCAAAAACGAATGGCGTCTGAATTGCCCGACAGGCAACAGTTCGAAAGAACCTGATTTAGCTTTCAAACTCTTGCCATGGGCTTTGAAATCACAGGCATATTAACAAATAGAGCCAAAATGTATTAGTTGTTTCGGACTTTTCGACCACTTGAGCCTCAACGTACATTCATTTAGCACTCCGTTCAACCCAAAATGTCCAATGAAAGAATACCTTTCAACAATTAATTTGAGCATTCCTGACACACTCTTTTGGTTTTGGCAGTGTTGTATTGTCTTTTCAGACTCATATTTTGATTCAGAGAAGCAAATTTTCCAGTCTAATGAGTGGAATTTTGAGAAAATTGTCTTTGAGAAATATTTGAGCCCTAACCCTAACTAGCAAAACCCGAAGCTAGGGTTAGGGTTTTATTCCCATACAATGTAGACAGTTTTTGATGGCATGGCTGTGTTTTAGGGCTGAAAGGATACTTAGGAATATAGTTCTTTCAATGTTTTCTAAACATTTTTTTCTGACCTATATGTCTGTATACAGTGCTTTGCTCCAAAAAGGAAAGGAGTCTGAATTGCCCGACAGGCAACAGTTCGAAAGAACCTGATTTAGCTTTCAAACTCTTGCCATGGGCTTTGAAATCACAGGCATATTAACAAATAGAGCCAAAATGTATTAGTTGTTTCGGACTTTTCGGCCACTTGAGCCTCAACGTACATTCATTTAGCACTCCGTTCAACCCAAAATGTCCAATGAAAGAATACCTTTCAACAATTAATTTGACCATTCCTGACACACTCTTTTGGTTTTGGCAGTGATGTATTGTCTTTTCAGACTCATATTTTGATTCAGAGAAGCAAATTTTCCAGTCTAATGAGTGGAAATTTGAGAAAATTGTCTTTGAGAAATATTTGAGCCCTAACCCTAACTAGCAAAACCCGAAGCTAGGGTTAGGGTTTTATTCCCATACAATTTAGACAGTTTTTGATGGCATGGCTGTGTTTTAGGGCTGAAAGGATACTTAGGAATATAGTTCTTTCAATGTTTTCTAAACATTTTTTTCTGGCCTATATGGCTGTATACAGTGCTTTGCCCCAAAAAGGAATGGCGTCTGAATTGCCCGACAGGCAACAGTTCGAAAGAACCTGATTTAGCTTTCAAACTCTTGCCATGGGCTTTGAAATCACAGGCATATTAACAAATAGAGCCAAAATGTATTAGTTGTTTCGGACTTTTCGGCCACTTGAGCCTCAACGTACATTCATTTAGCACTCCGTTCAACCCAAAATGTCCAATGAAAGAATACCTTTCAACAATTAATTTGAGCATTCCTGACACACTCTTTTGGTTTTGGCAGTGTTGTATTGTCTTTTCAGACTCATATTTTGATTCAGAGAAGCAAATTTTTCAATCTAATGAGTGGAATTTTGAGAAAATTGTCTTTGAGAAATATTTGAGCCCTAACCCTAACTAGCAAAACCCGAAGCTAGGGTTAGGGTTTTATTCCCATACAATGTAGACAGTTTTTGATGGCATGGCTGTGTTTTAGGGCTGAAAGGATACTGAGGAATATAGTTCTTTCAATGTTTCTAAACATCTTTTTCTGGCCTATATGGCTGTATACAGTGCTTTGCCCCAAAAAGGAATGGCGTCTGAATTGCCCGTCAGGCAACAGTTCGAAAGAACCTGATTTAGCTTTCAAACTCTTGCCATGGGCTTTGAAATCACAGGCATATTAACAAATAGAGCCAAAATGTATTAGTTGTTTCGGACTTTTCGGCCACTTGAGCCTCAACGTACATTCATTTAGCACTCCGTTCAACCCAAAATGTCCAAAGAAAGAATACCTTTCAACAATTAATTTGAGCATTCCTGACACACTCTTTTGGTTTTGGCAGTGTTGTATTGTCTTTTCAGACTCATATTTTGATTCAGAGAAGCAAATTTTCCAGTCTAATGAGTGGAATTTTGAGGAAATTGTCTTTGAGAAATATTTGAGCCCTAACCCTAACTAGCAAAACCCGAAGCTAGGGTTAGGGTTTTATTCCCATACAATGTAGACAGTTTTTGATGGCATGGCTGTGTTTTAGGGCTGAAAGGATACTTAGGAATATAGTTCTTTCAATGTTTTCTAAACATTTTTTTCTGGCCTATATGGCTGTATACAGTGCTTTGCCCCAAAAAGGAATGGCGTCTGAATTGCCCGACAGGCAACAGTTCGACAGAACCTGATTTAGCTTTCAAACTCTTGCCATGGGCTTTGAAATCACAGGCATATTAACAAATAGAGCCAAAATGTATTAGTTGTTTCGGACTTTTCGGCCACTTGAGCCTCAACGTACATTCATTTAGCACTCCGTTCAACCCAAAATGTCCAAAGAAAGAATACCTTTCAACAATTAATTTGACCATTCCTGACACACTCTTTTGGTTTTGGCAGTGTTGTATTGTCTTTTCAGACTCATATTTTGATTCAGAGAAGCAAATTTTCCAGTCTAATGAGTGGAATTTTGAGAAAATTGTCTTTGAGAAATATTTGAGCCCTAACCCTAACTAGCAAAACCCGAAGCTAGGGTTAGGGTTTTATTCCCATACTATGTAGACAGTTTTTGATGGCATGGCTGTGTTTTAGGGCTGAAAGGATACTGAGGAATATAGTATTTTCAATGTTTCTAAACATTTTTTTCTGGCCTATATGGCTGTTTACAGTGCTTTACCCCAAAAAGGAATGGCGTCTGAATTGCCCGACAGGCAACAGTTCGAAAGAACCTGATTTAGCTTTCAAACTCTTGCCATGGGCTTTGAAATCACAGGCATATTAACAAATAGAGCCAAAATGTATTAGTTGTTTCGGACTTTTCGGCCACTTGAGCCTCAACGTACATTCATTTAGCACTCCGTTCAACCCAAAATGTCCAAAGAAAGAAAACCTTTCAACAATTAATTTGACCATTCCTGACACACTCTTTTGGTTTTGGCAGTGTTGTATTGTCTTTTCAGACTCATATTTTGATTCAGAGAAGCAAATTTTCCAGTCTAATGAGTGGAATTTTGAGGAAATTGTCTTTGAGAAATATTTGAACCCTAACCCTAACTAGCAAAACCCGAAGCTAGGGTTAGGGTTTTATTCCCATACAATGTAGACAGTTTTTGATGGCATGGCTGTGTTTTAGGGCTGAAAGGATACTTAGGAATATAGTTCTTTCAATGTTTTCTAAACATTTTTTTCTGGCCTATATGGCTGTATACAGTGCTTTGCCCCAAAAAGGAATGGCGTCTGAATTGCCCGACAGGCAACAGTTCGAAAGAACCTGATTTAGCTTTCAAACTCTTGCCATGGGCTTTGAAATCACAGGCATATTAACAAATAGAGCCAAAATGTATTAGTTGTTTCGGACTTTTCGGCCACTTGAGCCTCAACGTACATTCATTTAGCACTCCGTTCAACCCAAAATGTCCAATGAAAGAATACCTTTCAACAATTAATTTGACCATTCCTGACACACTCTTTTGGTTTTGGCAGAGTTGTATTGTCTTTTCAGACTCATATTTTGATTCAGAGAAGCAAATGTTTCAATCTAATGAGTGGAATTTTGAGGAAATTGTCTTTGAGAAATATTTGAGCCCTAACCCTAACTAGCAAAACCCGAAGCTAGGGTTAGGGTTTTATTCCCATTCAATGTAGACAGTTTTTGATGGCATGGCTGTGTTTTAGGGCTGAAAGGATACTGAGGAATATAGTTCTTTCAATGTTTTCTAAACATTTTTTTCTGACTTAGATGTCTGTATACAGTGCTTTGCTCCAAAAAGGAATGGCGTCTGAATTGCCCGACAGGCAACAGTTCGAAAGAACCTGATTTAGCTTTCAAACTCTTGCCATGGGCTTTGAAATCACAGGCATATTAACAAATAGAGTCAAAATGTATTAGTTGTTTCAGACTTTTCGGCCACTTGAGCCTCAACGTACAATCATTTAGCACTCCGTTCAACCCAAAATGTCCAATGAAAGAATACCTTTCAACAATTAATTTGAGCATTCCTGACACACTCTTTTGGTTTTTGCAGTGTTGTATTGTCTTTTCAGACTCATATTTTGATTCAGAGAAGCAAAGTTTCCAGTCTAATGAGTGGAATTTTGAGAAAATTGTCTTTGAGAAATATTTGAGCCCTAACCCTAACTAGGAAAACCCGAAGCTAGGGTTAGGGTTTTATTCCCATACAATGTAGACAGTTTTTGATGGCATGGCTGTGTTTTAGGGCTGAAAGGATACTTAGGAATATAGTTCTTTCAATGTTTTCTAAACATTTTTTTCTGACCTATATGGCTGTATACAGTGCTTTGCTCCAAAAACGAATGGCGTCTGAATTGCCCGACAGGCAACAGTTCGAAAGAACCTGATTTAGCTTTCAAACTCTTGCCATGGGCTTTGAAATCACAGGCATATTAACAAATAGAGCCAAAATGTATTAGTTGTTTCGGACTTTTCGACCACTTGAGCCTCAACGTACATTCATTTAGCACTCCTTTCAACCCAAAATGTCCAATGAAAGAATACCTTTCAACAATTAATTTGAGCATTCCTGACACACTCTTTTGGTTTTGGCAGTGTTGTATTGTCTTTTCAGACTCATATTTTGATTCAGAGAAGCAAATTTTCCAGTCTAATGAGTGGAATTTTGAGAAAATTGTCTTTGAGAAATATTTGAGCCCTAACCCTAACTAGCAAAACCCGAAGCTAGGGTTAGGGTTTTATTCCCATACAATGTAGACAGTTTTTGATGGCATGGCTGTGTTTTAGGGCTGAAAGGATACTTAGGAATATAGTTCTTTCAATGTTTTCTAAACATTTTTTTCTGGCCTATATGGCTGTATACAGTGCTTTGCCCCAAAAAGGAATGGCGTCTGAATTGCCCGACAGGCAACAGTTCGAAAGAACCTGATTTAGCTTTCAAACTCTTGCCATGGGCTTTGAAATCACAGGCATATTAACAAATAGAGCCAAAATGTATTAGTTGTTTCGGACTTTTCGGCCACTTGAGCCTCAACGTACATTCATTTAGCACTCCGTTCAACCCAAAATGTCCAATGAAAGAATACCTTTCAACAATTAATTTGAGCATTCCTGACACACTCTTTTGGTTTTGGCAGTGTTGTATTGTCTTTTCAGACTCATATTTTGATTCAGAGAAGCAAATTTTTCAATCTAATGAGTGGAATTTTGAGAAAATTGTCTTTGAGAAATATTTGAGCCCTAACCCTAACTAGCAAAACCCGAAGCTAGGGTTAGGGTTTTATTCCCATACAATGTAGACAGTTTTTGATGGCATGGCTGTGTTTTAGGGCTGAAAGGATACTTAGGAATATAGTTCTTTCAATGTTTTCTAAACATTTTTTTCTGGCCTATATGGCTGTATACAGTGCTTTGCCCCAAAAAGGAATGGCTTCTGAATTGCCCGACAGGCAACAGTTCGAAAGAACCTGATTTAGCTTTCAAACTCTTGCCATGGGCTTTGAAATCACAGGCATATTAACAAATAGAGCCAAAATGTATTAGTTGTTTCGGACTTTTCGGCCACTTGAGCCTCAACGTACATTCATTTAGCACTCCGTTCAACCCAAAATGTCCAATGAAAGAATACCTTTCAACAATTAATTTGAGCATTCCTGACACACTCTTTTGGTTTTGGCAGTGTTGTATTGTCTTTTCAGACTCATATTTTGATTCAGAGAAGCAAATTTTTCAATCTAATGAGTGGAATTTTGAGAAAATTGTCTTTGAGAAATATTTGAGCCCTAACCCTAACTAGCAAAACCCGAAGCTAGGGTTAGGGTTTTATTCCCATACAATGTAGACAGTTTTTGATGGCATGGCTGTGTTTTAGGGCTGAAAGGATACTGAGGAATATAGTTCTTTCAATGTTTCTAAACATCTTTTTCTGGCCTATATGGCTGTATACAGTGCTTTGCCCCAAAAAGGAATGGCGTCTGAATTGCCCGTCAGGCAACAGTTCGAAAGAACCTGATTTAGCTTTCAAACTCTTGCCATGGGCTTTGAAATCACAGGCATATTAACAAATAGAGCCAAAATGTATTAGTTGTTTCGGACTTTTCGGCCACTTGAGCCTCAACGTACATTCATTTAGCACTCCGTTCAACCCAAAATGTCCAAAGAAAGAATACCTTTCAACAATTAATTTGACCATTCCTGACACACTCTTTTGGTTTTGGCAGTGTTGTATTGTCTTTTCAGACTCATATTTTGATTCAGAGAAGCAAATTTTCCAGTCTAATGAGTGGAATTTTGAGGAAATTGTCTTTGAGAAATATTTGAGCCCTAACCCTAACTAGCAAAACCCGAAGCTAGGGTTAGGGTTTTATTCCCATACAATGTAGACAGTTTTTGATGGCATGGCTGTGTTTTAGGGCTGAAAGGATACTTAGGAATATAGTTCTTTCAATGTTTTCTAAACATTTTTTTCTGGCCTATATGGCTGTATACAGTGCTTTGCCCCAAAAAGGAATGGCGTCTGAATTGCCCGACAGGCAACAGTTCGACAGAACCTGATTTAGCTTTCAAACTCTTGCCATGGGCTTTGAAATCACAGGCATATTAACAAATAGAGCCAAAATGTATTAGTTGTTTCGGACTTTTCGGCCACTTGAGCCTCAACGTACATTCATTTAGCACTCCGTTCAACCCAAAATGTCCAAAGAAAGAATACCTTTCAACAATTAATTTGACCATTCCTGACACACTCTTTTGGTTTTGGCAGTGTTGTATTGTCTTTTCAGACTCATATTTTGATTCAGAGAAGCAAATTTTCCAGTCTAATGAGTGGAATTTTGAGAAAATTGTCTTTGAGAAATATTTGAGCCCTAACCCTAACTAGCAAAACCCGAAGCTAGGGTTAGGGTTTTATTCCCATACAATGTAGACAGTTTTTGATGGCATGGCTGTGTTTTAGGGCTGAAAGGATACTTAGGAATATAGTTCTTTCAATGTTTTCTAAACATTTTTTTCTGGCCTATATGGCTGTATACAGTGCTTTGCCCCAAAAAGGAATGGCGTCTGAATTGCCCGACAGGCAACAGTTCGAAAGAACCTGATTTAGCTTTCAAACTCTTGCCATGGGCTTTGAAATCACAGGCATATTAACAAATAGAGCCAAAATGTATTAGTTGTTTCGGACTTTTCGGCCACTTGAGCCTCAACGTACATTCATTTAGCACTCCGTTCAACCCAAAATGTCCAATGAAAGAATACCTTTCAACAATTAATTTGAGCATTCCTGACACACTCTTTTGGTTTTGGCAGTGTTGTATTGTCTTTTCAGACTCATATTTTGATTCAGAGAAGCAAATTTTTCAATCTAATGAGTGGAATTTTGAGAAAATTGTCTTTGAGAAATATTTGAGCCCTAACCCTAACTAGCAAAACCCGAAGCTAGGGTTAGGGTTTTATTCCCATACAATGTAGACAGTTTTTGATGGCATGGCTGTGTTTTAGGGCTGAAAGGATACTTAGGAATATAGTTCTTTCAATGTTTTCTAAACATTTTTTTCTGGCCTATATGGCTGTATACAGTGCTTTGCCCCAAAAAGGAATGGCTTCTGAATTGCCCGACAGGCAACAGTTCGAAAGAACCTGATTTAGCTTTCAAACTCTTGCCATGGGCTTTGAAATCACAGGCATATTAACAAATAGAGCCAAAATGTATTAGTTGTTTCGGACTTTTCGGCCACTTGAGCCTCAACGTACATTCATTTAGCACTCCGTTCAACCCAAAATGTCCAATGAAAGAATACCTTTCAACAATTAATTTGAGCATTCCTGACACACTCTTTTGGTTTTGGCAGTGTTGTATTGTCTTTTCAGACTCATATTTTGATTCAGAGAAGCAAATTTTTCAATCTAATGAGTGGAATTTTGAGAAAATTGTCTTTGAGAAATATTTGAGCCCTAACCCTAACTAGCAAAACCCGAAGCTAGGGTTAGGGTTTTATTCCCATACAATGTAGACAGTTTTTGATGGCATGGCTGTGTTTTAGGGCTGAAAGGATACTGAGGAATATAGTTCTTTCAATGTTTCTAAACATCTTTTTCTGGCCTATATGGCTGTATACAGTGCTTTGCCCCAAAAAGGAATGGCGTCTGAATTGCCCGTCAGGCAACAGTTCGAAAGAACCTGATTTAGCTTTCAAACTCTTGCCATGGGCTTTGAAATCACAGGCATATTAACAAATAGAGCCAAAATGTATTAGTTGTTTCGGACTTTTCGGCCACTTGAGCCTCAACGTACATTCATTTAGCACTCCGTTCAACCCAAAATGTCCAAAGAAAGAATACCTTTCAACAATTAATTTGACCATTCCTGACACACTCTTTTGGTTTTGGCAGTGTTGTATTGTCTTTTCAGACTCATATTTTGATTCAGAGAAGCAAATTTTCCAGTCTAATGAGTGGAATTTTGAGGAAATTGTCTTTGAGAAATATTTGAGCCCTAACCCTAACTAGCAAAACCCGAAGCTAGGGTTAGGGTTTTATTCCCATACAATGTAGACAGTTTTTGATGGCATGGCTGTGTTTTAGGGCTGAAAGGATACTTAGGAATATAGTTCTTTCAATGTTTTCTAAACATTTTTTTCTGGCCTATATGGCTGTATACAGTGCTTTGCCCCAAAAAGGAATGGCGTCTGAATTGCCCGACAGGCAACAGTTCGACAGAACCTGATTTAGCTTTCAAACTCTTGCCATGGGCTTTGAAATCACAGGCATATTAACAAATAGAGCCAAAATGTATTAGTTGTTTCGGACTTTTCGGCCACTTGAGCCTCAACGTACATTCATTTAGCACTCCGTTCAACCCAAAATGTCCAAAGAAAGAATACCTTTCAACAATTAATTTGACCATTCCTGACACACTCTTTTGGTTTTGGCAGTGTTGTATTGTCTTTTCAGACTCATATTTTGATTCAGAGAAGCAAATTTTCCAGTCTAATGAGTGGAATTTTGAGAAAATTGTCTTTGAGAAATATTTGAGCCCTAACCCTAACTAGCAAAACCCGAAGCTAGGGTTAGGGTTTTATTCCCATACTATGTAGACAGTTTTTGATGGCATGGCTGTGTTTTAGGGCTGAAAGGATACTGAGGAATATAGTATTTTCAATGTTTCTAAACATTTTTTTCTGGCCTATATGGCTGTTTACAGTGCTTTACCCCAAAAAGGAATGGCGTCTGAATTGCCCGACAGGCAACAGTTCGAAAGAACCTGATTTAGCTTTCAAACTCTTGCCATGGGCTTTGAAATCACAGGCATATTAACAAATAGAGCCAAAATGTATTAGTTGTTTCGGACTTTTCGGCCACTTGAGCCTCAACGTACATTCATTTAGCACTCCGTTCAACCCAAAATGTCCAAAGAAAGAAAACCTTTCAACAATTAATTTGACCATTCCTGACACACTCTTTTGGTTTTGGCAGTGTTGTATTGTCTTTTCAGACTCATATTTTGATTCAGAGAAGCAAATTTTCCAGTCTAATGAGTGGAATTTTGAGGAAATTGTCTTTGAGAAATATTTGAACCCTAACCCTAACTAGCAAAACCCGAAGCTAGGGTTAGGGTTTTATTCCCATACAATGTAGACAGTTTTTGATGGCATGGCTGTGTTTTAGGGCTGAAAGGATACTTAGGAATATAGTTCTTTCAATGTTTTCTAAACATTTTTTTCTGGCCTATATGGCTGTATACAGTGCTTTGCCCCAAAAAGGAATGGCGTCTGAATTGCCCGACAGGCAACAGTTCGAAAGAACCTGATTTAGCTTTCAAACTCTTGCCATGGGCTTTGAAATCACAGGCATATTAACAAATAGAGCCAAAATGTATTAGTTGTTTCGGACTTTTCGGCCACTTGAGCCTCAACGTACATTCATTTAGCACTCCGTTCAACCCAAAATGTCCAATGAAAGAATACCTTTCAACAATTAATTTGACCATTCCTGACACACTCTTTTGGTTTTGGCAGAGTTGTATTGTCTTTTCAGACTCATATTTTGATTCAGAGAAGCAAATGTTTCAATCTAATGAGTGGAATTTTGAGGAAATTGTCTTTGAGAAATATTTGAGCCCTAACCCTAACTAGCAAAACCCGAAGCTAGGGTTAGGGTTTTATTCCCATTCAATGTAGACAGTTTTTGATGGCATGGCTGTGTTTTAGGGCTGAAAGGATACTGAGGAATATAGTTCTTTCAATGTTTTCTAAACATTTTTTTCTGACTTAGATGTCTGTATACAGTGCTTTGCTCCAAAAAGGAATGGCGTCTGAATTGCCCGACAGGCAACAGTTCGAAAGAACCTGATTTAGCTTTCAAACTCTTGCCATGGGCTTTGAAATCACAGGCATATTAACAAATAGAGTCAAAATGTATTAGTTGTTTCAGACTTTTCGGCCACTTGAGCCTCAACGTACAATCATTTAGCACTCCGTTCAACCCAAAATGTCCAATGAAAGAATACCTTTCAACAATTAATTTGAGCATTCCTGACACACTCTTTTGGTTTTTGCAGTGTTGTATTGTCTTTTCAGACTCATATTTTGATTCAGAGAAGCAAAGTTTCCAGTCTAATGAGTGGAATTTTGAGAAAATTGTCTTTGAGAAATATTTGAGCCCTAACCCTAACTAGGAAAACCCGAAGCTAGGGTTAGGGTTTTATTCCCATACAATGTAGACAGTTTTTGATGGCATGGCTGTGTTTTAGGGCTGAAAGGATACTTAGGAATATAGTTCTTTCAATGTTTTCTAAACATTTTTTTCTGACCTATATGGCTGTATACAGTGCTTTGCTCCAAAAACGAATGGCGTCTGAATTGCCCGACAGGCAACAGTTCGAAAGAACCTGATTTAGCTTTCAAACTCTTGCCATGGGCTTTGAAATCACAGGCATATTAACAAATAGAGCCAAAATGTATTAGTTGTTTCGGACTTTTCGACCACTTGAGCCTCAACGTACATTCATTTAGCACTCCTTTCAACCCAAAATGTCCAATGAAAGAATACCTTTCAACAATTAATTTGAGCATTCCTGACACACTCTTTTGGTTTTGGCAGTGTTGTATTGTCTTTTCAGACTCATATTTTGATTCAGAGAAGCAAATTTTCCAGTCTAATGAGTGGAATTTTGAGAAAATTGTCTTTGAGAAATATTTGAGCCCTAACCCTAACTAGCAAAACCCGAAGCTAGGGTTAGGGTTTTATTCCCATACAATGTAGACAGTTTTTGATGGCATGGCTGTGTTTTAGGGCTGAAAGGATACTTAGGAATATAGTTCTTTCAATGTTTTCTAAACATTTTTTTCTGGCCTATATGGCTGTATACAGTGCTTTGCCCCAAAAAGGAATGGCGTCTGAATTGCCCGACAGGCAACAGTTCGAAAGAACCTGATTTAGCTTTCAAACTCTTGCCATGGGCTTTGAAATCACAGGCATATTAACAAATAGAGCCAAAATGTATTAGTTGTTTCGGACTTTTCGGCCACTTGAGCCTCAACGTACATTCATTTAGCACTCCGTTCAACCCAAAATGTCCAATGAAAGAATACCTTTCAACAATTAATTTGAGCATTCCTGACACACTCTTTTGGTTTTGGCAGTGTTGTATTGTCTTTTCAGACTCATATTTTGATTCAGAGAAGCAAATTTTTCAATCTAATGAGTGGAATTTTGAGAAAATTGTCTTTGAGAAATATTTGAGCCCTAACCCTAACTAGCAAAACCCGAAGCTAGGGTTAGGGTTTTATTCCCATACAATGTAGACAGTTTTTGATGGCATGGCTGTGTTTTAGGGCTGAAAGGATACTGAGGAATATAGTTCTTTCAATGTTTCTAAACATCTTTTTCTGGCCTATATGGCTGTATACAGTGCTTTGCCCCAAAAAGGAATGGCGTCTGAATTGCCCGTCAGGCAACAGTTCGAAAGAACCTGATTTAGCTTTCAAACTCTTGCCATGGGCTTTGAAATCACAGGCATATTAACAAATAGAGCCAAAATGTATTAGTTGTTTCGGACTTTTCGGCCACTTGAGCCTCAACGTACATTCATTTAGCACTCCGTTCAACCCAAAATGTCCAAAGAAAGAATACCTTTCAACAATTAATTTGACCATTCCTGACACACTCTTTTGGTTTTGGCAGTGTTGTATTGTCTTTTCAGACTCATATTTTGATTCAGAGAAGCAAATTTTCCAGTCTAATGAGTGGAATTTTGAGGAAATTGTCTTTGAGAAATATTTGAGCCCTAACCCTAACTAGCAAAACCCGAAGCTAGGGTTAGGGTTTTATTCCCATACAATGTAGACAGTTTTTGATGGCATGGCTGTGTTTTAGGGCTGAAAGGATACTTAGGAATATAGTTCTTTCAATGTTTTCTAAACATTTTTTTCTGGCCTATATGGCTGTATACAGTGCTTTGCCCCAAAAAGGAATGGCGTCTGAATTGCCCGACAGGCAACAGTTCGACAGAACCTGATTTAGCTTTCAAACTCTTGCCATGGGCTTTGAAATCACAGGCATATTAACAAATAGAGCCAAAATGTATTAGTTGTTTCGGACTTTTCGGCCACTTGAGCCTCAACGTACATTCATTTAGCACTCCGTTCAACCCAAAATGTCCAAAGAAAGAATACCTTTCAACAATTAATTTGACCATTCCTGACACACTCTTTTGGTTTTGGCAGTGTTGTATTGTCTTTTCAGACTCATATTTTGATTCAGAGAAGCAAATTTTCCAGTCTAATGAGTGGAATTTTGAGAAAATTGTCTTTGAGAAATATTTGAGCCCTAACCCTAACTAGCAAAACCCGAAGCTAGGGTTAGGGTTTTATTCCCATTCAATGTAGACAGTTTTTGATGGCATGGCTGTGTTTTAGGGCTGAAAGGATACTGAGGAATATAGTTCTTTCAATGTTTTCTAAACATTTTTTTCTGACTTAGATGTCTGTATACAGTGCTTTGCTCCAAAAAGGAATGGCGTCTGAATTGCCCGACAGGCAACAGTTCGAAAGAACCTGATTTAGCTTTCAAACTCTTGCCATGGGCTTTGAAATCACAGGCATATTAACAAATAGAGCCAAAATGTATTAGTTGTTTCGGACTTTTCGGCCACTTGAGCCTCAACGTACAATCATTTAGCACTCCGTTCAACCCAAAATGTCCAATGAAAGAATACCTTTCAACAATTAATTTGAGCATTCCTGACACACTCTTTTGGTTTTTGCAGTGTTGTATTGTCTTTTCAGACTCATATTTTGATTCAGAGAAGCAAAGTTTCCAGTCTAATGAGTGGAATTTTGAGAAAATTGTCTTTGAGAAATATTTGAGCTCTAACCCTAACTAGGAAAACCCGAAGCTAGGGTTAGGGTTTTATTCCCATACAATGTAGACAGTTTTTGATGGCATGGCTGTGTTTTAGGGCTGAAAGGATACTTAGGAATATAGTTCTTTCAATGTTTTCTAAACATTTTTTTCTGACCTATATGGCTGTATACAGTGCTTTGCTCCAAAAACGAATGGCGTCTGAATTGCCCGACAGGCAACAGTTCGAAAGAACCTGATTTAGCTTTCAAACTCTTGCCATGGGCTTTGAAATCACAGGCATATTAACAAATAGAGCCAAAATGTATTAGTTGTTTCGGACTTTTCGGCCACTTGAGCCTCAACGTACATTCATTTAGCACTCCGTTCAACCCAAAATGTCCAAAGAAAGAAAACCTTTCAACAATTAATTTGACCATTCCTGACACACTCTTTTGGTTTTGGCAGTGTTGTATTGTCTTTTCAGACTCATATTTTGATTCAGAGAAGCAAATTTTCCAGTCTAATGAGTGGAATTTTGAGGAAATTGTCTTTGAGAAATATTTGAACCCTAACCCTAACTAGCAAAACCCGAAGCTAGGGTTAGGGTTTTATTCCCATACAATGTAGACAGTTTTTGATGGCATGGCTGTGTTTTAGGGCTGAAAGGATACTTAGGAATATAGTTCTTTCAATGTTTTCTAAACATTTTTTTCTGGCCTATATGGCTGTATACAGTGCTTTGCCCCAAAAAGGAATGGCGTCTGAATTGCCCGACAGGCAACAGTTCGAAAGAACCTGATTTAGCTTTCAAACTCTTGCCATGGGCTTTGAAATCACAGGCATATTAACAAATAGAGCCAAAATGTATTAGTTGTTTCGGACTTTTCGGCCACTTGAGCCTCAACGTACATTCATTTAGCACTCCGTTCAACCCAAAATGTCCAATGAAAGAATACCTTTCAACAATTAATTTGACCATTCCTGACACACTCTTTTGGTTTTGGCAGAGTTGTATTGTCTTTTCAGACTCATATTTTGATTCAGAGAAGCAAATGTTTCAATCTAATGAGTGGAATTTTGAGGAAATTGTCTTTGAGAAATATTTGAGCCCTAACCCTAACTAGCAAAACCCGAAGCTAGGGTTAGGGTTTTATTCCCATTCAATGTAGACAGTTTTTGATGGCATGGCTGTGTTTTAGGGCTGAAAGGATACTGAGGAATATAGTTCTTTCAATGTTTTCTAAACATTTTTTTCTGACTTAGATGTCTGTATACAGTGCTTTGCTCCAAAAAGGAATGGCGTCTGAATTGCCCGACAGGCAACAGTTCGAAAGAACCTGATTTAGCTTTCAAACTCTTGCCATGGGCTTTGAAATCACAGGCATATTAACAAATAGAGTCAAAATGTATTAGTTGTTTCAGACTTTTCGGCCACTTGAGCCTCAACGTACAATCATTTAGCACTCCGTTCAACCCAAAATGTCCAATGAAAGAATACCTTTCAACAATTAATTTGAGCATTCCTGACACACTCTTTTGGTTTTGGCAGTGTTGTATTGTCTTTTCAGACTCATATTTTGATTCAGAGAAGCAAAGTTTCCAGTCTAATGAGTGGAATTTTGAGAAAATTGTCTTTGAGAAATATTTGAGCCCTAACCCTAACTAGGAAAACCCGAAGCTAGGGTTAGGGTTTTATTCCCATACAATGTAGACAGTTTTTGATGGCATGGCTGTGTTTTAGGGCTGAAAGGATACTTAGGAATATAGTTCTTTCAATGTTTTCTAAACATTTTTTTCTGGCCTATATGGCTGTATACAGTGCTTTGCCCCAAAAAGGAATGGCGTCTGAATTGCCCGACAGGCAACAGTTCGAAAGAACCTGATTTAGCTTTCAAACTCTTGCCATGGGCTTTGAAATCACAGGCATATTAACAAATAGAGCCAAAATGTATTAGTTGTTTCGGACTTTTCGGCCACTTGAGCCTCAACGTACATTCATTTAGCACTCCGTTCAACCCAAAATGTCCAATGAAAGAATACCTTTCAACAATTAATTTGAGCATTCCTGACACACTCTTTTGGTTTTGGCAGTGTTGTATTGTCTTTTCAGACTCATATTTTGATTCAGAGAAGCAAATTTTTCAATCTAATGAGTGGAATTTTGAGAAAATTGTCTTTGAGAAATATTTGAGCCCTAACCCTAACTAGCAAAACCCGAAGCTAGGGTTAGGGTTTTATTCCCATACAATGTAGACAGTTTTTGATGGCATGGCTGTGTTTTAGGGCTGAAAGGATACTGAGGAATATAGTTCTTTCAATGTTTCTAAACATCTTTTTCTGGCCTATATGGCTGTATACAGTGCTTTGCCCCAAAAAGGAATGGCGTCTGAATTGCCCGTCAGGCAACAGTTCGAAAGAACCTGATTTAGCTTTCAAACTCTTGCCATGGGCTTTGAAATCACAGGCATATTAACAAATAGAGCCAAAATGTATTAGTTGTTTCGGACTTTTCGGCCACTTGAGCCTCAACGTACATTCATTTAGCACTCCGTTCAACCCAAAATGTCCAAAGAAAGAATACCTTTCAACAATTAATTTGACCATTCCTGACACACTCTTTTGGTTTTGGCAGTGTTGTATTGTCTTTTCAGACTCATATTTTGATTCAGAGAAGCAAATTTTCCAGTCTAATGAGTGGAATTTTGAGGAAATTGTCTTTGAGAAATATTTGAGCCCTAACCCTAACTAGCAAAACCCGAAGCTAGGGTTAGGGTTTTATTCCCATACAATGTAGACAGTTTTTGATGGCATGGCTGTGTTTTAGGGCTGAAAGGATACTTAGGAATATAGTTCTTTCAATGTTTTCTAAACATTTTTTTCTGGCCTATATGGCTGTATACAGTGCTTTGCCCCAAAAAGGAATGGCGTCTGAATTGCCCGACAGGCAACAGTTCGACAGAACCTGATTTAGCTTTCAAACTCTTGCCATGGGCTTTGAAATCACAGGCATATTAACAAATAGAGCCAAAATGTATTAGTTGTTTCGGACTTTTCGGCCACTTGAGCCTCAACGTACATTCATTTAGCACTCCGTTCAACCCAAAATGTCCAAAGAAAGAATACCTTTCAACAATTAATTTGACCATTCCTGACACACTCTTTTGGTTTTGGCAGTGTTGTATTGTCTTTTCAGACTCATATTTTGATTCAGAGAAGCAAATTTTCCAGTCTAATGAGTGGAATTTTGAGAAAATTGTCTTTGAGAAATATTTGAGCCCTAACCCTAACTAGCAAAACCCGAAGCTAGGGTTAGGGTTTTATTCCCATTCAATGTAGACAGTTTTTGATGGCATGGCTGTGTTTTAGGGCTGAAAGGATACTGAGGAATATAGTTCTTTCAATGTTTTCTAAACATTTTTTTCTGACTTAGATGTCTGTATACAGTGCTTTGCTCCAAAAAGGAATGGCGTCTGAATTGCCCGACAGGCAACAGTTCGAAAGAACCTGATTTAGCTTTCAAACTCTTGCCATGGGCTTTGAAATCACAGGCATATTAACAAATAGAGCCAAAATGTATTAGTTGTTTCGGACTTTTCGGCCACTTGAGCCTCAACGTACAATCATTTAGCACTCCGTTCAACCCAAAATGTCCAATGAAAGAATACCTTTCAACAATTAATTTGAGCATTCCTGACACACTCTTTTGGTTTTTGCAGTGTTGTATTGTCTTTTCAGACTCATATTTTGATTCAGAGAAGCAAAGTTTCCAGTCTAATGAGTGGAATTTTGAGAAAATTGTCTTTGAGAAATATTTGAGCTCTAACCCTAACTAGGAAAACCCGAAGCTAGGGTTAGGGTTTTATTCCCATACAATGTAGACAGTTTTTGATGGCATGGCTGTGTTTTAGGGCTGAAAGGATACTTAGGAATATAGTTCTTTCAATGTTTTCTAAACATTTTTTTCTGACCTATATGGCTGTATACAGTGCTTTGCTCCAAAAACGAATGGCGTCTGAATTGCCCGACAGGCAACAGTTCGAAAGAACCTGATTTAGCTTTCAAACTCTTGCCATGGGCTTTGAAATCACAGGCATATTAACAAATAGAGCCAAAATGTATTAGTTGTTTCGGACTTTTCGGCCACTTGAGCCTCAACGTACATTCATTTAGCACTCCGTTCAACCCAAAATGTCCAATGAAAGAATACCTTTCAACAATTAATTTGACCATTCCTGACACACTCTTTTGGTTTTGGCAGTGATGTATTGTCTTTTCAGACTTATATTTTGATTCAGAGAAGCAAATTTTCCAGTCTAATGAGTGGAAATTTGAGAAAATTGTCTTTGAGAAATATTTGAGCCCTAACCCTAACTAGCAAAACCCGAAGCTAGGGTTAGGGTTTTATTCCCATACAATTTAGACAGTTTTTGATGGCATGGCTGTGTTTTAGGGCTGAAAGGATACTTAGGAATATAGTTCTTTCAATGTTTTCTAAACATTTTTTTCTGGCCTATATGGCTGTATACAGTGCTTTGCCCCAAAAAGGAATGGCGTCTGAATTGCCCGACAGGCAACAGTTCGAAAGAACCTGATTTAGCTTTCAAACTCTTGCCATGGGCTTTGAAATCACAGGCATATTAACAAATAGAGCCAAAATGTATTAGTTGTTTCGGACTTTTCGGCCACTTGAGCCTCAGCGTACATTCATTTAGCACTCCGTTCAACCCAAAATGTCCAATGAAAGAATACCTTTCAACAATTAATTTGACCATTCCTGACACACTCTTTTGGTTTTGGCAGTGTTGTATTGTCTTTTCAGACTCATATTTTGATTCAGAGAAGCAAATTTTTCAATCTTATGAGTGGAATTTTGAGAAAATTGTCTTTGAGAAATATTTGAGCCCTAACCCTAACTAGCAAAACCCGAAGCTAGGGTTAGGGTTTTATTCCCATACAATGTAGACAGTTTTTGATGGCATGGCTGTGTTTTAGGGCTGAAAGGATACTGAGGAATATAGTTCTTTCAATGTTTCTAAACATCTTTTTCTGGCCTATATGGCTGTATACAGTGCTTTGCTCCAAAAAGGAATGGCGTCTGAATTGCCCGTCAGGCAACAGTTCGAAAGAACCTGATTTAGCTTTCAAACTCTTGCCATGGGCTTTGAAATCACAGGCATATTAACAAATAGAGCCAAAATGTATTAGTTGTTTCGGACTTTTCGGCCACTTGAGCCTCAACGTACATTCATTTAGCACTCCGTTCAACCCAAAATGTCCAAAGAAAGAATACCTTTCAACAATTAATTTGACCATTCCTGACACACTGTTTTGGTTTTGGCAGTGTTGTATTGTCTTTTCAGACTCATATTTTGATTCAGAGAAGCAAATTTTCCAGTCTAATGAGTGGAATTTTGAGGAAATTGTCTTTGAGAAATATTTGAGCCCTAACCCTAACTAGCAAAACCCGAAGCTAGGGTTAGGGTTTTATTCCCATACAATGTAGACAGTTTTTGATGGCATGGCTGTGTTTTAGGGCTGAAAGGATACTTAGGAATATAGTTCTTTCAATGTTTTCTAAACATTTTTTTCTGGCCTATATGGCTGTATACAGTGCTTTGCCCCAAAAAGGAATGGCGTCTGAATTGCCCGACAGGCAACAGTTCGACAGAACCTGATTTAGCTTTCAAACTCTTGCCATGGGCTTTGAAATCACAGGCATATTAACAAATAGAGCCAAAATGTATTAGTTGTTTGGGACTTTTCGGCCACTTGAGCCTCAACGTACATTCATTTAGCACTCCGTTCAACCCAAAATGTCCAAAGAAAGAATACCTTTCAACAATTAATTTGACCATTCCTGACACACTCTTTTGGTTTTGGCAGTGTTGTATTGTCTTTTCAGACTCATATTTTGATTCAGAGAAGCAAATTTTCCAGTCTAATGAGTGGAATTTTGAGAAAATTGTCTTTGAGAAATATTTGAGCCCTAACCCTAACTAGCAAAACCCGAAGCTAGGGTTAGGGTTTTATTCCCATACAATGTAGACAGTTTTTGATGGCATGGCTGTGTTTTAGGGCTGAAAGGATACTTAGGAATATAGTTCTTTCAATGTTTTCTAAACATTTTTTTCTGACCTATATGTCTGTATACAGTGCTTTGCTCCAAAAAGGAAAGGAGTCTGAATTGCCCGACAGGCAACAGTTCGAAAGAACCTGATTTAGCTTTCAAACTCTTGCCATGGGCTTTGAAATCACAGGCATATTAACAAATAGAGCCAAAATGTATTAGTTGTTTCGGACTTTTCGGCCACTTGAGCCTCAACGTACATTCATTTAGCACTCCGTTCAACCCAAAATGTCCAATGAAAGAATACCTTTCAACAATTAATTTGACCATTCCTGACACACTCTTTTGGTTTTGGCAGTGATGTATTGTCTTTTCAGACTTATATTTTGATTCAGAGAAGCAAATTTTCCAGTCTAATGAGTGGAAATTTGAGAAAATTGTCTTTGAGAAATATTTGAGCCCTAACCCTAACTAGCAAAACCCGAAGCTAGGGTTAGGGTTTTATTCCCATACAATTTAGACAGTTTTTGATGGCATGGCTGTGTTTTAGGGCTGAAAGGATACTTAGGAATATAGTTCTTTCAATGTTTTCTAAACATTTTTTTCTGGCCTATATGGCTGTATACAGTGCTTTGCCCCAAAAAGGAATGGCGTCTGAATTGCCCGACAGGCAACAGTTCGAAAGAACCTGATTTAGCTTTCAAACTCTTGCCATGGGCTTTGAAATCACAGGCATATTAACAAATAGAGCCAAAATGTATTAGTTGTTTCGGACTTTTCGGCCACTTGAGCCTCAGCGTACATTCATTTAGCACTCCGTTCAACCCAAAATGTCCAATGAAAGAATACCTTTCAACAATTAATTTGACCATTCCTGACACACTCTTTTGGTTTTGGCAGTGTTGTATTGTCTTTTCAGACTCATATTTTGATTCAGAGAAGCAAATTTTTCAATCTAATGAGTGGAATTTTGAGAAAATTGTCTTTGAGAAATATTTGAGCCCTAACCCTAACTAGCAAAACCCGAAGCTAGGGTTAGGGTTTTATTCCCATACAATGTAGACAGTTTTTGATGGCATGGCTGTGTTTTAGGGCTGAAAGGATACTGAGGAATATAGTTCTTTCAATGTTTCTAAACATCTTTTTCTGGCCTATATGGCTGTATACAGTGCTTTGCTCCAAAAAGGAATGGCGTCTGAATTGCCCGTCAGGCAACAGTTCGAAAGAACCTGATTTAGCTTTCAAACTCTTGCCATGGGCTTTGAAATCACAGGCATATTAACAAATAGAGCCAAAATGTATTAGTTGTTTCGGACTTTTCGGCCACTTGAGCCTCAACGTACATTCATTTAGCACTCCGTTCAACCCAAAATGTCCAAAGAAAGAATACCTTTCAACAATTAATTTGACCATTCCTGACACACTGTTTTGGTTTTGGCAGTGTTGTATTGTCTTTTCAGACTCATATTTTGATTCAGAGAAGCAAATTTTCCAGTCTAATGAGTGGAATTTTGAGGAAATTGTCTTTGAGAAATATTTGAGCCCTAACCCTAACTAGCAAAACCCGAAGCTAGGGTTAGGGTTTTATTCCCATACAATGTAGACAGTTTTTGATGGCATGGCTGTGTTTTAGGGCTGAAAGGATACTTAGGAATATAGTTCTTTCAATGTTTTCTAAACATTTTTTTCTGGCCTATATGGCTGTATACAGTGCTTTGCCCCAAAAAGGAATGGCGTCTGAATTGCCCGACAGGCAACAGTTCGACAGAACCTGATTTAGCTTTCAAACTCTTGCCATGGGCTTTGAAATCACAGGCATATTAACAAATAGAGCCAAAATGTATTAGTTGTTTGGGACTTTTCGGCCACTTGAGCCTCAACGTACATTCATTTAGCACTCCGTTCAACCCAAAATGTCCAAAGAAAGAATACCTTTCAACAATTAATTTGACCATTCCTGACACACTCTTTTGGTTTTGGCAGTGTTGTATTGTCTTTTCAGACTCATATTTTGATTCAGAGAAGCAAATTTTCCAGTCTAATGAGTGGAATTTTGAGAAAATTGTCTTTGAGAAATATTTGAGCCCTAACCCTAACTAGCAAAACCCGAAGCTAGGGTTAGGGTTTTATTCCCATACTATGTAGACAGTTTTTGATGGCATGGCTGTGTTTTAGGGCTGAAAGGATACTGAGGAATATAGTTCTTTCAATGTTTCTAAACATTTTTTTCTGGCCTATATGGCTGTATACAGTGCTTTACCCCAAAAAGGAATGGCGTCTGAATTGCCCGACAGGCAACAGTTCGAAAGAACCTGATTTAGCTTTCAAACTCTTGCCATGGGCTTTGAAATCACAGGCATATTAACAAATAGAGCCAAAATGTATTAGTTGTTTCGGACTTTTCGGCCACTTGAGCCTCAACGTACATTCATTTAGCACTCCGTTCAACCCAAAATGTCCAAAGAAAGAATACCTTTCAACAATTAATTTGACCATTCCTGACACACTCTTTTGGTTTTGGCAGTGTTGTATTGTCTTTTCAGACTCATATTTTGATTCAGAGAAGCAAATTTTCCAGTCTAATGAGTGGAATTTTGAGGAAATTGTCTTTGAGAAATATTTGAACCCTAACCCTAACTAGCAAAACCCGAAGCTAGGGTTAGGGTTTTATTCCCATACAATGTAGACAGTTTTTGATGGCATGGCTGTGTTTTAGGGCTGAAAGGATACTTAGGAATATAGTTCTTTCAATGTTTTCTAAACATTTTTTTCTGGCCTATATGGCTGTATACAGTGCTTTGCCCCAAAAAGGAATGGCGTCTGAATTGCCCGACAGGCAACAGTTCGAAAGAACCTGATTTAGCTTTCAAACTCTTGCCATGGGCTTTGAAATCACAGGCATATTAACAAATAGAGCCAAAATGTATTAGTTGTTTCGGACTTTTCGGCCACTTGAGCCTCAACGTACATTCATTTAGCACTCCGTTCAACCCAAAATGTCCAATGAAAGAATACCTTTCAACAATTAATTTGACCATTCCTGACACACTCTTTTGGTTTTGGCAGAGTTGTATTGTCTTTTCAGACTCATATTTTGATTCAGAGAAGCAAATGTTTCAATCTAATGAGTGGAATTTTAAGGAAATTGTCTTTGAGAAATATTTGAGCCCTAACCCTAACTAGCAAAACCCGAAGCTAGGGTTAGGGTTTTATTACCATTCAATGTAGACAGTTTTTGATGGCATGGCTGTGTTTTAGGGCTGAAAGGATACTTAGGAATATAGTTCTTTCTATGTTTTCTAAACATTTTTTTCTGACCTATATGTCTGTATACAGTGCTTTGCCCCAAAAAGGAATGGCGTCTGAATTGCCCGACAGGCAACAGTTCGAAAGAACCTGATTTAGCTTTCAAACTCTTGCCATGGGCTTTGAAATCACAGGCATATTAACAAATAGAGCCAAAATGTATTAGTTGTTTCGGACTTTTCGGCCACTTGAGCCTCAACGTACATTCATTTAGCACTCCGTTCAACCCAAAATGTCCAAAGAAAGAATACCTTTCAACAATTAATTTGACCATTCCTGACACACTCTTTTGGATTTGGCAGTGTTGTATTGTCTTTTCAGACTCATATTTTGATTCAGAGAAGCAAATTTTCCAGTCTAATGAGTGGAATTTTGAGAAAATTGTCTTTGAGAAATATTTGAGCCCTAACCCTAACTAGCAAAACCCGAAGCTAGGGTTAGGGTTTTATTCCCATACTATGTAGACAGTTTTTGATGGCATGGCTGTGTTTTAGGGCTGAAAGGATACTGAGGAATATAGTTCTTTCAATGTTTCTAAACATTTTTTTCTGGCCTATATGGCTGTATACAGTGCTTTACCCCAAAAAGGAATGGCGTCTGTATTGCCCGACAGGCAACAGTTCGAAAGAACCTGATTTAGCTTTCAAACTCTTGCCATGGGCTTTGAAATCACAGGCATATTAACAAATAGAGCCAAAATGTATTAGTTGTTTCGGACTTTTCGGCCACTTGAGCCTCAACGTACATTCATTTAGCACTCCGTTCAACCCAAAATGTCCAAAGAAAGAATACCTTTCAACAATTAATTTGACCATTCCTGACACACTCTTTTGGTTTTGGCAGTGTTGTATTGTCTTTTCAGACTCATATTTTGATTCAGAGAAGCAAATTTTCCAGTCTAATGAGTGGAATTTTGAGGAAATTGTCTTTGAGAAATATTTGAGCCCTAACCCTAACTAGCAAAACCCGAAGCTAGGGTTAGGGTTTTATTCCCATACAATGTAGACAGTTTTTGATGGCATGGCTGTGTTTTAGGGCTGAAAGGATACTTAGAAATATAGTTCTTTCAATGTTTTCTAAACATTTTTTTCTGGCCTATATGGCTGTATACAGTGCTTTGCCCCAAAAAGGAATGGCGTCTGAATTGCCCGACAGGCAACAGTTCGAAAGAACCTGATTTAGCTTTCAAACTCTTGCCATGGGCTTTGAAATCACAGGCATATTAACAAATAGAGCCAAAATGTATTAGTTGTTTCGGACTTTTCGGCCACTTGAGCCTCAACGTACATTCATTTAGCACTCCGTTCAACCCAAAATGTCCAATGAAAGAATACCTTTCAACAATTAATTTGAGCATTCCTGACACACTCTTTTGGTTTTGGCAGTGTTGTATTGTCTTTTCAGACTCATATTTTGATTCAGAGAAGCAAATTTTTCAATCTAATGAGTGGAATTTTGAGAAAATTGTCTTTGAGAAATATTTGAGCCCTAACCCTCACTAGCAAAACCCGAAGCTAGGGTTAGGGTTTTATTCCCATACAATGTAGACAGTTTTTGATGGCATGGCTGTGTTTTAGGGCTGAAAGGATACTGAGGAATATAGTTCTTTCAATGTTTCTAAACATTTTTTTCTGGCCTATATGGCTGTATACAGTGCTTTGCCCCAAAAAGGAATGGCGTCTGAATTGCCCGACAGGCAACAGTTCGAAAGAACCTGATTTAGCTTTCAAGCTCTTGCCATGGGCTTTGAAATCACAGGCATATTAACAAATAGAGCCAAAATGTATTAGTTGTTTCGGACTTTTCGGCCACTTGAGCCTCAACGTACATTCATATAGCACTCCGTTCAACCCAAAATGTCCAATGAAAGAATACCTTTCAACAATTAATTTGACAATTCCTGACACACTCTTTTGGTTTTCGCAGTGTTGTATTGTCTTTTCAGACTCATATTTTGATTCAGAGAAGCAAATTTTTCAATCTAATGAGTGGAATTTTGAGAAAATTGTCTTTGAGAAATATTTGAGCCCTAACCCTAACTAGCAAAACCCGAAGCTAGGGTTAGGGTTTTATTCCCATACAATGTAGACAGTTTTTGATGGCATGGCTGTGTTTTAGGGCTGAAAGGATACTTAGGAATATAGTTCTTTCAATGTTTTCTAAACATTTTTTTCTGACATATATGTCTGTATACAGTGCTTTGCTCCAAAAAGGAATGGCGTCTGAATTGCCCGACAGGCAACAGTTCGAAAGAACCTGATTTAGCTTTCAAACTCTTGCCATGGGCTTTGAAATCACAGGCATATTAACAAATAGAGCCAAAATGTATTAGTTGTTTTGGACTTTTCGGCCACTTGAGCCTCAACGTACATTCATTTACCACTCCGTTCAACCCAAAATGTCCAATGAAAGAATACCTTTCAACAATTAATTTGAGCATTCCTGACACACTCTTTTGGTTTTGGCAGTGTTGTATTGTCTTTTCAGACTCATATTTTGATTCAGAGAAGCAAATTTTCCAGTCTAATGAGTGGAATTTTGAGGAAATTGTATTTGAGAAATATTTGAGCCCTAACCCTAACTAGCAAAACCCGAAGGTAGGGTTAGGGTTTTATTCCCATACAATGTAGACAGTTTTTGATGGTATGGCTGTGTTTTAGGGCTGAAAGGATACTTAGGAATATAGTTCTTTCAATGTTTTCTAAACATTTTTTTCTGACTTAGATGTCTGTATACAGTGCTTTGCTCCAAAAAGGAATGGCGTCTGAATTGCCCGACAGGCAACAGTTCGAAAGAACCTGATTTAGCTTTCAAACTCTTGCCATGGGCTTTGAAATCACAGGCATATTAACAAATAGAGCCAAAATGTATTAGTTGTTTGGGACTTTTCGGCCACTTGAGCCTCAACGTACATTCATTTAGCACTCCGTTCAACCCAAAATGTCCAATGAAATAATACCTTTCAACAATTAATTTGAGCATTCCTGACACACTCTTTTGGTTTTGGCAGTGTTGTATTGTCTTTTCAGACTCATATTTTGATTCAGAGAAGCAAATTTTTCAGTCTAATGAGTGGAATTTTGAGAAAATTGTCTTTGAGAAATATTTGAGCCCTAACCCTAACTAGCAAAACCCGAAGCTAGGGTTAGGGTTTTATTCCCATACAATGTAGACAGTTTTTGATGGCATGGCTGTGTTTTAGGGCTGAAAGGATACTTAGGAATATAGTTCTTTCAATGTTTTCTAAACATTTTTTTCTGGCCTATATGGCTGTATACAGTGCTTTGCCCCAAAAAGGAATGGCGTCTGAATTGCCCGACAGGCAACAGTTCGAAAGAACCTGATTTAGCTTTCAAACTCTTGCCATGGGCTTTGAAATCACAGGCATATTAACAAATAGAGCCAAAATGTATTAGTTGTTTCGGACTTTTCGGCCACTTGAGCCTCAACGTACATTCATTTAGCACTCCGTTCAACCCAAAATGTCCAATGAAAGAATACCTTTCAACAATTAATTTGAGCATTCCTGACACACTCTTTTGGTTTTGGCAGTGTTGTAATGTCTTTTCAGACTCATATTTTGATTCAGAGAAGCAAATTTTTCAGTCTAATGAGTGGAATTTTGAGAAAATTGTCTTTGAGAAATATTTGAGCCCTAACCCTAACTAGCAAAACCCGAAGCTAGGGTTAGGGTTTTATTCCCATACAATGTAGACAGTTTTTGATGGCATGGCAGTGTTTTAGGGCTGAAAGGATACTTAGGAATATAGTTCTTTCAATGTTTTCTAAACATTTTTTTCTGACCTATATGTCTGTATACAGTGCTTTGCTCCAAAAAGGAAAGGAGTCTGAATTGCCCGACAGGCAACAGTTCGAAAGAACCTGATTTAGCTTTCAAACTCTTGCCATGGGCTTTGAAATCATAGGCATATTAACAAATAGAGCCAAAATGTATTAGTTGTTTCGGACTTTTCGGCCACTTGAGCGTCAGCGTACATTCATTTAGCACTCCGTTCAACCCAAAATGTCCAATGAAAGAATACCTTTCAACAATTAATTTGACCATTCCTGACACACTCTTTTGGTTTTGGCAGTGTTTTATTCTCTTTTCAGACTCAAATTTTGATTCAGAGAAGTAAATTTTCCAGTCTAATGAGTGGAATTTTGAGAAAATTGTCTTTGAGAAATATTTGAGCCCTAACCCTAACTAGCAAAACCCGAAGCTAGGGTTAGGGTTTTATTCCCATACAGTGTAGACAGTTTTTGATGGCATGGCTGTGTTTTAGGGCTGAAAGGATACTTAGGAATATAGTTCTTTCAATGTTTTCTAAACATTTTTTTCTGACCTGTATGGCTGTATACAGTGCTCTGCTCCAAAAAGGAATGGCTTCTGAATTGCCCGACAGGCAACAGTTCGAAAGAACCTGATTTAGCTTTCAAACTCTTGCCATGGGCTTTGAAATCACAGGCATATTAACAAATAGAGCCAAAATGTATTAGTTGTTTCGGACTTTTCGGCCACTTGAGCCTCAACGTACATTCATTTAGCACTCCGTTCAACCCAAAATGTCCAATGAAAGAATACCTTTCAACAATTAATTTGAGCATAGCTGACACACTCTTTTGGTTTTGGCAGTGTTGTATTGTCTTTTCAGACTCATATTTTGATTCAGAGAAGCACATTTTCCAGTCTAATGAGTGGAATTTTGAGAAAATTGTCTTTGAGAAATATTTGAGCCCTAACCCTAACTAGCAAAACCCGAAGCTAGGGTTAGGGTTTTATTCCCATACAATGTAGACAGTTTTTGATGGCATGGCTGTGTTTTAGGGCTGAAAGGATACTTAGGAATATAGTTCTTTCAATGTTTTCTAAACATTTTTTTCTGACCTATATGGCTGTATACAGTGCTTTGCCCCAAAAAGGAATAGCGTCTGAATTGCCCGACAGGCAACAGTTCGAAAGAACCTGATTTAGCTTTCAAACTCTTGCCATGGGCTTTGAAATCACAGGCATATTAACAAATAGAGCCAAAATGTATTAGTTGTTTCGGAGTTTTCGGCCACTTGAGCCTCAACGTACATTCATTTAGTACTCCGTTTTCCCAAAATGTCCAATGAAAGAATACCTTTCAACAATTAATTTGACCGTTCCTGACACACTCTTTTGGTTTTGGCAGTGTTGTATTTTCTTTTCAGAATCATATTTTGATTCAGAGAAGCAAATTTTCAAGTCTAATGAGTGGAAATTTGAGAAAATTTTCTTTGAGAAATATTTGAGCCCTAACCCTAACTAGCAAAACCCGAAGCTAGGGTTAGGGTTTTATTCCCATACAATGTAAACAGTTTTTGATGGCATGGCTGTGTTTTAGGGCTGAAAGGATACTTAGGAATATAGTTCTTTCAATGTTTTCTAAACATTTTTTTCTGGCCTATATGGCTGTATACAGTGCTTTGCCCCAAAAAGGAATGGCGTCTGAATTGCCCGACAGGCAACAGTTCGAAAGAACCTGATTTAGCTTTCAAACTCTTGCCATGGGCTTTGAAATCACAGGCATATTAACAAATAGAGCAAAATGTATTAGTTGTTTCGGACTTTTCGGCCACTTGAGCCTCAACGTACATTCATTTAGCACTCTGTTGAACCCAAAATGTCCAATGAAAGAATACCTTTCAACAATTAATTTGACCATTCCTGACACACTCTTTTGGTTTTGGCAGTGTTTTATTCTCTTTTCAGACTCAAATTTTGATTAAGAGAAGCAGATTTTCCAATCTAATGAGTGGAATTTTGAGAAAATTGTCTTTGAGAAATATTTGAGCCCTAACCCTAACTAGCAAAACCCGAAGCTAGGGTTAGGGTTTTATTCCCATACAATGTAGACAGTTTTTGATGGCATGGCTGTGTTTTAGGGCTGAAAGGATACTTAGGAATATAGTTCTTTCAATGTTTTCTAAACATTTTTTTCTGGCCTATATGGCTGTATACAGTGCTTTGCCCCAAAAAGGAATGGCGTCTGAATTGCCCGACAGGCAACAGTTCGAAAGAACCTGATTTAGCTTTCAAACTCTTGCCATGGGCTTTGAAATCACAGGCATATTAACAAATAGAGCCAAAATGTATTAGTTGTTTCGGAGTTTTCGGCCACTTGAGCCTCAACGTACATTCATTTAGTACTCCGTTTTCCCAAAATGTCCAATGAAAGAATACCTTTCAACAATTAATTTGACCGTTCCTGACACAATCTTTTGGTTTTGGCAGTGTTGTATTTTCTTTTCAGAATCATATTTTGATTCAGAGAAGCAAATTTTCCAGTCTAATGAGTGGAAATTTGAGAAAATTTTCTTTGAGAAATATTTGAGCCCTAACCCTAACTAGCAAAACCCGAAGCTAGGGTTAGGGTTTTATTCCCATACAATGTAGACAGTTTTTGATGGCATGGCTGTGTTTTAGGGCTGAAAGGATACTTAGGAATATAGTTCTTTCAATGTTTTCTAAACATTTTTTTCTGGCCTATATGGCTGTATACAGTGCTTTGCCCCAAAAAGGAATGGCGTCTGAATTGCCCGACAGGCAACAGTTCGAAAGAACCTGATTTAGCTTTCAAACTCTTGCCATGGGCTTTGAAATCACAGGCAAATTAACAAATAGAGCCAAAATGTATTAGTTGTTTCGGACTTTTCGGCCACTTGAGCCTCAACGTACATTCATTTAGCACTCCGTTCAACCCAAAATGTCCAATGAAAGAATACCTTTCAACAATTAATTTGACCATTCCTGACACACTCTTTTGGTTTTGGCAGTGTTTTATTCTCTTTTCAGACTGAAATTTTGAGTCAGAGAAGCAGATTTTCCAATCTAATGAGTGGAATTTTGAGAAAATTGTCTTTGAGAAATATTTGAGCCCTAACCCTAACTAGCAAAACCCGAAGCTAGGGTTAGGGTTTTATTCCCATACAATGTAGACAGTTTTTGATGGCATGGCTGTGTTTTAGGGCTGAAAGGATACTTAGGAATATAGTTCTTTCAATGTTTTCTAAACATTTTTTTCTGACCTATATGGCTGTATACAGTGCTTTGCTCCAAAAAGGAATGGCGTCTGAATTGCCCGACAGGCAACAGTTCGAAAGAACCTGATTTAGCTTTCAAACTCTTGCCATGGGCTTTGAAATCACAGGCATATTAACAAATAGAGCCAAAATGTATTAGTTGTTTCGGACTTTTCGGCCACTTGAGCGTCAGCGTACATTCATTTAGCACTCCGTTCAACCCAAAATGTCCAATGAAAGAATACCTTTCAACAATTAATTTGACCATTCCTGACACACTCTTTTGGTTTTGGCAGTGTTTTATTCTCTTTTCAGACTCAAATTTTGATTCAGAGAAGTAAATTTTCCAGTCTAATGAGTGGAATTTTGAGAAAATTGTCTTTGAGAAATATTTGAGCCCTAACCCTAACTAGCAAAACCCGAAGCTAGGGTTAGGGTTTTATTCCCATACAGTGTAGACAGTTTTTGATGGCATGGCTGTGTTTTAGGGCTGAAAGGATACTTAGGAATATAGTTCTTTCAATGTTTTCTAAACATTTTTTTCTGACCTATATGGCTGTATACAGTGCTTTGCTCCAAAAAGGAAAGGTGTCTGAATTGCCCGACAGGCAACAGTTCGAAAGAACCTGATTTAGCTTTCAAACTCTTGCCATGGGCTTTGAAATCACAGGCATATTAACAAATAGAGCCAAAATGTATTAGTTGTTTCGGACTTTTCGGCCACTTGAGCCTCAGCGTACATTCATTTAGCACTCCGTTCAACCCAAAATGTCCAATGAAAGAATACCTTTCAACAATTAATTTGACCATTCCTGACACACTCTTTTGGTTTTGGCAGTGTTGTAATGTCTTTTCAGACTCAAATTTTGATTAAGAGAACTAAATTTTCCAGTCTAATGAGTGGAATTTTGAGAAAATTGTCTTTGAGAAATATTTGAGCCCTAACCCTAACTAGCAAAACCCGAAGCTAGGGTTAGGGTTTTATTCCCATACAATGTAGACAGTTTTTGATGGCATGGCTGTGTTTTAGGGCTGAAAGGATACTTAGGAATATAGTTCTTTCAATGTTTTCTAAACATTTTTTTCTGACCTATATGGCTGTATACAGTGCTTTGCTCCAAAAAGGAATGGCGTCTGAATTGCCCGACAGGCAACAGTTCGAAAGAACCTGATTTAGCTTTCAAACTCTTGCCATGGGCTTTGAAATCACAGGCATATTAACAAATAGAGCCAAAATGTATTAGTTGTTTCGGACTTTTCGGCCACTTGAGCCTCAACGTACATTCATTTAGCACTCCGTTCAACCCAAAATGTCCAATGAAAGAATACCTTTCAACAATTAATTTGAGCATTCCTGACACACTCTTTTGGTTTTGGCAGTGTTGTAATGTCTTTTCAGACTCATATTCTGATTCAGAGAAGCAAATTTTTCAGTCTAATGAGTGGAATTTTGAGAAAATTGTCTTTGAGAAATATTTGAGCCCTAACCCTAACTAGCAAAACCCGAAGCTAGGGTTAGGGTTTTATTCCCATACAGTGTAGACAGTTTTTGATGGCATGGCTGTGTTTTAGGGTTGAAAGGATACTGAGGAATATAGTTCTTTCAATGTTTTCTAAACATTTTTTTCTGACCTATATGTCTGTATACAGTGCTTTGCTCCAAAAAGGAATGGCGTCTGAATTGCCCGACAGGCAACAGTTCGAAAGAACCTGATTTAGCTTTCAAACTCTTGCCATGGGCTTTGAAATCACAGGCATATTAACAAATAGAGCCAAAATGTATTAGTTGTTTCGGACTTTTCGGCCACTTGAGCCTCAGCGTACATTCATTTAGCACTCCGTTCAACCCAAAATGTCCAATGAAAGAATACCTTTCAACAATTAATTTGACCATTCCTGACACACTCTTTTGGTTTTGGCAGTGTTGTATTGTCTTTTCAGACTCATATTTTGATTCAGAGAAGCAAATTTTCCAGTCTAATGAGTGGAATTTTGAGAAAATTGTCTTTGAGAAATATTTGAGCCCTAACCGTAACTAGCAAAACCCGAAGCTAGGGTTAGGGTTTTATTCCCATACAGTGTAGACAGTTTTTGATGGCATGGCTGTGTTTTAGGGCTGAAAGGATACTTAGGAATATAGTTCTTTCAATGTTTTCTAAACATTTTTTTCTGACCTATATGGCTGTATACAGTGCTTTGCTCCATAAAGGAATGGCTTCTGAATTGCCCGACAGGCAACAGTTCGAAAGAACCTGATTTAGCTTTCAAACTCTTGCCATGGGCTTTGAAATCACAGACATATTAACAAATAGAGCCAAAATGTATTAGTTGTTTCGGACTTTTCGGCCACTTGAGCCTCAGCGTACATTCATTTAGCACTCCGTTCAACCCAAAATGTCCAATGAAAGAATACCTTTCAACAATTAATTTGACCATTCCTGACACACTCTTTTGGTTTTGGCAGTGTTTTATTCTCTTTTCAGACTCAAATTTTGATTAAGAGAACTAAATTTTCCAGTCTAATGAGTGGAATTTTGAGAAAATTGTCTTTGAGAAATATTTGAGCCCTAACCCTAACTAGCAAAACCCGAAGCTAGGGTTAGGGTTTTATTCCCATACAATGTAGACAGTTTTTGATGGCATGGCTGTGCTTTAGGGCTGAAAGGATACTTAGGAATATAGTTCTTTCAATGTTTTCTAAACATTTTTTTCTGGCCTATATGGCTGTATCAGTGCTTTGCCCCAAAAAGGAATGGCGTCTGAATTGCCGACAGGCAACAGTTCGAAAGAATCTGATTTAGCTTTTAAACTCTTGCCATGGGCTTTGAAATCACAGGCATATTAACAAATAGAGCCAAAATGTATTAGTTGTTTCGGACTTTTCGGCCACTTGAGCCTCAACGTACATTCATTTAGCACTCCGTTCAACCCAAAATGTCCAATGAAAGAATACCTTTCAACAATTAATTTGAGCATTCCTGACACACTCTTTTGGTTTTGGCAGTGTTGTAATGTCTTTTCAGACTCATATTTTGATTCAGAGAAGCAAATTTTTCAGTCTAATGAGTGGAATTTTGAGAAAATTGTCTTTGAGAAATATTTGAGCCCTAACCCTAACTAGCAAAACCCGAAGCTAGGGTTAGGGTTTTATTCCCATACAATGTAGACAGTTTTTGATGGCATGGCTGTGTTTTAGGGTTGAAAGGATACTGAGGAATATAGTTCTTTCAATGTTTTCTAAACATTTTTTTCTGACCTATATGTCTGTATACAGTGCTTTGCTCCAAAAAGGAATGGCGTCTGAATTGCCCGACAGGCAACAGTTCGAAAGAACCTGATTTAGCTTTCAAACTCTTGCCATGGGCTTTGAAATCACAGGCATATTAACAAATAGAGCCAAAATGTATTAGTTGTTTCGGACTTTTCGGCCACTTGAGCCTCAGCGTACATTCATTTAGCACTCCGTTCAACCCAAAATGTCCAATGAAAGAATACCTTTCAACAATTAATTTGACCATTCCTGACACACTCTTTTGGTTTTGGCAGTGTTGTATTGTCTTTTCAGACTCATATTTTGATTCAGAGAAGCAAATTTTCCAGTCTAATGAGTGGAATTTTGAGAAAATTGTCTTTGAGAAATATTTGAGCCCTAACCGTAACTAGCAAAACCCGAAGCTAGGGTTAGGGTTTTATTCCCATACAGTGTAGACAGTTTTTGATGGCATGGCTGTGTTTTAGGGCTGAAAGGATACTTAGGAATATAGTTCTTTCAATGTTTTCTAAACATTTTTTTCTGACCTATATGGCTGTATACAGTGCTTTGCTCCATAAAGGAATGGCTTCTGAATTGCCCGACAGGCAACAGTTCGAAAGAACCTGATTTAGCTTTCAAACTCTTGCCATGGGCTTTGAAATCACAGACATATTAACAAATAGAGCCAAAATGTATTAGTTGTTTCGGACTTTTCGGCCACTTGAGCCTCAGCGTACATTCATTTAGCACTCCGTTCAACCCAAAATGTCCAATGAAAGAATACCTTTCAACAATTAATTTGACCATTCCTGACACACTCTTTTGGTTTTGGCAGTGTTTTATTCTCTTTTCAGACTCAAATTTTGATTAAGAGAACTAAATTTTCCAGTCTAATGAGTGGAATTTTGAGAAAATTGTCTTTGAGAAATATTTGAGCCCTAACCCTAACTAGCAAAACCCGAAGCTAGGGTTAGGGTTTTATTCCCATACAATGTAGACAGTTTTTGATGGCATGGCTGTGCTTTAGGGCTGAAAGGATACTTAGGAATATAGTTCTTTCAATGTTTTCTAAACATTTTTTTCTGGCCTATATGGCTGTATCAGTGCTTTGCCCCAAAAAGGAATGGCGTCTGAATTGCCGACAGGCAACAGTTCGAAAGAATCTGATTTAGCTTTTAAACTCTTGCCATGGGCTTTGAAATCACAGGCATATTAACAAATAGAGCCAAAATGTATTAGTTGTTTCGGACTTTTCGGCCACTTGAGCCTCAACGTACATTCATTTAGCACTCCGTTCAACCCAAAATGTCCAATGAAAGAATACCTTTCAACAATTAATTTGAGCATTCCTGACACACTCTTTTGGTTTTGGCAGTGTTGTAATGTCTTTTCAGACTCATATTTTGATTCAGAGAAGCAAATTTTTCAGTCTAATGAGTGGAATTTTGAGAAAATTGTCTTTGAGAAATATTTGAGCCCTAACCCTAACTAGCAAAACCCGAAGCTAGGGTTAGGGTTTTATTCCCATACAATGTAGACAGTTTTTGATGGCATGGCTGTGTTTTAGGGCTGAAAGGATACTTCGGAATATAGTTCTTTCAATGTTTTCTAAACATTTTTTTCTGGCCTATATGGCTGTATACAGTGCTTTGCCCCAAAAAGGAATGGCGTCTGAATTGCCCGACAGGCAACAGTTCGAAAGAACCTGATTTAGCTTTCAAACTCTTGCCATGGGCTTTGAAATCACAGGCATATTAACAAATAGAGCCAAAATGTATTAGTTGTTTCGGAGTTTTCGGCCACTTGAGCCTCAACGTACATTCATTTAGTACTCCGTTTTCCCAAAATGTCCAATGAAAGAATACCTTTCAACAATTAATTTGTCCATTCCTGACACACTCTTTTGGTTTTGGAAGTGTTGTATTGTGTGTTCAGACTCATATTTTGATTCAGAGAAGCAAATTTTCCAGTCTAATGAGTGGAATTTTGAGAAAATTGTCTTTGAGAAATATTTGAGCCCTAACCCTAACTAGCAAAACCTGAAGCTAGGGTTAGGGTTTTATTCCCATACAATGTAGACAGTTTTTGATGGCATGGCTGTGTTTTAGGGCTGAAAGGATACTTAGGAATATAGTTCTTTCAATGTTTTCTAAACATTTTTTTCTGACCTATATGGCTGTATACAGTGCTTTGCTCCAAAAAGGAATGGCGTCTGAATTGCCCGACAGGCAACAGTTCGAAAGAACCTGATTTAGCTTTCAAACTCTTGCCATGGGCTTTGAAATCACAGGCATACTAACAAATAGAGCCAAAATGTATTAGTTATTTCGGACTTTTCGGCCACTTGAGCCTCAACGTACATTTATTTAGCACTCCGTTCAACCCAAAATGTCCAATGAAAGAATACCTTTCAACAATTAATTTGACCATTCCTGACACACTCTTTTGGTTTTGGCAGTGTTGTATTGTCTTTTCACTCATATTTTGATTCAGAGAAGCAAATTTTCCAGTCTAATGAGTGGAATTTTGAGAAAATTGTTTTGAGAAATATTTGAGCCCTAACCCTAACTAGCAAAACCCGAAGCTAGGGTTAGGGTTTTATTCCCATACAGTGTAGACAGTTTTTGATGGCATGGCTGTGTTTTAGGGCTGAAAGGATACTTAGGAATATAGTTCTTTCAATGTTTTCTAAACATTTTTTTCTGACCTATATGGCTGTATACAGTGCTTTGCTCTAAAAAGGAATGGCTTCTGAATTGCCCGACAGGCAACAGTTCGAAAGAACCTGATTTAGCTTTCAAACTCTTGCCATGGGCTTTGAAATCACAGACATATTAACAAATAGAGCCAAAATGTATTAGTTGTTTCGGACTTTTCGGCCACTTGAGCCTCAGCGTACATTCATTTAGCACTCCGTTCAACCCAAAATGTCCAATGAAAGAATACCTTTCAACAATTAATTTGACCATTCCTGACACACTCTTTTGGTTTTGGCAGTGTTTTATTCTCTTTTCAGACTCAAATTTTGATTAAGAGAACTAAATTTTCCAGTCTAATGAGTGGAATTTTGAGAAAATTGTCTTTGAGAAATATTTGAGCCCTAACCCTAACTAGCAAAACCCGAAGCTAGGGTTAGGGTTTTATTCCCATACAATGTAGACAGTTTTTGATGGCATGGCTGTGCTTTAGGGCTGAAAGGATACTTAGGAATATAGTTCTTTCAATGTTTTCTAAACATTTTTTTCTGGCCTATATGGCTGTATACAGTGCTTTGCCCCAAAAAGGAATGGCGTCTGAATTGCCGACAGGCAACAGTTCGAAAGAATCTGATTTAGCTTTTAAACTCTTGCCATGGGCTTTGAAATCACAGGCATATTAACAAATAGAGCCAAAATGTATTAGTTGTTTCGGACTTTTCGGCCACTTGAGCCTCAACGTACATTCATTTAGCACTCCGTTCAACCCAAAATGTCCAATGAAAGAATACCTTTCAACAATTAATTTGAGCATTCCTGACACACTCTTTTGGTTTTGGCAGTGTTGTAATGTCTTTTCAGACTCATATTTTGATTCAGAGAAGCAAATTTTTCAGTCTAATGAGTGGAATTTTGAGAAAATTGTCTTTGAGAAATATTTGAGCCCTAACCCTAACTAGCAAAACCCGAAGCTAGGGTTAGGGTTTTATTCCCATACAATGTAGACAGTTTTTGATGGCATGGCTGTGTTTTAGGGCTGAAAGGATACTTAGGAATATAGTTCTTTCAATGTTTTCTAAACATTTTTTTCTGGCCTATATGGCTGTATACAGTGCTTTGCCCCAAAAAGGAATGGCGTCTGAATTGCCCGACAGGCAACAGTTCGAAAGAACCTGATTTAGCTTTCAAACTCTTGCCATGGGCTTTGAAATCACAGGCATATTAACAAATAGAGCCAAAATGTATTAGTTGTTTCGGAGTTTTCGGCCAATTGAGCCTCAACGTACATTCATTTAGTACTCCGTTTTCCCAAAATGTCCAATGAAAGAATACCTTTCAATAATTAATTTGACCGTTCCTGACACAATCTTTTGGTTTTGGCAGTGTTGTATTTTCTTTTCAGAATCATATTTTGATTCAGAGAAGCAAATTTTCCAGTCTAATGAGTGGAAATTTGAGAAAATTTTCTTTGAGAAATATTTGAGCCCTAACCCTAACTAGCAAAACCCGAAGCTAGGGTTAGGGTTTTATTCCCATACAATGTAGACAGTTTTTGATGGCATGGCTGTGTTTTAGGGCTGAAAGGATACTTAGGAATATAGTTCTTTCAATGTTTTCTAAACATTTTTTTCTGGCCTATATGGCTGTATACAGTGCTTTGCCCCAAAAAGGAATGGCGTCTGAATTGCCCGACAGGCAACAGTTCGAAATAACCTGATTTAGCTTTCAAACTCTTGCCATGGGATTTGAAATCACAGGCATATTAACAAATAGAGCCAAAATGTATTAGTTGTTTCGGACTTTTCGGCCACTTGAGCCTCAACGTACATTCATTTAGCACTCCGTTCAACCCAAAATGTCCAATGAAAGAATACCTTTCAACAATTAATTTGACCATTCCTGACACACTCTTTTGGTTTTGGCAGTGTTTTATTCTCTTTTCAGACTCAAATTTTGATTAAGAGAACTAAATTTTCCAGTCTAATGAGTGGAATTTTGAGAAAATTGTCTTTGAGAAATATTTGAGCCCTAACCCTAACTAGCAAAACCCGAAGCTAGGGTTAGGGTTTTATTCCCATACAATGTAGACAGTTTTTGATGGCATGGCTGTGTTTTAGGGCTGAAAGGATACTTAGGAATATAGTTCTTTCAATGTTTTCTAAACATTTTTTTCTGGCCTATATGGCTGTATACAGTGCTTTGCCCCAAAAAGGAATGGCGTCTGAATTGCCCGACAGGCAACAGTTCGAAAGAACCTGATTTAGCTTTCAAACTCTTGCCATGGGCTTTGAAATCACAGGCATATTAACAAATAGAGCCAAAATGTATTAGTTGTTTCGGACTTTTCGGCCACTTGAGCCTCAACGTACATTCATTTAGTACTCCGTTTTCCCAAAATGTCCAATGAAAGAATACCTTTCAACAATTAATTTGACCGTTCCTGACACAATCTTTTGGTTTTGGCAGTGTTGTATTTTCTTTTCAGAATCAAATTTTGATTCAGAGAAGCAAATTTTCCAGTCTAATGAGTGGAAATTTGAGAAAATTTTCTTTGAGAAATATTTGAGCCCTAACCCTAACTAGCAAAACCCGAAGCTAGGGTTAGGGTTTTATTCCCATACAATGTAGACAGTTTTTGATGGCATGGCTGTGTTTTAGGGCTGAAAGGATACTTAGGAATATAGTTCTTTCAATGTTTTCTAAACATTTTTTTCTGGCCTATATGGCTGTATACAGTGCTTTGCCCCAAAAAGGAATGGCGTCTGAATTGCCCGACAGGCAACAGTTCGAAAGAACCTGATTTAGCTTTCAAACTCTTGCCATGGGCTTTGAAATCACAGGCAAATTAACAAATAGAGCCAAAATGTATTAGTTGTTTCGGACTTTTCGGCCACTTGAGCCTCAACGTACATTCATTTAGCACTCCGTTCAACCCAAAATGTCCAATGAAAGAATACCTTTCAACAATTAATTTGACCATTCCTGACACACTCTTTTGGTTTTGGCAGTGTTTTATTCTCTTTTCAGACTGAAATTTTGAGTCAGAGAAGCAGATTTTCCAATCTAATGAGTGGAATTTTGAGAAAATTGTCTTTGAGAAATATTTGAGCCCTAACCCTAACTAGCAAAACCCGAAGCTAGGGTTAGGGTTTTATTCCCATACAATGTAGACAGTTTTTGATGGCATGGCTGTGTTTTAGGGCTGAAAGGATACTTAGGAATATAGTTCTTTCAATGTTTTCTAAACATTTTTTTCTGACCTATATGGCTGTATACAGTGCTTTGCTCCAAAAAGGAATGGCGTCTGAATTGCCCGACAGGCAACAGTTCGAAAGAACCTGATTTAGCTTTCAAACTCTTGCCATGGGCTTTGAAATCACAGGCATATTAACAAATAGAGCCAAAATGTATTAGTTGTTTCGGACTTTTCGGCCACTTGAGCGTCAGCGTACATTCATTTAGCACTCCGTTCAACCCAAAATGTCCAATGAAAGAATACCTTTCAACAATTAATTTGACCATTCCTGACACACTCTTTTGGTTTTGGCAGTGTTTTATTCTCTTTTCAGACTCAAATTTTGATTCAGAGAAGTAAATTTTCCAGTCTAATGAGTGGAATTTTGAGAAAATTGTCTTTGAGAAATATTTGAGCCCTAACCCTAACTAGCAAAACCCGATGCTAGGGTTAGGGTTTTATTCCCATACAGTGTAGACAGTTTTTGATGGCATGGCTGTGTTTTAGGGCTGAAAGGATACTTAGGAATATAGTTCTTTCAATGTTTTCTAAACATTTTTTTCTGACCTATATGGCTGTATACAGTGCTTTGCTCCAAAAAGGAAAGGAGTCTGAATTGCCCGACAGGCAACAGTTCGAAAGAACCTGATTTAGCTTTCAAACTCTTGCCATGGGCTTTGAAATCACAGGCATATTAACAAATAGAGCCAAAATGTATTAGTTGTTTCGGACTTTTCGGCCACTTGTGCCTCAGCGTACATTCATTTAGCACTCCGTTCAACCCAAAATGTCCAATGAAAGAATACCTTTCAACAATTAATTTGACCATTCCTGACACACTCTTTTGGTTTTGGCAGTGTTGTAATGTCTTTTCAGACTCAAATTTTGATTAAGAGAACTAAATTTTCCAGTCTAATGAGTGGAATTTTGAGAAAATTGTCTTTGAGAAATATTTGAGCCCTAACCCTAACTAGCAAAACCCGAAGCTAGGGTTAGGGTTTTATTCCCATACAATGTAGACAGTTTTTGATGGCATGGCTGTGTTTTAGGGCTGAAAGGATACTTAGGAATATAGTTCTTTCAATGTTTTCTAAACATTTTTTTCTGACCTATATGGCTGTATACAGTGCTTTGCTCCAAAAAGGAATGGCGTCTGAATTGCCCGACAGGCAACAGTTCGAAAGAACCTGATTTAGCTTTCAAACTCTTGCCATGGGCTTTGAAATCACAGGCATATTAACAAATAGAGCCAAAATGTATTAGTTGTTTCGGACTTTTCGGCCACTTGAGCCTCAACGTACATTCATTTAGCACTCCGTTCAACCCAAAATGTCCAATGAAAGAATACCTTTCAACAATTAATTTGAGCATTCCTGACACACTCTTTTGGTTTTGGCAGTGTTGTATTGTCTTTTCAGACTCATATTTTAATTCAGAGAAGCAAATTTTCCAGTCTAATGAGTGGAATTTTGAGAAAATTGTCTTTGAGAAATATTTGAGCCCTAACCCTAACTAGCAAAACCCGAAGCTAGGGTTAGGGTTTTATTCCCATACAATGTAGACAGTTTTTGATGGCATGGCTGTGTTTTAGGGCTGAAAGGATACTTAGGAATATAGTTCTTTCAATGTTTTCTAAACATTTTTTTCTAACCTATATGGCTGTATACAGTGCTTTGCCCCAAAAAGGAATGGCGTCTGAATTGCCCGACAGGCAACAGTTCGAAAGAACCTGATTTAGCTTTCAAACTCTTGCCATGGGCTTTGAAATCACAGGCATATTAACAAATAGAGCCAAAATGTATTAGTTGTTTCTGACTTTTCGGCCACTTCAGCGTTAGCGTACATTCATTTAGCACTCCGTTCAACCCAAAATGTCCAATGAAAGAATACCTTTCAACAATTAATTTGACCATTCCTGACACACTCTTTTGGTTTTGGCAGTGTTTTATTCTCTTTTCAGACTCAAATTTTGATTCAGAGAAGTAAATTTTCCAGTCTAATGAGTGGAATTTTGAGAAAATTGTCTTTGAGAAATATTTGAGCCCTAACCCTAACTAGCAAAACCCGAAGCTAGGGTTAGGGTTTTATTCCCATACAATGTAGACAGTTTTTGATGGCATAGCTGTGTTTTAGGGCTGAAAGGATACTTAGGAATATAGTTCTTTCAATGTTTTCTAAACATTTTTTTCTGACCTATATGGCTGTATACAGTGCTTTGCCCCAAAAAGGAATGGCGTCTGAATTGCCCGACAGGCAACAGTTCGAAAGAACCTGATTTAGCTTTCAAACTCTTGCCATGGGCTTTGAAATCACAGGCATATTAACAAATAGAGCCAAAATGTATTAGTTTTTTCGGACTTTTCGGCCACTTGAGCCTCAACGTACATTCATTTAGCACTCCGTTCAACCCAAAATGTCCAATGAAAGAATACCTTTCAACAATTAATTTGACCATTCCTGACACACTCTTTTGGTTTTGGAAGTGTTGTATTGTGTTTTCAGACTCATATTTTGATTCAGAGAAGCAAATTTTCCAGTCTAATGAGTGGAATTTTGAGAAAATTGTCTTTGAGAAATATTTGAGCCCTAACCCTAACTAGCAAAACCCGAAGCTAGGGTTAGGGTTTTATTCCCATACAATGTAGACAGTTTTTGATGGCATGGCTGTGTTTTAGGGCTGAAAGGATACTTAGGAATATAGTTCTTTCAATGTTTTCTAAACATTTTTTTCTGACCTATATGGCTGTATACAGTGCTTTGCTCCAAAAAGGAATGGCGTCTGAATTGCCCGACAGGCAACAGTTCGAAAGAACCTGATTTAGCTTTCAAACTCTTGCCATGGGCTTTGAAATCACAGGCATACTAACAAATAGAGCCAAAATGTATTAGTTATTTCGGACTTTTCGGCCACTTGAGCCTCAACGTACATTTATTTAGCACTCCGTTCAACCCAAAATGTCCAATGAAAGAATACCTTTCAACAATTAATTTGACCATTCCTGACACACTCTTTTGGTTTTGGCAGTGTTGTATTGTCTTTTCAGACTCATATTTTGATTCAGAGAAGCAAATTTTCCAGTCTAATGAGTGGAATTTTGAGAAAATTGTCTTTGAGAAATATTTGAGCCCTAACCCTAACTAGCAAAACCCGAAGCTAGGGTTAGGGTTTTATTCCCATACAGTGTAGACAGTTTTTGATGGCATGGCTGTGTTTTAGGGCTGAAAGGATACTTAGGAATATAGTTCTTTCAATGTTTTCTAAACATTTTTTTCTGACCTATATGGCTGTATACAGTGCTTTGCTCCATAAAGGAATGGCTTCTGAATTTCCCGACAGGCAACAGTTCGAAAGAACCTGATTTAGCTTTCAAACTCTTGCCATGGGCTTTGAAATCACAGACATATTAACAAATAGAGCCAAAATGTATTAGTTGTTTCGGACTTTTCGGCCACTTGAGCCTCAGCGTACATTCATTTAGCACTCCGTTCAACCCAAAATGTCCAATGAAAGAATACCTTTCAACAATTAATTTGACCATTCCTGACACACTCTTTTGGTTTTGGCAGTGTTTTATTCTCTTTTCAGACTCAAATTTTGATTAAGAGAACTAAATTTTCCAGTCTAATGAGTGGAATTTTGAGAAAATTGTCTTTGAGAAATATTTGAGCCCTAACCCTAACTAGCAAAACCCGAAGCTAGGGTTAGGGTTTTATTCCCATACAATGTAGACAGTTTTTGATGGCATGGCTGTGCTTTAGGGCTGAAAGGATACTTAGGAATATAGTTCTTTCAATGTTTTCTAAACATTTTTTTCTGGCCTATATGGCTGTATACAGTGCTTTGCCCCAAAAAGGAATGGCGTCTGAATTGCCCGACAGGCAACAGTTCGAAAGAACCTGATTTAGCTTTCAAACTCTTGCCATGGGCTTTGAAATCACAGGCATATTAACAAATAGAGCCAAAATGTATTAGTTTTTTCGGACTTTTCGGCCACTTGAGCCTCAACGTACATTCATTTAGCACTCCGTTCAACCCAAAATGTCCAATGAAAGAATACCTTTCAACAATTAATTTGACCATTCCTGACACACTCTTTTGGTTTTGGAAGTGTTGTATTGTGTTTTCAGACTCATATTTTGATTCAGAGAAGCAAATTTTCCAGTCTAATGAGTGGAATTTTGAGAAAATTGTCTTTGAGAAATATTTGAGCCCTAACCCTAACTAGCAAAACCCGAAGCTAGGGTTAGGGTTTTATTCCCATACAATGTAGACAGTTTTTGATGGCATGGCTGTGTTTTAGGGCTGAAAGGATACTTAGGAATATAGTTCTTTCAATGTTTTCTAAACATTTTTTTCTGACCTATATGGCTGTATACAGTGCTTTGCTCCAAAAAGGAATGGCGTCTGAATTGCCCGACAGGCAACAGTTCGAAAGAACCTGATTTAGCTTTCAAACTCTTGCCATGGGCTTTGAAATCACAGGCATACTAACAAATAGAGCCAAAATGTATTAGTTATTTCGGACTTTTCGGCCACTTGAGCCTCAACGTACATTTATTTAGCACTCCGTTCAACCCAAAATGTCCAATGAAAGAATACCTTTCAACAATTAATTTGACCATTCCTGACACACTCTTTTGGTTTTGGCAGTGTTGTATTGTCTTTTCAGACTCATATTTTGATTCAGAGAAGCAAATTTTCCAGTCTAATGAGTGGAATTTTGAGAAAATTGTCTTTGAGAAATATTTGAGCCCTAACCCTAACTAGCAAAACCCGAAGCTAGGGTTAGGGTTTTATTCCCATACAGTGTAGACAGTTTTTGATGGCATGGCTGTGTTTTAGGGCTGAAAGGATACTTAGGAATATAGTTCTTTCAATGTTTTCTAAACATTTTTTTCTGACCTATATGGCTGTATACAGTGCTTTGCTCCATAAAGGAATGGCTTCTGAATTTCCCGACAGGCAACAGTTCGAAAGAACCTGATTTAGCTTTCAAACTCTTGCCATGGGCTTTGAAATCACAGACATATTAACAAATAGAGCCAAAATGTATTAGTTGTTTCGGACTTTTCGGCCACTTGAGCCTCAGCGTACATTCATTTAGCACTCCGTTCAACCCAAAATGTCCAATGAAAGAATACCTTTCAACAATTAATTTGACCATTCCTGACACACTCTTTTGGTTTTGGCAGTGTTTTATTCTCTTTTCAGACTCAAATTTTGATTAAGAGAACTAAATTTTCCAGTCTAATGAGTGGAATTTTGAGAAAATTGTCTTTGAGAAATATTTGAGCCCTAACCCTAACTAGCAAAACCCGAAGCTAGGGTTAGGGTTTTATTCCCATACAATGTAGACAGTTTTTGATGGCATGGCTGTGCTTTAGGGCTGAAAGGATACTTAGGAATATAGTTCTTTCAATGTTTTCTAAACATTTTTTTCTGGCCTATATGGCTGTATCAGTGCTTTGCCCCAAAAAGGAATGGCGTCTGAATTGCCGACAGGCAACAGTTCGAAAGAACCTGATTTAGCTTTCAAACTCTTGCCATGGGCTTTGAAATCACAGGCATATTAACAAATAGAGCCAAAATGTATTAGTTGTTTCGGACTTTTCGGCCACTTGAGCCTCAACGTACATTCATTTAGCACTCCGTTCAACCCAAAATGTCCAATGAAAGAATACCTTTCAACAATTAATTTGAGCATTCCTGACACACTCTTTTGGTTTTGGCAGTGTTGTAATGTCTTTTCAGACTCATATTTTGATTCAGAGAAGCAAATTTTTCAGTCTAATGAGTGGAATTTTGAGAAAATTGTCTTTGAGAAATATTTGAGCCCTAACCCTAACTAGCAAAACCCGAAGCTAGGGTTAGGGTTTTATTCCCATACAATGTAGACAGTTTTTGATGGCATGGCTGTGTTTTAGGGCTGAAAGGATACTTAGGAATATAGTTCTTTCAATGTTTTCTAAACATTTTTTTCTGGCCTATATGGCTGTATACAGTGCTTTGCCCCAAAAAGGAATGGCGTCTGAATTGCCCGACAGGCAACAGTTCGAAAGAACCTGATTTAGCTTTCAAACTCTTGCCATGGGCTTTGAAATCACAGGCATATTAACAAATAGAGCCAAAATGTATTAGTTGTTTCGGAGTTTTCGGCCACTTGAGCCTCAACGTACATTCATTTAGTACTCCGTTTTCCCAAAATGTCCAATGAAAGAATACCTTTCAACAATTAATTTGACCGTTCCTGACACAATCTTTTGGTTTTGGCAGTGTTGTATTTTCTTTTCAGAATCATATTTTGATTCAGAGAAGCAAATTTTCCAGTCTAATGAGTGGAAATTTGAGAAAATTTTCTTTGAGAAATATTTGAGCCCTAACCCTAACTAGCAAAACCCGAAGCTAGGGTTAGGGTTTTATTCCCATACAATGTAGACAGTTTTTGATGGCATGGCTGTGTTTTAGGGCTGAAAGGATACTTAGGAATGTAGTTCTTTCAATGTTTTCTAAACATTTTTTTCTGGCCTATATGGCTGTATACAGTGCTTTGCCCCAAAAAGGAATGGCGTCTGAATTGCCCGACAGGCAACAGTTCGAAAGAACCTGATTTAGCTTTCAAACTCTTGCCATGGGCTTTGAAATCACAGGCATATTAACAAATAGAGCCAAAATGTATTAGTTGTTTCGGACTTTTCGGCCACTTGAGCCTCAACGTACATTCATTTAGCACTCCGTTCAACCCAAAATGTCCAATGAAAGAATACCTTTCAACAATTAATTTGACCATTCCTGACACACTCTTTTGGTTTTGGCAGTGTTGTATTGTCTTTTCAGACTCATATTTTGATTCAGAGAAGCAAATTTTTCAGTCTAATGAGTGGAATTTTGAGAAAATTGTCTTTGAGAAATATTTGAGCCCTAACCCTAACTAGCAAAACCCGAAGCTAGGGTTAGGGTTTTATTCCCATACAATGTAGACAGTTTTTGATGGCATGGCTGTGTTTTAGGGCTGAAAGGATACTTAGGAATATAGTTCTTTCAATGTTTTCTAAACATTTTTTTCTGACCTATATGGCTGTATACAGTGCTTTGCTCCAAAAAGGAATGGCGTCTGAATTGCCCGACAGGCAACAGTTCGAAAGAACCTGATTTAGCTTTCAAACTCTTGCCATGGGCTTTGAAATCACAGGCATATTAACAAATAGAGCCAAAATGTATTAGTTGTTTCGGACTTTTCGGCCACTTGAGCGTCAGCGTACATTCATTTAGCACTCCGTTCAACCCAAAATGTCCAATGAAAGAATACCTTTCAACAATTAATTTGACCATTCCTGACACACTCTTTTGGTTTTGGCAGTGTTTTATTCTCTTTTCAGACTCAAATTTTGATTCAGAGAAGTAAATTTTCCAGTCTAATGAGTGGAATTTTGAGAAAATTGTCTTTGAGAAATATTTGAGCCCTAACCCTAACTAGCAAAACCCGATGCTAGGGTTAGGGTTTTATTCCCATACAGTGTAGACAGTTTTTGATGGCATGGCTGTGTTTTAGGGCTGAAAGGATACTTAGGAATATAGTTCTTTCAATGTTTTCTAAACATTTTTTTCTGACCTATATGGCTGTATACAGTGCTTTGCTCCAAAAAGGAAAGGAGTCTGAATTGCCCGACAGGCAACAGTTCGAAAGAACCTGATTTAGCTTTCAAACTCTTGCCATGGGCTTTGAAATCACAGGCATATTAACAAATAGAGCCAAAATGTATTAGTTGTTTCGGACTTTTCGGCCACTTGTGCCTCAGCGTACATTCATTTAGCACTCCGTTCAACCCAAAATGTCCAATGAAAGAATACCTTTCAACAATTAATTTGACCATTCCTGACACACTCTTTTGGTTTTGGCAGTGTTGTAATGTCTTTTCAGACTCAAATTTTGATTAAGAGAACTAAATTTTCCAGTCTAATGAGTGGAATTTTGAGAAAATTGTCTTTGAGAAATATTTGAGCCCTAACCCTAACTAGCAAAACCCGAAGCTAGGGTTAGGGTTTTATTCCCATACAATGTAGACAGTTTTTGATGGCATGGCTGTGTTTTAGGGCTGAAAGGATACTTAGGAATATAGTTCTTTCAATGTTTTCTAAACATTTTTTTCTGACCTATATGGCTGTATACAGTGCTTTGCTCCAAAAAGGAATGGCGTCTGAATTGCCCGACAGGCAACAGTTCGAAAGAACCTGATTTAGCTTTCAAACTCTTGCCATGGGCTTTGAAATCACAGGCATATTAACAAATAGAGCCAAAATGTATTAGTTGTTTCGGACTTTTCGGCCACTTGAGCCTCAACGTACATTCATTTAGCACTCCGTTCAACCCAAAATGTCCAATGAAAGAATACCTTTCAACAATTAATTTGAGCATTCCTGACACACTCTTTTGGTTTTGGCAGTGTTGTATTGTCTTTTCAGACTCATATTTTAATTCAGAGAAGCAAATTTTCCAGTCTAATGAGTGGAATTTTGAGAAAATTGTCTTTGAGAAATATTTGAGCCCTAACCCTAACTAGCAAAACCCGAAGCTAGGGTTAGGGTTTTATTCCCATACAATGTAGACAGTTTTTGATGGCATGGCTGTGTTTTAGGGCTGAAAGGATACTTAGGAATATAGTTCTTTCAATGTTTTCTAAACATTTTTTTCTAACCTATATGGCTGTATACAGTGCTTTGCCCCAAAAAGGAATGGCGTCTGAATTGCCCGACAGGCAACAGTTCGAAAGAACCTGATTTAGCTTTCAAACTCTTGCCATGGGCTTTGAAATCACAGGCATATTAACAAATAGAGCCAAAATGTATTAGTTGTTTCTGACTTTTCGGCCACTTCAGCGTTAGCGTACATTCATTTAGCACTCCGTTCAACCCAAAATGTCCAATGAAAGAATACCTTTCAACAATTAATTTGACCATTCCTGACACACTCTTTTGGTTTTGGCAGTGTTTTATTCTCTTTTCAGACTCAAATTTTGATTCAGAGAAGTAAATTTTCCAGTCTAATGAGTGGAATTTTGAGAAAATTGTCTTTGAGAAATATTTGAGCCCTAACCCTAACTAGCAAAACCCGAAGCTAGGGTTAGGGTTTTATTCCCATACAATGTAGACAGTTTTTGATGGCATAGCTGTGTTTTAGGGCTGAAAGGATACTTAGGAATATAGTTCTTTCAATGTTTTCTAAACATTTTTTTCTGACCTATATGGCTGTATACAGTGCTTTGCCCCAAAAAGGAATGGCGTCTGAATTGCCCGACAGGCAACAGTTCGAAAGAACCTGATTTAGCTTTCAAACTCTTGCCATGGGCTTTGAAATCACAGGCATATTAACAAATAGAGCCAAAATGTATTAGTTTTTTCGGACTTTTCGGCCACTTGAGCCTCAACGTACATTCATTTAGCACTCCGTTCAACCCAAAATGTCCAATGAAAGAATACCTTTCAACAATTAATTTGACCATTCCTGACACACTCTTTTGGTTTTGGAAGTGTTGTATTGTGTTTTCAGACTCATATTTTGATTCAGAGAAGCAAATTTTCCAGTCTAATGAGTGGAATTTTGAGAAAATTGTCTTTGAGAAATATTTGAGCCCTAACCCTAACTAGCAAAACCCGAAGCTAGGGTTAGGGTTTTATTCCCATACAATGTAGACAGTTTTTGATGGCATGGCTGTGTTTTAGGGCTGAAAGGATACTTAGGAATATAGTTCTTTCAATGTTTTCTAAACATTTTTTTCTGACCTATATGGCTGTATACAGTGCTTTGCTCCAAAAAGGAATGGCGTCTGAATTGCCCGACAGGCAACAGTTCGAAAGAACCTGATTTAGCTTTCAAACTCTTGCCATGGGCTTTGAAATCACAGGCATACTAACAAATAGAGCCAAAATGTATTAGTTATTTCGGACTTTTCGGCCACTTGAGCCTCAACGTACATTTATTTAGCACTCCGTTCAACCCAAAATGTCCAATGAAAGAATACCTTTCAACAATTAATTTGACCATTCCTGACACACTCTTTTGGTTTTGGCAGTGTTGTATTGTCTTTTCAGACTCATATTTTGATTCAGAGAAGCAAATTTTCCAGTCTAATGAGTGGAATTTTGAGAAAATTGTCTTTGAGAAATATTTGAGCCCTAACCCTAACTAGCAAAACCCGAAGCTAGGGTTAGGGTTTTATTCCCATACAGTGTAGACAGTTTTTGATGGCATGGCTGTGTTTTAGGGCTGAAAGGATACTTAGGAATATAGTTCTTTCAATGTTTTCTAAACATTTTTTTCTGACCTATATGGCTGTATACAGTGCTTTGCTCCATAAAGGAATGGCTTCTGAATTTCCCGACAGGCAACAGTTCGAAAGAACCTGATTTAGCTTTCAAACTCTTGCCATGGGCTTTGAAATCACAGACATATTAACAAATAGAGCCAAAATGTATTAGTTGTTTCGGACTTTTCGGCCACTTGAGCCTCAGCGTACATTCATTTAGCACTCCGTTCAACCCAAAATGTCCAATGAAAGAATACCTTTCAACAATTAATTTGACCATTCCTGACACACTCTTTTGGTTTTGGCAGTGTTTTATTCTCTTTTCAGACTCAAATTTTGATTAAGAGAACTAAATTTTCCAGTCTAATGAGTGGAATTTTGAGAAAATTGTCTTTGAGAAATATTTGAGCCCTAACCCTAACTAGCAAAACCCGAAGCTAGGGTTAGGGTTTTATTCCCATACAATGTAGACAGTTTTTGATGGCATGGCTGTGCTTTAGGGCTGAAAGGATACTTAGGAATATAGTTCTTTCAATGTTTTCTAAACATTTTTTTCTGGCCTATATGGCTGTATACAGTGCTTTGCCCCAAAAAGGAATGGCGTCTGAATTGCCCGACAGGCAACAGTTCGAAAGAACCTGATTTAGCTTTCAAACTCTTGCCATGGGCTTTGAAATCACAGGCATATTAACAAATAGAGCCAAAATGTATTAGTTTTTTCGGACTTTTCGGCCACTTGAGCCTCAACGTACATTCATTTAGCACTCCGTTCAACCCAAAATGTCCAATGAAAGAATACCTTTCAACAATTAATTTGACCATTCCTGACACACTCTTTTGGTTTTGGAAGTGTTGTATTGTGTTTTCAGACTCATATTTTGATTCAGAGAAGCAAATTTTCCAGTCTAATGAGTGGAATTTTGAGAAAATTGTCTTTGAGAAATATTTGAGCCCTAACCCTAACTAGCAAAACCCGAAGCTAGGGTTAGGGTTTTATTCCCATACAATGTAGACAGTTTTTGATGGCATGGCTGTGTTTTAGGGCTGAAAGGATACTTAGGAATATAGTTCTTTCAATGTTTTCTAAACATTTTTTTCTGACCTATATGGCTGTATACAGTGCTTTGCTCCAAAAAGGAATGGCGTCTGAATTGCCCGACAGGCAACAGTTCGAAAGAACCTGATTTAGCTTTCAAACTCTTGCCATGGGCTTTGAAATCACAGGCATACTAACAAATAGAGCCAAAATGTATTAGTTATTTCGGACTTTTCGGCCACTTGAGCCTCAACGTACATTTATTTAGCACTCCGTTCAACCCAAAATGTCCAATGAAAGAATACCTTTCAACAATTAATTTGACCATTCCTGACACACTCTTTTGGTTTTGGCAGTGTTGTATTGTCTTTTCAGACTCATATTTTGATTCAGAGAAGCAAATTTTCCAGTCTAATGAGTGGAATTTTGAGAAAATTGTCTTTGAGAAATATTTGAGCCCTAACCCTAACTAGCAAAACCCGAAGCTAGGGTTAGGGTTTTATTCCCATACAGTGTAGACAGTTTTTGATGGCATGGCTGTGTTTTAGGGCTGAAAGGATACTTAGGAATATAGTTCTTTCAATGTTTTCTAAACATTTTTTTCTGACCTATATGGCTGTATACAGTGCTTTGCTCCATAAAGGAATGGCTTCTGAATTTCCCGACAGGCAACAGTTCGAAAGAACCTGATTTAGCTTTCAAACTCTTGCCATGGGCTTTGAAATCACAGACATATTAACAAATAGAGCCAAAATGTATTAGTTGTTTCGGACTTTTCGGCCACTTGAGCCTCAGCGTACATTCATTTAGCACTCCGTTCAACCCAAAATGTCCAATGAAAGAATACCTTTCAACAATTAATTTGACCATTCCTGACACACTCTTTTGGTTTTGGCAGTGTTTTATTCTCTTTTCAGACTCAAATTTTGATTAAGAGAACTAAATTTTCCAGTCTAATGAGTGGAATTTTGAGAAAATTGTCTTTGAGAAATATTTGAGCCCTAACCCTAACTAGCAAAACCCGAAGCTAGGGTTAGGGTTTTATTCCCATACAATGTAGACAGTTTTTGATGGCATGGCTGTGCTTTAGGGCTGAAAGGATACTTAGGAATATAGTTCTTTCAATGTTTTCTAAACATTTTTTTCTGGCCTATATGGCTGTATCAGTGCTTTGCCCCAAAAAGGAATGGCGTCTGAATTGCCGACAGGCAACAGTTCGAAAGAACCTGATTTAGCTTTCAAACTCTTGCCATGGGCTTTGAAATCACAGGCATATTAACAAATAGAGCCAAAATGTATTAGTTGTTTCGGACTTTTCGGCCACTTGAGCCTCAACGTACATTCATTTAGCACTCCGTTCAACCCAAAATGTCCAATGAAAGAATACCTTTCAACAATTAATTTGAGCATTCCTGACACACTCTTTTGGTTTTGGCAGTGTTGTAATGTCTTTTCAGACTCATATTTTGATTCAGAGAAGCAAATTTTTCAGTCTAATGAGTGGAATTTTGAGAAAATTGTCTTTGAGAAATATTTGAGCCCTAACCCTAACTAGCAAAACCCGAAGCTAGGGTTAGGGTTTTATTCCCATACAATGTAGACAGTTTTTGATGGCATGGCTGTGTTTTAGGGCTGAAAGGATACTTAGGAATATAGTTCTTTCAATGTTTTCTAAACATTTTTTTCTGGCCTATATGGCTGTATACAGTGCTTTGCCCCAAAAAGGAATGGCGTCTGAATTGCCCGACAGGCAACAGTTCGAAAGAACCTGATTTAGCTTTCAAACTCTTGCCATGGGCTTTGAAATCACAGGCATATTAACAAATAGAGCCAAAATGTATTAGTTGTTTCGGAGTTTTCGGCCACTTGAGCCTCAACGTACATTCATTTAGTACTCCGTTTTCCCAAAATGTCCAATGAAAGAATACCTTTCAACAATTAATTTGACCGTTCCTGACACAATCTTTTGGTTTTGGCAGTGTTGTATTTTCTTTTCAGAATCATATTTTGATTCAGAGAAGCAAATTTTCCAGTCTAATGAGTGGAAATTTGAGAAAATTTTCTTTGAGAAATATTTGAGCCCTAACCCTAACTAGCAAAACCCGAAGCTAGGGTTAGGGTTTTATTCCCATACAATGTAGACAGTTTTTGATGGCATGGCTGTGTTTTAGGGCTGAAAGGATACTTAGGAATGTAGTTCTTTCAATGTTTTCTAAACATTTTTTTCTGGCCTATATGGCTGTATACAGTGCTTTGCCCCAAAAAGGAATGGCGTCTGAATTGCCCGACAGGCAACAGTTCGAAAGAACCTGATTTAGCTTTCAAACTCTTGCCATGGGCTTTGAAATCACAGGCATATTAACAAATAGAGCCAAAATGTATTAGTTGTTTCGGACTTTTCGGCCACTTGAGCCTCAACGTACATTCATTTAGCACTCCGTTCAACCCAAAATGTCCAATGAAAGAATACCTTTCAACAATTAATTTGACCATTCCTGACACACTCTTTTGGTTTTGGCAGTGTTTTATTCTCTTTTCAGACTCAAATTTTGATTCAGAGAAGTAAATTTTCCAGTCTAATGAGTGGAATTTTGAGAAAATTGTCTTTGAGAAATATTTGAGCCCTAACCCTAACTAGCAAAACCCGAAGCTAGGGTTAGGGTTTTATTCCCATACAATGTAGACAGTTTTTGATGGCATAGCTGTGTTTTAGGGCTGAAAGGATACTTAGGAATATAGTTCTTTCAATGTTTTCTAAACATTTTTTTCTGACCTATATGGCTGTATACAGTGCTTTGCCCCAAAAAGGAATGGCGTCTGAATTGCCCGACAGGCAACAGTTCGAAAGAACCTGATTTAGCTTTCAAACTCTTGCCATGGGCTTTGAAATCACAGGCATATTAACAAATAGAGCCAAAATGTATTAGTTTTTTCGGACTTTTCGGCCACTTGAGCCTCAACGTACATTCATTTAGCACTCCGTTCAACCCAAAATGTCCAATGAAAGAATACCTTTCAACAATTAATTTGACCATTCCTGACACACTCTTTTGGTTTTGGAAGTGTTGTATTGTGTGTTCAGACTCATATTTTGATTCAGAGAAGCAAATTTTCCAGTCTAATGAGTGGAATTTTGAGAAAATTGTCTTTGAGAAATATTTGAGCCCTAACCCTAACTAGCAAAACCTGAAGCTAGGGTTAGGGTTTTATTCCCATACAATGTAGACAGTTTTTGATGGCATGGCTGTGTTTTAGGGCTGAAAGGATACTTAGGAATATAGTTCTTTCAATGTTTTCTAAACATTTTTTTCTGACCTATATGGCTGTATACAGTGCTTTGCTCCAAAAAGGAATGGCGTCTGAATTGCCCGACAGGCAACAGTTCGAAAGAACCTGATTTAGCTTTCAAACTCTTGCCATGGGCTTTGAAATCACAGACATATTAACAAATAGAGCCAAAATGTATTAGTTGTTTCGGACTTTTCGGCCACTTGAGCCTCAGCGTACATTCATTTAGCACTCCGTTCAACCCAAAATGTCCAATGAAAGAATACCTTTCAACAATTAATTTGACCATTCCTGACACACTCTTTTGGTTTTGGCAGTGTTTTATTCTCTTTTCAGACTCAAATTTTGATTAAGAGAACTAAATTTTCCAGTCTAATGAGTGGAATTTTGAGAAAATTGTCTTTGAGAAATATTTGAGCCCTAACCCTAACTAGCAAAACCCGAAGCTAGGGTTAGGGTTTTATTCCCATACAATGTAGACAGTTTTTGATGGCATGGCTGTGCTTTAGGGCTGAAAGGATACTTAGGAATATAGTTCTTTCAATGTTTTCTAAACATTTTTTTCTGGCCTATATGGCTGTATACAGTGCTTTGCCCCAAAAAGGAATGGCGTCTGAATTGCCGACAGGCAACAGTTCGAAAGAATCTGATTTAGCTTTTAAACTCTTGCCATGGGCTTTGAAATCACAGGCATATTAACAAATAGAGCCAAAATGTATTAGTTGTTTCGGACTTTTCGGCCACTTGAGCCTCAACGTACATTCATTTAGCACTCCGTTCAACCCAAAATGTCCAATGAAAGAATACCTTTCAACAATTAATTTGAGCATTCCTGACACACTCTTTTGGTTTTGGCAGTGTTGTAATGTCTTTTCAGACTCATATTTTGATTCAGAGAAGCAAATTTTTCAGTCTAATGAGTGGAATTTTGAGAAAATTGTCTTTGAGAAATATTTGAGCCCTAACCCTAACTAGCAAAACCCGAAGCTAGGGTTAGGGTTTTATTCCCATACAATGTAGACAGTTTTTGATGGCATGGCTGTGTTTTAGGGCTGAAAGGATACTTAGGAATATAGTTCTTTCAATGTTTTCTAAACATTTTTTTCTGGCCTATATGGCTGTATACAGTGCTTTGCCCCAAAAAGGAATGGCGTCTGAATTGCCCGACAGGCAACAGTTCGAAAGAACCTGATTTAGCTTTCAAACTCTTGCCATGGGCTTTGAAATCACAGGCATATTAACAAATAGAGCCAAAATGTATTAGTTGTTTCGGAGTTTTCGGCCACTTGAGCCTCAACGTACATTCATTTAGTACTCCGTTTTCCCAAAATGTCCAATGAAAGAATACCTTTCAACAATTAATTTGACCGTTCCTAACACAATCTTTTGGTTTTGGCAGTGTTGTATTTTCTTTTCAGAATCATATTTTGATTCAGAGAAGCAAATTTTCCAGTCTAATGAGTGGAAATTTGAGAAAATTTTCTTTGAGAAATATTTGAGCCCTAACCCTAACTAGCAAAACCCGAAGCTAGGGTTAGGGTTTTATTCCCATACAATGTAGACAGTTTTTGATGGCATGGCTGTGTTTTAGGGCTGAAAGGATACTTAGGAATATAGTTCTTTCAATGTTTTCTAAACATTTTTTTCTGGCCTATATGGCTGTATACAGTGCTTTGCCCCAAAAAGGAATGGCGTCTGAATTGCCCGACAGGCAACAGTTCGAAATAACCTGATTTAGCTTTCAAACTCTTGCCATGGGCTTTGAAATCACAGGCATATTAACAAATAGAGCCAAAATGTATTAGTTGTTTCGGACTTTTCGGCCACTTGAGCCTCAACGTACATTCATTTAGCACTCCGTTCAACCCAAAATGTCCAATGAAAGAATACCTTTCAACAATTAATTTGACCATTCCTGACACACTCTTTTGGTTTTGGAAGTGTTGTATTGTGTTTTCAGACTCATATTTTGATTCAGAGAAGCAAATTTTCCAGTCTAATGAGTGGAATTTTGAGAAAATTGTCTTTGAGAAATATTTGAGCCCTAACCCTAACTAGCAAAACCCGAAGCTAGGGTTAGGGTTTTATTCCCATACAATGTAGACAGTTTTTGATGGCATGGCTGTGTTTTAGGGCTGAAAGGATACTTAGGAATATAGTTCTTTCAATGTTTTCTAAACATTTTTTTCTGACCTATATGGCTGTATACAGTGCTTTGCTCCAAAAAGGAATGGCTTCTGAATTGCCCGACAGGCAACAGTTCGAAAGAACCTGATTTAGCTTTCAAACTCTTGCCATGGGCTTTGAAATCACAGGCATACTAACAAATAGAGCCAAAATGTATTAGTTGTTTCGGACTTTTCGGCCACTTGAGCCTCAACGTACATTCATTTAGCACTCCGTTCAACCCAAAATGTCCAATGAAAGAATACCTTTCAACAATTAATTTGAGCATTCCTGACACACTCTTTTGGTTTTGGCAGTGTTGTAATGTCTTTTCAGACTCATATTTTGATTCAGAGAAGCAAATTTTTCAGTCTAATGAGTGGAATTTTGAGAAAATTGTCTTTGAGAAATATTTGAGCCCTAACCCTAACTAGCAAAACCCGAAGCTAGGGTTAGGGTTTTATTCCCATACAATGTAGACAGTTTTTGATGGCATGGCTGTGTTTTAGGGCTGAAAGGATACTTAGGAATATAGTTCTTTCAATGTTTTCTAAACATTTTTTTCTGGCCTATATGGCTGTATACAGTGCTTTGCCCCAAAAAGGAATGGCGTCTGAATTGCCCGACAGGCAACAGTTCGAAAGAACCTGATTTAGCTTTCAAACTCTTGCCATGGGCTTTGAAATCACAGGCATATTAACAAATAGAGCCAAAATGTATTAGTTGTTTCGGAGTTTTCGGCCACTTGAGCCTTAACGTACATTCATTTAGTACTCCGTTTTCCCAAAATGTCCAATGAAAGAATACCTTTCAACAATTAATTTGACCGTTCCTGACACAATCTTTTGGTTTTGGCAGTGTTGTATTTTCTTTTCAGAATCATATTTTGATTCAGAGAAGCAAATTTTCCAGTCTAATGAGTGGAAATTTGAGAAAATTTTCTTTGAGAAATATTTGAGCCCTAACCCTAACTAGCAAAACCCGAAGCTAGTGTTAGGGTTTTATTCCCATACAATGTAGACAGTTTTTGATGGCATGGCTGTGTTTTAGGGCTGAAAGGATACTTAGGAATGTAGTTCTTTCAATGTTTTCTAAACATTTTTTTCTGGCCTATATGGCTGTATACAGTGCTTTGCCCCAAAAAGGAATGGCGTCTGAATTGCCCGACAGGCAACAGTTCGAAAGAACCTGATTTAGCTTTCAAACTCTTGCCATGGGCTTTGAAATCACAGGCATATTAACAAATAGAGCCAAAATGTATTAGTTGTTTCGGACTTTTCGGCCACTTGAGCCTCAACGTACATTCATTTAGCACTCCGTTCAACCCAAAATGTCCAATGAAAGAATACCTTTCAACAATTAATTTGACCATTCCTGACACACTCTTTTGGTTTTGGCAGTGTTTTATTCTCTTTTCAGACTCAAATTTTGATTCAGAGAACTAAATTTTCCAGTCTAATGAGTGGAATTTTGAGAAAATTGTCTTTGAGAAATATTTGAGCCCTAACCCTAACTAGCAAAACCCGAAGCTAGGGTTAGGGTTTTATTCCCATACAATGTAGACAGTTTTTGATGGCATGGCTGTGTTTTAGGGCTGAAAGGATACTTAGGAATATAGTTCTTTCAATGTTTTCTAAACATTTTTTTCTGACCTATATGGCTGTATACAGTGCTTTGCTCCAAAAAGGAATGGCTTCTGAATTGCCCGACAGGCAACAGTTCGAAAGAACCTGATTTAGCTTTCAAACTCTTGCCATGGGCTTTGAAATCACAGGCATACTAACAAATAGAGCCAAAATGTATTAGTTGTTTCGGACTTTTCGGCCACTTGAGCCTCAACGTACATTCATTTAGCACTCCGTTCAACCCAAAATGTCCAATGAAAGAATACCTTTCAACAATTAATTTGAGCATTCCTGACACACTCTTTTGGTTTTGGCAGTGTTGTAATGTCTTTTCAGACTCATATTTTGATTCAGAGAAGCAAATTTTTCAGTCTAATGAGTGGAATTTTGAGAAAATTGTCTTTGAGAAATATTTGAGCCCTAACCCTAACTAGCAAAACCCGAAGCTAGGGTTAGGGTTTTATTCCCATACAATGTAGACAGTTTTTGATGGCATGGCTGTGTTTTAGGGCTGAAAGGATACTTAGGAATATAGTTCTTTCAATGTTTTCTAAACATTTTTTTCTGGCCTATATGGCTGTATACAGTGCTTTGCCCCAAAAAGGAATGGCGTCTGAATTGCCCGACAGGCAACAGTTCGAAAGAACCTGATTTAGCTTTCAAACTCTTGCCATGGGCTTTGAAATCACAGGCATATTAACAAATAGAGCCAAAATGTATTAGTTGTTTCGGAGTTTTCGGCCACTTGAGCCTTAACGTACATTCATTTAGTACTCCGTTTTCCCAAAATGTCCAATGAAAGAATACCTTTCAACAATTAATTTGACCGTTCCTGACACAATCTTTTGGTTTTGGCAGTGTTGTATTTTCTTTTCAGAATCATATTTTGATTCAGAGAAGCAAATTTTCCAGTCTAATGAGTGGAAATTTGAGAAAATTTTCTTTGAGAAATATTTGAGCCCTAACCCTAACTAGCAAAACCCGAAGCTAGTGTTAGGGTTTTATTCCCATACAATGTAGACAGTTTTTGATGGCATGGCTGTGTTTTAGGGCTGAAAGGATACTTAGGAATGTAGTTCTTTCAATGTTTTCTAAACATTTTTTTCTGGCCTATATGGCTGTATACAGTGCTTTGCCCCAAAAAGGAATGGCGTCTGAATTGCCCGACAGGCAACAGTTCGAAAGAACCTGATTTAGCTTTCAAACTCTTGCCATGGGCTTTGAAATCACAGGCATATTAACAAATAGAGCCAAAATGTATTAGTTGTTTCGGACTTTTCGGCCACTTGAGCCTCAACGTACATTCATTTAGCACTCCGTTCAACCCAAAATGTCCAATGAAAGAATACCTTTCAACAATTAATTTGACCATTCCTGACACACTCTTTTGGTTTTGGCAGTGTTTTATTCTCTTTTCAGACTCAAATTTTGATTCAGAGAACTAAATTTTCCAGTCTAATGAGTGGAATTTTGAGAAAATTGTCTTTGAGAAATATTTGAGCCCTAACCCTAACTAGCAAAACCCGAAGCTAGGGTTAGGGTTTTATTCCCATACAATGTAGACAGTTTTTGATGGCATGGCTGTGTTTTAGGGCTGAAAGGATACTTAGGAATATAGTTCTTTCAATGTTTTCTAAACATTTTTTTCTGACCTATATGGCTGTATACAGTGCTTTGCCCCAAAAAGGAATGGCGTCTGAATTGCCCGACAGGCAACAGTTCGAAAGAACCTGATTTAGCTTTCAAACTCTTGCCATGGGCTTTGAAATCACAGGCATATTAACAAATAGAGCCAAAATGTATTAGTTGTTTCGGAGTTTTCGGCCACTTGAGCCTCAACGTACATTCATTTAGTACTCCGTTTTCCCAAAATGTCCAATGAAAGAATACCTTTCAACAATTAATTTGACCGTTCCTGACACAATCTTTTGGTTTTGGTAGTGTTGTATTTTCTTTTCAGAATCATATTTTGATTCAGAGAAGCAAATTTTCCAGTCTAATGAGTGGAAATTTGAGAAAATTTTCTTTTAGAAATATTTGAGCCCTAACCCTAACTAGCAAAACCCGAAGCTAGGGTTAGGGTTTTATTCCCATACAATGTAGACAGTTTTTGATGGCATGGCTGTGTTTTAGGGCTGAAAGGATACTTAGGAATATAGTTCTTTCAATGTTTTCTAAACATTTTTTTCTGGCCTATATGGCTGTATACAGTGCTTTGCCCCAAAAAGGAATGGCGTCTGAATTGCCCGACAGGCAACAGTTCGAAAGAACCTGATTTAGCTTTCAAACTCTTGCCATGGGCTTTGAAATCACAGGCATATTAACAAATAGAGCCAAAATGTATTATTTGTTTCGGACTTTTCGGCCACTTGAGCCTCAACGTACATTCATTTAGCACTCCGTTCAACCCAAAATGTCCAATGAAAGAATACCTTTCAACAATTAATTTGACCATTCCTGACACACTCTTTTGGTTTTGGCAGTGTTTTATTCTCTTTTCAGACTGAAATTTTGAGTCAGAGAAGCAGATTTTCCAATCTAATGAGTGGAATTTTGAGAAAATTGTCTTTGAGAAATATTTGAGCCCTAACCCTAACTAGCAAAACCCGAAGCTAGGGTTAGGGTTTTATTCCCATACAATGTAGACAGTTTTTGATGGCATGGCTGTGTTTTAGGGCTGAAAGGATACTTAGGAATATAGTTCTTTCAATGTTTTCTAAACATTTTTTTCTGGCCTATATGGCTGTATACAGTGCTTTGCCCCAAAAAGGAATGGCGTCTGAATTGCCCGACAGGCAACAGTTCGAAATAACCTGATTTAGCTTTCAAACTCTTACCATGGGCTTTGAAATCACAGGCATATTAACAAATAGAGCCAAAATGTATTAGTTGTTTCGGACTTTTCGGCCACTTGAGCCTCAACGTACATTCATTTAGCACTCCGTTCAACCCAAAATGTCCAATGAAAGAATACCTTTCAACAATTAATTTGACCATTCCTGACACACTCTTTTGGTTTTGGCAGTGTTTTATTCTCTTTTCAGACTCAAATTTTGATTCAGAGAAGTAAATTTTCCAGTCTAATGAGTGGAATTTTGAGAAAATTGTCTTTGAGAAATATTTGAGCCCTAACCCTAACTAGCAAAACCCGAAGCTAGGGTTAGGGTTTTATTCCCATACAATGTAGACAGTTTTTGATGGCATAGCTGTGTTTTAGGGCTGAAAGGATACTTAGGAATATAGTTCTTTCAATGTTTTCTAAACATTTTTTTCTGACCTATATGGCTGTATACAGTGCTTTGCCCCAAAAAGGAATGGCGTCTGAATTGCCCGACAGGCAACAGTTCGAAAGAACCTGATTTAGCTTTCAAACTCTTGCCATGGGCTTTGAAATCACAGGCGTATTAACAAATAGAGCCAAAATGTATTAGTTTTTTCGGACTTTTCGGCCACTTGAGCCTCAACGTACATTCATTTAGCACTCCGTTCAACCCAAAATGTCCAATGAAAGAATACCTTTCAACAATTAATTTGACCATTCCTGACACACTCTTTTGGTTTTGGAAGTGTTGTATTGTGTTTTCAGACTCATATTTTGATTCAGAGAAGCAAATTTTCCAGTCTAATGAGTGGAATTTTGAGAAAATTGTCTTTGAGAAATATTTGAGCCCTAACCCTAACTAGCAAAACCCGAAGCTAGGGTTAGGGTTTTATTCCCATACAATGTAGACAGTTTTTGATGGCATGGCTGTGTTTTAGGGCTGAAAGGATACTTAGGAATATAGTTCTTTCAATGTTTTCTAAACATTTTTTTCTGGCCTATATGGCTGTATACAGTGCTTTGCCCCAAAAAGGAATGGCGTCTGAATTGCCCGACAGGCAACAGTTCGAAAGAACCTGATTTAGCTTTCAAACTCTTGCCATGGGCTTTGAAATCACAGGCATATTAACAAATAGAGCCAAAATGTATTAGTTGTTTCGGAGTTTTCGGCCACTTGAGCCTCAACGTACATTCATTTAGTACTCCGTTTTCCCAAAATGTCCAATGAAAGAATACCTTTCAACAATTAATTTGACCGTTCCTGACACAATCTTTTGGTTTTGGTAGTGTTGTATTTTCTTTTCAGAATCATATTTTGATTCAGAGAAGCAAATTTTCCAGTCTAATGAGTGGAAATTTGAGAAAATTTTCTTTTAGAAATATTTGAGCCCTAACCCTAACTAGCAAAACCCGAAGCTAGGGTTAGGGTTTTATTCCCATACAATGTAGACAGTTTTTGATGGCATGGCTGTGTTTTAGGGCTGAAAGGATACTTAGGAATATAGTTCTTTCAATGTTTTCTAAACATTTTTTTCTGGCCTATATGGCTGTATACAGTGCTTTGCCCCAAAAAGGAATGGCGTCTGAATTGCCCGACAGGCAACAGTTCGAAATAACCTGATTTAGCTTTCAAACTCTTACCATGGGCTTTGAAATCACAGGCATATTAACAAATAGAGCCAAAATGTATTAGTTGTTTCGGACTTTTCGGCCACTTGAGCCTCAACGTACATTCATTTAGCACTCCGTTCAACCCAAAATGTCCAATGAAAGAATACCTTTCAACAATTAATTTGACCATTCCTGACACACTCTTTTGGTTTTGGCAGTGTTTTATTCTCTTTTCAGACTCAAATTTTGATTCAGAGAAGTAAATTTTCCAGTCTAATGAGTGGAATTTTGAGAAAATTGTCTTTGAGAAATATTTGAGCCCTAACCCTAACTAGCAAAACCCGAAGCTAGGGTTAGGGTTTTATTCCCATACAATGTAGACAGTTTTTGATGGCATAGCTGTGTTTTAGGGCTGAAAGGATACTTAGGAATATAGTTCTTTCAATGTTTTCTAAACATTTTTTTCTGACCTATATGGCTGTATACAGTGCTTTGCCCCAAAAAGGAATGGCGTCTGAATTGCCCGACAGGCAACAGTTCGAAAGAACCTGATTTAGCTTTCAAACTCTTGCCATGGGCTTTGAAATCACAGGCATATTAACAAATAGAGCCAAAATGTATTAGTTTTTTCGGACTTTTCGGCCACTTGAGCCTCAACGTACATTCATTTAGCACTCCGTTCAACCCAAAATGTCCAATGAAAGAATACCTTTCAACAATTAATTTGACCATTCCTGACACACTCTTTTGGTTTTGGAAGTGTTGTAATGTGTTTTCAGACTCATATTTTGATTCAGAGAAGCAAATTTTCCAGTCTAATGAGTGGAATTTTGAGAAAATTGTCTTTGAGAAATATTTGAGCCCTAACCCTAACTAGCAAAACCCGAAGCTAGGGTTAGGGTTTTATTCCCATACAATGTAGACAGTTTTTGATGGCATGGCTGTGTTTTAGGGCTGAAAGGATACTTAGGAATATAGTTCTTTCAATGTTTTCTAAACATTTTTTTCTGACCTATATGGCTGTATACAGTGCTTTGCTCCAAAAAGGAATGGCGTCTGAATTGCCCGACAGGCAACAGTTCGAAAGAACCTGATTTAGCTTTCAAACTCTTGCCATGGGCTTTGAAATCACAGGCATACTAACAAATAGAGCCAAAATGTATTAGTTATTTCGGACTTTTCGGCCACTTGAGCCTCAACGTACATTTATTTAGCACTCCGTTCAACCCAAAATGTCCAATGAAAGAATACCTTTCAACAATTAATTTGACCATTCCTGACACACTCTTTTGGTTTTGGCAGTGTTGTATTGTCTTTTCAGACTCATATTTTGATTCAGAGAAGCAAATTTTCCAGTCTAATGAGTGGAATTTTGAGAAAATTGTCTTTGAGAAATATTTGAGCCCTAACCCTAACTAGCAAAACCCGAAGCTAGGGTTAGGGTTTTATTCCCATACAGTGTAGACAGTTTTTGATGGCATGGCTGTGTTTTAGGGCTGAAAGGATACTTAGGAATATAGTTCTTTCAATGTTTTCTAAACATTTTTTTCTGACCTATATGGCTGTATACAGTGCTTTGCTCCAAAAAGGAATGGCTTCTGAATTGCCCGACAGGCAACAGTTCGAAAGAACCTGATTTAGCTTTCAAACTCTTGCCATGGGCTTTGAAATCACAGACATATTAACAAATAGAGCCAAAATGTATTAGTTGTTTCGGACTTTTCGGCCACTTGAGCCTCAGCGTACATTCATTTAGCACTCCGTTCAACCCAAAATGTCCAATGAAAGAATACCTTTCAACAATTAATTTGACCATTCCTGACACACTCTTTTGGTTTTGGCAGTGTTTTATTCTCTTTTCAGACTCAAATTTTGATTAAGAGAACTAAATTTTCCAGTCTAATGAGTGGAATTTTGAGAAAATTGTCTTTGAGAAATATTTGAGCCCTAACCCTAACTAGCAAAACCCGAAGCTAGGGTTAGGGTTTTATTCCCATACAATGTAGACAGTTTTTGATGGCATAGCTGTGCTTTAGGGCTGAAAGGATACTTAGGAATATAGTTCTTTCAATGTTTTCTAAACATTTTTTTCTGGCCTATATGGCTGTATACAGTGCTTTGCCCCAAAAAGGAATGGCGTCTGAATTGCCGACAGGCAACAGTTCGAAAGAATCTGATTTAGCTTTTAAACTCTTGCCATGGGCTTTGAAATCACAGGCATATTAACAAATAGAGCCAAAATGTATTAGTTGTTTCGGACTTTTCGGCCACTTGAGCCTCAACGTACATTCATTTAGCACTCCGTTCAACCCAAAATGTCCAATGAAAGAATACCTTTCAACAATTAATTTGAGCATTCCTGACACACTCTTTTGGTTTTGGCAGTGTTGTAATGTCTTTTCAGACTCATATTTTGATTCAGAGAAGCAAATTTTTCAGTCTAATGAGTGGAATTTTGAGAAAATTGTCTTTGAGAAATATTTGAGCCCTAACCCTAACTAGCAAAACCCGAAGCTAGGGTTAGGGTTTTATTCCCATACAATGTAGACAGTTTTTGATGGCATGGCTGTGTTTTAGGGCTGAAAGGATACTTAGGAATGTAGTTCTTTCAATGTTTTCTAAACATTTTTTTCTGGCCTATATGGCTGTATACAGTGCTTTGCCCCAAAAAGGAATGGTGTCTGAATTGCCCGACAGGCAACAGTTCGAAAGAACCTGATTTAGCTTTCAAACTCTTGCCATGGGCTTTGAAATCACAGGCATATTAACAAATAGAGCCAAAATGTATTAGTTGTTTCGGACTTTTCGGCCACTTGAGCCTCAACGTACATTCATTTAGCACTCCGTTCAACCCAAAATGTCCAATGAAAGAATACCTTTCAACAATTAATTTGACCATTCCTGACACACTCTTTTGGTTTTGGAAGTGTTGTATTGTGTTTTCAGACTCATATTTTGATTCAGAGAAGCAAATTTTCCAGTCTAATGAGTGGAATTTTGAGAAAATTGTCTTTGAGAAATATTTGAGCCCTAACCCTAACTAGCAAAACCCGAAGCTAGGGTTAGGGTTTTATTCCCATACAATGTAGACAGTTTTTGATGGCATGGCTGTGTTTTAGGGCTGGAAGGATACTTAGGAATATAGTTCTTTCAATGTTTTCTACACATTTTTTTCTGGCCTATATGGCTGTATACAGTGCTTTGCCCCAAAAAGGAATGGCGTCTGAATTGCCCGACAGGCAACAGTTCGAAAGAACCTGATTTAGCTTTCAAACTCTTGCCATGGGCTTTGAAATCACAGGCATATTAACAAATAGAGCCAAAATGTATTAGTTGTTTCGGAGTTTTCGGCCACTTGAGCCTCAACGTACATTCATTTAGTACTCCGTTTTCCCAAAATGTCCAATGAAAGAATACCTTTCAACAATTAATTTGACCGTTCCTGACACAATCTTTTGGTTTTGGTAGTGTTGTATTTTCTTTTCAGAATCATATTTTGATTCAGAGAAGCAAATTTTCCAGTCTAATGAGTGGAAATTTGAGAAAATTTTCTTTGAGAAATATTTGAGCCCTAACCCTAACTAGCAAAACCCGAAGCTAGGGTTAGGGTTTTATTCCCATACAATGTAGACAGTTTTTGATGGCATGGCTGTGTTTTAGGGCTGAAAGGATACTTAGGAATATAGTTCTTTCAATGTTTTCTAAACATTTTTTTCTGGCCTATATGGCTGTATACAGTGCTTTGCCCCAAAAAGGAATGGCGTCTGAATTGCCCGACAGGCAACAGTTCGAAAGAACCTGATTTAGCTTTCAAACTCTTGCCATGGGCTTTGAAATCACAGGCATATTAACAAATAGAGCCAAAATGTATTATTTGTTTCGGACTTTTCGGCCACTTGAGCCTCAACGTACATTCATTTAGCACTCCGTTCAACCCAAAATGTCCAATGAAAGAATACCTTTCAACAATTAATTTGACCATTCCTGACACACTCTTTTGGTTTTGGCAGTGTTGTATTGTCTTTTCAGACTCATATTTTAATTCAGAGAAGCAAATTTTCCAGTCTAATGAGTGGAATTTTGAGAAAATTGTCTTTGAGAAATATTTGAGCCCTAACCCTAACTAGCAAAACCCGAAGCTAGGGTTAGGGTTTTATTCCCATACAATGTAGACAGTTTTTGATGGCATGGCTGTGTTTTAGGGCTGAAAGGATACTTAGGAATATAGTTCTTTCAATGTTTTCTAAACATTTTTTTCTAACCTATATGGCTGTATACAGTGCTTTGCCCCAAAAAGGAATGGCGTCTGAATTGCCCGACAGGCAACAGTTCGAAAGAACCTGATTTAGCTTTCAAACTCTTGCCATGGGCTTTGAAATCACAGGCATAATAACAAATAGAGCCAAAATGTATTAGTTGTTTCGGACTTTTCAGCCACTTGAGCCTCAACGTACATTCATTTAGCACTCCGTTCAACCCAAAATGTCCAATGAAAGAATACCTTTCAACAATTAATTTGAGCATTCCTGAAACACTCTTTTGGTTTTGGCAGTGTTGTATTGTCTTTTCAGACTCATATTTTGATTCAGAGAAGCAAATTTTCCAGTCTAATGAGTGGAAATTTGAGAAAATTGTCTTTGAGAAATATTTGAGCCCTAAACCTAACTTGCAAAACCCGAAGCTAGGGTTAGGGTTTTATTCCCATACAATGTAGACAGTTTTTGATGGCATGGCTGTGTTTTAGGGCTGAAAGGATACTTAGGAATATAGTTCTTTCAATGTTTTCTAAACATTTTTTTCTGACCTATATGGCTGTATACAGTGCTTTGCTCCAAAAAGGAAAGGAGTCTGAATTGCCCGACAGGCAACAGTTCGAAAGAACCTGATTTAGCTTTCAAACTCTTGCCATGGGCTTTGAAATCACAGGCATATTAACAAATAGAGCCAAAATGTATTAGTTGTTTCGGACTTTTCGGCCACTTCAGCGTTAGCGTACATTCATTTAGCACTCCGTTCAACCCAAAATGTCCAATGAAAGAATACCTTTCAACAATTAATTTGACCATTCCTGACACACTCTTTTGGTTTTGGCAGTGTTTTATTCTCTTTTCAGACTCAAATTTTGATTCAGAGAAGTAAATTTTCCAGTCTAATGAGTGGAATTTTGAGAAAATTGTCTTTGAGAAATATTTGAGCCCTAACCCTAACTAGCAAAACCCGAAGCTAGGGTTAGGGTTTTATTCCCATACAATGTAGACAGTTTTTGATGGCATGGCTGTGTTTTAGGGCTGAAAGGATACTTAGGAATATAGTTCTTTCAATGTTTTCTAAACATTTTTTTCTGACCTATATGGCTGTATACAGTGCTTTGCTCCAAAAAGGAATGGCGTCTGAATTGCCCGACAGGCAACAGTTCGAAAGAACCTGATTTAGCTTTCAAACTCTTGCCATGGGCTTTGAAATCACAGGCATACTAACAAATAGAGCCAAAATGTATTAGTTATTTCGGACTTTTCGGCCACTTGAGCCTCAACGTACATTTATTTAGCACTCCGTTCAACCCAAAATGTCCAATGAAAGAATACCTTTCAACAATTAATTTGACCATTCCTGACACACTCTTTTGGTTTTGGCAGTGTTGTATTGTCTTTTCAGACTCATATTTTGATTCAGAGAAGCAAATTTTCCAGTCTAATGAGTGGAATTTTGAGAAAATTGTCTTTGAGAAATATTTGAGCCCTAACCCTAACTAGCAAAACCCGAAGCTAGGGTTAGGGTTTTATTCCCATACAGTGTAGACAGTTTTTGATGGCATGGCTGTGTTTTAGGGCTGAAAGGATACTTAGGAATATAGTTCTTTCAATGTTTTCTAAACATTTTTTTCTGACCTATATGGCTGTATACAGTGCTTTGCTCCAAAAAGGAATGGCTTCTGAATTGCCCGACAGGCAACAGTTCGAAAGAACCTGATTTAGCTTTCAAACTCTTGCTATGGGCTTTGAAATCACAGGCATATTAACAAATAGAGCCAAAATGTATTAGTTTTTTCGGACTTTTCGGCCACTTGAGCCTCAACGTACATTCATTTAGCACTTCGTTCAACCCAAAATTTCCAATGAAAGAATACCTTTCAACAATTAATTTGACCATTCCTGACACACTCTTTTGGTTTTGGAAGTGTTGTATTGTCTTTTCAGACTCATATTTTGATTCAGAGAAGCAAATTTTCCAGTCTAATGAGTGGAATTTTGAGAAAATTGTCTTTGAGAAATATTTGAGCCCTAACCCTAACTAGCAAATCCCGAAGCTAGGGTTAGGGTTTTATTCCCATACAATGTAGACAGTTTTTGATGGCATAGCTGTGTTTTAGGGCTGAAAGGATACTTAGGAATATAGTTCTTTCAATGTTTTCTAAACATTTTTTTCTGACCTATATGGCTGTATACAGTGCTTTGCTCCAAAAAGGAAAGGAGTCTGAATTGCCCGACAGGCAACAGTTCGAAAGAACCTGATTTAGCTTTCAAACTCTTGCCATGGGCTTTGAAATCACAGACATATTAACAAATAGAGCCAAAATGTATTAGTTGTTTCGGACTTTTCGGCCACTTGAGCCTCAGCGTACATTCATTTAGCACTCCGTTCAACCCAAAATGTCCAATGAAAGAATACCTTTCAACAATTAATTTGACCATTCCTGACACACTCTTTTGGTTTTGGCAGTGTTGTATTGTCTTTTCAGACTCAAATTTTGATTAAGAGAACTAAATTTTCCAGTCTAATGAGTGGAATTTTGAGAAAATTGTCTTTGAGAAATATTTGAGCCCTAACCCTAACTAGCAAAACCCGAAGCTAGGGTTAGGGTTTTATTCCCATACAATGTAGACAGTTTTTGATGGCATGGCTGTGTTTTAGGGCTGAAAGGATACTTAGGAATATAGTTCTTTCAATGTTTTCTAAACATTTTTTTCTGACCTATATGGCTGTATACAGTGCTTTGCCCCAAAAAGGAATGGCGTCTGAATTGCCCGACAGGCAACAGTTCGAAAGAACCTGATTTAGCTTTCAAACTCTTGCCATGGGCTTTGAAATCACAGGCATATTAACAAATAGAGCCAAAATGTATTAGTTGTTTCGGACTTTTCGGCCACTTGAGCCTCAACGTACATTCATTTAGCGCTCCGTTCAACCCAAAATGTCCAATGAAAGAATACCTTTCAACAATTAATTTGACCATTCCTGACACACTCTTTTGGTTTTGGAAGTGTTGTATTGTGTTTTCAGACTCATATTTTGATTCAGAGAAGCAAATTTTCCAGTCTAATGAGTGGAATTTTGAGAAAATTGTCTTTGAGAAATATTTGAGCCCTAACCCTAACTAGCAAAACCCGAAGCTAGGGTTAGGGTTTTATTCCCATACAATGTAGACAGTTTTTGATGGCATGGCTGTGTTTTAGGGCTGAAAGGATACTTAGGAATATAGTTCTTTCAATGTTTTCTAAACATTTTTTTCTGACCTATATGGCTGTATACAGTGCTTTGCTCCAAAAAGGAATGGCGTCTGAATTGCCCGACAGGCAACAGTTCGAAAGAACCTGATTTAGCTTTCAAACTCTTGCCATGGGTTTTGAAATCACAGGCATACTAACAAATAGAGCCAAAATGTATTAGTTTTTTCGGACTTTTCGGCCACTTGAGCCTCAACGTACATTCATTTAGCACTCCGTTCAACCCAAAATGTCCAATGAAAGAATACCTTTCAACAATTAATTTGACCATTCCTGACACACTCTTTTGGTTTTGGAAGTGTTGTATTGTGTTTTCAGACTCATATTTTGATTCAGAGAAGCAAATTTTCCAGTCTAATGAGTGGAATTTTGAGAAAATTGTCTTTGAGAAATATTTGAGCCCTAACCCTAACTAGCAAAACCCGAAGCTAGGGTTAGGGTTTTATTCCCATACAATGTAGACAGTTTTTGATGGCATGGCTGTGTTTTAGGGCTGAAAGGATACTTAGGAATATAGTTCTTTCAATGTTTTCTAAACATTTTTTTCTGGCCTATATGGCTGTATACAGTGCTTTGCCCCAAAAAGGAATGGCGTCTGAATTGCCCGACAGGCAACAGTTCGAAAGAACCTGATTTAGCTTTCAAACTCTTGCCATGGGCTTTGAAATCACAGGCATATTAACAAATAGAGCCAAAATGTATTAGTTGTTTCGGAGTTTTCGGCCACTTGAGCCTCAACGTACATTCATTTAGTACTCCGTTTTCCCAAAATGTCCAATGAAAGAATACCTTTCAACAATTAATTTGACCGTTCCTGACACAATCTTTTGGTTTTGGTAGTGTTGTATTTTCTTTTCAGAATCATATTTTGATTCAGAGAAGCAAATTTTCCAGTCTAATGAGTGGAAATTTGAGAAAATTTTCTTTTAGAAATATTTGAGCCCTAACCCTAACTAGCAAAACCCGAAGCTAGGGTTAGGGTTTTATTCCCATACAATGTAGACAGTTTTTGATGGCATGGCTGTGTTTTAGGGCTGAAAGGATACTTAGGAATATAGTTCTTTCAATGTTTTCTAAACATTTTTTTCTGGCCTATATGGCTGTATACAGTGCTTTGCCCCAAAAAGGAATGGCGTCTGAATTGCCCGACAGGCAACAGTTCGAAATAACCTGATTTAGCTTTCAAACTCTTACCATGGGCTTTGAAATCACAGGCATATTAACAAATAGAGCCAAAATGTATTAGTTGTTTCGGACTTTTCGGCCACTTGAGCCTCAACGTACATTCATTTAGCACTCCGTTCAACCCAAAATGTCCAATGAAAGAATACCTTTCAACAATTAATTTGACCATTCCTGACACACTCTTTTGGTTTTGGCAGTGTTTTATTCTCTTTTCAGACTCAAATTTTGATTCAGAGAAGTAAATTTTCCAGTCTAATGAGTGGAATTTTGAGAAAATTGTCTTTGAGAAATATTTGAGCCCTAACCCTAACTAGCAAAACCCGAAGCTAGGGTTAGGGTTTTATTCCCATACAATGTAGACAGTTTTTGATGGCATAGCTGTGTTTTAGGGCTGAAAGGATACTTAGGAATATAGTTCTTTCAATGTTTTCTAAACATTTTTTTCTGACCTATATGGCTGTATACAGTGCTTTGCCCCAAAAAGGAATGGCGTCTGAATTGCCCGACAGGCAACAGTTCGAAAGAACCTGATTTAGCTTTCAAACTCTTGCCATGGGCTTTGAAATCACAGGCATATTAACAAATAGAGCCAAAATGTATTAGTTTTTTCGGACTTTTCGGCCACTTGAGCCTCAACGTACATTCATTTAGCACTCCGTTCAACCCAAAATGTCCAATGAAAGAATACCTTTCAACAATTAATTTGACCATTCCTGACACACTCTTTTGGTTTTGGAAGTGTTGTAATGTGTTTTCAGACTCATATTTTGATTCAGAGAAGCAAATTTTCCAGTCTAATGAGTGGAATTTTGAGAAAATTGTCTTTGAGAAATATTTGAGCCCTAACCCTAACTAGCAAAACCTGAAGCTAGGGTTAGGGTTTTATTCCCATACAATGTAGACAGTTTTTGATGGCATGGCTGTGTTTTAGGGCTGAAAGGATACTTAGGAATATAGTTCTTTCAATGTTTTCTAAACATTTTTTTCTGACCTATATGGCTGTATACAGTGCTTTGCTCCAAAAAGGAATGGCGTCTGAATTGCCCGACAGGCAACAGTTCGAAAGAACCTGATTTAGCTTTCAAACTCTTGCCATGGGCTTTGAAATCACAGGCATACTAACAAATAGAGCCAAAATGTATTAGTTATTTCGGACTTTTCGGCCACTTGAGCCTCAACGTACATTTATTTAGCACTCCGTTCAACCCAAAATGTCCAATGAAAGAATACCTTTCAACAATTAATTTGACCATTCCTGACACACTCTTTTGGTTTTGGCAGTGTTGTATTGTCTTTTCAGACTCATATTTTGATTCAGAGAAGCAAATTTTCCAGTCTAATGAGTGGAATTTTGAGAAAATTGTCTTTGAGAAATATTTGAGCCCTAACCCTAACTAGCAAAACCCGAAGCTAGGGTTAGGGTTTTATTCCCATACAGTGTAGACAGTTTTTGATGGCATGGCTGTGTTTTAGGGCTGAAAGGATACTTAGGAATATAGTTCTTTCAATGTTTTCTAAACATTTTTTTCTGACCTATATGGCTGTATACAGTGCTTTGCTCCAAAAAGGAATGGCTTCTGAATTGCCCGACAGGCAACAGTTCGAAAGAACCTGATTTAGCTTTCAAACTCTTGCCATGGGCTTTGAAATCACAGACATATTAACAAATAGAGCCAAAATGTATTAGTTGTTTCGGACTTTTCGGCCACTTGAGCCTCAGCGTACATTCATTTAGCACTCCGTTCAACCCAAAATGTCCAATGAAAGAATACCTTTCAACAATTAATTTGACCATTCCTGACACACTCTTTTGGTTTTGGCAGTGTTTTATTCTCTTTTCAGACTCAAATTTTGATTAAGAGAACTAAATTTTCCAGTCTAATGAGTGGAATTTTGAGAAAATTGTCTTTGAGAAATATTTGAGCCCTAACCCTAACTAGCAAAACCCGAAGCTAGGGTTAGGGTTTTATTCCCATACAATGTAGACAGTTTTTGATGGCATAGCTGTGCTTTAGGGCTGAAAGGATACTTAGGAATATAGTTCTTTCAATGTTTTCTAAACATTTTTTTCTGGCCTATATGGCTGTATACAGTGCTTTGCCCCAAAAAGGAATGGCGTCTGAATTGCCGACAGGCAACAGTTCGAAAGAATCTGATTTAGCTTTTAAACTCTTGCCATGGGCTTTGAAATCACAGGCATATTAACAAATAGAGCCAAAATGTATTAGTTGTTTCGGACTTTTCGGCCACTTGAGCCTCAACGTACATTCATTTAGCACTCCGTTCAACCCAAAATGTCCAATGAAAGAATACCTTTCAACAATTAATTTGAGCATTCCTGACACACTCTTTTGGTTTTGGCAGTGTTGTAATGTCTTTTCAGACTCATATTTTGATTCAGAGAAGCAAATTTTTCAGTCTAATGAGTGGAATTTTGAGAAAATTGTCTTTGAGAAATATTTGAGCCCTAACCCTAACTAGCAAAACCCGAAGCTAGGGTTAGGGTTTTATTCCCATACAATGTAGACAGTTTTTGATGGCATGGCTGTGTTTTAGGGCTGAAAGGATACTTAGGAATGTAGTTCTTTCAATGTTTTCTAAACATTTTTTTCTGGCCTATATGGATGTATACAGTGCTTTGCCCCAAAAAGGAATGGTGTCTGAATTGCCCGACAGGCAACAGTTCGAAAGAACCTGATTTAGCTTTCAAACTCTTGCCATGGGCTTTGAAATCACAGGCATATTAACAAATAGAGCCAAAATGTATTAGTTGTTTCGGACTTTTCGGCCACTTGAGCCTCAACGTACATTCATTTAGCACTCCGTTCAACCCAAAATGTCCAATGAAAGAATACCTTTCAACAATTAATTTGACCATTCCTGACACACTCTTTTGGTTTTGGAAGTGTTGTATTGTGTTTTCAGACTCATATTTTGATTCAGAGAAGCAAATTTTCCAGTCTAATGAGTGGAATTTTGAGAAAATTGTCTTTGAGAAATATTTGAGCCCTAACCCTAACTAGCAAAACCCGAAGCTAGGGTTAGGGTTTTATTCCCATACAATGTAGACAGTTTTTGATGGCATGGCTGTGTTTTAGGGCTGAAAGGATACTTAGGAATATAGTTCTTTCAATGTTTTCTACACATTTTTTTCTGGCCTATATGGCTGTATACAGTGCTTTGCCCCAAAAAGGAATGGCGTCTGAATTGCCCGACAGGCAACAGTTCGAAAGAACCTGATTTAGCTTTCAAACTCTTGCCATGGGCTTTGAAATCACAGGCATATTAACAAATAGAGCCAAAATGTATTAGTTGTTTCGGAGTTTTCGGCCACTTGAGCCTCAACGTACATTCATTTAGTACTCCGTTTTCCCAAAATGTCCAATGAAAGAATACCTTTCAACAATTAATTTGACCGTTCCTGACACAATCTTTTGGTTTTGGTAGTGTTGTATTTTCTTTTCAGAATCATATTTTGATTCAGAGAAGCAAATTTTCCAGTCTAATGAGTGGAAATTTGAGAAAATTTTCTTTGAGAAATATTTGAGCCCTAACCCTAACTAGCAAAACCCGAAGCTAGGGTTAGGGTTTTATTCCCATACAATGTAGACAGTTTTTGATGGCATGGCTGTGTTTTAGGGCTGAAAGGATACTTAGGAATATAGTTCTTTCAATGTTTTCTAAACATTTTTTTCTGGCCTATATGGCTGTATACAGTGCTTTGCCCCAAAAAGGAATGGCGTCTGAATTGCCCGACAGGCAACAGTTCGAAAGAACCTGATTTAGCTTTCAAACTCTTGCCATGGGCTTTGAAATCACAGGCATATTAACAAATAGAGCCAAAATGTATTATTTGTTTCGGACTTTTCGGCCACTTGAGCCTCAACGTACATTCATTTAGCACTCCGTTCAACCCAAAATGTCCAATGAAAGAATACCTTTCAACAATTAATTTGACCATTCCTGACACACTCTTTTGGTTTTGGCAGTGTTGTATTGTCTTTTCAGACTCATATTTTAATTCAGAGAAGCAAATTTTCCAGTCTAATGAGTGGAATTTTGAGAAAATTGTCTTTGAGAAATATTTGAGCCCTAACCCTAACTAGCAAAACCCGAAGCTAGGGTTAGGGTTTTATTCCCATACAATGTAGACAGTTTTTGATGGCATGGCTGTGTTTTAGGGCTGAAAGGATACTTAGGAATATAGTTCTTTCAATGTTTTCTAAACATTTTTTTCTGACCTATATGGCTGTATACAGTGCTTTGCTCCAAAAAGGAATGGCGTCTGAATTGCCCGACAGGCAACAGTTCGAAAGAACCTGATTTAGCTTTCAAACTCTTGCCATGGGCTTTGAAATCACAGGCATACTAACAAATAGAGCCAAAATGTATTAGTTATTTCGGACTTTTCGGCCACTTGAGCCTCAACGTACATTTATTTAGCACTCCGTTCAACCCAAAATGTCCAATGAAAGAATACCTTTCAACAATTAATTTGACCATTCCTGACACACTCTTTTGGTTTTGGCAGTGTTGTATTGTCTTTTCAGACTCATATTTTGATTCAGAGAAGCAAATTTTCCAGTCTAATGAGTGGAATTTTGAGAAAATTGTCTTTGAGAAATATTTGAGCCCTAACCCTAACTAGCAAAACCCGAAGCTAGGGTTAGGGTTTTATTCCCATACAGTGTAGACAGTTTTTGATGGCATGGCTGTGTTTTAGGGCTGAAAGGATACTTAGGAATATAGTTCTTTCAATGTTTTCTAAACATTTTTTTCTGACCTATATGGCTGTATACAGTGCTTTGCTCCAAAAAGGAATGGCTTCTGAATTGCCCGACAGGCAACAGTTCGAAAGAACCTGATTTAGCTTTCAAACTCTTGCTATGGGCTTTGAAATCACAGGCATATTAACAAATAGAGCCAAAATGTATTAGTTTTTTCGGACTTTTCGGCCACTTGAGCCTCAACGTACATTCATTTAGCACTTCGTTCAACCCAAAATTTCCAATGAAAGAATACCTTTCAACAATTAATTTGACCATTCCTGACACACTCTTTTGGTTTTGGAAGTGTTGTATTGTCTTTTCAGACTCATATTTTGATTCAGAGAAGCAAATTTTCCAGTCTAATGAGTGGAATTTTGAGAAAATTGTCTTTGAGAAATATTTGAGCCCTAACCCTAACTAGCAAATCCCGAAGCTAGGGTTAGGGTTTTATTCCCATACAATGTAGACAGTTTTTGATGGCATAGCTGTGTTTTAGGGCTGAAAGGATACTTAGGAATATAGTTCTTTCAATGTTTTCTAAACATTTTTTTCTGACCTATATGGCTGTATACAGTGCTTTGCTCCAAAAAGGAAAGGAGTCTGAATTGCCCGACAGGCAACAGTTCGAAAGAACCTGATTTAGCTTTCAAACTCTTGCCATGGGCTTTGAAATCACAGACATATTAACAAATAGAGCCAAAATGTATTAGTTGTTTCGGACTTTTCGGCCACTTGAGCCTCAGCGTACATTCATTTAGCACTCCGTTCAACCCAAAATGTCCAATGAAAGAATACCTTTCAACAATTAATTTGACCATTCCTGACACACTCTTTTGGTTTTGGCAGTGTTGTATTGTCTTTTCAGACTCAAATTTTGATTAAGAGAACTAAATTTTCCAGTCTAATGAGTGGAATTTTGAGAAAATTGTCTTTGAGAAATATTTGAGCCCTAACCCTAACTAGCAAAACCCGAAGCTAGGGTTAGGGTTTTATTCCCATACAATGTAGACAGTTTTTGATGGCATGGCTGTGTTTTAGGGCTGAAAGGATACTTAGGAATATAGTTCTTTCAATGTTTTCTAAACATTTTTTTCTGACCTATATGGCTGTATACAGTGCTTTGCCCCAAAAAGGAATGGCGTCTGAATTGCCCGACAGGCAACAGTTCGAAAGAACCTGATTTAGCTTTCAAACTCTTGCCATGGGCTTTGAAATCACAGGCATATTAACAAATAGAGCCAAAATGTATTAGTTTTTTCGGACTTTTCGTCCACTTGAGCCTCAACGTACATTCATTTAGCGCTCCGTTCAACCCAAAATGTCCAATGAAAGAATACCTTTCAACAATTAATTTGACCATTCCTGACACACTCTTTTGGTTTTGGAAGTGTTGTATTGTGTTTTCAGACTCATATTTTGATTCAGAGAAGCAAATTTTCCAGTCTAATGAGTGGAATTTTGAGAAAATTGTCTTTGAGAAATATTTGAGCCCTAACCCTAACTAGCAAAACCCGAAGCTAGGGTTAGGGTTTTATTCCCATACAATGTAGACAGTTTTTGATGGCATGGCTGTGTTTTAGGGCTGAAAGGATACTTAGGAATATAGTTCTTTCAATGTTTTCTAAACATTTTTTTCTGACCTATATGGCTGTATACAGTGCTTTGCTCCAAAAAGGAATGGCGTCTGAATTGCCCGACAGGCAACAGTTCGAAAGAACCTGATTTAGCTTTCAAACTCTTGCCATGGGTTTTGAAATCACAGGCATACTAACAAATAGAGCCAAAATGTATTAGTTATTTCGGACTTTTCGGCCACTTGAGCCTCAACGTACATTCATTTAGCACTCCGTTCAACCCAAAATGTCCAATGAAAGAATACCTTTCAACAATTAATTTGACCATTCCTGACACACTCTTTTGGTTTTGGCAGTGTTGTATTGTCTTTTCAGACTCATATTTTGATTCAGAGAAGCAAATTTTCCAGTCTAATGAGTGGAATTTTGAGAAAATTGTCTTTGAGATATATTTGAGCCTTAACCCTAACTAGCAAAACCCGAAGCTAGGGTTAGGGTTTTATTCCCATACAATGTAGACAGTTTTTGATGGCATAGCTGTGTTTTAGGGCTGAAAGGATACTTAGGAATATAGTTCTTTCAATGTTTTCTAAACATTTTTTTCTGACCTATATGGCTGTATACAGTGCTTTGCCCCAAAAAGGAATGGCGTCTGAATTGCCCGACAGGCAACTGTTCGAAAGAACCTGATTTAGCTTTCAAACTCTTGCCATGGGCTTTGAAATCACAGGCATATTAACAAATAGAGCCAAAATGTATTAGTTTTTTCGGACTTTTCGGCCACTTGAGCCTCAACGTACATTCATTTAGCACTCCGTTCAACCCAAAATGTCCAATGAAAGAATACCTTTCAACAATTAATTTGACCATTCCTGACACACTCTTTTGGTTTTGGAAGTGTTGTATTGTGTTTTCAGACTCATATTTTGATTCAGAGAAGCAAATTTTCCAGTCTAATGAGTGGAATTTTGAGAAAATTGTCTTTGAGAAATATTTGAGCCCTAACCCTAACTAGCAAAACCCGAAGCTAGGGTTAGGGTTTTATTCCCATACAATGTAGACAGTTTTTGATGGCATGGCTGTGTTTTAGGGCTGAAAGGATACTTAGGAATATAGTTCTTTCAATGTTTTCTAAACATTTTTTTCTGACCTATATGACTGTATACAGTGCTTTGCTCCAAAAAGGAATGGCGTCTGAATTGCCCGACAGGCAACAGTTCGAAAGAACCTGATTTAGCTTTCAAACTCTTGCCATGGGCTTTGAAATCACAGGCATACTAACAAATAGAGCCAAAATGTATTAGTTTTTTCGGACTTTTCGGCCACTTGAGCCTCAACGTACATTCATTTAGCACTCCGTTCAACCCAAAATGTCCAATGAAAGAATACCTTTCAACAATTAATTTGACCATTCCTGACACACTCTTTTGGTTTTGGAAGTGTTGTATTGTGTTTTCAGACTCATATTTTGATTCAGAGAAGCAAATTTTCCAGTCTAATGAGTGGAATTTTGAGAAAATTGTCTTTGAGAAATATTTGAGCCCTAACCCTAACTAGCAAAACCCGAAGCTAGGGTTAGGGTTTTATTCCCATACAATGTAGACAGTTTTTGATGGCATGGCTGTGTTTTAGGGCTGAAAGGATACTTAGGAATATAGTTCTTTCAATGTTTTCTAAACATTTTTTTCTGACCTATATGGCTGTATACAGTGCTTTGCTCCAAAAAGGAATGGCGTCTGAATTGCCCGACAGGCAACAGTTCGAAAGAACCTGATTTAGCTTTCAAACTCTTGCCATGGGCTTTGAAATCACAGGCATACTAACAAATAGAGCCAAAATGTATTAGTTGTTTCGGACTTTTCGGCCACTTGAGCCTCAACGTACATTCATTTAGCACTCCGTTCAACCCAAAATGTCCAATGAAAGAATACCTTTCAACAATTAATTTGACCATTCCTGACACACTCTTTTGGTTTTGGCAGTGTTGTATTGTCTTTTCAGACTCATATTTTGATTCAGAGAAGCAAATTTTCCAGTCTAATGAGTGGAATTTTGAGAAAATTGTCTTTGAGAAATATTTGAGCCCTAACCCTAACTAGCAAAACCCGAAGCTAGGGTTAGGGTTTTATTCCCATACAATGTAGACAGTTTTTGATGGCATGGCTGTGTTTTAGGGCTGAAAGGATACTTAGGAATATAGTTCTTTCAATGTTTTCTAAACATTTTTTTCTGACCTATATGGCTGTATACAGTGCTTTGCCCCAAAAAGGAATGGCGTCTGAATTGCCCGACAGGCAACAGTTCGAAAGAACCTGATTTAGCTTTCAAACTCTTGCCATGGGCTTTGAAATCACAGGCATATTAACAAATAGAGCCAAAATGTATTAGTTGTTTCGGACTTTTCGGCCACTTGAGCCTCAACGTACATTCATTTAGCACTCCGTTCAACCCAAAATGTCCAATGAAAGAATACCTTTCAACAATTAATTTGACCATTCCTGACACACTCTTTTGGTTTTGGCAGTGTTTTATTCTCTTTTCAGACTCAAATTTTGATTCAGAGAAGCAAATTTTCCAGTCTAATGAGTGGAAATTTGAGAAAATAGTCTATGAGAAATATTTGAGTCCTAACCCTAACTAGCAAAACCCGAAGCTAGGGTTAGGGTTTTATTCCCATACAATGTAGACAGTTTTTGATGGCATGGCTGTGTTTTAGGGCTGAAAGGATACTTAGGAATGTAGTTCTTTCAATGTTTTCTAAACATTTTTTTCTGACCTATATGTCTGTATACAGTGCTTTGCTCCAAAAAGGAATGGCGTCTGAATTGCCCGACAGGCAACAGTTCGAAAGAACCTGATTTAGCTTTCAAACTCTTGCCATGGGCTTTGAAATCACAGGCATATTAACAAATAGAGCCAAAATGTATTAGTTGTTTCGGACTTTTAGGCCACTTGAGCCTCAGCGTACATTCATTTAGCACTCCGTTCAACCCAAAATGTCCAATGAAAGAATACCTTTCAACAATTAATTTGACCATTCCTGACACACTCTTTTGGTTTTGGCAGTGTTTTATTCTCTTTTCAGACTCAAATTTTGATTCAGAGAAGTAAATTTTCCAGTCTAATGAGTGGAATTTTGAGAAAATTGTCTTTGAGAAATATTTGAGCCCTAACCCTAACTAGCAAAACCCGAAGCTAGGGTTAGGGTTTTATTCCCATACAATGTAGACAGTTTTTGATGGCATGGCTGTGTTTTAGGGCTGAAAGGATACTTAGGAATATAGTTCTTTCAATGTTTTCTAAACATTTTTTTCTGACCTATATTGCTGTATACAGTGCTTTGCTCCAAAAAGGAATGGCTTCTGAATTGCCCGACAGGCAACAGTTCGAAAGAACCTGATTTAGCTTTCAAACTCTTGCCATGGGCTTTGAAATCACAGGCATATTAACAAATAGAGCCAAAATGTATTAGTTTTTTCGGACTTTTCGGCCACTTGAGCCTCAACGTACATTCATTTAACACTCCGTTCAACCCAAAATTTCCAATGAAAGAATACCTTTCAACAATTAATTTGACCATTCCTGACACACTCTTTTGGTTTTGGCAGTGTTTTATTCTCTTTTCAGCCTCAAATTTTGATTCAGAGAAGTAAATTTTCCAGTCTAATGAGTGGAATTTTGAGAAAATTGTCTTTGAGAAATATTTGAACCCTAACCCTATCTAGCAAAACCCGAAGCTAGGGTTAGGGTTTTATTCCCATACAATGTAGACAGTTTTTGATGGCATGGCTGTGTTTTAGGGCTGAAAGGATACTTAGGAATATAGTTCTTTCAATGTTTTCTAAACATTTTTTTCTGACCTATATGGCTGTATACAGTGCTTTGCTCCAATAAGGAATGGCGTCTGAATTGCCCGACAGGCAACAGTTTGAAAGAACCTGATTTAGCTTTCAAACTCTTGCCATGGGCTTTGAAATCACAGGCATATTAACAAATAGAGCCAAAATGTATTAGTTGTTTCGGACTTTTCGGCCACTTGAGCCTCAACGTACATTCATTTAGCACTCCGTTCAACCCAAAATGTCCAATGAAAGAATACCTTTCAACAATTAATTTGACCATTCCTGACACACTCTTTTGGTTTTGGCAGTGTTTTATTCTCTTTTCAGACTCAAATTTTGATTCAGAGAAGCAAATTTTCCAGTCTAATGAGTGGAAATTTGAGAAAATAGTCTATGAGAAATATTTGAGTCCTAACCCTAACTAGCAAAACCCGAAGCTAGGGTTAGGGTTTTATTCCCATACAATGTAGACAGTTTTTGATGGCATGGCTGTGTTTTAGGGCTGAAAGGATACTTAGGAATGTAGTTCTTTCAATGTTTTCTAAACATTTTTTTCTGACCTATATGTCTGTATACAGTGCTTTGCTCCAAAAAGGAATGGCGTCTGAATTGCCCGACAGGCAACAGTTCGAAAGAACCTGATTTAGCTTTCAAACTCTTGCCATGGGCTTTGAAATCACAGGCATATTAACAAATAGAGCCAAAATGTATTAGTTGTTTCGGACTTTTAGGCCACTTGAGCCTCAGCGTACATTCATTTAGCACTCCGTTCAACCCAAAATGTCCAATGAAAGAATACCTTTCAACAATTAATTTGACCATTCCTGACACACTCTTTTGGTTTTGGCAGTGTTTTATTCTCTTTTCAGACTCAAATTTTGATTCAGAGAAGTAAATTTTCCAGTCTAATGAGTGGAATTTTGAGAAAATTGTCTTTGAGAAATATTTGAGCCCTAACCCTAACTAGCAAAACCCGAAGCTAGGGTTAGGGTTTTATTCCCATACAATGTAGACAGTTTTTGATGGCATGGCTGTGTTTTAGGGCTGAAAGGATACTTAGGAATATAGTTCTTTCAATGTTTTCTAAACATTTTTTTCTGACCTATATTGCTGTATACAGTGCTTTGCTCCAAAAAGGAATGGCTTCTAAATTGCCCGACAGGCAACAGTTCGAAATAACCTGATTTAGCTTTCAAACTCTTGCCATGGGCTTTGAAATCACAGGCATATTAACAAATAGAGCCAAAATGTATTAGTTTTTTCGGACTTTTCGGCCACTTGAGCCTCAACGTACATTCATTTAGCACTCCGTTCAACCCAAAATTTCCAATGAAAGAATACCTTTCAACAATTAATTTGACCATTCCTGACACACTCTTTTGGTTTTGGAAGTGTTGTATTGTCTTTTCAGACTCATATTTTGATTCAGAGAAGCAAATTTTCCAGTCTAATGAGTGGAATTTTGAGAAAATTGTCTTTGAGAAATATTTGAGCCCTAACCCTAACTAGCAAAACCCGAAGCTAGGGTTAGGGTTTTATTCCCATACAATGTAGACAGTTTTTGATGGCATAGCTGTGTTTTAGGGCTGAAAGGATACTTAGGAATATAGTTCTTTCAATGTTTTCTAAACATTTTTTTCTGACCTATATGTCTGTATACAGTGCTTTGCTCCAAAAAGCAATGGCGTCTGAATTGCCCGACAGGCAACAGTTCGAAAGAACCTGATTTAGCTTTCAAACTCTTGCCATGGGCTTTGAAATCACAGGCATATTAACAAATAGAGCCAAAATGTATTAGTTGTTTCGGACTTTTCGGCCACTTGAGCCTCAACGTACATTCATTTAGCACTCCGTTCAACCCAAAATGTCCAATGAAAGAATACCTTTCAACAATTAATTTGACCATTCCTGACACACTCTTTTGGTTTTGGCAGTGTTTTATTCTCTTTTCAGACTCAAATTTTGAGTCAGAGAAGCAGATTTTCCAGTCTAATGAGTGGAATTTTGAGAAAATTGTCTTTGAGAAATATTTGAGCCCTAACCCTAACTAGCAAAACCCGAAGCTAGGGTTAGGGTTTTATTCCCATACAATGTAGATAGTTTTTGATGGCAAGGCTGGTTTTTAGGCCTGAAAGGATACTTAGGAATATAGTTCTTTCAATGTTTTTTTTAAACATTTTTTTCTGACCTATATGTCTGTATACAGTGCTTTGCTCCAAAAAGGAATGGCGTCTGAATTGCCCGACAGGCAACAGTTTGAAAGAACCTGATTTAGCTTTCAAACTCTTGCCATGGGCTTTGAAATCACAGGCATATTAACAAATAGAGCCAAAATGTATTAGTTGTTTCGGACTTTTCGGCCACTTGAGCCTCAACGTACATTCATTTAGAACTCCGTTTTTCCCAAAATGTCCAATGAAAGAATACCTTTCAACAATTAATTTGAGCATTCCTGACACACTCTTTTGGTTTTGGCAGTGTTGTATTGTCTTTTCAGACTCATATTTTGATTCAGAGAAGCAAATTTTACAGGTTATTGAGTGGAATTTTGAGAAAATTGTCTTTGAGAAATATTTGAGCCCTAACCCTAACTAGCAAAACCCGAAGCTAGGGTTAGGGTTTTATTCCCATACAATGTAGACAGTTTTTGATGGCATGGCTGTGTTTTAGGGCTGAAAGGATACTTAGGAATATAGTTCTTTAAATGTTTTCTAAACATTTTTTTCTGACCTATATGATTGTATACAGTGCTTTGCTCCAAAAAGGAAAGGAGTCTGAATTGCCCGACAGGCAACAGTTCGAAAGAACCTGATTTAGCTTTCAAACTCTTGCCATGGGCTTTGAAATCACAGGCATATTAACAAATAGAGCCAAAATGTATTAGTTGTTTCGGACTTTTCGGCCACTTGAGCCTCAACGTACATTCATTTAGCACTCCGTTCAAGCCAAAATGTCCAATGAAAGAATACCTTTCAACAATTAATTTGACCATTCCTGACACACTCTTTTGGTTTTGGCAGTGTTGTATTTTCTTTTCAGACTCATATTTTGATTCAGAGAAGCAAATTTTCCAGTCTAATGAGTGGAATTTTGAGAAAATTGTCTTTGAGAAATATTTGAGCCCTAAACCTAACTAGCAAAACCCGAAGCTAGGGTTAGGGTTTTATTCCCATACAATGTAGACAGTTTTTGATGGCATGGCTGTGTTTTAGGGCTGAAAGGATACTTAGGAATATAGTTCTTTCAATGTTTTCTAAACATTTTTTTCTGACCTATATGGCTGTATACAGTGCTTTGCCCCAAAAAGGAATGGCGTCTGAATTGCCCGACAGGCAACAGTTCGAAAGAACCTGATTTAGCTTTCAAACTCTTGCCATGGGCTTTGAAATCACAGGCATAATAACAAATAGAGCCAAAATGTATTAGTTGTTTCAGACTTTTCGGCCACTTGAGCCTCAACGTACATTCATTTAGCACTCCGTTCAACCCAAAATGTCCAATGAAAGAATACCTTTCAACAATTAATTTGAGCATTCCTGAAACACTCTTTTGGTTTTGGCAGTGTTTTATTCTCTTTTCAGACTCAAATTTTGATTCAGAGAAGCAAATTTTCCAGTCTAATGAGTGGAATTTTGAGAAAATTGTCTTTGAGAAATATTTGAGCCCTAACCCTAACTAGCAAAACCCGAAGCTAGGGTTAGGGTTTTATTCCCATACAATGTAGACAGTTTTTGATGGCATAGCTGTGTTTTAGGGCTGAAAGGATACTTAGGAATATAGTTCTTTCAATGTTTTCTAAACATTTTTTTCTGACCTATATGGCTGTATACAGTGCTTTGCCCCAAAAAGGAATGGCGTCTGAATTGCCCGACAGGCAACTGTTCGAAAGAACCTGATTTAGCTTTCAAACTCTTGCCATGGGCTTTGAAATCACAGGCATATTAACAAATAGAGCCAAAATGTATTAGTTTTTTCGGACTTTTCGGCCACTTGAGCCTCAACGTACATTCATTTAGCACTCCGTTCAACCCAAAATGTCCAATGAAAGAATACCTTTCAACAATTAATTTGACCATTCCTGACACACTCTTTTGGTTTTGGAAGTGTTGTATTGTGTTTTCAGACTCATATTTTGATTCAGAGAAGCACATTTTCCAGTCTAATGAGTGGAATTTTGAGAAAATTGTCTTTGAGAAATATTTGAGCCCTAACCCTAACTAGCAAAACCCGAAGCTAGGGTTAGGGTTTTATTCCCATACAATGTAGACAGTTTTTGATGGCATGGCTGTGTTTTAGGGCTGAAAGGATACTTAGGAATATAGTTCTTTCAATGTTTTCTAAACATTTTTTTCTGACCTATATGGCTGTATACAGTGCTTTGCTCCAAAAAGGAATGGCGTCTGAATTGCCCGACAGGCAACAGTTCGAAAGAACCTGATTTAGCTTTCAAACTCTTGCCATGGGCTTTGAAATCACAGGCATACTAACAAATAGACCCAAAATGTATTAGTTGTTTCGGACTTTTCGGCCACTTGAGCCTCAACGTACATTCATTTAGCACTCCGTTCAACCCAAAATGTCCAATGAAAGAATACCTTTCAACAATTAATTTGACCATTCCTGACACACTCTTTTGGTTTTGGCAGTGTTGTATTGTCTTTTCAGACTCATATTTTGATTCAGAGAAGCAAATTTTCCAGTCTAATGAGTGGAATTTTGAGAAAATTGTCTTTGAGAAATATTTGAGCCCTAACCCTAACTAGCAAAACCCGAAGCTAGGGTTAGGGTTTTATTCCCATACAATGTAGACAGTTTTTGATGGCATGGCTGTGTTTTAGGGCTGAAAGGATACTTAGGAATATAGTTCTTTCAATGTTTTCTAAACATTTTTTTCTGACCTATATGGCTGTATACAGTGCTTTGCCCCAAAAAGGAATGGCGTCTGAATTGCCCGACAGGCAACAGTTCGAAAGAACCTGATTTAGCTTTCAAACTCTTGCCATGGGCTTTGAAATCACAGGCATATTAACAAATAGAGCCAAAATGTATTAGTTGTTTCGGACTTTTCGGCAATTGAGCCTCAACGTACATTCATTTAGCACTCCGTTCAACCCAAAATGTCCAATGAAAGAATACCTTTCAACAATTAATTTGACCATTCCTGACACACTCTTTTGGTTTTGGCAGTGTTTTATTCTCTTTTCAGACTCAAATTTTGATTCAGAGAAGCAAATTTTCCAGTCTAATGAGTGGAAATTTGAGAAAATAGTCTATGAGAAATATTTGAGTCCTAACCCTAACTAGCAAAACCCGAAGCTAGGGTTAGGGTTTTATTCCCATACAATGTAGACAGTTTTTGATGGCATGGCTGTGTTTTAGGGCTGAAAGGATACTTAGGAATGTAGTTCTTTCAATGTTTTCTAAACATTTTTTTCTGACCTATATGTCTGTATACAGTGCTTTGCTCCAAAAAGGAATGGCGTCTGAATTGCCCGACAGGCAACAGTTCGAAAGAACCTGATTTAGCTTTCAAACTCTTGCCATGGGCTTTGAAATCACAGGCATATTAACAAATAGAGCCAAAATGTATTAGTTGTTTCGGACTTTTAGGCCACTTGAGCCTCAGCGTACATTCATTTAGCACTCCGTTCAACCCAAAATGTCCAATGAAAGAATACCTTTCAACAATTAATTTGACCATTCCTGACACACTCTTTTGGTTTTGGCAGTGTTTTATTCTCTTTTCAGACTCAAATTTTGATTCAGAGAAGTAAATTTTCCAGTCTAATGAGTGGAATTTTGAGAAAATTGTCTTTGAGAAATATTTGAGCCCTAACCCTAACTAGCAAAACCCGAAGCTAGGGTTAGGGTTTTATTCCCATACAATGTAGACAGTTTTTGATGGCATGGCTGTGTTTTAGGGCTGAAAGGATACTTAGGAATATAGTTCTTTCAATGTTTTCTAAACATTTTTTTCTGACCTATATGGCTGTATACACTGCTTTGCCCCAAAAAGGAATGGCGTCTGAATTGCCCGACAGGCAACAGTTCGAAAGAACCTGATTTAGCTTTCAAACTCTTGCCATGGGCTTTGAAATCACAGGCATAATAACAAATAGAGCCAAAATGTATTAGTTATTTCGGAGTTTTCGGCCACTTGAGCCTCAACGTACATTCATTTAGTACTCCGTTTTACCCAAAATGTCCAATGAAAGAATACCTTTCAACAATTAATTTGACCATTCCTGACACACTCTTTTGGTTTTGGCAGTGTTGTATTGTCTTTTCAGACTCATATTTTGATTCAGAGAAGCAAATTTTCCAGTCTAATGAGTGGAAATTTGAGAAAATTGTCTTTGAGAAATATTTGAGCCCTAACCCTAACTAGCAAAACCCGAAGCTAGGGTTAGGGTTTTATTCCCATACAATGTAGACAGTTTTTGATGGCATGGCTGTGTTTTAGGGGTGAAAGGATACTTAGGAATATAGTTCTTTCAATGTTTTCTAAACATTTTTTTCTGACCTATATTGCTGTATACAGTGCTTTGCTCCAAAAAGGAATGGCTTCTGAATTGCCCGACAGGCAACAGTTCGAAATAACCTGATTTAGCTTTCAAACTCTTGCCATGGGCTTTGAAATCACAGGCATATTAACAAATAGAGCCAAAATGTATTAGTTTTTTCGGACTTTTCGGCCACTTGAGCCTCAACGTACATTCATTTAACACTCCGTTCAACCCAAAATTTCCAATGAAAGAATACCTTTCAACAATTAATTTGACCATTCCTGACACACTCTTTTGGTTTTGGCAGTGTTGTATTGTCTTTTCAGACTCATATTTTGTTTCAGAGAAGCAAATTTTCCAGTCTAATGAGTGGAAATTTGAGAAAATTGTCTTTGAGAAATATTTGAGCCCTAACCCTAACTAGCAAAACCCGAAGCTAGGGTTAGGGTTTTATTCCCATACAATGTAGACAGTTTTTGATGGCATAGCTGTGTTTTAGGGCTGAAAGGATACTTAGGAATATAGTTCTTTCAATGTTTTCTAAACATTTTTTTCTGACCTATATGTCTGTATACAGTGCTTTGCTCCAAAAAGGAATGGCGTCTGAATTGCCCGACAGGCAACAGTTCGAAAGAACCTGATTTAGCTTTCAAACTCTTGCCATGGGCTTTGAAATCACAGGCATATTAACAAATAGAGCCAAAATGTATTAGTTGTTTCGGACTTTTCGGCCACGTGAGCCTCAACGTACATTCATTTAGCACTCCGTTCAACCCAAAATGTCCAATGAAAGAATACCTTTCAACAATTAATTTGAGCATTCCTGAAACACTCTTTTGGTTTTGGCAGTGTTTTATTCTCTTTTCAGACTCAAATTTTGATTCAGAGAAGTAAATTTTCCAGTCTAATGAGTGGAATTTTGAGAAAATTGTCTTTGAGAAATATTTGAGCCCTAACCCTAACTAGCAAAACCCGAAGCTAGGGTTAGGGTTTTATTCCCATACAATGTAGACAGTTTTTGATGGCATGGCTGTGTTTTAGGGCTGAAAGGATACTTAGGAATATAGTTCTTTCAATGTTTTCTAAACATTTTTTTCTGACCTATATTGCTGTATACAGTGCTTTGCTCCAAAAAGGAATGGCTTCTGAATTGCCCGACAGGCAACAGTTCGAAAGAACCTGATTTAGCTTTCAAACTCTTGCCATGGGCTTTGAAATCACAGGCATATTAACAAATAGAGCCAAAATGTATTAGTTGTTTCGGACTTTTCGGCCACTTGAGCCTCAACGTACATTCATTTAGCACTCCGTTCAAGCCAAAATGTCCAATGAAAGAATACCTTTCAACAATTAATTTGACCATTCCTGACACACTCTTTTGGTTTTGGCAGTGTTTTATTCTCTTTTCAGACTGAAATTTTGAGTCAGAGAAGCACATTTTCCAGTCTAATGAGTGGAATTTTGAGAAAATTGTCTTTGAGAAATATTTGAGCCCTAACCCTAACTAGCAAAACCCGAAGCTAGGGTTAGGGTTTTATTCCCGTACAATGTAGACAGTTTTTGATGGCATGGCTGTGTTTTAGGGCTGAAAGGATACTGAGGAATATAGTTCTTTCAATGTTTTCTAAACATTTTTTTCTGGCCTATATGGCTGTATACAGTGCTTTGCCCCAAAAAGGAATGGCGTCTGAATTGCCCGACAGGCAACAGTTTGAAAGAACCTGATTTTGCTTTCAAACTCTTGCCATGGGCTTTGAAATCACAGGCATATTAACAAATAGAGCCAAAATGTATTAGTTGTTTCGGACTTTTCGTCCACTTGAGCCTCAACGTACATTCATTTAGCACTCCGTTCAACCCAAAATGTCCAATTAAAGAATACCTTTCAACAATTAATTTGAGCATTCCTGACACACTCTTTTGGTTTTGGCAGTGTTGTATTGTCTGTTCAGACTCATATTTTGATTCAGAGAAGCAAATTTTTCAGTCTAATGAGTGGAATTTTGAGAAAATTGTCTTTGAGAAATATTTGAGACCTAACCCTAACTAGCAAAACCCGAAGCTAGGGTTAGGGTTTTATTCCCATACAATGTAGACAGTTTTTGATGGCATGGCTGTGTTTTAGGGCTGAAAGGATACTTAGGAATATAGTTCTTTCAATGTTTTCTAAACATTTTTTTCTGACCTATATGGCTGTATACAGTGCTTTGCTCCAAAAAGGAAAGGAGTCTGAATTGCCCGACAGGCAACAGTTCGAAAGAACCTGATTTAGCTTTCAAACTCTTGCCATGGGCTTTGAAATCACAGGCATATTAACAAATAGAGCCAAAATGTATTAGTTGTTTCGGACTTTTCGGCCACTTGAGCCTCAACGTACATTCGTTTAGCACTCCGTTCAACCCAAAATGTCCAATGAAAGAATACCTTTCAACAATTAATTTGAACATTCCTGACACACTCTTTTGGTTTTGGCAGTGTTTTATTCTCTTTTCAGACTCAAATTTTGATTCAGAGAAGCAGATTTTCCAGTCTAATGAGTGGAATTTTTAGAAAATTGTCTTTGAGAAATATTTGAGCCCTAACCCTAACTAGCAAAACCGAAGCTAGGGTTAGGGTATTATTCCCATACAATGTAGGCAGTTTTTTATGGCATGGCTGTATTTTAGGGCTGAAAGGATACTTAGGAATATAGTTCTTTCAATGTTTTCTAAACATTTTTTTCTGACCTATATGGCTGTATACAGTGCTTTGCCCCAAGAAGGAATGGCGTCTGAATTGCCCAACAGGCAACAGTTCGAAAGAACCTGATTTAGCTTTCAAACTCTTGCCATGGGCTTTGAAATCACAGGCATATTAACAAATAGAGCCAAAATGTATTAGTTGTTTCGGACTTTTCGGCCACTTGAGCCTCAACGTATATTCATTTAGCACTCCGTTCAACCCAAAATGTGCAATGAAAGAATACCTTTCAACAATTAATTTGACCATTCCTGACACACTCTTTTGGTTTTGGCAGTGTTGTATTGTCTTTTCAGACTCATATTTTGATTCAGAGAAGCAAATTTTCCAGTCTAATGAGTGGAATTTTAATGAAATTGTCTTTGAGAAATATTTGAGCCCTAACCCTAACTAGCAAAACCCGAAGCTAGGGTTAGGGTTTTATTCCCATACAATGTAGACAGTTTTTGATGGCATGGCTGTTTTTTAGGGCTGAAAGGATACTTAGGAATATAGTTCTTTCAATGTTTTCTAAACATTTTTTTCTGATCTATATGTCTGTATACAGTGCTTTGCTCCAAAAAGGAATGGCGTCTGAATTGCCCGACAGGCAACAGTTTGAAAGAACCTGATTTAGCTTTCACACTCTTGCCATGGGCTTTGAAATCACAGGCATATTAACAAATAGAGCCAAAATGTATTAGTTGTTTCGGACTTTTCGGCCACTTGAGCCTCAACGTACATTCATTTAGCACTCCGTTCAACCCAAAATGTCCAATGAAAGAATACCTTTCAACAATTAATTTGACCATTCCTGACACACTCTTTTGGTTTTGGCAGTGTTGTATTGTCTTTTCAGACTCATATTTTGATTCAGAGAAGCAAATTTTCCAGTCTAATGAGTGGAATTTTGAGAAAATTGTCTTTGAGAAATATTTGAGCCCTAACCCTAACTAGCAAAACCCGAAGCTAGGGTTAGGGTTTTATTCCCATACAATGTAGACAGTTTTTGATGGCATGGCTGTGTTTTAGGGCTGAAAGGATACTAAGGAATATAGTTCTTTCAATGTTTTCTAAACATTTTTTTCTGACCTATAAGGCTGTATACAGTGCTTTGCTCCAATAAGGAATGGCGTCTGAATTGCCCGACAGGCAACAGTTCGAAAGAACCTGATTTAGCTTTCAAACTCTTGCCATGGGCTTTGAAATCACAGGCATATTAACAAATAGAGCCAAAATGTATTAGTTGTTTCGGACTTTTCGGCCACTTGAGCCTCAACGTACATTCATTTAGCACTCCGTTCAACCCAAAATTTCCAATGAAAGAATACCTTTCAACAATTAATTTGAGCATTCCTGACACACTCTTTTGGTTTTGGCAGTGTTGTATTGTCTTTTCAGACTCATATTTTGATTCAGAGAAGCAAATTTTTCAATCTAATGAGTGGAATTTTGAGAAAATTGTCTTTGAGAAATATTTGAGCCGTAACCCTAACTAGCAAAACCCGAAGCTAGGGTTAGGGTTTTATTCCCATACAATATAGACAGTTTTTGATGGCATGGCTGTGTTTTAGGGCTGAAAGCATACTTAGGAATTAAGTTCTTTCAATGTTTTCTAAACATTTTTTTCTGGCCTATATGGCTGTATACAGTGCTTTGCCCCAAAAAGGAATGGCGTCTGAATTGCCCGACAGGCAACAGTTCGAAAGAACCTGATTTAGCTTTCAAACTCTTGCCATGGGCTTTGAAATCACAGGCATATTAACAAATAGAGCCAAAATGTATTAGTTTTTTCGGACTTTTCGGCCACTTGAGCCTCAACGTACATTCATTTTGCACTCCGTTCAACCCAAAATGTCCAATGAAAGAATACCTTTCAACAATTAATTTGACCATTCCTGACACACTCTTTTGGTTTTGGCAGTGTTGTATTGTCTTTTCAGACTCATATTTTGATTCAGAGAAGCAAATTTTCCAGTCTAATGAGTGGAATTTTGAGAAAATTGTCTTTGAGAAATATTTGAGCCCTAACCCTAACTAGCAAAACCCGAAGCTAGGGTTAGGGTTTTATTCCCATACAATGTAGACAGTTTTTGATGGCATGGCTGTGTTTTAGGGCTGAAAGGATACTTAGGAATATAGTTCTTTCAATGTTTTCTAAACATTTTTTTCTGACCTATATGGCTGTATACAGTGCTTTGCCCCAAAAAGGAATGGCGTCTGAATTGCCCGACAGGCAACAGTTCGAAAGAACCTGATTTAGCTTTCAAACTCTTGCCATGGGCTTTGAAATCACAGGCATATTAACAAATAGAGCCAAAATGTATTAGTTGTTTCGGACTTTTCGGCCACTTGAGCCTCAACGTACATTCATTTAGCACTCCGTTCAACCCAAAATGTCCAATGAAAGAATACCTTTCAACAATTAATTTGACCATTCCTGACACACTCTTTTGGTTTTGGCAGTGTTTTATTCTCTTTTCAGACTCAAATTTTGATTCAGAGAAGCAAATTTTCCAGTCTAATGAGTGGAAATTTGAGAAAATAGTCTATGAGAAATATTTGAGTCCTAACCCTAACTAGCAAAACCCGAAGCTAGGGTTAGGGTTTTATTCCCATACAATGTAGACAGTTTTTGATGGCATGGCTGTGTTTTAGGGCTGAAAGGATACTTAGGAATATAGTTCTTTCAATGTTTTCTAAACATTTTTTTCTGACCTATATGGCTGTATACAGTGCTTTGCCCCAAAAAGGAATGGCGTCTGAATTGCCCGACAGGCAACAGTTCGAAAGAACCTGATTTAGCTTTCAAACTCTTGCCATGGGCTTTGAAATCACAGGCATATTAACAAATAGAGCCAAAATGTATTAGTTGTTTCGGACATTTCGGCCACTTGAGCCTCAACGTACATTCATTTAGCACTCCGTTCAACCCAAAATGTCCAATGAAAGAATACCTTTCAACAATTAATTTGACCATTCCTGACACACTCTTTTGGTTTTGGCAGTGTTTTATTCTCTTTTCAGACTCAAATTTTGATTCAGAGAAGCAAATTTTCCAGTCTAATGAGTGGAAATTTGAGAAAATAGTCTATGAGAAATATTTGAGTCCTAACCCTAACTAGCAAAACCCGAAGCTAGGGTTAGGGTTTTATTCCCATACAATGTAGACAGTTTTTGATGGCATGGCTGTGTTTTAGGGCTGAAAGGATACTTAGGAATGTAGTTATTTCAATGTTTTCTAAACATTTTTTTCTGACCTATATGTCTGTATACAGTGCTTTGCCCCAAAAAGGAATGGCGTCTGAATTGCCCGACAGGCAACAGTTCGAAAGAACCTGATTTAGCTTTCAAACTCTTGCCATGGGCTTTGAAATCACAGGCATATTAACAAATAGAGCCAAAATGTATTAGTTGTTTCGGACTTTTAGGCCACTTGAGCCTCAGCGTACATTCATTTAGCACTCCGTTCAACCCAAAATGTCAAATGAAAGAATACCTTTCAACAATTAATTTGACCATTCCTGACACACTCTTTTGGTTTTGGCAGTGTTTTATTCTCTTTTCAGACTCAAATTTTGATTCAGAGAAGTAAATTTTCCAGTCTAATGAGTGGAATTTTGAGAAAATTGTCTTTGAGAAATATTTGAGCCCTAACCCTAACTAGCAAAACCCGAAGCTAGGGTTAGGGTTTTATTCCCATACAATGTAGACAGTTTTTGATGGCATGGCTGTGTTTTAGGGCTGAAAGGATACTTAGGAATATAGTTCTTTCAATGTTTTCTAAACATTTTTTTCTGACCTATATTGCTGTATACAGTGCTTTGCTCCAAAAAGGAATGGCTTCTGAATTGCCCGACAGGCAACAGTTCGAAATAACCTGATTTAGCTTTCAAACTCTTGCCATGGGCTTTGAAATCACAGGCATATTAACAAATAGAGCCAAAATGTATTAGTTTTTTCGGACTTTTCGGCCACTTGAGCCTCAACGTACATTCATTTAACACTCCGTTCAACCCAAAATTTCCAATGAAAGAATACCTTTCAACAATTAATTTGACCATTCCTGACACACTCTTTTGGTTTTGGCAGTGTTTTATTCTCTTTTCAGAGTCAAATTTTGATTCAGAGAAGTAAATTTTCCAGTCTAATGAGTGGAATTTTGAGAAAATTGTCTTTGAGAAATATTTGAGCCCTAACCCTAACTAGCAAAACCCGAAGCTAGGGTTAGGGTTTTATTCCCATACAATGTAGACAGTTTTTGATGGCATGGCTGTGTTTTAGGGCTGAAAGGATACTTAGGAATATAGTTCTTTCAATGTTTTCTAAACATTTTTTCTGACCTATATGGCTGTATACAGTGCTTTCCCCCAAAAAGGAATGGCGTCTGAATTGCCCGACAGGCAACAGTTCGAAAGAACCTGATTTAGCTTTCAAACTCTTGCCATGGGCTTTGAAATCACAGGCATAATAACAAATAGAGCCAAAATGTATTAGTTGTTTCGGACTTTTCGGCCACTTGAGCCTCAACGTACATTCATTTAGTACTCCGTTTTACCCAAAATGTCCATTGAAAGAATACCTTTCAACAATTAATTTGACCATTCCTGACACACTCTTTTGGTTTTGGCAGTGTTGTATTGTCTTTTCAGACTCATATTTTGATTCAGAGAAGCAAATTTTCCAGTCTAATGAGTGGAAATTTGAGAAAATTGTCTTTGAGAAATATTTGAGCCCTAACCCTAACTAGCAAAACCCGAAGCTAGGGTTAGGGTTTTATTCCCATACAATGTAGACAGTTTTTGATGGCATGGCTGTGTTTTAGGGCTGAAAGGATACTTAGGAATATAGTTCTTTCAATGTTTTCTAAACATTTTTTCTGACCTATATGGCTGTATACAGTGCTTTGCCCCAAAAAAGAATGGCGTCTGAATTGCCCGACAGGCAACAGTTCGAAAGAACCTGATTTAGCTTTCAAACTCTTGCCATGGGCTTTGAAATCACAGGCATAATAACAAATAGAGCCAAAATGTAATAGTTGTTTCGGACTTTTCGGCCACTTGAGCCTCAACGTACATTCATTTAGTACTCCGTTTTACCCAAAATGTCCATTGAAAGAATACCTTTCAACAATTAATTTGACCATTCCTGACACACTCTTTTGGTTTTGGCAGTGTTGTATTGTCTTTTCAGACTCATATTTTGATTCAGAGAAGCAAATTTTCCAGTCTAATGAGTGGAAATTTGAGAAAATTGTCTTTGAGAAATATTTGAGCCCTAACCCTAACTAGCAAAACCCGAAGCTAGGGTTAGGGTTTTATACCCATACAATGTAGACAGTTTTTGATGGCATGGCTGTGTTTTAGGGCTGAAAGGATACTTAGGAATATAGTTCTTTCAATGTTTTCTAAACATTTTTTTCTGACCTATATTGCTGTATACAGTGCTTTGCTCCAAAAAGGAATGGCTTCTGAATTGCCCGACAGGCAACAGTTCGAAATAACCTGATTTAGCTTTCAAACTCTTGCCATGGGCTTTGAAATCACAGGCATATTAACAAATAGAGCCAAAATGTATTAGTTGTTTTGGACTTTTCGGCCACTTGAGCCTCAGCGTACATTCATTTAGCACTCCGTTCAACCCAAAATGTCCAATGAAAGAATACCTTTCAACAATTCATTTGAGCATTCCTGACACACTCTTTTGGTTTTGGTAGTGTTTTATTCTCTTTTCAGACTCAAATTTTGATTCAGAGAAGTAAATTTTCCAGTCTAATGAGTGGAATTTTGAGAAAATTGTCTTTGAGAAATATTTGAGCCCTAACCCTAACTAGCAAAACCCGAAGCTAGGGTTAGGGTTTTATTCCCATACAATGTAGACAGTTTTTGATGGCATGGCTGTGTTTTAGGGCTGAAAGGATACTTAGGAATATAGTTCTTTCAATGTTTTCTAAACATTTTTTCTGACCTATATGGCTGTATACAGTGCTTTGCCCCAAAAAGGAATGGCGTCTGAATTGCCCGACAGGCAACAGTTCGAAAGAACCTGATTTAGCTTTCAAACTCTTGCCATGGGCTTTGAAATCACAGGCATATTAACAAATAGAGCCAAAATGTATTAGTTGTTTCGGACTTTTCGGCCACTTGAGCCTCAACGTACATTCATTTAGCACTCCGTTCAAGCCAAAATGTCCAATGAAAGAATACCTTTCAACAATTAATTTGACCATTCCTGACACACTCTTTTGGTTTTGGCAGTGTTGTATTGTCTTTTCAGACTCATATTTTGATTCAGAGAAGCAAATTTTCCAGTCTAATGAGTGGAATTTTGAGGAAATTGTCTTTGAGAAATATTTGAGCCCTAACCCTAACTAGCAAAACCCGAAGCTAGGGTTAGGGTTTTATTCCCATACAATGTAGACAGTTTTTGATGGCATGGCTGTGTTTTAGGGCTGAAAGGATACTTAGGAATATAGTTCTTTCAATGTTTTCTAAACATTTTTTTCTGACCTATATGTCTGTATACAGTGCTTTGCTCCAAAAAGGAAAGGAGTCTGAATTGCCCGACAGGCAACAGTTCGAAAGAACCTGATTTAGCTTTCAAACTCTTGCCATGGGCTTTGAAATCACAGGCATATTAACAAATAGAGCCAAAATGTATTAGTTGTTTCGGACTTTTCGGCCACTTAAGCCTCAATGTACATTCATTTAGTACTCCGTTTTCCCAAAATGTCCAATGAAAGAATACCTTTCAACAATTAATTTGACCGTTCCTGACACACTCTTTTGGTTTTGGCAGTGTTGTATTTTCTTTTCAGAATCATATTTTGATTCAGAGAAGCAAATTTTCCAGTCTAATGAGTGGAAATTTGAGAAAATTTTCTTTGAGAAATATTTGAGCCCTAACCCTAACTAGCAAAACCCGAAGCTAGGGTTAGGGTTTTATTCCCATACAATGTAGACAGTTTTTGATGGCATGGCTGTGTTTTAGGGCTGAAAGGATACTTAGGAATGTAGTTCTTTCAATGTTTTCTAAACATTTTTTTCTGGCCTATATGGCTGTATACAGTACTTTGCCCCAAAAAGGAATGGCGTCTGAATTGCCCGACAGGCAACAGTTCGAAAGAACCTGATTTAGCTTTCAAACTCTTGCCATCGGCTTTGAAATCACAGGCATATTAACAAATAGAGCCAAAATGTATTAGTTGTTTCGGACTTTTCGGCCACTTGAGCCTCAACGTACATTCATTTAGCACTCCGTTCAACCCAAAATGTCCAATGAAAGAATACCTTTCAACAATTAATTTGACCATTCCTGACACACTCTTTTGGTTTTGGCAGTGTTTTATTCTCTTTTCAGACTCAAATTTTGAGTCAGAGAAGCAGAATTTCCAATCTAATGAGTGGAATTTTGAGAAAATTGTCTTTGAGAAATATTTGAGCCCTAACCCTAACTAGCAAAACCCGAAGCTAGGGTTAGGGTTTTATTCCCATACAATGTAGACAGTTTTTGATGGCATGGCTGTGTTTTAGGGCTGAAAGGATACTTAGGAATATAGTTCTTTCAATGTTTTCTAAACATTTTTTTCTGACCTATATGTCTGTATACAGTGCTTTGCTCCAAAAAGGAATGGCGTCTGAATTGCCCGACAGGCAACAGTTCGAAAGAACCTGATTTAGCTTTCAAACTCTTGCCATGGGCTTTGAAATCACAGGCATATTAACAAATAGAGCCAAAATGTATTAGTTGTTTCGGACTTTTCGGCCACTTGAGCGTCAGCGTACATTGATTTAGCTCTCCGTTCAACCCAAAATGTCCAATGAAAGAATACCTTTCAACAATTAATTTGACCATTCCTGACACACTCTTTTGGTTTTGGCAGTGTTTTATTCTCTTTTCAGACTCAAATTTTGATTCAGAGAAGTAAATTTTCCAGTCTAATGAGTGGAATTTTGAGAAAATTGTCTTTGAGAAATATTTGAGCCCTAACCCTAACTAGCAAAACCCGAAGCTAGGGTTAGGGTTTTATTCCCATACAATGTAGACAGTTTTTGATGGCATGGCTGTGTTTTAGGGCTGAAAGGATACTTAGGAATATAGTTCTTTCAATGTTTTCTAAACATTTTTTTCTGGCCTATATGGCTGTATACAGTGCTTTGCTCCAAAAAGGAATGGCGTCTGAATTGCCCGACAGGCAACAGTTCGAAAGAACCTGATTTAGCTTTCAAACTCTTGCCATGGGCTTTGAAATCACAGGCATATTAACAAATAGAGCCAAAATGTATTAGTTTTTTCGGACTTTTCGGCCACTTGAGCCTCAACGTACATTCATTTTGCACTCCGTTCAACCCAAAATGTCCAATGAAAGAATACCTTTCAACAATTAATTTGACCATTCCTGACACACTCTTTTGGTTTTGGCAGTGTTGTATTGTCTTTTCAGACTCATATTTTGATTCAGAGAAGCAAATTTTCCAGTCTAATGAGTGGAATTTTGAGAAAATTGTCTTTGAGAAATATTTGAGCCCTAACCCTAACTAGCAAAACCCGAAGCTAGGGTTAGGGTTTTATTCCCATACAATGTAGACAGTTTTTGATGGCATGGCTGTGTTTTAGGGCTGAAAGGATACTTAGGAATATAGTTCTTTCAATGTTTTCTAAACATTTTTTTCTGACCTATATGGCTGTATACAGTGCTTTGCCCCAAAAAGGAATGGCGTCTGAATTGCCCGACAGGCAACAGTTCGAAAGAACCTGATTTAGCTTTCAAACTCTTGCCATGGGCTTTGAAATCACAGGCATATTAACAAATAGAGCCAAAATGTATTAGTTGTTTCGGACTTTTCGGTCACTTGAGCCTCAACGTACATTCATTTAGCACTCCGTTCAACCCAAAATGTCCAATGAAAGAATACCTTTCAACAATTAATTTGACCATTCCTGACACACTCTTTTGGTTTTGGCAGTGTTGTATTGTCTTTTCAGACTCAAATTTTGATTCAGAGAAGCAAATTTTCCAGTCTAATGAGTGGAATTTTGAGAAAATTGTCTTTGAGAAATATTTGAGCCCTAAACCTAACTAGCAAAACCCGAAGCTAGGGTTAGGGTTTTATTCGCATACAATGTAGACAGTTTTTGATGGCATGGCTGTGTTTTAGGGCTGAAAGGATACTTAGGAATATAGTTCTTTCAATGTTTTCTAAACATTTTTTTCTGACCTATATGGCTGTATACACTGCTTTGCCCCAAAAAGGAATGGCGTCTGAATTGCCCGACAGGCAACAGTTCGAAAGAACCTGATTTAGCTTTCAAACTCTTGCCATGGGCTTTGAAATCACAGGCATAATAACAAATAGAGCCAAAATGTATTAGTTGTTTCAGACTTTTCGGCCACTTGAGCCTCAACGTACATTCATTTAGCACTCCGTTCAACCCAAAATGTCCAATGAAAGAATACCTTTCAACAATTAATTTGAGCATTCCTGAAACACTCTTTTGGTTTTGGCAGTGTTTTATTCTCTTTTCAGACTCAAATTTTGATTCAGAGAAGCAAATTTTCCAGTCTAATGAGTGGAATTTTGAGAAAATTGTCTTTGAAATATATTTGAGCCCTAACCCTAACTAGCAAAACCCGAAGCTAGGGTTAGGGTTTTATTCCCATACAATGTAGACAGTTTTTGATGGCATAGCTGTGTTTTAGGGCTGAAAGGATACTTAGGAATATAGTTCTTTCAATGTTTTCTAAACATTTTTTTCTGACCTATATGGCTGTATACAGTGCTTTGCCCCAAAAAGGAATGGCATCTGAATTGCCCGACAGGCAACTGTTCGAAAGAACCTGATTCAGCTTTCAAACTCTTGCCATGGGCTTTGAAATCACAGGCATATTAACAAATAGAGCCAAAATGTATTAGTTGTTTCGGACTTTTCGGCCACTTGAGCCTCAACGTACATTCATTTAGCACTCCGTTCAACCCAAAATGTCCAATGAAAGAATACCTTTCAACAATTAATTTGACCATTCCTGACACACTCTTTTGGTTTTGGCAGTGTTTTATTCTCTTTTCAGACTCAAATTTTGATTCAGAGAAGCAAATTTTCCAGTCTAATGAGTGGAAATTTGAGAAAATAGTCTATGAGAAATATTTGAGTCCTAACCCTAACTAGCAAAACCCGAAGCTAGGGTTAGGGTTTTATTCCCATACAATGTAGACAGTTTTTGATGGCATGGCTGTGTTTTAGGGCTGAAAGGATACTTAGGAATGTAGTTCTTTCAATGTTTTCTAAACATTTTTTTCTGACCTATATGTCTGTATACAGTGCTTTGCCCCAAAAAGGAATGGCGTCTGAATTGCCCGACAGGCAACAGTTCGAAAGAACCTGATTTAGCTTTCAAACTCTTGCCATGGGCTTTGAAATCACAGGCATATTAACAAATAGAGCCAAAATGTATTAGTTGTTTCGGACTTTTAGGCCACTTGAGCCTCAGCGTACATTCATTTAGCACTCCGTTCAACCCAAAATGTCAAATGAAAGAATACCTTTCAACAATTAATTTGACCATTCCTGACACACTCTTTTGGTTTTGGCAGTGTTTTATTCTCTTTTCAGACTCAAATTTTGATTCAGAGAAGTAAATTTTCCAGTCTAATGAGTGGAATTTTGAGAAAATTGTCTTTGAGAAATATTTGAGCCCTAACCCTAACTAGCAAAACCCGAAGCTAGGGTTAGGGTTTTATTCCCATACAATGTAGACAGTTTTTGATGGCATGGCTGTGTTTTAGGGCTGAAAGGATACTTAGGAATATAGTTCTTTCAATGTTTTCTAAACATTTTTTTCTGACCTATATTGCTGTATACAGTGCTTTGCTCCAAAAAGGAATGGCTTCTGAATTGCCCGACAGGCAACAGTTCGAAATAACCTGATTTAGCTTTCAAACTCTTGCCATGGGCTTTGAAATCACAGGCATATTAACAAATAGAGCCAAAATGTATTAGTTTTTTCGGACTTTTCGGCCACTTGAGCCTCAACGTACATTCATTTAACACTCCGTTCAACCCAAAATTTCCAATGAAAGAATACCTTTCAACAATTAATTTGACCATTCCTGACACACTCTTTTGGTTTTGGCAGTGTTTTATTCTCTTTTCAGAGTCAAATTTTGATTCAGAGAAGTAAATTTTCCAGTCTAATGAGTGGAATTTTGAGAAAATTGTCTTTGAGAAATATTTGAGCCCTAACCCTAACTAGCAAAACCCGAAGCTAGGGTTAGGGTTTTATTCCCATACAATGTAGACAGTTTTTGATGGCATGGCTGTGTTTTAGGGCTGAAAGGATACTTAGGAATATAGTTCTTTCAATGTTTTCTAAACATTTTTTCTGACCTATATGGCTGTATACAGTGCTTTGCCCCAAAAAGGAATGGCGTCTGAATTGCCCGACAGGCAACAGTTCGAAAGAACCTGATTTAGCTTTCAAACTCTTGCCATGGGCTTTGAAATCACAGGCATAATAACAAATAGAGCCAAAATGTATTAGTTGTTTCGGACTTTTCGGCCACTTGAGCCTCAACGTACATTCATTTAGTACTCCGTTTTACCCAAAATGTCCATTGAAAGAATACCTTTCAACAATTAATTTGACCATTCCTGACACACTCTTTTGGTTTTGGCAGTGTTGTATTGTCTTTTCAGACTCATATTTTGATTCAGAGAAGCAAATTTTCCAGTCTAATGAGTGGAAATTTGAGAAAATTGTCTTTGAGAAATATTTGAGCCCTAACCCTAACTAGCAAAACCCGAAGCTAGGGTTAGGGTTTTATACCCATACAATGTAGACAGTTTTTGATGGCATGGCTGTGTTTTAGGGCTGAAAGGATACTTAGGAATATAGTTCTTTCAATGTTTTCTAAACATTTTTTTCTGACCTATATTGCTGTATACAGTGCTTTGCTCCAAAAAGGAATGGCTTCTGAATTGCCCGACAGGCAACAGTTCGAAATAACCTGATTTAGCTTTCAAACTCTTGCCATGGGCTTTGAAATCACAGGCATATTAACAAATAGAGCCAAAATGTATTAGTTGTTTTGGACTTTTCGGCCACTTGAGCCTCAGCGTACATTCATTTAGCACTCCGTTCAACCCAAAATGTCCAATGAAAGAATACCTTTCAACAATTCATTTGAGCATTCCTGACACACTCTTTTGGTTTTGGTAGTGTTTTATTCTCTTTTCAGACTCAAATTTTGATTCAGAGAAGTAAATTTTCCAGTCTAATGAGTGGAATTTTGAGAAAATTGTCTTTGAGAAATATTTGAGCCCTAACCCTAACTAGCAAAACCCGAAGCTAGGGTTAGGGTTTTATTCCCATACAATGTAGACAGTTTTTGATGGCATGGCTGTGTTTTAGGGCTGAAAGGATACTTAGGAATATAGTTCTTTCAATGTTTTCTAAACATTTTTTCTGACCTATATGGCTGTATACAGTGCTTTGCCCCAAAAAGGAATGGCGTCTGAATTGCCCGACAGGCAACAGTTCGAAAGAATCTGATTTAGCTTTCAGACTCTTGCCATGGGCTTTGAAATCACAGGCATAATAACAAATAGAGCCAAAATGTATTAGTTGTTTCGGACTTTTCGGCCACTTGAGCCTCAACGTACATTCATTTAGTACTCCGTTTTAACCAAAATGTCCAATGAAAGAATGCCTTTCAACAATTAATTTGACCATTCCTGACACACTCTTTTGGTTTTGGCAGTGTTGTATTGTCTTTTCAGACTCATATTTTGATTCAGAGAAGCAAATTTTCCAGTCTAATGAGTGGAAATTTGAGAAAATTGTCTTTGAGAAATATTTGAGCCCTAACCCTAACTAGCAAAACCCGAAGCTAGGGTTAGGGTTTTATACCCATACAATGTAGACAGTTTTTGATGGCATGGCTGTGTTTTAGGGCTGAAAGGATACTTAGGAATATAGTTCTTTCAATGTTTTCTAAACATTTTTTTCTGACCTATATTGCTGTATACAGTGCTTTGCTCCAAAAAGGAATGGCTTCTGAATTGCCCGACAGGCAACAGTTCGAAATAACCTGATTTAGCTTTCAAACTCTTGCCATGGGCTTTGAAATCACAGGCATATTAACAAATAGAGCCAAAATGTATTAGTTGTTTCGGACTTTTCGGCCACTTGAGCCTCAGCGTACATTCATTTAGCACTCCGTTCAACCCAAAATGTCAAATGAAAGAATACCTTTCAACAATTAATTTGACCATTCCTGACACACTCTTTTGATTTTGGCAGTGTTTTATTCTCTTTTCAGACTCAAATTTTGATTCAGAGAACTAAATTTTCCAGTCTAATGAGTGGAATTTTGAGAAAATTGTCTTTGAGAAATATTTGAGCCCTAACCCTAACTAGCAAAACCCGAAGCTAGGGTTAGGGTTTTATTCCCATACAATGTAGACAGTTTTTGATGGCATGGCTGTGTTTTAGGGCTGAAAGGATACTTAGGAATATAGTTCTTTCAATGTTTTCTAAACATTTTTTTCTGACCTATATGGCTGTATACAGTGCTTTGCCCCAAAAAGGAATGGCGTCTGAATTGCCCGACAGGCAACAGTTCGAAAGAACCTGATTTAGCTTTCAAACTCTTGCCATGGGCTTTGAAATCACAGGCATATTAACAAATAGAGCCAAAATGTATTAGTTGTTTCGGACTTTTCGGCCACTTGAGCCTCAACGTGCATTCATTTAGCACTCAGTTCAACCCAAAATGTCCAATGAAAGAATACCTTTCAACAATTAATTTGACCATTCCTGACACACTCTTTTGGTTATGGCAGTGTTTTATTCTCTTTTCAGACTCAAATTTTGATTCAGAGAAGCAAATTTTCCAGTCTAATGAGTGGAAATTTGAGAAAATTGTCTATGAGAAATATTTGAGCCCTAACCCTAACTAGCAAAACCCGAAGCTAGGGTTAGGGTTTTATTCCCATACAATGTAGACAGTTTTTGATGGCATGGCTGTGTTTTAGGGCTGAAAGGATACTTAGGAATATAGTTCTTTCAATGTTTTCTAAACATTTTTTTCTGACCTATATGGCTGTATACAGTGCTTTGCTCCAAAAAGGAATGGCTTCTGAATTGCCCGACAGGCAACAGTTCGAAAGAACCTGATTTAGCTTTCAAACTCTTGCCATGGGCTTTGAAATCACAGGCATATTAACAAATAGAGCCAAAATGTATTAGTTTTTTCGGACTTTTCGGCCACTTGAGCCTCAACGTACATTCATTTAGCACTCCGTTCAACCCAAAATTTCCAATGAAAGAATACCTTTCAACAATTAATTTGACCATTCCTGACACACTCTTTTGGTTTTGGCAGTGTTTTATTCTCTTTTCAGACTCAAATTTTTATTCAGAGAAGTAAATTTTTCAGTCTAATGAGTGGAATTTTGAGAAAATTGTCTTTGAGAAATATTTGAGCCCTAACCCTAACTAGCAAAACCCGAAGCTAGGGTTAGGGTGTTTTTCCCATACAATGTAGACAGTTTTTGATGGCATGGCTGTGTTTAAGGGCTGAAAGGATACTTAGGAATATAGTTCTTTCAATGTTTTCTAAACATTTTTTTCTGACCTATATGGCTGTATACAGTGCTTTGCTCCAAAAAGGAATGGCGTCTGAATTGCCCGACAGGCAACAGTTCGAAAGAACCTGATTTAGCTTTCAAACTCTTGCCATGGGCTTTGAAATCACAGGCATATTAACAAATAGAGCCAAAATGTATTAGTTGTTTTGGACTTTTCGGCCACTTGAGCCTCAGCGTACATTCATTTAGCACTCCGTTCAACCCAAAATGTCCAATGAAAGAATACCTTTCAACAATTAATTTGACCATTCCTGACACACTCTTTTGGTTTTGGTAGTGTTTTATTCTCTTTTCAGACTCAAATTTTGATTCAGAGAAGTAAATTTTTCAGTCTAATGAGTGGAATTTTGAGAAAATTGTCTTTGAGAAATATTTGAGCCCTAACCCTAACTAGCAAAACCCGAAGCTAGGGTTAGGGTGTTTTTCCCATACAATGTAGACAGTTTTTGATGGCATGGCTGTGTTTAAGGGCTGAAAGGATACTTAGGAATATAGTTCTTTCAATGTTTTCTAAACATTTTTTTCTGACCTATATGGCTGTATACAGTGCTTTGCTCCAAAAAGGAATGGCGTCTGAATTGCCCGACAGGCAACAGTTCGAAAGAACCTGATTTAGCTTTCAAACTCTTGCCATGGGCTTTGAAATCACAGGCATATTAACAAATAGAGCCAAAATGTATTAGTTGTTTTGGACTTTTCGGCCACTTGAGCCTCAGCGTACATTCATTTAGCACTCCGTTCAACCCAAAATGTCCAATGAAAGAATACCTTTCAACAATTAATTTGACCATTCCTGACACACTCTTTTGGTTTTGGTAGTGTTTTATTCTCTTTTCAGACTCAAATTTTGATTCAGAGAAGTAAATTTTCCAGTCTAATGAGTTTATTTTTGAGTTTATTAGTTGTTTCGGACTTTTCGGCCACTTGAGCCTCAACGTACATTCATTTAGCACTCCGTTCAACGTGTTGTAACAGAAAGAATAAGGTTCTTGATCCCGAGATGAAGTAAAACAGATGAGTTTATTGCATGCAAGGAACAATAAAGCCGGAGTCTTGTTTCCCGCAAGAAACAACAAAACCGAAGTATTGTTCGATGTGCCGGTACAAACTTTTAGGTTATATAGTCCTTGCTTGCTGCTTCAGACGTCATTCAATGTTATGGTAAGAGGGGGGGGGGTCATGGTATTTGGCCAAATGGTCAGTTTAAGATTATGCCCCCAGGGGGTTCCTTGCTCGCATCTGGAATCCTTATCAGTTAACCCCCTTTCCTGCCATAAATCCCTGTTGCTTAGAAGTCTAATTTTCAGGCAGAACTGACTTAAGTTATTAACCCTTTTAACATCTTGTCTCTTACTTCATTCCCCCCTTATAAAATATGGCATACGTCAGGACTGCCTATTTTTACACATACAATGTCAGGGCAGATCTTTCCTTTTTAGATGTACGGGCATGCATTACCATGACATTGTGCGTTCCACGGTTACAACAAGATGTTATTGATGTTTTTGTACAAGTGATAGTTACAATTATACACATAAAACAATCCTAATCCTACAAATACATAAAGTCCTACCCCAGGACCCAAACGCAGACCTCAGTCATGTGGAGATCTATCGTCAGGATCTTGGAACAGCAATATTGACCCAACTCCGATTATAATTTTTTTGGCTGAATAGATATGCCAACACCTGGAATGTATTGATGCCATATTCCCAGTAATGCTCCTCAGGCCTAACAAGCACACTGTTGGTCTTAGGAAGCATCAGACACAGAAACGGTAACAACATCCTTCTTTCTGTTCACTCAGTCTCTGGTGCCGTGGGTCGTTGAAAGTGTGATGCGCGGATCCAGCGATCTCATCCTGTCACTCAGATGGCACAGTCAGTAGTTGGTGGCACTTGATATGGTCCCTCCCAGCAGGATTGCAGCATCTGGCAGGGTATCTCTTCTTCACCTACACCCACTCGCCAGGCATCCGGTCGTGTCTCCCCTCTACTGGAGGTCCCCAAGCGTCCGGCACCTGTTCACGAGCCCTGTGCACCGCTTCAGTTAACAAACCTACAACACTTTAATAGAGAGTTAGTAAATTCATCAGTGCGTTAGCCACACTTGGCCTCCAGGGAGTTTCTTTGGCTGCCCGTGATGATCTCAAATGGGCTCAGTCTCACAGTTCCGTTTGCTCCAGCCCGCAAACCGCACAGGGCATCTACCCACAGTGTTCCTTCAGTTGATATTTCCTTAGTTGGTCTTTCAGACTGTGGGTGATGGGGGCAATGTGACTTCCAACTTACCCCTAGTGAGGCAATTACAGCCTGACACATCTTCCCAGTGTAGTATGCCCCTAGATCAGTATCCAAGGGGCAGGGCAGTCCGTACCACGGGATCATCTTTGTCATACACTTGGGTATGTGCCAGCCCACATCCCATCATCATACAACCCCTTTACACATTTGTCCTAACCACTATTAAACATCTATTGGAGGCCTCAACCTGAATTCTCCCTTTTCCCCAATAGAGGTTTCACAGGGGTCTCAGACTCCCGCTCTCCCAGTGCCGCTCGTCTGGCATCTGCATCTGCATGGTTGTTACCTTGAGTTACTGGAATTCTTTATTTATTGTGTTATTTACACCTTACTCAAGCTGCTTCTGTCGGCAGCTGTAAAACTACAAATCAGTTCAGAGACAAGACCAGTATTCTTAACTGGAGTCTCTGCCGTTGTGAGAGAATCCTATTTCTCCATAGCCATCCAGAATTGTGGCCTACATGCAACAAATACATACATTATATACATATACAGTAACCCTTTAACATCTTTCTTTTTACAATCTTCCATCAGTGCTCTTAACTGGCTTGCTGCGCTGAGGCAGTGGAGGGGCATTTTCCGATTGTTAGCACCTCGAATTCTGTTGTAGCGGCTCAGCCTGATCTCTGTTCTCCCTCATGCATCAGAGAGGACCCATCAGTAAACAGTATTACATTTTCTTAAATTTTCACGGTCCCCCACCTTTTGGCTACAGCATCTAATGGTATAATAGTGCCTACCCCCATGCTCCTGCGTCAGCACAGCTGCCCAGAACCCTTTTTCCACACTTACATACAAAGAATGGTTGATCCATCTGAGGAAACCCCAGTCTCAGCACCTGTAAGAGAGCTTGTTTCAAATTATTACAGGCGGCTTTTGCTGCTGGAACCAAGGCAATCTTGTCCTTGTACTGCACTCCCCCCTTAAGCAGATCTGTTAAGAGTTGTGCACCCCGTAAAAACATTGCACCCAGGCCCTGTTAAAATTTCACAATGCTAGACACAAAAGGGCCTTATCATAACTGCTTCTATTAGACACTCTAAAGCTGAAGCAACTCAGACTTGTGGGTTTCCTCATCAGGGGAAGCACTCAGAATACCATCAACATACTGAGTGATCACAGTCAGTTGAAGCCACGTGATACCCTGTTCTGGATAGTCATTCTTTGTAATGCATAATATTCCAACCCAATAGATCTGGGATAAAACCACCCACATTCGTGTGATAAGTGCACGTGAATGTTAAAATCTGGTACTCAGCAAGTAAAACTTGCTACCCCAATACTCCTGTGGCTTCCTGCCGTCTCCCCATATACATTACTCTATAGCACACTGTTGAACAGAGGAGTGAAACAAGCATGACAGTAGTGCTCCAGTATCCCCTAACAGAGAAACCAACACTCCATTAACAGTACATTTTTATCCAAACTTAGGGAGGCTACAAGGGATTTACAGGATCTAATCGTTAGGTAAACAGATCTTCTCACAAGACGTTATTCTCCCCAGTCTCGATTCTAAACCTACAGCGTTTCAGCATGTCTGGTTTCGAGGCATTCCAATAAATCCAAATTGTTTCCACTATTGCAACTAATTGTATAAAAATACAAAAACTGTTTATCTAACTACTTTTACGTCCACCTGTACTGTACTTATACGTTTCAGACGCTCTTATATTTTCCAATCTCCTTAAGTTGATTTTCGTCAAGTCTCTTTAGTTACGTCTCTAGCCAGTCCCGCTGGCTAAACACACTCACACCGTCATTTAGTATACCAAAACTCACAGTTACACACATACATGCCGGCACACAAATTCATAAAACACACATACACATCGAGAATATATTTTTCTCTTCGTACTACAATGTGTTGTATTCTTGTTTCACTTCTACATGAATCCTTTTAATTCCTGAAGCGCACTCCAGGTTCGCTGCGTTCCTAATTTCGGGTGCGGTACTTTACCCCACCGGTCAATATCTTCCGGTTTTGGATTTGATAGTATGGGGGAATCGGGGAAGGTAGGTGCGAGTGCAGACCCCCTTGACGGGGTGCGAGACAGTTAGAGTGACGCTGTCATCACCAGCGCCAGCCCCCGCTACATCAGGCCCTCTGTTTAAGAAGGGAGTTCCTGTTCCGTCTCTATCACACTCGTACCAGGTGTCATCCCACTCAGACCCCCCGTCTCCATATGGTCATTGTGGGAATTGATCCCAATTATTTTCATTTCCTGCCTGTCTGTTCCCCTATGGGAGAGCAGGATATAACACATTAACTAGTGCAGTGCGACCAGGAACTAATTCTTCTTTTAGTTTCCGATTCTCCTGCACTGCCTCTTTTCGCTTTTGTTTATACTCTTTCGTAGCGGGTAAAGTATCTTTTCTTCCGGGTTTTTGTTTTCCCCGTAAACACACTTTTAAGAAGTCCCATCCCAATTTCTTTTTTTTTTTTCATGTATCTGCCACCACTGGTGCCGGCCGTGCACCAGGGTGGGAGCTACATGCTTGTGCTTTTGCCAATCAATACGCATATGCTTTCTTTACAGGCCCCAAACTCCTTCTGACAAACTCAGCTTTTCCCATATTTTTCTCCTTCTTTTCCGTCAACTTACGCTTTTCCGATATATAAACGGACCCTTCCACCACTTTCTCAAACCATCAGTTAGCACACATGTTCGGTCTCTTTTACTTTTGTCGTGTGTGAGGTAACAGCTCATTCAGTAGGGGGATGTTTTCACTTGGAAAAATCTGTGCATTATTGCACTCATTCAGCTAAGGGCGTCTGTTACCTCCAGATCTAAATGCCTCTCCGAGACTTTAGAGAGGACTTACACCGCACTGTTCACAGGTAAGAAACGAGACCTCGAAAACCCCCTTTCTTGATCAGTAATTCACCATCCCCAGAACGCCAGCATCGCTGCTTTTGCCCCGGGGTGGACTTACACACTGAGCTCAATCAGGGCGATTCTCGGGTCTCACCGTCCTTTAAATCCTGCTACTTAATGCTTTGCTCTTTTATTATGAGGTGTGTTTATGTTAGTGTTGTGCGTGTGTATATGTATTTCACAAACAAGGAAAACACCAAAAACATACATATATATACCTCCTACTTCTGTTTCCTTTTAAAACAAAAAACCACGCCACGCCAATCCGTGCACGATCAAGGCGTAGCTAATCTCAGGACCCCGGGCGCAATTAAGGCCCACACCAATCCTGGATTATACGTGCATTTAATGCACCACTCAGCTCCAGAACCCCGGGCGCAATTAAGGCCCACACCGATCCCGAGCCACAGAACTCCGGGCGCAATTAAGGCCCACACCAGTTCTGACCTTCAGAACTCCGGGCGCAATTAAGGCCCACACCAGTCCTGAACTACGTGCATTTAATGCACCACTTGCTCTAGAACCCCGGGCGCAATTAAGGCCCACACCGATTCTGAGCCTCAGAACTCCGGGCGCAATTAAGGCCCAAACCAGTTCTGACCTTCAGAACTCCGGGCGCAATTAAGGCCCACACCAGTCCTGAACTTCACGGTAAGGGTCCAAAACCCGTTCAAAACTCCACGCGCAATTAAGGCATACACCAGCTTCGAACGCCTGTACACAATACCGCGGAACCCCTGCCAGACCAAATTCTGGGCTAACAGCAAACAACCCATTACATACACCGGTGTCTTCCGCGGGCCAGAGGAATTCAGAAACTCACGTTTACTCCGTCATCTCGGGCGATTCTCGCAGGGAGCAGAGATTTCCCAATCGGTCAGAGAGAGTCGGGACTTTTAAATAAAAGAGGAGTCCTTACCTCTTAGTTATGTGCGCGCTGACCGTCACTCCTGCCGATGGGAAGTTCTGCGCCTTCTGGAGCATCCTACCGACTACGCCAAATTTGTTGTAACAGAAAGAATAAGGTTCTTGATCCCGAGATGAAGTAAAACAGATGAGTTTATTGCATGCAAGGAACAATAAAGCCGAAGTCTTGTTTCCCGCAAGAAACAACAAAACCGAAGTATTGTTCGATGTGCCGGTACAAACTTTTAGGTTATATAGTCCTTGCTTGCTGCTTCAGACGTCATTCAATGTTATGGTAAGAGGGGGGGGGGGGTCATGGTATTTGGCCAAATGGTCAGTTTAAGATTATGCCCCCAGGGGGTTCCTTGCTCGCATCTGGAATCCTTATCAGTTAACCCCCTTTCCTGCCATAAACCCCTGTTGCTTAGAAGTCTAATTTTCAGGCAGAACTGACTTAAGTTATTAACCCTTTTAACATCTTGTCTCTTACTTCAAACCCAAAATGTCCAATGAAAGAATACCTTTCAACAATTAATTTGACCATTCCTGACACACTCTTTTGGTTTTGGCAGTGTTGTATTGTCTTTTCAGACTCATATTTTGATTCAGAGAAGCAAATTTTTCAATCTAATGAATGGAATTTTGAGAAAATTGTCTTTGAGAAATATTTGAGCCCTAACCCTAACTAGCAAAACCCGAAGCTAGGGTTAGGGTTTTATTCCCATACAATGTAGACAGTTTTTGATGGCATGGCTGTGTTTTAGGGCTGAAAGGATACTTAGGAATATAGTTCTTTCAATGTTTTCTAAACATTTTTTTCTGACCTATATGGCTGTATACAGTGCTTTGCTCCAAAAAGGAATGGCGTCTGAATTGCCAGACAAGCAACAGTTCGAAAGAACCTGATTTAGCTTTCAAACTCTTGCCATGGGCTTTGAAATCACAGGCATATTAACAAATAGAGCCAAACTGTATTAGTTGTTTCGGACTTTTCGGCCACTTGAGCCTCAACGTACATTCATTTAGCACTCCGTTCAACCCAAAATGTCCAATGAAAGAATACCTTTCAACAATTAATTTGACCATTCCTGACACACTCTTTTGGTTTTGGCAGTGTTGTATTGCATTTTCAGACTCATATTTTGATTCAGAGAAGCAAATTTTTCAATCTAATGAGTGGAATTTTGAGAAAATTGTCTTTGAGAAATATTTGAGCCCTAACCCTAACTAGCAAAACCCGAAGCTAGGGTTAGGGTTTTATTCCCATACAATATAGACAGTTTTTGATGGCATGGCTGTGTTTTAGGGCTGAAAGCATACTTAGGAATTAAGTTCTTTCAATGTTTTCTAAACATTTTTTTCTGGCCTATATGGCTGTATACAGTGCTTTGCCCCAAAAAGGAATGGCGTCTGAATTGCCCGACAGGCAACAGTTCGAAAGAACCTGATTTAGCTTTCAAACTCTTGCCATGGGCTTTGAAATCACAGGCATATTAACAAATAGAGCCAAAATGTATTAGTTGTTTCGGACTTTTCGGCCACTTGAGCCTCAACGTACATTCATTTAGCACTCCGTTCAACCCAAAATGTCCAATGAAAGAATACCTTTCAACAATTAATTTGACCATTCCTGACACACTCTTTTGGTTTTGGCAGTGTTGTATTGTCTTTTCAGACTCATATTTTGATTCAGAGAAGCAAATTTTCCAGTCTAATGAGTGGAAATTTGAGAAAATTGTCTTTGAGAAATATTTGAGCCCTAACACTAACTAGCAAAACCCGAAGCTAGGGTTAGGGTTTTATTCCCATACAATGTAGACAGTTTTTGATGGCATGGCTGTGTTTTAGGGCTGAAAGGATACTTAGCAATATAGTTCTTTCAATGTTTTCTAAACATTTTTTTCAGACCTATATGGCTGTATACAGTGGTTTGCCCCAAAAAGGAATGGCGTCTGAATTGCCCGACAGGCAACAGTTCGAAAGTACCTGATTTAGCTTTCAAACTCTTGCCATGGGCTTTGAAATCACAGGCATATTAACAAATAGAGCCAAAATGTATTAGTTGTTTCGGACTTTTCGGCCACTTGAGCCTCAACGTACATTCATTTAGCACTCCGTTCAACCCAAAATGTCCAATGAAAGAATACCTTTCAACAATTAATTTGACCATTCCTGACACACTCTTTTGGTTTTGGAAGTGTTTTATTCTCTTTTCAGACTCAAATTTTGAGTCAGAGAAGGAGATTTTCCAGTCTAATGAGTGGAATTTTGAGAAAATTGTCTTTGAGAAATATTTGAGCCCTAACCCTAACTAGCAAAACCCGAAGCTAGGGTTAGGGTTTTATTCCCATACAATGTAGACAGTTTTTGATGGCATGGCTGTGTTTTAGGGCTGAAAGGATACTTAGGAATATAGTTCTTTCAATGTTTTCTAAACATTTTTTTCTGACCTATATGGCTGTATACAGTGCTTTGCTCCAAAAAGGAATGGCGTCTGAATTGCCCGACAGGCAACAGTTCGAAAGAACCTGATTTAGCATTCAAACTCTTGCCATGGGCTTTGAAATCACAGGCATATTAACAAATAGAGCCAAAATGTATTAGTTGTTTCGGACTTTTCGGCCACTTGAGCCTCAACGTACATTCATTTAGCACTCCGTTCAACCCAAAATGTCCAATGAAAGAATACCTTTCAACAATTAATTTGACCATTCCTTACACACTCTTTTGGTTTTGGCAGTGTTGTATTGTCTTTTCAGACTCATATTTTGATTCAGAGAAGCAAATTTTCCAGTCTAATGAGTGGAAATTTGAGAAAATTGTCTTTGAGAAATATTTGAGCCCTAACCCTAAATAGCAAAACCCGAAGCTAGGGTTAGTGTTTTATTCCCATACAATGTAGACAGTTTTTGATGGCATGGCTGTGTTTTAGGGCTGAAAGGATACTTAGGAATATAGTTCTTTCAATGTTTTCTAAACATTTTTTTCTGGCCTATATGGCTGTATACAGTGCTTTGCCCCAAAAAGGAATGGCGTCTGAATTGCCCGACAGGCAACAGTTCGAAAGTACCTGATTTAGCTTTCAAACTCTTGCCATGGGCTTTGAAATCACAGGCATATTAACAAATAGAGCCAAAATGTATTAGTTGTTTCGGACTTTTCGGCCACTTGAGCCTCAACGTACATTCATTTAGCACTCCGTTCAACCCAAAATGTCCAATGAAAGAATACCTTTCAACAATTAATTTGACCATTCCTGACACACTCTTTTGGTTTTGGCAGTGTTGTATTGTCTTTTCAGACTCATATTTTGATTCAGAGAAGAAAATTTTCCAGTCTAATGAGTGGAAATTTGAGAAAATTGTCTTTGAGAAATATTTGAGCCCTAACACTAACTAGCAAAACCCGAAGCTAGGGTTAGGGTTTTATTCCCATACAATGTAGACAGTTTTTGATGGCATGGCTGTGTTTTAGGGCTGAAAGGATACTTAGGAATATAGTTCTTTCAATGTTTTCTAAACATTTTTTTCTGGCCTATATGGCTGTATACAGTGCTTTGCTCCAAAAAGGAATGGCGTCTGAATTGCCCGACAGGCAACAGTTCGAAAGAAACTGATTTAGCTTTCAAACTCTTGCCATGGGCTTTGAAATCACAGGCATATTAACAAATAGAGCCAAAATGTATTAGTTGTTTTGGACTTTTCGGCCACTTGAGCCTCAACGTACATTCATTTAGCACTCCGTTCAACCCAAAATGTCCAATGAAAGAATACTTTTCAACAATTAATTTGACCATTCCTGACACACTCTTTTGGTTTTGGCAGTGTTGTATTGTCTTTTCAGACTCATATTTTGATTCAGAGAAGCAAATTTTCCAGTCTAATGAGTGGAAATTTGAGAAAATTGTCTTTGAGAAATATTTGAGCCCTAACCCTAACTAGCAAAACCCGAAGCTAGGGTTAGTGTTTTATTCCCATACAATGTAGACAGTTTTTGATGGCATGGCTGTGTTTTAGGGCTGAAAGGATACTTAGGAATATAGTTCTTTCAGTGTTTTCTAAACATTTTTTTCTGGCCTATATGGCTGTATACAGTGCTTTGCCCCAAAAAGGAATGGCGTCTGAATTGCCCGACAGGCAACAGTTCGAAAGTACCTGATTTAGCTTTCAAACTCTTGCCATGGGCTTTGAAATCACAGGCATATTAACAAATAGAGCCAAAATGTATTAGTTGTTTCGGACTTTTCGGCCACTTGAGCCTCAACGTACATTCATTTAGCACTCCGTTCAACCCAAAATGTCCAATGAAAGAATACTTTTCAACAATTAATTTGACCATTCCTGACACACTCTTTTGGTTTTGGCAGTGTTGTATTGTCTTTTCAGACTCATATTTTGATTCAGAGAAGCAAATTTTCCAGTCTAATGAGTGGAAATTTGAGAAAATTGTCTTTGAGAAATATTTGAGCCCTAACCCTAAATAGCAAAACCCGAAGCTAGGGTTAGTGTTTTATTCCCATACAATGTAGACAGTTTTTGATGGCATGGCTGTGTTTTAGGGCTGAAAGGATACTTAGGAATATAGTTCTTTCAATGTTTTCTAAACATTTTTTTCTGGCCTATATGGCTGTATACAGTGCTTTGCCCCAAAAAGGAATGGCGTCTGAATTGCCCGACAGGCAACAGTTCGAAAGTACCTGATTTAGCTTTCACACTCTTGCCATGGGCTTTGAAATCACAGGCATATTAACAAATAGAGCCAAAATGTATTAGTTGTTTCGGACTTTTCGGCCACTTGAGCCTCAACGTACATTCATTTAGCACTCCGTTCAACCCAAAATGTCCAATGAAAGAATACCTTTCAACAATTAATTTGACCATTCCTGACACACTCTTTTGGTTTTGGCAGTGTTGTATTGTCTTTTCAGACTCATATTTTGATTCAGAGAAGAAAATTTTCCAGTCTAATGAGTGGAAATTTGAGAAAATTGTCTTTGAGAAATATTTGAGCCCTAACACTAACTAGCAAAACCCGAAGCTAGGGTTAGGGTTTTATTCCCATACAATGTAGACAGTTTTTGATGGCATGGCTGTGTTTTAGGGCTGAAAGGATACTTAGGAATATAGTTCTTTCAATGTTTTCTAAACATTTTTTTCAGACCTATATGGCTGTATACAGTGGTTTGCCCCAAAAAGGAATGGCGTCTGAATTGCCCGACAGGCAACAGTTCGAAAGAACCTGATTTAGCTTTCAAACTCTTGCCATGGGCTTTGAAATCACAGGCATATTAACAAATAGAGCCAAACTGTATTAGTTGTTTCGGACTTTTCGGCCACTTGAGCCTCAACGTACATTCATTTAGCACTCCGTTCAAACCAAAATGTCCAATGAAAGAATACCTTGCAACAATTAATTTGACCATTCCTGACACACTCTTTTGGTTTTGGCAGTGTTGTATTGTCTTTTCAGACTCATATTTTGATTCAGAGAAGCAAATTTTTCAATCTAATGAGTGGAATTTTGAGAGAATTGTCTTTGAGAAATATTTGAGCCCTAATCCTAACTAGCAAAACCCGAAGCTAGGGTTAGGGTTTTATTCCCATACAATGTAGACAGTTTTTGATGGCATGGCTGTGTTTTAGGGCTGAAAGGATACTTAGGAATATAGTTCTTTCAATGTTTTCTAAACATTTTTTTCAGACCTATATGGCTGTATACACTGCTTTGCTCCAAAAAGGAATGGAGTCTGAATTGCCCGACAGGCAACAGTTCGAAAGAACCTGATTTAGCTTTCAAACTCTTGCCATGGGCTTTGAAATCACAGGCATATTAACAAATAGAGCCAAAATGTATCAGTTGTTTCGGACTTTTCGGCCACTTGAGCCTCAACGTACATTCATTTAGCACTCCGTTCAACCCAAAATGTCCAATGAAAGAATACCTTGCAACAATTAATTTGACCATTCCTGACACACTCTTTTGGTTTTGGCAGTGTTGTATTGTCTTTTCAGACTCATATTTTGATTCAGAGAAGCAAATTTTCCAGTCTAATGAGTGGAAATTTGAGAAAATTGTCTTTGAGAAATATTTGAGCCCTAACACTAACTAGCAAAACCCGAAGCTAGGGTTAGGGTTTTATTCCCATACAATGTAGACAGTTTTTGATGGCATGGCTGTGTTTTAGGGCTGAAAGGATACTTAGGAATATAGTTCTTTCAATGTTTTCTAAACATTTTTTTCTGACCTATATGGCTGTATACAGTGGTTTGCCCCAAAAAGGAATGGCGTCTGAATTGCCCGACAGGCAACAGTTCGAAAGAACCTGATTTAGCTTTCAAACTCTTGCCATGGGCTTTGAAATCACAGGCATATTAACAAATAGAGCCAAAATGTATTAGTTGTTTCGGACTTTTCGGCCACTTGAGCCTCAACGTACATTCATTTAGCTCTCCGTTCAAACCAAAATGTCCAATGAAAGAATACCTTTCAACAATTAATTTGACCATTCCTGACACACTCTTTTGGTTTTGGCAGTGTTGTATTGTCTTTTCAGACTCATATTTTGATTCAGAGAAGCAAATTTTCCAGTCTAATGAGTGGAAATTTGAGAAAATTGTCTTTGAGAAATATTTGAGCCCTAACCCTAACTAGCAAAACCCGAAGCTAGGGTTAGGGTTTTATTCCCATAGAATATAGACAGTTTTTGATGGCATGGGTGTGTTTTAGGGCTGAAAGGATACTTAGGAATATAGTTCTTTCAATGTTTTCTAAACATTTTTTTCTGGCCTATATGGCTGTATACAGTGCTTTGCCCCAAAAAGGAATGGCGTCTGAATTGCCCGACAGGCAACAGTTCGAAAGAACCTGATTTAGCTTTCAAACTCTTGCCATGGGCTTTGAAATTTCAGGCATATTAAAAAATAGAGCCAAAATGTATTAGTTGTTTCGGACTTTTCGGCCACTTGAGCCTCAACGTACATTCATTTAGCACTCCGTTCAACCCAAAATGTCCAATGAAGCAATACCTTTCAACAATTAATTTGACCATTCCTGACACACTCTTTTGGTTTTGGCAGTGTTGTATTGTCTTTTCAGACTCAAATTTTGAGTCAGAGAAGCAGATTTTCCAGTCTAATGAGTGGAATTTTGAGAAAATTGTCTTTGAGAAATATTTGAGCCCTAACCCTAACTAGCAAAACCCGAAGCTAGGGTTAGGGTTTTATTCCCATACTATGTAGACAGTTTTTGATGGCATGGCTGTGTTTTAGGGCTGAAAGGATACTTAGGAATATAGTTCTTTCAATGTTTTCTAAACATTTTTTTCTGACCTATATGGCTGTATACAGTGCTTTGCTCCAAAAAGGAGTGGAGTCTGAATTGCCCGACAGGCAACAGTTCGAAAGAACCTGATTTAGCTTTCAAACTCTTGCCATGGGCTTTGAAATCACAGGCATATTAACAAATAGAGCCAAAATGTATTAGTTGTTTCGGACTTTTCGGCCACTTGAGCCTCAACTTACATTCATTTAGCACTCCGTTCAACCCAAAATGTCCAATGAAAGAATACCTTGCAACAATTAATTTGACCATTCCTGACACACTCTTTTGGTTTTGGCAGTGTTGTATTGTCTTTTCAGACTCATATTTTGATTCAGAGAAGCAAATTTTTCAATCTAATGAGTGGAATTTTGAGAGAATTGTCTTTGAGAAATATTTGAGCCCTAACCCTAACTAGCAAAACCCGAAGCTAGGGTTAGGGTTTTATTCCCATACAATGTAGACAGTTTTTGATGGCATGGCTGTGTTTTAGGGCTGAAAGGATACTTAGGAATATAGTTCTTTCAATGTTTTCTAAACATTTTTTTCAGACCTATATGGCTGTATACACTGCTTTGCTCCAAAAAGGAATGGAGTCTGAATTGCCCGACAGGCAACAGTTCGAAAGAACCTGATTTAGCTTTCAAACTCTTGCCATGGGCTTTGAAATCACAGGCATATTAACAAATAGAGCCAAAATGTATTAGTTGTTTCGGACTTTTCGGCCACTTGAGCCTCAACGTACATTCATTTAGCACTCCGTTCAACCCAAAATGTCCAATGAAAGAATACCTTGCAACAATTAATTTGACCATTCCTGACACACTCTTCTGGTTTTGGCAGTGTTGTATTGTCTTTTCAGACTCATATTTTGATTCAGAGAAGCAAATTTTTCAATCTAATGAGTGGAATTTTGAGAGAATTGTCTTTGAGAAGTATTTGAGCCCTAACCCTAACTAGCAAAACCCGAAGCTAGGGTTAGGGTTTTATTCCCATACAATGTAGACAGTTTTTGATGGCATGGCTGTGTTTTAGGGCTGAAAGGATACTTAGGAATATAGTTCTTTCAATGTTTTCTAAACATTTTTTTCAGACCTATATGGCTGTATACACTGCTTTGCTCCAAAAAGGAATGGAGTCTGAATTGCCCGACAGGCAACAGTTCGAAAGAACCTGATTTAGCTTTCAAACTCTTGCCATGGGCTTTGAAATCACAGGCATATTAACAAATAGAGCCAAAATGTATTAGTTGTTTCAGACTTTTCGGCCACTTGAGCCTCAACGTACATTCATTTAGCACTCCGTTCAACCCAAAATGTCCAATGAAAGAATACCTTGCAACAATTAATTTGACTATTCCTGACACACTCTTTTGGTTTTGGCAGTGTTGTATTGTCTTTTCAGACTCATATTTTGATTCAGAGAAGCAAATTTTTCAATCTAATGAGTGGAATTTTGAGAGAATTGTCTTTGAGAAATATTTGAGCCCTAACCCTAACTAGCAAAACCCGAAGCTAGCGTTAGGGTTTTATTCCCATACAATGTAGACAGTTTTTGATGGCATGGCTGTGTTTTAGGGCTGAAAGGATACTTAGGAATATAGTTCTTTCAATGTTTTCTAAATGTTTTTTTCAGACCTATATGGCTGTATACAGTGCTTTGCTTCAAAAAGGAGTGGAGTCTGAATTGCCCGACAGGCAACAGTTCGAAAGAACCTGATTTAGCTTTCAAACTCTTGCCATGGGCTTTGAAATCACAGGCATATTAACAAATAGAGCCAAAATGTATTAGTTGTTTCGGACTTTTCGGCCACTTGAGCCTCAACGTACATTCATTTAGCACTCCGTTCAACCCAAAATGTCCAATGAAAGAATACCTTTCAACAATTAATTTGACCATTCCTGACACACTCTTTTGGTTTTGGCAGTGTTTTATTCTCTTTTCAGACTCAAATTTTGAGTCAGAGAAGCAGATTTTCCAGTCTAATGAGTGGAATTTTGAGAAAATTGTCTTTGAGAAATATTTGAGCCCTAACCCTAACTAGCAAAACCCGAAGCTAGGGTTAGGGTTTTATTCCCATACAATGTAGACAGTTTTTGATGGCATGGCTGTGTTTTAGGGCTGAAAGGATACTTAGGAATATAGTTCTTTCATTGTTTTCTAAACATTTTTTTCTGACCTATATGGCTGTATACAGTGCTTTGCTCCAAAAAGGAATGGCGTCTGATTTGCCCGACAGGCAACAGTTCGAAAGAACCTGATTTAGCTTTCAAACTCTTGCCATGGGCTTTGAAATCACAGGCATATTAACAAATAGAGCCAAAATGTATTAGTTGTTTCGGACTTTTCGGCCACTTGAGCCTCAACGTACATTCATTTAGCACTCCGTTCAACCCAAAATATCCAATGAAAGAATACCTTTCAACAATTAATTTGACCATTCCTGACACACTCTTTTGGTTTTGGCAGTGTTGTATTGTCTTTTCAGACTCATATTTTGATTCAGAGAAGCAAATTTTTAAATCTAATGAGTGGAATTTTGAGGGAATTGTCTTTGAGAAATATTTGAGCCCTAACCCTAACTAGCAAAACCCGAAGCTAGGGTTAGGGTTTTATTCCCATACAATGTAGACAGTTTTTGATGGCATGGCTGTGTTTTAGGGCTGAAAGGATTCTTAGGAATATAGTTCTTTCAATGTTTTCTAAACATTTTTTTCAGACCTATATGGCTGTATACACTGCTTTGCTCCAAAAAGGAATGGAGTCTGAATTGCCCGACAGGCAACAGTTCGAAAGAACCTGATTTAGCTTTCAAACTCTTGCCATGGGCTTTGAAATCACAGGCATATTAACAAATAGAGCCAAAATGTATTAGTTGTTTCGGACTTTTCGGCCACTTGAGCCTCAACGTACATTCATTTAGCACTCCGTTCAACCCAAAATGTCCAATGAAAGAATACCTTGCAACAATTAATTTGACCATTCCTGACACACTCTTTTGGTTTTGGCAGTGTTGTATTGTCTTTTCAGACTCAAATTTTGAGTCAGAGAAGCAGATTTTCCAGTCTAATGAGTGGAATTTTGAGAAAATTGTCTTTGAGAAATATTTGAGCCCTAACCCTAACTAGCAAAACCCGAAGCTAGGGTTAGGGTTTTATTCCCATACTATGTAGACAGTTTTTGATGGCATGGCTGTGTTTTAGGGCTGAAAGGATACTTAGGAATATAGTTCTTTCAATGTTTTCTAAACATTTTTTTCTGACCTATATGGCTTTATACAGTGCTTTGCTCCAAAAAGGAGTGGAGTCTGAATTGCCCGACAGGCAACAGTTCGAAAGAACCTGATTTAGCTTTCAAACTCTTGCCATGGGCTTTGAAATCACAGGCATATTAACAAATAGAGCCAAAATGTATTAGTTGTTTCGGACTTTTCGGCCACTTGAGCCTCAACGTACATTCATTTAGCACTCCGTTCAACCCAAAATGTCCAATGAAAGAATACCTTTCAACAATTAATTTGACCATTCCTGACACACTCTTTTGGTTTTGGCAGTGTTTTATTCTCTTTTCAGACTCAAATTTTGAGTCAGAGAAGCAGATTTTCCAGTCTAATGAGTGGAATTTTGAGAAAATTGTCTTTGAGAAATATTTGAGCCCTAACCCTAACTAGCAAAACCCGAAGCTAGGGTTAGGGTTTTATTCCCATACAATGTAGACAGTTTTTGATGGCATGGCTGTGTTTTAGGGCTGAAAGGATACTTAGGAATATAGTTCTTTCAATGTTTTCTAAACATTTTTTTCTGGCCTATATGGCTGTATACAGTGCTTTGCCCCAAAAAGGAATGGCGTCTGAATTGCCCGACAGGCAACAGTTCGAAAGAACCTGATTTAGCTTTCAAACTCTTGCCATGGGCTTTGAAATCACAGGCATATTAACAAATAGAGCCAAAATGTATTAGTTGTTTCGGACTTTTCGGCCACTTGAGCCTCAACGTACATTCATTTAGCACTCCGTTCAACCCAAAATGTCCAATGAAAGAATACCTTGCAACAATTAATTTGACCATTCCTGACACACTCTTCTGGTTTTGGCAGTGTTGTATTGTCTTTTCAGACTCATATTTTGATTCAGAGAAGCAAATTTTTCAATCTAATGAGTGGAATTTTGAGAGAATTGTCTTTGAGAAATATTTGAGCCCTAACCCTAACTAGCAAAACCCGAAGCTAGGGTTAGGGTTTTATTCCCATACAATGTAGACAGTTTTTGATGGCATGGCTGTGTTTTAGGGCTGAAAGGATACTTAGGAATATAGTTCTTTCAATGTTTTCTAAACATTTTTTTCAGACCTATATGGCTGTATACACTGCTTTGCTCAAAAAGGAATGGAGTCTGAATTGCCCGACAGGCAACAGTTCGAAAGAACCTGATTTAGCTTTCAAACTCTTGCCATGGGCTTTGAAATCACAGGCATATTAACAAATAGAGCCAAAATGTATTAGTTGTTTCGGACTTTTCGGCCACTTGAGCCTCAACGTACATTCATTTAGCACTCCGTTCAACCCAAAATGTCCAATGAAAGAATACCTTGCAACAATTAATTTGACCATTCCTGACACACTCTTTTGGTTTTGGCAGTGTTGTATTGTCTTTTCAGACTCATATTTTGATTCAGAAAAGCAAATTTTTCAATCTAATGAGTGGAATTTTGAGAGAATTGTCTTTGAGAAATATTTGAGCCCTAACCCTAACTAGCAAAACCCGAAGCTAGGGTTAGGGTTTTATTCCCATACAATGTAGACAGTTTTTGATGGCATGGCTGTGTTTTAGGGCTGAAAGGATACTTAGGAATATAGTTCTTTCAATGTTTTCTAAACATTTTTTTCTGGCCTATATGGCTGTATACAGTGCTTTGCCCCAAAAAGGAATGGCGTCTGAATTGCCCGACAGGCAACAGTTCGAAAGAACCTGATTTAGCTTTCAAACTCTTGCCATGGGCTTTGAAATCACAGGCATATTAACAAATAGAGCCAAAATGTATTAGTTGTTTCGGACTTTTCGGCCACTTGAGCCTCAACGTACATTCATTTAGCACTCCGTTCAACCCAAAATGTCCAATGAAAGAATACCTTGCAACAATTAATTTGACCATTCCTGACACACTCTTTTGGTTTTGGCAGTGTTGTATTGTCTTTTCAGACTCAAATTTTGAGTCAGAGAAGCAGATTTTCCAGTCTAATGAGTGGAATTTTGAGAAAATTGTCTTTGAGAAATATTTGAGCCCTAACCCTAACTAGCAAAACCCGAAGCTTGGGTTAGGGTTTTATTCCCATACTATGTAGACAGTTTTTGATGGCATGGCTGTGTTTTAGGGCTGAAAGGATACTTAGGAATATAGTTCTTTCAATGTTTTCTAAACATTTTTTTCTGACCTATATGGCTGTATACAGTGCTTTGCTCCAAAAAGGAGTGGAGTCTGAATTGCCCGACAGGCAACAGTTCGAAAGAACCTGATTTAGCTTTCAAACTCTTGCCATGGGCTTTGAAATCACAGGCATATTAACAAATAGAGCCAAAATGTATTAGTTGTTTCGGACTTTTCGGCCACTTGAGCCTCAACGTACATTCATTTAGCACTCCGTTCAACCCAAAATGTCCAATGAAAGAATACCTTTCAACAATTAATTTGACCATTCCTGACACACTCTTTTGGTTTTGGCAGTGTTTTATTCTCTTTTCAGACTCAAATTTTGAGTCAGAGAAGCAGATTTTCCAGTCTAATGAGTGGAATTTTGAGAAAATTGTCTTTGAGAAATATTTGAGCCCTAACCCTAACTAGCAAAACCCGAAGCTAGGGTTAGGGTTTTATTCCCATACAATGTAGACAGTTTTTGATGGCATGGCTGTGTTTTAGGGCTGAAAGGATACTTAGGAATATAGTTCTTTCAATGTTTTCTAAACATTTTTTTCAGACCTATATGGCTGTATACACTGCTTTGCTCCAAAAAGGAATGGAGTCTGAATTGCCCGACAGGCAACAGTTCGAAAGAACCTGATTTAGCTTTCAAACTCTTGCCATGGGCTTTGAAATCACAGGCATATTAACAAATAGAGCCAAAATGTATTAGTTGTTTCGGACTTTTTGGCCACTTGAGCCTCAACGTACATTCATTTAGCACTCCGTTCAACCCAAAATGTCCAATGAAAGAATACCTTGCAACAATTAATTTGACTATTCCTGACACACTCTTTTGGTTTTGGCAGTGTTGTATTGTCTTTTCAGACTCATATTTTGATTCAGAAAAGCAAATTTTTCAATCTAATGAGTGGAATTTTGAGAGAATTGTCTTTGAGAAATATTTGAGCCCTAACCCTAACTAGCAAAACCCGAAGCTAGGGTTAGGGTTTTATTCCCATACAATGTAGACAGTTTTTGATGGCATGGCTGTGTTTTAGGGCTGAAAGGATACTTAGGAATATAGTTCTTTCAATGTTTTCTAAACATTTTTTTCTGGCCTATATGGCTGTATACAGTGCTTTGCCCCAAAAAGGAATGGCGTCTGAATTGCCCGACAGGCAACAGTTCGAAAGAACCTGATTTAGCTTTCAAACTCTTGCCATGGGCTTTGAAATCACAGGCATATTAACAAATAGAGCCAAAATGTATTAGTTGTTTCGGACTTTTCGGCCACTTGAGCCTCAACGTACATTCATTTAGCACTCCGTTCAACCCAAAATGTCCAATGAAAGAATACCTTGCAACAATTAATTTGACCATTCCTGACACACTCTTTTGGTTTTGGCAGTGTTGTATTGTCTTTTCAGACTCAAATTTTGAGTCAGAGAAGCAGATTTTCCAGTCTAATGAGTGGAATTTTGAGAAAATTGTCTTTGAGAAATATTTGAGCCCTAACCCTAACTAGCAAAACCCGAAGCTAGGGTTAGGGTTTTATTCCCATACTATGTAGACAGTTTTTGATGGCATGGCTGTGTTTTAGGGCTGAAAGGATACTTAGGAATATAGTTCTTTCAATGTTTTCTAAACATTTTTTTCTGACCTATATGGCTGTATACAGTGCTTTGCTCCAAAAAGGAGTGGAGTCTGAATTGCCCGACAGGCAACAGTTCGAAAGAACCTGATTTAGCTTTCAAACTCTTGCCATGGGCTTTGAAATCACAGGCATATTAACAAATAGAGCCAAAATGTATTAGTTGTTTCGGACTTTTCGGCCACTTGAGCCTCAACGTACATTCATTTAGCACTCCGTTCAACCCAAAATGTCCAATGAAAGAATACCTTTCAACAATTAATTTGACCATTCCTGACACACTCTTTTGGTTTTGGCAGTGTTTTATTCTCTTTTCAGACTCAAATTTTGAGTCAGAGAAGCAGATTTTCCAGTCTAATGAGTGGAATTTTGAGAAAATTGTCTTTGAGAAATATTTGAGCCCTAACCCTAACTAGCAAAACCCGAAGCTAGGGTTAGGGTTTTATTCCCATATAATGTAGACAGTTTTTGATGGCATGGCTGTGTTTTAGGGCTGAAAGGATACTTAGGAATATAGTTCTTTCAATGTTTTCTAAACATTTTTTTCTGGCCTATATGGCTGTATACAGTGCTTTGCCCCAAAAAGGAATGGCGTCTGAATTGCCCGACAGGCAACAGTTCGAAAGAACCTGATTTAGCTTTCAAACTCTTGCCATGGGCTTTAAAATCACAGGCATATTAACAAATAGAGCCAAAATGTATTAGTTGTTTCGGACTTTTCGGCCACTTGAGCCTCAACGTACATTCATTTAGCACTCCGTTCAACCCAAAATGTCCAATGAAAGAATACCTTGCAACAATTAATTTGACCATTCCTGACACACTCTTCTGGTTTTGGCAGTGTTGTATTGTCTTTTCAGACTCATATTTTGATTCAGAGAAGCAAATTTTTCAATCTAATGAGTGGAATTTTGAGAGAATTGTCTTTGAGAAATATTTGAGCCCTAACCCTAACTAGCAAAACCCGAAGCTAGGGTTAGTGTTTTATTCCCATACAATGTAGACAGTTTTTGATGGCATGGCTGTGTTTTAGGGCTGAAAGGATACTTAGGAATATAGTTCTTTCAATGTTTTCTAAACGTTTTTTTCAGACCTATATGGCTGTATACAGTGCTTTGCTTCAAAAAGGAGTGGAGTCTGAATTGCCCGACAGGCAACAGTTCGAAAGAACCTGATTTAGCTTTCAAACTCTTGCCATGGGCTTTGAAATCACAGGCATATTAACAAATAGAGCCAAAATGTATTAGTTGTTTCGGACTTTTCGGCCACTTGAGCCTCAACGTACATTCATTTAGCACTCCGTTCAACCCAAAATGTCCAATGAAAGAATACCTTTCAACAATTAATTTGACCATTCCTGACACACTCTTTTGGTTTTGGCAGTGTTTTATTCTCTTTTCAGACTCAAATTTTGAGTCAGAGAAGCAGATTTTCCAGTCTAATGAGTGGAATTTTGAGAAAATTGTCTTTGAGAAATATTTGAGCCCTAACCCTAACTAGCAAAACCCGAAGCTAGGGTTAGGGTTTTATTCCCATACAATGTAGACAGTTTTTGATGGCATGGCTGTGTTTTAGGGCTGAAAGGATACTTAGGAATATAGTTCTTTCAATGTTTTCTAAACATTTTTTTCTGACCTATATGGCTGTATACAGTGCTTTGCTCCAAAAAGGAATGGCGTCTGATTTGCCCGACAGGCAACAGTTCGAAAGAACCTGATTTAGCTTTCAAACTCTTGCCATGGGCTTTGAAATCACAGGCATATTAACAAATAGAGCCAAAATGTATTAGTTGTTTCGGACTTTTCGGCCACTTGAGCCTCAACGTACATTCATTTAGCACTCCGTTCAACCCAAAATATCCAATGAAAGAATACCTTTCAACAATTAATTTGACCATTCCTGACACACTCTTTTGGTTTTGGCAGTGTTGTATTGTCTTTTCAGACTCATATTTTGATTCAGAGAAGCAAATTTTCCAGTCTAATGAGTGGAAATTTGAGAAAATTGTCTTTGAGAAATATTTGAGCCCTAACCCTAACTAGCAAAACCCGAAGCTAGGGTTAGGGTTTTATTCCCATAGAATATAGACAGTTTTTGATGGCATGGCTGTGTTTTAGGGCTGAAAGGATACTTAGGAATATAGTTCTTTCAATGTTTTCTAAACATTTTTTTCTGGCCTATATGGCTGTATACAGTGCTTTGCCCCAAAAAGGAATGGCGTCTGAATTGCCCGACAGGCAACAGTTCGAAGGAACCTGATTTAGCTTTCAGTCTCTTGCTATGGGCTTTGAAATCACAGGCATATTAACAAATAGAGCCAAAATGTATTAGTTGTTTCGGACTTTTCGGCCACTTGAGCCTCAATGTACATTCATTTAGCACTCCGTTCAACCCAAAATGTCCAATGAAAGAATACCTTTCAACAATTAATTTGACCATTCCTGACACACTCTTTTGGTTTTGGCAGTGTTGTATTCTCTTTTCAGACTCAAATTTTGAGTCAGAGAAGCAGATTTTCCAGTCTAATGAGTGGAATTTTGAGAAAATTGTCTTTGAGAAATATTTGAGCCCTAACCCTAACTAGCAAAACCCGAAGCTAGGGTTAGGGTTTTATTCCCATACAATGTAGACAGTTTTTGATGGCATGGCTGTGTTTTAGGGCTGAAAGGATACTTAGGAATATAGTTCTTTCAATGTTTTCTAAACATTTTTTTCTGACCTATATGGCTGTATACAGTGCTTTGCTCCAAAAAGGAATGGAGTCTGATTTGCCCGACAGGCAACAGTTCGAAAGAACCTGATTTAGCTTTCAAACTCTTGCCATGGGCTTTGATATCACAGGCATATTAACAAATAGAGCCAAAATGTATCAGTTGTTTCGGACTTTTCGGCCACTTGAGCCTCAACGTACATTCATTTAGCACTCCGTTCAACCCAAAATGTCCAATGAAAGAATACCTTGCAACAATTAATTTGACCATTCCTGACACACTCTTTTGGTTTTGGCAGTGTTGTATTGTCTTTTCAGACTCATATTTTGATTCAGAGAAGCAAATTTTTCAATCTAATGAGTGGAATTTTGAGAGAATTGTCTTTGAGAAATATTTGAGCCCTAACCCTAACTAGCAAAACCCGAAGCTAGGGTTAGGGTTTTATTCCCATACAATGTAGACAGTTTTTGATGGCATGGCTGTGTTTTAGGGCTGAAAGGATACTTAGGAATATAGTTCTTTCAATGTTTTCTAAACATTTTTTTCAGACCTATATGGCTGTATACACTGCTTTGCTCCAAAAAGGAATGGAGTCTGAATTGCCCGACAGGCAACAGTTCGAAAGAACCTGATTTAGCTTTCAAACTCTTGCCATGGGCTTTGAAATCACAGGCATATTAACAAATAGAGCCAAAATGTATTAGTTGTTTCGGACTTTTCGGCCACTTGAGCCTCAACGTACATTCATTTAGCACTCCGTTCAACCCAAAATGTCCAATGAAAGAATACCTTTCAACAATTAATTTGAGCATTCCTGACACACTCTTTTGGTTTTGGCAGTGTTGTATTGTCTTTTCAGACTCATATTTTGATTCAGAGAAGCAAATTTTCCAGTCTAATGAGTGGAATTTTGAGAAAATTGTCTTTGAGAAATATTTGAGCCCTAACCCTAACTAGCAAAACCCGAAGCTAGGGTTAGGGTTTTATTCCCATACAATGTAGACAGTTTTTGATGGCATGGCTGTGTTTTAGGGCTGAAAGGATACTTAGGAATATAGTTCTTTCAATGTTTTCTAAACATTTTTTTCTGGCCTATATGGCTGTATACAGTGCTTTGCTCCAAAAAGGAATGGCGTCTGATTTGCCCGACAGGCAACAGTTCGAAAGAACCTGATTTAGCTTTCAAACTCTTGCCATGGGCTTTGAAATCACAGGCATATTAACAAATAGAGCCAAAATGTATTAGTTGTTTCGGACTTTTCGGCCACTTGAGCCTCAACGTACATTCATTTAGCACTCCGTTCAACCCAAAATATCCAATGAAAGAATACCTTTCAACAATTAATTTGACCATTCCTGACACACTCTTTTGGTTTTGGCAGTGTTGTATTGTCTTTTCAGACTCATATTTTGATTCAGAGAAGCAAATTTTTCAGTCTAATGAGTGGAAATTTGAGAGAATTGTCTTTGAGAAATATTTGAGCCCTAACCCTAACTAGCAAAACCCGAAGCTAGGGTTAGGGTTTTATTCCCATAGAATATAGACAGTTTTTGATGGCATGGCTGTGTTTTAGGGCTGAAAGGATACTTAGGAATATAGTTCTTTCAATGTTTTCTAAACATTTTTTTCAGACCTATATGGCTGTATACAGTGCTTTGCCCCAAAAAGGAATGGCGTCTGAATTGCCCGACAGGCAACAGTTCGAAAGAACCTGATTTAGCTTTCAAACTCTTGCCATGGGCTTTGAAATCACAGGCATATTAACAAATAGAGCCAAAATGTATTAGTTGTTTCGGACTTTTCGGCCACTTGAGCCTCAACGTACATTCATTTAGCACTCCGTTCAACCCAAAATGTCAAATGAAAGAATACCTTGCAACAATTAATTTGACCATTCCTGACACACTCTTTTGGTTTTGGCAGTGTTGTATTGTCTTTTCAGACTCATATTTTGATTCAGAGAAGCAAATTTTTCAATCTAATGAGTGGAATTTTGAGAGAATTGTCTTTGAGAAATATTTGAGCCCTAACCCTAACTAGCAAAACCCGAAGCTAGGGTTAGGGTTTTATTCCCATACAGTGTAGACAGTTTTTGATGGCATGGCTGTGTTTTAGGGCTGAAAGGATACTTAGGAATATAGTTCTTTCAATGTTTTCTAAACGTTTTTTTCAGACCTATATGGCTGTATACAGTGCTTTGCTTCAAAAAGGAGTGGAGTCTGAATTGCCCGACAGGCAACAGTTCGAAAGAACCTGATTTAGCTTTCAAACTCTTGCCATGGGCTTTGAAATCACAGGCATATTAACAAATAGAGCCAAAATGTATTAGTTGTTTCGGACTTTTCGGCCACTTGAGCCTCAACGTACATTCATTTAGCACTCCGTTCAACCCAAAATGTCCAATGAAAGAATACCTTTCAACAATTAATTTGACCATTCCTGACACACTCTTTTGGTTTTGGCAGTGTTTTATTCTCTTTTCAGACTCAAATTTTGAGTCAGAGAAGCAGATTTTCCAGTCTAATGAGTGGAATTTTGAGAAAATTGTCTTTGAGAAATATTTGAGCCCTAACCCTAACTAGCAAAACCCGAAGCTAGGGTTAGGGTTTTATTCCCATACAATGTAGACAGTTTTTGATGGCATGGCTGTGTTTTAGGGCTGAAAGCATACTTAGGAATATAGTTCTTTCAATGTTTTCTAAACATTTTTTTCTGACCTATATGGCTGTATACACTGCTTTGCCCCAAAAAGGAATGGCGTCTGAATTGCCCGACAGGCAACAGTTCGAAAGAACCTGATTTAGCTTTCAAACTCTTGCCATGGGCTTTGAAATCACAGGCATATTAACAAATAGAGCCAAAATGTATTAGTTGTTTCGGACTTTTCGGCCACTTGAGCCTCAACGTACATTCATTTAGCACTCCGTTCAACCCAAAATGTCCAATGAAAGAATACCTTTCAACAATTAATTTGACCATTCCTGACACACTCTTTTGGTTTTGGCAGTGTTGTATTGTCTTTTCAGACTCATATTTTGATTCAGAGAAGCAAATTTTCCAGTCTAATGAGTGGAATTTTGAGAAAATTGTCTTTGAGAAATATTTGAGCCCTAACCCTAACTAGCAAAACCCGAAGCTAGGGTTAGGGTTTTATTCCCATACAATGTAGACAGTTTTTGATGGCATGGCTGTGTTTTAGGGCTGAAAGGATACTTAGGAATATAGTTCTTTCAATGTTTTCTAAACATTTTTTTCTGGCCTATATGGCTGTATACAGTGCTTTGCTCCAAAAAGGAATGGAGTCTGAATTGCCCGACAGGCAACAGTTCGATAGAACCTGATTTAGCTTTCAAACTCTTGCCATGGGCTTTGAAATCACAGGCATATTAAAAAATAGAGCCAAAATGTATTAGTTGTTTCGGACTTTTCGGCCACTTGAGCCTCAACGTACGTTCATTTAGCACTCCGTTCAACCCAAAATGTCCAATGAAAGAATACCTTTCAACAATTAATTTGACCATTCCTGACACACTCTTTTGGTTTTGGCAGTGTTGTATTGTCTTTTCAGACTCATATTTTGATTCAGAGAAGCAAATTTTTCAATCTAATGAGTGGAATTTTGAGAAAATTGTCTTTGAGAAATATTTGAGCCCTAACCCTAACTAGCAAAACCCGAAGCTAGGGTTAGGGTTTTATTCCCATATAATGTAGACAGTTTTTGATGGCATGGCTGTGTTTTAGGGCTGAAAGGATACTTAGGAATATAGTTCTTTCAATGTTTTCTAAACATTTTTTTCTGGCCTATATGGCTGTATACACTGCTTTGCCCCAAAAAGGAATGGCGTCTGAATTGCCCGACAGGCAACAGTTCGATAGAACCTGATTTAGCTTTCAAACTCTTGCCATGGGCTTTGAAATCACAGGCATATTAACAAATAGAGCCAAAATGTATTAGTTGTTTCGGACTTTTCGGCCACTTGAGCCTCAACGTACATTCATTTAGCACTCCGTTCAACCCAAAATGTCCAATGAAAGAATACCTTTCAACAATTAATTTGACCATTCCTGACACACTCTTTTGGTTTTGGCAGTGTTGTATTGTCTTTTCAGACTCATATTTTGATTCAGAGAAGCAAATTTTCCAGTCTAATGAGTGGAATTTTGAGAAAATTGTCTTTGAGAAATATTTGAGCCCTAACCCTAACTAGCAAAACCCGAAGCTAGGGTTAGGGTTTTATTCCCATACAATGTAGACAGTTTTTGATGGCATGGCTGTGTTTTAGGGCTGAAAGGATACTTAGGAATATAGTTCTTTCAATGTTTTCTAAACATTTTTTTCTGACCTATATGGCTGTATACAGTGCTTTGCTCCAAAAAGGAATGGCGTCTGAATTGCCCGACAGGCAACAGTTCCAAAGAACCTGATTTAGCTTTCAAACTCTTGCCATGGGCTTTGAAATCACAGGCATATTAAAAAATAGAGCCAAAATGTATTAGTTGTTTCGGACTTTTCGGCCACTTGAGCCTCAACGTACATTCATTTAGCACTCCGTTCAACCCAAAATGTCCAATGAAAGAATACCTTTCAACAATTAATTTGACCATTCCTGACACACTCTTTTGGTTTTGGCAGTGTTGTATTGTCTTTTCAGACTCATATTTTGATTCAGAGAAGCAAATTTTTCAATCTAATGAGTGGAATTTTGAGAAAATTGTCTTTGAGAAATATTTGAGCCCTAACCCTAACTAGCAAAACCGGAAGCTAGGGTTAGGGTTTTATTCCCATATAATGTAGACAGTTTTTGATGGCATGGCTGTGTTTTAGGGCTGAAAGGATACTTAGGAATATAGTTCTTTCAATGTTTTCTAAACATTTTTTTCAGACCTATATGGCTGTATACAGTGCTTTGCTCCAAACAGGAATGGCGTCTGAATTGCCCGACAGGCAACAGTTCGAAAGAACCTGATTTAGCTCTCAAACTCTTGCCATGGGCTTTGAAATCACAGGCATATTAACAAATAGAGCCAAAATGTATTAGTTGTTTCGGACTTTGCGGCCACTTGAGCCTCAACGTACGTTCATTTAGCACTCCGTTCAACCCAAAATGTCCAATGAAAGAATACCTTTCAACAATTAATTTGACCATTCCTGACACACTCTTTTGGTTTTGGCAGTGTTGTATTGTCTTTTCAGACTCATATTTTGATTCAGAGAAGCAAATTTTTCAATCTAATGAGTGGAATTTTGAGAAAATTGTCTTTGAGAAATATTTGAGCCCTAACCCTAACTAGCAAAACCCGAAGCTAGGGTTAGGGTTTTATTCCCATATAATGTAGACAGTTTTTGATGGCATGGCTGTGTTTTAGGGCTGAAAGGATACTTAGGAATATAGTTCTTTCAATGTTTTCTAAACATTTTTTTCTGGCCTATATGGCTGTATACACTGCTTTGCCCCAAAAAGGAATGGCGTCTGAATTGCCCGACAGGCAACAGTTCGAAAGAACCTGATTTAGCTTTCAAACTCTTGCCATGGGCTTTGAAATCACAGGCATATTAACAAATAGAGCCAAAATGTATTAGTTGTTTCGGACTTTTCAGCCACTTGAGCCTCAACGTACATTCATTTAGCACTCCGTTCAACCCAAAATGTCCAATGAAAGAATACCTTTCAACAATTAATTTGACCATTCCTGACACACTCTTTTGGTTTTGGCAGTGTTGTATTGTGTTTTCAGACTCATATTTTGATTCAGAGAAGCAAATTTTCCAGTCTAATGAGTGGAATTTTGAGAAAATTGTCTTTGAGAAATATTTGAGCCCTAACCCTAACTAGCAAAACCCGAAGCTAGGGTTAGGGTTTTATTCCCATACAATGTAGACAGTTTTTGATGGCATGGCTGTGTTTTAGGGCTGAAAGGATACTTAGGAATATAGTTCTTTCAATGTTTTCTAAACATTTTTTTCTGACCTATATGGCTGTATACAGTGCTTTGCTCCAAAAAGGAATGGAGTCTGAATTGCCCGACAGGCAACAGTTCGATAGAACCTGATTTAGCTTTCAAGCTCTTGCCATGGGCTTTGAAATCACAGGCATATTAACAAATAGAGCCAAAATGTATTAGTTGTTTCGGACTTTTCGGCCACTTGGGCCTCAACGTACATTCATTTAGCACTCCGTTCAACCCAAAATGTCCAATGAAAGAATACCTTTCAACAATTAATTTGACCATTCCTGACACACTCTTTTGGTTTTGGCAGTGTTTTATTCTCTTTTCAGACTCAAATTTTGAGTCAGAGAAGCAGATTTTCCAGTCTAATGAGTGGAAATTTGAGAAAATTGTCTTTGAGAAATATTTGAGCCCTAACCCTAACTAGCAAAACCCGAAGCTAGGATTAGGGTTTTATTCCCATACAATGTAGACAGTTTTTGATGGCATGGCTGTGTTTTAGGGCTGAAAGGATACTTAGGAATATAGTTCTTTCAATGTTTTCTAAACATTTTTTTCAGACCTATATGGCTGTATACAGTGCTTTGCCCCAAAAAGGAATGGCGTCTGAATTGCCCGACAGGCAACAGTTCGAAAGAACCTGATTTAGCTTTCAAACTCTTGCCATGGGCTTTGAAATCACAGGCATATTAAAAAATAGAGCCAAAATGTATTAGTTGTTTCGGACTTTTCGGCCACTTGAGCCTCAACGTACATTCATTTAGCACTCCGTTCAACCCAAAATGTCCAATGAAAGAATACCTTTCAACAATTAATTTGACCATTCCTGACACACTCTTTTGGTTTTGGCAGTGTTGTATTGTCTTTTCAGACTCATATTTTGATTCAGAGAAGCAAATTTTTCAATCTAATGAGTGGAATTTTGAGAAAATTGTCTTTGAGAAATATTTGAGCCCTAACCCTAACTAGCAAAACGGGAAGCTAGGGTTAGGGTTTTATTCCCATAAAATGTAGACAGTTTTTGATGGCATGGCTGTGTTTTAGGGCTGAAAGGATACTTAGGAATATAGTTCTTTCAATGTTTTCTAAACATTTTTTTCAGACCTATATGGCTGTATACAGTGCTTTGCCCCAAAAAGGAATGGCGTCTGAATTGCCCGACAGGCAACAGTTCCAAAGAACCTGATTTAGCTTTCAAACTCTTGCCATGGGCTTTGAAATCACAGGCATATTAAAAAATAGAGCCAAAATGTATTAGTTGTTTCGGACTTTTTGGCCACTTGAGCCTCAACGTACATTCATTTAGCACTCCGTTCAACCCAAAATGTCCAATGAAAGAATACCTTTCAACAATAAATTTGACCATTCCTGACACACTCTTTTGGTTTTGGCAGTGTTGTATTGTCTTTTCAGACTCATATTTTGATTCAGAGAAGCAAATTTTTCAATCTAATGAGTGGAATTTTGAGAAAATTGTCTTTGAGAAATATTTGAGCCCTAACCCTAACTAGCAAAACCGGAAGCTAGGGTTAGGGTTTTATTCCCATATAATGTAGACAGTTTTTGATGGCATGGCTGTGTTTTAGGGCTGAAAGGATACTTAGGAATATAGTTCTTTCAATGTTTTCTAAACATTTTTTTAAGACCTATATGGCTGTATACAGTGCTTTGCTCCAAAAAGGAATGGCGTCTGAATTGCCCGACAGGCAACAGTTCGAAAGAACCTGATTTAGCTTTCAAACTCTTGCCATGGGCTTTGAAATCACAGGCATATTAACAAATAGAGCCAAAATGTATTAGTTGTTTCGGACTTTTCGGCCACTTGAGCCTCAACGTACGTTCATTTAGCACTCCGTTCAACCCAAAATGTCCAATGAAAGAATACCTTTCAACAATTAATTTGACCATTCCTGACACACTCTTTTGGTTTTGGCAGTGTTGTATTGTCTTTTCAGACTCATATTTTGATTCAGAGAAGCAAATTTTTCAATCTAATGAGTGGAATTTTGAGAAAATTGTCTTTGAGAAATATTTGAGCCCTAACCCTAACTAGCAAAACCCGAAGCTAGGGTTAGGGTTTTATTCCCATATAATGTAGACAGTTTTTGATGGCATGGCTGTGTTTTAGGGCTGAAAGGATACTTAGGAATATAGTTCTTTCAATGTTTTCTAAACATTTTTTCCTGGCCTATATGGCTGTATACACTGCTTTGCCCCAAAAAGGAATGGCGTCTGAATTGCCCGACAGGCAACAGTTCGAAAGAACCTGATTTAGCTTTCAAACTCTTGCCATGGGCTTTGAAATCACAGGCATATTAACAAATAGAGCCAAAATGTATTAGTTGTTTCGGACTTTTCGGCCACTTGAGCCTCAACGTACATTCATTTAGCACTCCGTTCAACCCAAAATGTCCAATGAAAGAATACCTTTCAACAATTAATTTGACCATTCCTGACACACTCTTTTGGTTTTGGCAGTGTTGTATTGTCTTTTCAGACTCATATTTTGATTCAGAGAAGCAAATTTTCCAGTCTAATGAGTGGAATTTTGAGAAAATTGTCTTTGAGAAATATTTGAGCCCTAACCCTAACTAGCAAAACCCGAAGCTAGGGTTAGGGTTTTATTCCCATACAATGTAGACAGTTTTTGATGGCATGGCTGTGTTTTAGGGCTGAAAGGATACTTAGGAATATAGTTCTTTCAATGTTTTCTAAACATTTTTTTCTGACCTATATGGCTGTATACAGTGCTTTGCTCCAAAAAGGAATGGCGTCTGAATTGCCCGACAGGCAACAGTTCGAAAGAACCTGATTTAGCTTTCAAACTCTTGCCATGGGCTTTGAAATCACAGGCATATTAACAAATAGAGCCAAAATGTATTAGTTGTTTCGGACTTTTCGGCCACTTGAGCCTCAACGTACGTTCATTTAGCACTCCGTTCAACCCAAAATGTCCAATGAAAGAATACCTTTCAACAATTAATTTGACCATTCCTGACACACTCTTTTGGTTTTGGCAGTGTTGTATTGTCTTTTCAGACTCATATTTTGATTCAGAGAAGCAAATTTTTCAATCTAATGAGTGGAATTTTGAGAAAATTGTCTTTGAGAAATATTTGAGCCCTAACCCTAACTAGCAAAACCCGAAGCTAGGGTTAGGGTTTTATTCCCATATAATGTAGACAGTTTTTGATGGCATGGCTGTGTTTTAGGGCTGAAAGGATACTTAGGAATATAGTTCTTTCAATGTTTTCTAAACATTTTTTCCTGGCCTATATGGCTGTATACACTGCTTTGCCCCAAAAAGGAATGGCGTCTGAATTGCCCGACAGGCAACAGTTCGAAAGAACCTGCTTTAGCTTTCAAACTCTTGCCATGGGCTTTGAAATCACAGGCATATTAACAAATAGAGCCAAAATGTATTAGTTGTTTCGGACTTTTCGGCCACTTGAGCCTCAACGTACGTTCATTTAGCACTCCGTTCAACCCAAAATGTCCAATGAAAGAATACCTTTCAACAATTAATTTGACCATTCCTGACACACTCTTTTGGTTTTGGCAGTGTTGTATTGTCTTTTCAGACTCATATTTTGATTCAGAGAAGCAAATTTTTCAATCTAATGAGTGGAATTTTGAGAAAATTGTCTTTGAGAAATATTTGAGCCCTAACCCTAACTAGCAAAACCCGAAGCTAGGGTTAGGGTTTTATTCCCATATAATGTAGACAGTTTTTGATGGCATGGCTGTGTTTTAGGGCTGAAAGGATACTTAGGAATATAGTTCTTTCAATGTTTTCTAAACATTTTTTTCTGGCCTATATGGCTGTATACACTGCTTTGCCCCAAAAAGGAATGGCGTCTGAATTGCCCGACAGGCAACAGTTCGAAAGAACCTGATTTAGCTTTCAAACTCTTGCCATGGGCTTTGAAATCACAGGCATATTAACAAATAGAGCCAAAATGTATTAGTTGTTTCGGACTTTTCGGCCACTTGAGCCTCAACGTACATTCATTTAGCACTTCGTTCAACCCAAAATGTCCAATGAAAGAATACCTTTCAACAATTAATTTGACCATTCCTGACACACTCTTTTAGTTTTGGCAGTGTTGTATTGTCTTTTCAGACTCATATTTTGATTCAGAGAAGCAAATTTTCCAGTCTAATGAGTGGAATTTTGAGAAAATTGTCTTTGAGAAATATTTGAGCCCTAACCCTAACTAGCAAAACCCGAAGCTAGGGTTAGGGTTTTATTCCCATATAATGTAGACAGTTTTTGATGGCATGGCTGTGTTTTAGGGCTGAAAGGATACTTAGGAATATAGTTCTTTCAATGTTTTCTAAACATTTTTTTCTGACCTATATGGCTGTATACAGTGCTTTGCTCCAAAAAGGAATGGCGTCTGAATTGCCCGACAGGCAACAGTTCCAAAGAACCTGATTTAGCTTTCAAACTCTTGCCATGGGCTTTGAAATCACAGGCATATTAAAAAATAGAGCCAAAATGTATTAGTTGTTTCGGACTTTTCGGCCACTTGAGCCTCAACGTACATTCATTTAGCACTCCGTTCAACCCAAAATGTCCAATGAAAGAATACCTTTCAACAATTAATTTGACCATTCCTGACACATTCTTTTGGTTTTGGCAGTGTTGTATTGTCTTTTCAGACTCATATTTTGATTCAGAGAAGCAAATTTTTCAATCTAATGAGTGGAATTTTGAGAAAATTGTCTTTGAGAAATATTTGAGCCCTAACCCTAACTAGCAAAACCGGAAGCTAGGGTTAGGGTTTTATTCCCAAATAATGTAGACAGTTTTTGATGGCATGGCTGTGTTTTAGGGCTGAAAGGATACTTAGGAATATAGTTCTTTCAATGTTTTCTAAACATTTTTTTCAGACCTATATGGCTGTATACAGTGCTTTGCTCCAAAAAGGAATGGCGTCTGAATTGCCCGACAGGCAACAGTTCGAAAGAACCTGATTTAGCTTTCAAACTCTTGCTATGGGCTTTGAAATCACAGGCATATTAACAAATAGAGCCAAAATGTATTAGTTGTTTCGGACTTTGCGGCCACTTGAGCCTCAACGTACGTTCATTTAGCACTCCGTTCAACCCAAAATGTCCAATGAAAGAATACCTTTCAACAATTAATTTGACCATTCCTGACACACTCTTTTGGTTTTGGCAGTGTTGTATTGTCTTTTCAGACTCATATTTTGATTCAGAGAAGCAAATTTTTCAATCTAATGAGTGGAATTTTGAGAAAATTGTCTTTGAGAAATATTTGAGCCCTAACCCTAACTAGCAAAACCCGAAGCTAGGGTTAGGGTTTTATTCCCATATAATGTAGACAGTTTTTGATGGCATGGCTGTGTTTTAGGGCTGAAAGGATACTTAGGAATATAGTTCTTTCAATGTTTTCTAAACATTTTTTTCTGGCCTATATGGCTGTATACACTGCTTTGCCCCAAAAAGGAATGGCGTCTGAATTGCCCGACAGGCAACAGTTCGAAAGAACCTGATTTAGCTTTCAAACTCTTGCCATGGGCTTTGAAATCACAGGCATATTAACAAATAGAGCCAAAATGTATTAGTTGTTTCGGACTTTTCAGCCACTTGAGCCTCAACGTACATTCATTTAGCACTCCGTTCAACCCAAAATGTCCAATGAAAGAATACCTTTCAACAATTAATTTGACCATTCCTGACACACTCTTTTGGTTTTGGCAGTGTTGTATTGTGTTTTCAGACTCATATTTTGATTCAGAGAAGCAAATTTTCCAGTCTAATGAGTGGAATTTTGAGAAAATTGTCTTTGAGAAATATTTGAGCCCTAACCCTAACTAGCAAAACCCGAAGCTAGGGTTAGGGTTTTATTCCCATACAATGTAGACAGTTTTTGATGGCATGGCTGTGTTTTAGGGCTGAAAGGATACTTAGGAATATAGTTCTTTCAATGTTTTCTAAACATTTTTTTCTGACCTATATGGCTGTATACAGTGCTTTGCTCCAAAAAGGAATGGAGTCTGAATTGCCCGACAGGCAACAGTTCGATAGAACCTGATTTAGCTTTCAAACTCTTGCCATGGGCTTTGAAATCACAGGCATATTAAAAAATAGAGCCAAAATGTATTAGTTGTTTCGGACTTTTCGGCCACTTGAGCCTCAACGTACGTTCATTTAGCACTCCGTTCAACCCAAAATGTCCAATGAAAGAATACCTTTCAACAATTAATTTGACCATTCCTGACACACTCTTTTGGTTTTGGCAGTGTTGTATTGTCTTTTCAGACTCATATTTTGATTCAGAGAAGCAAATTTTCCAGTCTAATGAGTGGAATTTTGAGAAAATTGTCTTTGAGAAATATTTGAGCCCTAACCCTAACTAGCAAAACCCGAAGCTAGGGTTAGGGTTTTATTCCCATACAATGTAGACAGTTTTTGATGGCATGGCTGTGTTTTAGGGCTGAAAGGATACTTAGGAATATAGTTCTTTCAATGTTTTCTAAACATTTTTTTCTGACCTATATGGCTGTATACAGTGCTTTGCTCCAAAAAGGAATGGCGTCTGAATTGCCCGACAGGCAACAGTTCGAAAGAACCTGATTTAGCTTTCAAACTCTTGCCATGGGCTTTGAAATCACAGGCATATTAACAAATAGAGCCAAAATGTATTAGTTGTTTCGGACTTTTCGGCCACTTGAGCCTCAACGTACGTTCATTTAGCACTCCGTTCAACCCAAAATGTCCAATGAAAGAATACCTTTCAACAATTAATTTGACCATTCCTGACACACTCTTTTGGTTTTGGCAGTGTTGTATTGTCTTTTCAGACTCATATTTTGATTCAGAGAAGCAAATTTTTCAATCTAATGAGTGGAATTTTGAGAAAATTGTCTTTGAGAAATATTTGAGCCCTAACCCTAACTAGCAAAACCCGAAGCTAGGGTTAGGGTTTTATTCCCATATAATGTAGACAGTTTTTGATGGCATGGCTGTGTTTTAGGGCTGAAAGGATACTTAGGAATATAGTTCTTTCAATGTTTTCTAAACATTTTTTTCTGGCCTATATGGCTGTATACACTGCTTTGCCCCAAAAAGGAATGGCGTCTGAATTGCCCGACAGGCAACAGTTCGAAAGAACCTGATTTAGCTTTCAAACTCTTGCCATGGGCTTTGAAATCACAGGCATATTAACAAATAGAGCCAAAATGTATTAGTTGTTTCGGACTTTTCGGCCACTTGAGCCTCAACGTACATTCATTTAGCACTTCGTTCAACCCAAAATGTCCAATGAAAGAATACCTTTCAACAATTAATTTGACCATTCCTGACACACTCTTTTGGTTTTGGCAGTGTTGTATTGTCTTTTCAGACTCATATTTTGATTCAGAGAAGCAAATTTTCCAGTCTAATGAGTGGAATTTTGAGAAAATTGTCTTTGAGAAATATTTGAGCCCTAACCCTAACTAGCAAAACCCGAAGCTAGGGTTAGGGTTTTATTCCCATATAATGTAGACAGTTTTTGATGGCATGGCTGTGTTTTAGGGCTGAAAGGATACTTAGGAATATAGTTCTTTCAATGTTTTCTAAACATTTTTTTCTGACCTATATGGCTGTATACAGTGCTTTGCTCCAAAAAGGAATGGCGTCTGAATTGCCCGACAGGCAACAGTTCCAAAGAACCTGATTTAGCTTTCAAACTCTTGCCATGGGCTTTGAAATCACAGGCATATTAAAAAATAGAGCCAAAATGTATTAGTTGTTTCGGACTTTTCGGCCACTTGAGCCTCAACGTACATTCATTTAGCACTCCGTTCAACCCAAAATGTCCAATGAAAGAATACCTTTCAACAATTAATTTGACCATTCCTGACACACTCTTTTGGTTTTGGCAGTGTTGTATTGTCTTTTCAGACTCATATTTTGATTCAGAGAAGCAAATTTTTCAATCTAATGAGTGGAATTTTGAGAAAATTGTCTTTGAGAAATATTTGAGCCCTAACCCTAACTAGCAAAACCGGAAGCTAGGGTTAGGGTTTTATTCCCAAATAATGTAGACAGTTTTTGATGGCATGGCTGTGTTTTAGGGCTGAAAGGATACTTAGGAATATAGTTCTTTCAATGTTTTCTAAACATTTTTTTCAGACCTATATGGCTGTATACAGTGCTTTGCTCCAAAAAGGAATGGCGTCTGAATTGCCCGACAGGCAACAGTTCGAAAGAACCTGATTTAGCTTTCAAACTCTTGCCATGGGCTTTGAAATCACAGGCATATTAACAAATAGAGCCAAAATGTATTAGTTGTTTCGGACTTTGCGGCCACTTGAGCCTCAACGTACGTTCATTTAGCACTCCGTTCAACCCAAAATGTCCAATGAAAGAATACCTTTCAACAATTAATTTGACCATTCCTGACACACTCTTTTGGTTTTGGCAGTGTTGTATTGTCTTTTCAGACTCATATTTTGATTCAGAGAAGCAAATTTTTCAATCTAATGAGTGGAATTTTGAGAAAATTGTCTTTGAGAAATATTTGAGCCCTAACCCTAACTAGCAAAACCCGAAGCTAGGGTTAGGGTTTTATTCCCATATAATGTAGACAGTTTTTGATGGCATGGCTGTGTTTTAGGGCTGAAAGGATACTTAGGAATATAGTTCTTTCAATGTTTTCTAAACATTTTTTTCTGGCCTATATGGCTGTATACACTGCTTTGCCCCAAAAAGGAATGGCGTCTGAATTGCCCGACAGGCAACAGTTCGAAAGAACCTGATTTAGCTTTCAAACTCTTGCCATGGGCTTTGAAATCACAGGCATATTAACAAATAGAGCCAAAATGTATTAGTTGTTTCGGACTTTTCAGCCACTTGAGCCTCAACGTACATTCATTTAGCACTCCGTTCAACCCAAAATGTCCAATGAAAGAATACCTTTCAACAATTAATTTGACCATTCCTGACACACTCTTTTGGTTTTGGCAGTGTTGTATTGTGTTTTCAGACTCATATTTTGATTCAGAGAAGCAAATTTTCCAGTCTAATGAGTGGAATTTTGAGAAAATTGTCTTTGAGAAATATTTGAGCCCTAACCCTAACTAGCAAAACCCGAAGCTAGGGTTAGGGTTTTATTCCCATACAATGTAGACAGTTTTTGATGGCATGGCTGTGTTTTAGGGCTGAAAGGATACTTAGGAATATAGTTCTTTCAATGTTTTCTAAACATTTTTTTCTGACCTATATGGCTGTATACAGTGCTTTGCTCCAAAAAGGAATGGAGTCTGAATTGCCCGACAGGCAACAGTTCGATAGAACCTGATTTAGCTTTCAAACTCTTGCCATGGGCTTTGAAATCACAGGCATATTAAAAAATAGAGCCAAAATGTATTAGTTGTTTCGGACTTTTCGGCCACTTGAGCCTCAACGTACGTTCATTTAGCACTCCGTTCAACCCAAAATGTCCAATGAAAGAATACCTTTCAACAATTAATTTGACCATTCCTGACACACTCTTTTGGTTTTGGCAGTGTTGTATTGTCTTTTCAGACTCATATTTTGATTCAGAGAAGCAAATTTTCCAGTCTAATGAGTGGAATTTTGAGAAAATTGTCTTTGAGAAATATTTGAGCCCTAACCCTAACTAGCAAAACCCGAAGCTAGGGTTAGGGTTTTATTCCCATACAATGTAGACAGTTTTTGATGGCATGGCTGTGTTTTAGGGCTGAAAGGATACTTAGGAATATAGTTCTTTCAATGTTTTCTAAACATTTTTTTCTGACCTATATGGCTGTATACAGTGCTTTGCTCCAAAAAGGAATGGAGTCTGAATTGCCCGACAGGCAACAGTTCGATAGAACCTGATTTAGCTTTCAAGCTCTTGCCATGGGCTTTGAAATCACAGGCATATTAACAAATAGAGCCAAAATGTATTAGTTGTTTCGGACTTTTCGGCCACTTGGGCCTCAACGTACATTCATTTAGCACTCCGTTCAACCCAAAATGTCCAATGAAAGAATACCTTTCAACAATTAATTTGACCATTCCTGACACACTCTTTTGGTTTTGGCAGTGTTTTATTCTCTTTTCAGACTCAAATTTTGAGTCAGAGAAGCAGATTTTCCAGTCTAATGAGTGGAAATTTGAGAAAATTGTCTTTAAGAAATATTTGAGCCCTAACCCTAACTAGCAAAACCCGAAGCTAGGATTAGGGTTTTATTCCCATACAATGTAGACAGTTTTTGATGGCATGGCTGTGTTTTAGGGCTGAAAGGATACTTAGGAATATAGTTCTTTCAATGTTTTCTAAACATTTTTTTCAGACCTATATGGCTGTATACAGTGCTTTGCCCCAAAAAGGAATGGCGTCTGAATTGCCCGACAGGCAACAGTTCGAAAGAACCTGATTTAGCTTTCAAACTCTTGCCATGGGCTTTGAAATCACAGGCATATTAAAAAATAGAGCCAAAATGTATTAGTTGTTTCGGACTTTTCGGCCACTTGAGCCTCAACGTACATTCATTTAGCACTCCGTTCAACCCAAAATGTCCAATGAAAGAATACCTTTCAACAATTAATTTGACCATTCCTGACACACTCTTTTGGTTTTGGCAGTGTTGTATTGTCTTTTCAGACTCATATTTTGATTCAGAGAAGCAAATTTTTCAATCTAATGAGTGGAATTTTGAGAAAATTGTCTTTGAGAAATATTTGAGCCCTAACCCTAACTAGCAAAACCGGAAGCTAGGGTTAGGGTTTTATTCCCATATAATGTAGACAGTTTTTGATGGCATGGCTGTGTTTTAGGGCTGAAAGGATACTTAGGAATATAGTTCTTTCAATGTTTTCTAAACATTTTTTTCAGACCTATATGGCTGTATACAGTGCTTTGCTCCAAAAAGGAATGGCGTCTGAATTGCCCGACAGGCAACAGTTCCAAAGAACCTGATTTAGCTTTCAAACTCTTGCCATGGGCTTTGAAATCACAGGCATATTAAAAAATAGAGCCAAAATGTATTAGTTGTTTCGGACTTTTTGGCCACTTGAGCCTCAACGTACATTCATTTAGCACTCCGTTCAACCCAAAATGTCCAATGAAAGAATACCTTTCAACAATAAATTTGACCATTCCTGACACACTCTTTTGGTTTTGGCAGTGTTGTATTGTCTTTTCAGACTCATATTTTGATTCAGAGAAGCAAATTTTTCAATCTAATGAGTGGAATTTTGAGAAAATTGTCTTTGAGAAATATTTGAGCCCTAACCCTAACTAGCAAAACCGGAAGCTAGGGTTAGGGTTTTATTCCCATATAATGTAGACAGTTTTTGATGGCATGGCTGTGTTTTAGGGCTGAAAGGATACTTAGGAATATAGTTCTTTCAATGTTTTCTAAACATTTTTTTAAGACCTATATGGCTGTATACAGTGCTTTGCTCCAAAAAGGAATGGCGTCTGAATTGCCCGACAGGCAACAGTTCGAAAGAACCTGTTTTAGCTTTCAAACTCTTGCCATGGGCTTTGAAATCACAGGCATATTAACAAATAGAGCCAAAATGTATTAGTTGTTTCGGACTTTTCGGCCACTTGAGCCTCAACGTACGTTCATTTAGCACTCCGTTCAACCCAAAATGTCCAATGAAAGAATACCTTTCAACAATTAATTTGACCATTCCTGACACACTCTTTTGGTTTTGGCAGTGTTGTATTGTCTTTTCAGACTCATATTTTGATTCAGAGAAGCAAATTTTTCAATCTAATGAGTGGAATTTTGAGAAAATTGTCTTTGAGAAATATTTGAGCCCTAACCCTAACTAGCAAAACCCGAAGCTAGGGTTAGGGTTTTATTCCCATATAATGTAGACAGTTTTTGATGGCATGGCTGTGTTTTAGGGCTGAAAGGATACTTAGGAATATAGTTCTTTCAATGTTTTCTAAACATTTTTTTCTGGCCTATATGGCTGTATACACTGCTTTGCCCCAAAAAGGAATGGCGTCTGAATTGCCCGACAGGCAACAGTTCGAAAGAACCTGATTTAGCTTTCAAACTCTTGCCATGGGCTTTGAAATCACAGGCATATTAACAAATAGAGCCAAAATGTATTAGTTGTTTCGGACTTTTCGGCCACTTGAGCCTCAACGTACATTCATTTAGCACTCCGTTCAACCCAAAATGTCCAATGAAAGAATACCTTTCAACAATTAATTTGACCATTCCTGACACACTCTTTTGGTTTTGGCAGTGTTGTATTGTCTTTTCAGACTCATATTTTGATTCAGAGAAGCAAATTTTCCAGTCTAATGAGTGGAATTTTGAGAAAATTGTCTTTGAGAAATATTTGAGCCCTAACCCTAACTAGCAAAACCCGAAGCTAGGGTTAGGGTTTTATTCCCATACAATGTAGACAGTTTTTGATGGCATGGCTGTGTTTTAGGGCTGAAAGGATACTTAGGAATATAGTTCTTTCAATGTTTTCTAAACATTTTTTTCTGACCTATATGGCTGTATACAGTGCTTTGCTCCAAAAAGGAATGGCGTCTGAATTGCCCGACAGGCAACAGTTCGAAAGAACCTGATTTAGCTTTCAAACTCTTGCCATGGGCTTTGAAATCACAGTCATATTAACAAATAGAGCCAAAATGTATTAGTTGTTTCGGACTTTTCGGCCACTTGAGCCTCAACGTACGTTCATTTAGCACTCCGTTCAACCCAAAATGTCCAATGAAAGAATACCTTTCAACAATTAATTTGACCATTCCTGACACACTCTTTTGGTTTTGGCAGTGTTGTATTGTCTTTTCAGACTCATATTTTGATTCAGAGAAGCAAATTTTTCAATCTAATGAGTGGAATTTTGAGAAAATTGTCTTTGAGAAATATTTGAGCCCTAACCCTAACTAGCAAAACCCGAAGCTAGGGTTAGGGTTTTATTCCCATATAATGTAGACAGTTTTTGATGGCATGGCTGTGTTTTAGGGCTGAAAGGATACTTAGGAATATAGTTCTTTCAATGTTTTCTAAACATTTTTTTCTGGCCTATATGGCTGTATACACTGCTTTGCCCCAAAAAGGAATGGCGTCTGAATTGCCCGACAGGCAACAGTTCGAAAGAACCTGATTTAGCTTTCAAACTCTTGCCATGGGCTTTGAAATCACAGGCATATTAACAAATAGAGCCAAAATGTATTAGTTTTTTCGGACTTTTCGGCCACTTGAGCCTCAACGTACATTCATTTAGCACTCCGTTCAACCCAAAATGTCCAATGAAAGAATACCTTTCAACAATTAATTTGACCATTCCTGACACACTCTTTTGGTTTTGGCAGTGTTGTATTGTGTTTTCAGACTCATATTTTGATTCAGAGAAGCAAATTTTCCAGTCTAATGAGTGGAATTTTGAGAAAATTGTCTTTGAGAAATATTTGAGCCCTAACCCTAACTAGCAAAACCCGAAGCTAGGGTTAGGGTTTTATTCCCATACAATGTAGACAGTTTTTGATGGCATGGCTGTGTTTTAGGGCTGAAAGGATACTTAGGAATATAGTTCTTTCAATGTTTTCTAAACATTTTTTTCTGACCTATATGGCTGTATACAGTGCTTTGCTCCAAAAAGGAATGGAGTCTGAATTGCCCGACAGGCAACAGTTCGATAGAACCTGATTTAGCTTTCAAACTCTTGCCATGGGCTTTGAAATCACAGGCATATTAAAAAATAGAGCCAAAATGTATTAGTTGTTTCGGACTTTTCGGCCACTTGAGCCTCAACGTACGTTCATTTAGCACTCCGTTCAACCCAAAATGTCCAATGAAAGAATACCTTTCAACAATTAATTTGACCATTCCTGACACACTCTTTTGGTTTTGGCAGTGTTGTATTGTCTTTTCAGACTCATATTTTGATTCAGAGAAGCAAATTTTTCAATCTAATGAGTGGAATTTTGAGAAAATTGTCTTTGAGAAATATTTGAGCCCTAACCCTAACTAGCAAAACCCGAAGCTAGGGTTAGGGTTTTATTCCCATATAATGTAGACAGTTTTTGATGGCATGGCTGTGTTTTAGGGCTGAAAGGATACTTAGGAATATAGTTCTTTCAATGTTTTCTAAACATTTTTTTCTGGCCTATATGGCTGTATACACTGCTTTGCCCCAAAAAGGAATGGAGTCTGAATTGCCCGACAGGCAACAGTTCGATAGAACCTGATTTAGCTTTCAATCTCTTGCCATGGGCTTTGAAATCACAGGAATATTAACAAATAGAGCCAAAATGTATTAGTTGTTTCGGACTTTTCGGCCACTTGGGCCTCAACGTACATTCATTTAGCACTCCGTTCAACCCAAAATGTCCAATGAAAGAATACCTTTGAACAATTAATTTGACCATTCCTGGCACACTCTTTTGGTTTTGGCAGTGTTTTATTCTCTTTTCAGACTCAAATTTTGAGTCAGAGAAGCAGATTTTCCAGTCTAATGAGTGGAAATTTGAGAAAATTGTCTTTGAGAAATATTTGAGCCCTAACCCTAACTAGCAAAACCCGAAGCTAGGATTAGGGTTTTATTCCCATACAATGTAGACAGTTTTTGATGGCATGGCTGTGTTTTAGGGCTGAAAGGATACTTAGGAATATAGTTCTTTCAATGTTTTCTAAACATTTTTTTCAGACCTATATGGCTGTATACAGTGCTTTGCCCCAAAAAGGAATGGCGTCTGAATTGCCCGACAGGCAACAGTTCGAAAGAACCTGATTTAGCTTTCAAACTCTTGCCATGGGCTTTGAAATCACAGGCATATTAAAAAATAGAGCCAAAATGTATTAGTTGTTTCGGACTTTTCGGCCACTTGAGCCTCAACGTACATTCATTTAGCACTCCGTTCAACCCAAAATGTCCAATGAAAGAATACCTTTCAACAATTAATTTGACCATTCCTGACACACTCTTTTGGTTTTGGCAGTGTTGTATTGTCTTTTCAGACTCATATTTTGATTCAGAGAAGCAAATTTTTCAATCTAATGAGTGGAATTTTGAGAAAATTGTCTTTGAGAAATATTTGAGCCCTAACCCTAACTAGCAAAACCGGAAGCTAGGGTTAGGGTTTTATTCCCATATAATGTAGACAGTTTTTGATGGCATGGCTGTGTTTTAGGGCTGAAAGGATACTTAGGAATATAGTTCTTTCAATGTTTTCTAAACATTTTTTTCAGACCTATATGGCTGTATACAGTGCTTTGCTCCAAAAAGGAATGGCGTCTGAATTGCCCGACAGGCAACAGTTCGAAAGAACCTGATTTAGCTTTCAAACTCTTGCCATGGGCTTTGAAATCACAGGCATATTAACAAATAGAGCCAAAATGTATTAGTTGTTTCGGACTTTTCGGCCACTTGAGCCTCAACGTACGTTCATTTAGCACTCCGTTCAACCCAAAATGTCCAATGAAAGAATACCTTTCAACAATTAATTTGACCATTCCTGACACACTCTTTTGGTTTTGGCAGTGTTGTATTGTCTTTTCAGACTCATATTTTGATTCAGAGAAGCAAATTTTTCAATCTAATGAGTGGAATTTTGAGAAAATTGTCTTTGAGAAATATTTGAGCCCTAACCCTAACTAGCAAAACCCGAAGCTAGGGTTAGGGTTTTATTCCCATATAATGTAGACAGTTTTTGATGGCATGGCTGTGTTTTAGGGCTGAAAGGATACTTAGGAATATAGTTCTTTCAATGTTTTCTAAACATTTTTTTCTGGCCTATATGGCTGTATACACTGCTTTGCCCCAAAAAGGAATGGCGTCTGAATTGCCCGACAGGCAACAGTTCGATAGAACCTGATTTAGCTTTCAAACTCTTGCCATGGGCTTTGAAATCACAGGCATATTAAAAAATAGAGCCAAAATGTATTAGTTGTTTCGGACTTTTCGGCCACTTGAGCCTCAACGTACGTTCATTTAGCACTCCGTTCAACCCAAAATGTCCAATGAAAGAATACCTTTCAACAATTAATTTGACCATTCCTGAAACACTCTTTTGGTTTTGGCAGTGTTGTATTGTCTTTTCAGACTCATATTTTGATTCAGAGAAGCACATTTTCCAGTCTAATGAGTGGAATTTTGAGAAAATTGTCTTTGAGAAATATTTGAGCCCTAACCCTAACTAGCAAAACCCGAAGCTAGGGTTAGGGTTTTATTCCCATACAATGTAGACAGTTTTTGATGGCATGGCTGTGTTTTAGGGCTGAAAGGATACTTAGGAATATAGTTCTTTCAATGTTTTCTAAACATTTTTTTCTGACCTATATGGCTGTATACAGTGCTTTGCTCCAAAAAGGAATGGAGTCTGAATTGCCCGACAGGCAACAGTTCGATAGAACCTGATTTAGCTTTCAAACTCTTGCCATGGGCTTTGAAATCACAGGCATATTAACAAATAGAGCCAAAATGTATTAGTTGTTTCGGACTTTTCGGCCACTTGGGCCTCAACGTACATTCATTTAGCACTCCGTTCAACCCAAAATGTCCAATGAAAGAATACCTTTCAACAATTAATTTGACCATTCCTGACACACTCTTTTGGTTTTGGCAGTGTTTTATTCTCTTTTCAGACTCAAATTTTGAGTCAGAGAAGCAGATTTTCCAGTCTAATGAGTGGAAATTTGAGAAAATTGTCTTTGAGAAATATTTGAGCCCTAACCCTAACTAGCAAAACCCGAAGCTAGGGTTAGGGTTTTATTCCCATAGAATATAGACAGTTTTTGATGGCATGGCTGTGTTTTAGGGCTGAAAGGATACTTAGGAATATAGTTCTTTCAATGTTTTCTAAACATTTTTTCTGGCCTATATGGCTGTATACAGTGCTTTGCTCCAAAAAGGAATGGCGTCTGAATTGCCCGACAGGCAACAGTTCGAAAGAACCTGATTTAGCTTTCAAACTCTTGCCATGGGCTTTGAAATCACAGGCATATTAACAAATAGAGCCAAAATGTATTAGTTGTTTCGGACTTTTCGGCCACTTGGGCCTCAACGTACATTCATTTAGCACTCCGTTCAACCCAAAATGTCCAATGAAAGAATACCTTTCAACAATTAATTTGACCATTCCTGACACACTCTTTTGGTTTTGGCAGTGTTGTATTGTCTTTTCAGACTCATATTTTGATTCAGAGAAGCAAATTTTCCAGTCTAATGAGTGGAATTTTGAGAAAATTGTCTTTGAGAAATATTTGAGCCCTAACCCTAACTAGCAAAACCCCAAGCTAGGGTTAGGGTTTTATTCCCATACAATATAGACAGTTTTTGATGGCATGGCTGTGTTTTAGGGCTGAAAGGATACTTAGGAATATAGTTCTTTCAATGTTTTCTAAACATTTTTTTCTGGCCTATATGGCTGTATACAGTGCTTTGCCCCAAAAAGGAATGGCATCTGAATTGCCAGACAGGCAACAGTTCGAAAGAACCTGATTTAGCTTTCAAACTCTTGCCATGGGCTTTGAAATCACAGGCATATTAAAAAATAGAGCCAAAATGTATTAGTTGCTTCTGACTTTTCGGCCACTTGAGCCTCAACGTACATTCATTTAGCACTCCGTTCAACCCAAAATGTCCAATGAAAGAATACCTTTCAACAATTAATTTGAGCATTCCTGACACACTCTTTTGGTTTTGGCAGTGTTGTATTGTCTTTTCAGACTCAAATTTTGAGTCAGAGAAGCAGATTTTCCAGTCTAATGAGTGGAATTTTGAGAAAATTGTCTTTGAGAAATATTTGAGCCCTAACCCTAACTAGCAAAACCCGAAGCTAGGGTTAGGGTTTTATTCCCATACAGTGTAGACAGTTTTTTATGGCATGGCTGTGTTTTAGGGCTGAAAGGATACTTAGGAATATAGTTCTTTCAATGTTTTCTAAACATTTTTTTCTGACCTATATGGCTGTATACAGTGCTTTGCTCCAAAAAGGAATGGAGTCTGAATTGCCCGACAGGCAACAATTCGAAAGAACCTGATTTAGCTTTCAAACTCCTGCCATGGGCTTTGAAATCACAGGCATATTAACAAATAGAGCCAAAATGTATTAGTTGTTTCGGACTTTTCGGCCACTTGGGCCTCAACGTACATTCATTTAGCACTCCGTTCAACCCAAAATGTCCAATGAAAGAATACCTTTCAACAATTAATTTGACCATTCCTGACACACTCTTTTGGTTTTGGCAGTGTTGTATTGTCTTTTCAGACTCATATTTTGATTCAGAGAAGCAAATTTTTCAATCTAATGAGTGGAATTTTGAGAAAATTGTCTTTGAGAAATATTTGAGCCCTAACCCTAACTAGCAAAACCGGAAGCTAGGGTTAGGGTTTTATTCCCAAATAATGTAGACAGTTTTTGATGGCATGGCTGTGTTTTAGGGCTGAAAGGATACTTAGGAATATAGTTCTTTCAATGTTTTCTAAACATTTTTTTCAGACCTATATGGCTGTATACAGTGCTTTGCTCCAAAAAGGAATGGCGTCTGAATTGCCCGACAGGCAACAGTTCGAAAGAACCTGATTTAGCTTTCAAACTCTTGCCATGGGCTTTGAAATCACAGGCATATTAACAAATAGAGCCAAAATGTATTAGTTGTTTCGGACTTTTCGGCCACTTGGGCCTCAACGTACATTCATTTAGCACTCCGTTCAACCCAAAATGTCCAATGAAAGAATACCTTTCAACAATTAATTTGACCATTCCTGACACACTCTTTTGGTTTTGGCAGTGTTGTATTGTCTTTTCAGACTCATATTTTGATTCAGAGAAGCAAATTTTCCAGTCTAATGAGTGGAATTTTGAGAAAATTGTCTTTGAGAAATATTTGAGCCCTAACCCTAACTAGCAAAACCCCAAGCTAGGGTTAGGGTTTTATTCCCATACAATATAGACAGTTTTTGATGGCATGGCTGTGTTTTAGGGCTGAAAGGATACTTAGGAATATAGTTCTTTCAATGTTTTCTAAACATTTTTTTCTGGCCTATATGGCTGTATACAGTGCTTTGCCCCAAAAAGGAATGGCATCTGAATTGCCAGACAGGCAACAGTTCGAAAGAACCTGATTTAGCTTTCAAACTCTTGCCATGGGCTTTGAAATCACAGGCATATTAAAAAATAGAGCCAAAATGTATTAGTTGCTTCTGACTTTTCGGCCACTTGAGCCTCAACGTACATTCATTTAGCACTCCGTTCAACCCAAAATGTCCAATGAAAGAATACCTTTCAACAATTAATTTGAGCATTCCTGACACACTCTTTTGGTTTTGGCAGTGTTGTATTGTCTTTTCAGACTCAAATTTTGAGTCAGAGAAGCAGATTTTCCAGTCTAATGAGTGGAATTTTGAGAAAATTGTCTTTGAGAAATATTTGAGCCCTAACCCTAACTAGCAAAACCCGAAGCTAGGGTTAGGGTTTTATTCCCATACAGTGTAGACAGTTTTTTATGGCATGGCTGTGTTTTAGGGCTGAAAGGATACTTAGGAATATAGTTCTTTCAATGTTTTCTAAACATTTTTTTCTGACCTATATGGCTGTATACAGTGCTTTGCTCCAAAAAGGAATGGAGTCTGAATTGCCCGACAGGCAACAATTCGAAAGAACCTGATTTAGCTTTCAAACTCCTGCCATGGGCTTTGAAATCACAGGCATATTAACAAATAGAGCCAAAATGTATTAGTTGTTTCGGACTTTTCGGCCACTTGGGCCTCAACGTACATTCATTTAGCACTCCGTTCAACCCAAAATGTCCAATGAAAGAATACCTTTCAACAATTAATTTGACCATTCCTGACACACTCTTTTGGTTTTGGCAGTGTTGTATTGTCTTTTCAGACTCATATTTTGATTCAGAGAAGCAAATTTTTCAATCTAATGAGTGGAATTTTGAGAAAATTGTCTTTGAGAAATATTTGAGCCCTAACCCTAACTAGCAAAACCGGAAGCTAGGGTTAGGGTTTTATTCCCAAATAATGTAGACAGTTTTTGATGGCATGGCTGTGTTTTAGGGCTGAAAGGATACTTAGGAATATAGTTCTTTCAATGTTTTCTAAACATTTTTTTCAGACCTATATGGCTGTATACAGTGCTTTGCTCCAAAAAGGAATGGCGTCTGAATTGCCCGACAGGCAACAGTTCGAAAGAACCTGATTTAGCTTTCAAACTCTTGCCATGGGCTTTGAAATCACAGGCATATTAACAAATAGAGCCAAAATGTATTAGTTGTTTCGGACTTTGCGGCCACTTGAGCCTCAACGTACGTTCATTTAGCACTCCGTTCAACCCAAAATGTCCAATGAAAGAATACCTTTCAACAATTAATTTGACCATTCCTGACACACTCTTTTGGTTTTGGCAGTGTTGTATTGTCTTTTCAGACTCATATTTTGATTCAGAGAAGCAAATTTTTCAATCTAATGAGTGGAATTTTGAGAAAATTGTCTTTGAGAAATATTTGAGCCCTAACCCTAACTAGCAAAACCCGAAGCTAGGGTTAGGGTTTTATTCCCATATAATGTAGACAGTTTTTGATGGCATGGCTGTGTTTTAGGGCTGAAAGGATACTTAGGAATATAGTTCTTTCAATGTTTTCTAAACATTTTTTTCTGGCCTATATGGCTGTATACACTGCTTTGCCCCAAAAAGGAATGGCGTCTGAATTGCCCGACAGGCAACAGTTCGAAAGAACCTGATTTAGCTTTCAAACTCTTGCCATGGTCTTTGAAATCACAGGCATATTAACAAATAGAGCCAAAATGTATTAGTTGTTTCGGACTTTTCAGCCACTTGAGCCTCAACGTACATTCATTTAGCACTCCGTTCAACCCAAAATGTCCAATGAAAGAATACCTTTCAACAATTAATTTGACCATTCCTGACACACTCTTTTGGTTTTGGCAGTGTTGTATTGTGTTTTCAGACTCATATTTTGATTCAGAGAAGCAAATTTTCCAGTCTAATGAGTGGAATTTTGAGAAAATTGTCTTTGAGAAATATTTGAGCCCTAACCCTAACTAGCAAAACCCGAAGCTAGGGTTAGGGTTTTATTCCCATACAATGTAGACAGTTTTTGATGGCATGGCTGTGTTTTAGGGCTGAAAGGATACTTAGGAATATAGTTCTTTCAATGTTTTCTAAACATTTTTTTCTGACCTATATGGCTGTATACAGTGCTTTGCTCCAAAAAGGAATGGAGTCTGAATTGCCCGACAGGCAACAGTTCGATAGAACCTGATTTAGCTTTCAAACTCTTGCCATGGGCTTTGAAATCACAGGCATATTAACAAATAGAGCCAAAATGTATTAGTTGTTTCGGACTTTTCGGCCACTTGAGCCTCAACGTACGTTCATTTAGCACTCCGTTCAACCCAAAATGTCCAATGAAAGAATACCTTTCAACAATTAATTTGACCATTCCTGACACACTCTTTTGGTTTTGGCAGTGTTGTATTGTCTTTTCAGACTCATATTTTGATTCAGAGAAGCAAATTTTCCAGTCTAATGAGTGGAATTTTGAGAAAATTGTCTTTGAGAAATATTTGAGCCCTAACCCTAACTAGCAAAACCCGAAGCTAGGGTTAGGGTTTTATTCCCATACAATGTAGACAGTTTTTGATGGCATGGCTGTGTTTTAGGGCTGAAAGGATACTTAGGAATATAGTTCTTTCAATGTTTTCTAAACATTTTTTTCTGACCTATATGGCTGTATACAGTGCTTTGCTCCAAAAAGGAATGGAGTCTGAATTGCCCGACAGGCAACAGTTCGATAGAACCTGATTTAGCTTTCAAGCTCTTGCCATGGGCTTTGAAATCACAGGCATATTAACAAATAGAGCCAAAATGTATTAGTTGTTTCGGACTTTTCGGCCACTTGGGCCTCAACGTACATTCATTTAGCACTCCGTTCAACCCAAAATGTCCAATGAAAGAATACCTTTCAACAATTAATTTGACCATTCCTGACACACTCTTTTGGTTTTGGCAGTGTTTTATTCTCTTTTCAGACTCAAATTTTGAGTCAGAGAAGCAGATTTTCCAGTCTAATGAGTGGAAATTTGAGAAAATTGTCTTTAAGAAATATTTGAGCCCTAACCCTAACTAGCAAAACCCGAAGCTAGGATTAGGGTTTTATTCCCATACAATGTAGACAGTTTTTGATGGCATGGCTGTGTTTTAGGGCTGAAAGGATACTTAGGAATATAGTTCTTTCAATGTTTTCTAAACATTTTTTTCAGACCTATATGGCTGTATACAGTGCTTTGCCCCAAAAAGGAATGGCGTCTGAATTGCCCGACAGGCAACAGTTCGAAAGAACCTGATTTAGCTTTCAAACTCTTGCCATGGGCTTTGAAATCACAGGCATATTAAAAAATAGAGCCAAAATGTATTAGTTGTTTCGGACTTTTCGGCCACTTGAGCCTCAACGTACATTCATTTAGCACTCCGTTCAACCCAAAATGTCCAATGAAAGAATACCTTTCAACAATTAATTTGACCATTCCTGACACACTCTTTTGGTTTTGGCAGTGTTGTATTGTCTTTTCAGACTCATATTTTGATTCAGAGAAGCAAATTTTTCAATCTAATGAGTGGAATTTTGAGAAAATTGTCTTTGAGAAATATTTGAGCCCTAACCCTAACTAGCAAAACCGGAAGCTAGGGTTAGGGTTTTATTCCCAAATAATGTAGACAGTTTTTGATGGCATGGCTGTGTTTTAGGGCTGAAAGGATACTTAGGAATATAGTTCTTTCAATGTTTTCTAAACATTTTTTTCAGACCTATATGGCTGTATACAGTGCTTTGCTCCAAAAAGGAATGGCGTCTGAATTGCCCGACAGGCAACAGTTCGAAAGAACCTGATTTAGCTTTCAAACTCTTGCCATGGGCTTTGAAATCACAGGCATATTAACAAATAGAGCCAAAATGTATTAGTTGTTTCGGACTTTGCGGCCACTTGAGCCTCAACGTACGTTCATTTAGCACTCCGTTCAACCCAAAATGTCCAATGAAAGAATACCTTTCAACAATTAATTTGACCATTCCTGACACACTCTTTTGGTTTTGGCAGTGTTGTATTGTCTTTTCAGACTCATATTTTGATTCAGAGAAGCAAATTTTTCAATCTAATGAGTGGAATTTTGAGAAAATTGTCTTTGAGAAATATTTGAGCCCTAACCCTAACTAGCAAAACCCGAAGCTAGGGTTAGGGTTTTATTCCCATATAATGTAGACAGTTTTTGATGGCATGGCTGTGTTTTAGGGCTGAAAGGATACTTAGGAATATAGTTCTTTCAATGTTTTCTAAACATTTTTTTCTGGCCTATATGGCTGTATACACTGCTTTGCCCCAAAAAGGAATGGCGTCTGAATTGCCCGACAGGCAACAGTTCGAAAGAACCTGATTTAGCTTTCAAACTCTTGCCATGGGCTTTGAAATCACAGGCATATTAACAAATAGAGCCAAAATGTATTAGTTGTTTCGGACTTTTCAGCCACTTGAGCCTCAACGTACATTCATTTAGCACTCCGTTCAACCCAAAATGTCCAATGAAAGAATACCTTTCAACAATTAATTTGAGCATTCCTGACACACTCTTTTGGTTTTGGCAGTGTTGTATTGTCTTTTCAGACTCAAATTTTGAGTCAGAGAAGCAGATTTTCCAGTCTAATGAGTGGAATTTTGAGAAAATTGTCTTTGAGAAATATTTGAGCCCTAACCCTAACTAGCAAAACCCGAAGCTAGGGTTAGGGTTTTATTCCCATACAGTGTAGACAGTTTTTTATGGCATGGCTGTGTTTTAGGGCTGAAAGGATACTTAGGAATATAGTTCTTTCAATGTTTTCTAAACATTTTTTTCTGACCTATATGGCTGTATACAGTGCTTTGCTCCAAAAAGGAATGGAGTCTGAATTGCCCGACAGGCAACAATTCGAAAGAACCTGATTTAGCTTTCAAACTCCTGCCATGGGCTTTGAAATCACAGGCATATTAACAAATAGAGCCAAAATGTATTAGTTGTTTCGGACTTTTCGGCCACTTGGGCCTCAACGTACATTCATTTAGCACTCCGTTCAACCCAAAATGTCCAATGAAAGAATACCTTTCAACAATTAATTTGACCATTCCTGACACACTCTTTTGGTTTTGGCAGTGTTGTATTGTCTTTTCAGACTCATATTTTGATTCAGAGAAGCAAATTTTTCAATCTAATGAGTGGAATTTTGAGAAAATTGTCTTTGAGAAATATTTGAGCCCTAACCCTAACTAGCAAAACCGGAAGCTAGGGTTAGGGTTTTATTCCCAAATAATGTAGACAGTTTTTGATGGCATGGCTGTGTTTTAGGGCTGAAAGGATACTTAGGAATATAGTTCTTTCAATGTTTTCTAAACATTTTTTTCAGACCTATATGGCTGTATACAGTGCTTTGCTCCAAAAAGGAATGGCGTCTGAATTGCCCGACAGGCAACAGTTCGAAAGAACCTGATTTAGCTTTCAAACTCTTGCCATGGGCTTTGAAATCACAGGCATATTAACAAATAGAGCCAAAATGTATTAGTTGTTTCGGACTTTGCGGCCACTTGAGCCTCAACGTACGTTCATTTAGCACTCCGTTCAACCCAAAATGTCCAATGAAAGAATACCTTTCAACAATTAATTTGACCATTCCTGACACACTCTTTTGGTTTTGGCAGTGTTGTATTGTCTTTTCAGACTCATATTTTGATTCAGAGAAGCAAATTTTTCAATCTAATGAGTGGAATTTTGAGAAAATTGTCTTTGAGAAATATTTGAGCCCTAACCCTAACTAGCAAAACCCGAAGCTAGGGTTAGGGTTTTATTCCCATATAATGTAGACAGTTTTTGATGGCATGGCTGTGTTTTAGGGCTGAAAGGATACTTAGGAATATAGTTCTTTCAATGTTTTCTAAACATTTTTTTCTGGCCTATATGGCTGTATACACTGCTTTGCCCCAAAAAGGAATGGCGTCTGAATTGCCCGACAGGCAACAGTTCGAAAGAACCTGATTTAGCTTTCAAACTCTTGCCATGGTCTTTGAAATCACAGGCATATTAACAAATAGAGCCAAAATGTATTAGTTGTTTCGGACTTTTCAGCCACTTGAGCCTCAACGTACATTCATTTAGCACTCCGTTCAACCCAAAATGTCCAATGAAAGAATACCTTTCAACAATTAATTTGACCATTCCTGACACACTCTTTTGGTTTTGGCAGTGTTGTATTGTGTTTTCAGACTCATATTTTGATTCAGAGAAGCAAATTTTCCAGTCTAATGAGTGGAATTTTGAGAAAATTGTCTTTGAGAAATATTTGAGCCCTAACCCTAACTAGCAAAACCCGAAGCTAGGGTTAGGGTTTTATTCCCATACAATGTAGACAGTTTTTGATGGCATGGCTGTGTTTTAGGGCTGAAAGGATACTTAGGAATATAGTTCTTTCAATGTTTTCTAAACATTTTTTTCTGACCTATATGGCTGTATACAGTGCTTTGCTCCAAAAAGGAATGGAGTCTGAATTGCCCGACAGGCAACAGTTCGATAGAACCTGATTTAGCTTTCAAACTCTTGCCATGGGCTTTGAAATCACAGGCATATTAACAAATAGAGCCAAAATGTATTAGTTGTTTCGGACTTTTCGGCCACTTGAGCCTCAACGTACGTTCATTTAGCACTCCGTTCAACCCAAAATGTCCAATGAAAGAATACCTTTCAACAATTAATTTGACCATTCCTGACACACTCTTTTGGTTTTGGCAGTGTTGTATTGTCTTTTCAGACTCATATTTTGATTCAGAGAAGCAAATTTTCCAGTCTAATGAGTGGAATTTTGAGAAAATTGTCTTTGAGAAATATTTGAGCCCTAACCCTAACTAGCAAAACCCGAAGCTAGGGTTAGGGTTTTATTCCCATACAATGTAGACAGTTTTTGATGGCATGGCTGTGTTTTAGGGCTGAAAGGATACTTAGGAATATAGTTCTTTCAATGTTTTCTAAACATTTTTTTCTGACCTATATGGCTGTATACAGTGCTTTGCTCCAAAAAGGAATGGAGTCTGAATTGCCCGACAGGCAACAGTTCGATAGAACCTGATTTAGCTTTCAAGCTCTTGCCATGGGCTTTGAAATCACAGGCATATTAACAAATAGAGCCAAAATGTATTAGTTGTTTCGGACTTTTCGGCCACTTGGGCCTCAACGTACATTCATTTAGCACTCCGTTCAACCCAAAATGTCCAATGAAAGAATACCTTTCAACAATTAATTTGACCATTCCTGACACACTCTTTTGGTTTTGGCAGTGTTTTATTCTCTTTTCAGACTCAAATTTTGAGTCAGAGAAGCAGATTTTCCAGTCTAATGAGTGGAAATTTGAGAAAATTGTCTTTAAGAAATATTTGAGCCCTAACCCTAACTAGCAAAACCCGAAGCTAGGATTAGGGTTTTATTCCCATACAATGTAGACAGTTTTTGATGGCATGGCTGTGTTTTAGGGCTGAAAGGATACTTAGGAATATAGTTCTTTCAATGTTTTCTAAACATTTTTTTCAGACCTATATGGCTGTATACAGTGCTTTGCCCCAAAAAGGAATGGCGTCTGAATTGCCCGACAGGCAACAGTTCGAAAGAACCTGATTTAGCTTTCAAACTCTTGCCATGGGCTTTGAAATCACAGGCATATTAAAAAATAGAGCCAAAATGTATTAGTTGTTTCGGACTTTTCGGCCACTTGAGCCTCAACGTACATTCATTTAGCACTCCGTTCAACCCAAAATGTCCAATGAAAGAATACCTTTCAACAATTAATTTGACCATTCCTGACACACTCTTTTGGTTTTGGCAGTGTTGTATTGTCTTTTCAGACTCATATTTTGATTCAGAGAAGCAAATTTTTCAATCTAATGAGTGGAATTTTGAGAAAATTGTCTTTGAGAAATATTTGAGCCCTAACCCTAACTAGCAAAACCGGAAGCTAGGGTTAGGGTTTTATTCCCAAATAATGTAGACAGTTTTTGATGGCATGGCTGTGTTTTAGGGCTGAAAGGATACTTAGGAATATAGTTCTTTCAATGTTTTCTAAACATTTTTTTCAGACCTATATGGCTGTATACAGTGCTTTGCTCCAAAAAGGAATGGCGTCTGAATTGCCCGACAGGCAACAGTTCGAAAGAACCTGATTTAGCTTTCAAACTCTTGCCATGGGCTTTGAAATCACAGGCATATTAACAAATAGAGCCAAAATGTATTAGTTGTTTCGGACTTTGCGGCCACTTGAGCCTCAACGTACGTTCATTTAGCACTCCGTTCAACCCAAAATGTCCAATGAAAGAATACCTTTCAACAATTAATTTGACCATTCCTGACACACTCTTTTGGTTTTGGCAGTGTTGTATTGTCTTTTCAGACTCATATTTTGATTCAGAGAAGCAAATTTTTCAATCTAATGAGTGGAATTTTGAGAAAATTGTCTTTGAGAAATATTTGAGCCCTAACCCTAACTAGCAAAACCCGAAGCTAGGGTTAGGGTTTTATTCCCATATAATGTAGACAGTTTTTGATGGCATGGCTGTGTTTTAGGGCTGAAAGGATACTTAGGAATATAGTTCTTTCAATGTTTTCTAAACATTTTTTTCTGGCCTATATGGCTGTATACACTGCTTTGCCCCAAAAAGGAATGGCGTCTGAATTGCCCGACAGGCAACAGTTCGAAAGAACCTGATTTAGCTTTCAAACTCTTGCCATGGGCTTTGAAATCACAGGCATATTAACAAATAGAGCCAAAATGTATTAGTTGTTTCGGACTTTTCAGCCACTTGAGCCTCAACGTACATTCATTTAGCACTCCGTTCAACCCAAAATGTCCAATGAAAGAATACCTTTCAACAATTAATTTGACCATTCCTGACACACTCTTTTGGTTTTGGCAGTGTTGTATTGTGTTTTCAGACTCATATTTTGATTCAGAGAAGCAAATTTTCCAGTCTAATGAGTGGAATTTTGAGAAAATTGTCTTTGAGAAATATTTGAGCCCTAACCCTAACTAGCAAAACCCGAAGCTAGGGTTAGGGTTTTATTCCCATACAATGTAGACAGTTTTTGATGGCATGGCTGTGTTTTAGGGCTGAAAGGATACTTAGGAATATAGTTCTTTCAATGTTTTCTAAACATTTTTTTCTGACCTATATGGCTGTATACAGTGCTTTGCTCCAAAAAGGAATGGAGTCTGAATTGCCCGACAGGCAACAGTTCGATAGAACCTGATTTAGCTTTCAAACTCTTGCCATGGGCTTTGAAATCACAGGCATATTAACAAATAGAGCCAAAATGTATTAGTTGTTTCGGACTTTTCGGCCACTTGAGCCTCAACGTACGTTCATTTAGCACTCCGTTCAACCCAAAATGTCCAATGAAAGAATACCTTTCAACAATTAATTTGACCATTCCTGACACACTCTTTTGGTTTTGGCAGTGTTGTATTGTCTTTTCAGACTCATATTTTGATTCAGAGAAGCAAATTTTCCAGTCTAATGAGTGGAATTTTGAGAAAATTGTCTTTGAGAAATATTTGAGCCCTAACCCTAACTAGCAAAACCCGAAGCTAGGGTTAGGGTTTTATTCCCATACAATGTAGACAGTTTTTGATGGCATGGCTGTGTTTTAGGGCTGAAAGGATACTTAGGAATATAGTTCTTTCAATGTTTTCTAAACATTTTTTTCTGACCTATATGGCTGTATACAGTGCTTTGCTCCAAAAAGGAATGGAGTCTGAATTGCCCGACAGGCAACAGTTCGATAGAACCTGATTTAGCTTTCAAGCTCTTGCCATGGGCTTTGAAATCACAGGCATATTAACAAATAGAGCCAAAATGTATTAGTTGTTTCGGACTTTTCGGCCACTTGGGCCTCAACGTACATTCATTTAGCACTCCGTTCAACCCAAAATGTCCAATGAAAGAATACCTTTCAACAATTAATTTGACCATTCCTGACACACTCTTTTGGTTTTGGCAGTGTTTTATTCTCTTTTCAGACTCAAATTTTGAGTCAGAGAAGCAGATTTTCCAGTCTAATGAGTGGAAATTTGAGAAAATTGTCTTTAAGAAATATTTGAGCCCTAACCCTAACTAGCAAAACCCGAAGCTAGGATTAGGGTTTTATTCCCATACAATGTAGACAGTTTTTGATGGCATGGCTGTGTTTTAGGGCTGAAAGGATACTTAGGAATATAGTTCTTTCAATGTTTTCTAAACATTTTTTTCAGACCTATATGGCTGTATACAGTGCTTTGCCCCAAAAAGGAATGGCGTCTGAATTGCCCGACAGGCAACAGTTCGAAAGAACCTGATTTAGCTTTCAAACTCTTGCCATGGGCTTTGAAATCACAGGCATATTAAAAAATAGAGCCAAAATGTATTAGTTGTTTCGGACTTTTCGGCCACTTGAGCCTCAACGTACATTCATTTAGCACTCCGTTCAACCCAAAATGTCCAATGAAAGAATACCTTTCAACAATTAATTTGACCATTCCTGACACACTCTTTTGGTTTTGGCAGTGTTGTATTGTCTTTTCAGACTCATATTTTGATTCAGAGAAGCAAATTTTTCAATCTAATGAGTGGAATTTTGAGAAAATTGTCTTTGAGAAATATTTGAGCCCTAACCCTAACTAGCAAAACCGGAAGCTAGGGTTAGGGTTTTATTCCCAAATAATGTAGACAGTTTTTGATGGCATGGCTGTGTTTTAGGGCTGAAAGGATACTTAGGAATATAGTTCTTTCAATGTTTTCTAAACATTTTTTTCAGACCTATATGGCTGTATACAGTGCTTTGCTCCAAAAAGGAATGGCGTCTGAATTGCCCGACAGGCAACAGTTCGAAAGAACCTGATTTAGCTTTCAAACTCTTGCCATGGGCTTTGAAATCACAGGCATATTAACAAATAGAGCCAAAATGTATTAGTTGTTTCGGACTTTGCGGCCACTTGAGCCTCAACGTACGTTCATTTAGCACTCCGTTCAACCCAAAATGTCCAATGAAAGAATACCTTTCAACAATTAATTTGACCATTCCTGACACACTCTTTTGGTTTTGGCAGTGTTGTATTGTCTTTTCAGACTCATATTTTGATTCAGAGAAGCAAATTTTTCAATCTAATGAGTGGAATTTTGAGAAAATTGTCTTTGAGAAATATTTGAGCCCTAACCCTAACTAGCAAAACCCGAAGCTAGGGTTAGGGTTTTATTCCCATATAATGTAGACAGTTTTTGATGGCATGGCTGTGTTTTAGGGCTGAAAGGATACTTAGGAATATAGTTCTTTCAATGTTTTCTAAACATTTTTTTCTGGCCTATATGGCTGTATACACTGCTTTGCCCCAAAAAGGAATGGCGTCTGAATTGCCCGACAGGCAACAGTTCGAAAGAACCTGATTTAGCTTTCAAACTCTTGCCATGGGCTTTGAAATCACAGGCATATTAACAAATAGAGCCAAAATGTATTAGTTGTTTCGGACTTTTCAGCCACTTGAGCCTCAACGTACATTCATTTAGCACTCCGTTCAACCCAAAATGTCCAATGAAAGAATACCTTTCAACAATTAATTTGACCATTCCTGACACACTCTTTTGGTTTTGGCAGTGTTGTATTGTGTTTTCAGACTCATATTTTGATTCAGAGAAGCAAATTTTCCAGTCTAATGAGTGGAATTTTGAGAAAATTGTCTTTGAGAAATATTTGAGCCCTAACCCTAACTAGCAAAACCCGAAGCTAGGGTTAGGGTTTTATTCCCATACAATGTAGACAGTTTTTGATGGCATGGCTGTGTTTTAGGGCTGAAAGGATACTTAGGAATATAGTTCTTTCAATGTTTTCTAAACATTTTTTTCTGACCTATATGGCTGTATACAGTGCTTTGCTCCAAAAAGGAATGGAGTCTGAATTGCCCGACAGGCAACAGTTCGATAGAACCTGATTTAGCTTTCAAACTCTTGCCATGGGCTTTGAAATCACAGGCATATTAAAAAATAGAGCCAAAATGTATTAGTTGTTTCGGACTTTTCGGCCACTTGAGCCTCAACGTACGTTCATTTAGCACTCCGTTCAACCCAAAATGTCCAATGAAAGAATACCTTTCAACAATTAATTTGACCATTCGTGACACACTCTTTTGGTTTTGGCAGTGTTGTATTGTCTTTTCAGACTCATATTTTGATTCAGAGAAGCAAATTTTCCAGTCTAATGAGTGGAATTTTGAGAAAATTGTCTTTGAGAAATATTTGAGCCCTAACCCTAACTAGCAAAACCCGAAGCTAGGGTTAGGGTTTTATTCCCATACAATGTAGACAGTTTTTGATGGCATGGCTGTGTTTTAGGGCTGAAAGGATACTTAGGAATATAGTTCTTTCAATGTTTTCTAAACATTTTTTTCTGACCTATATGGCTGTATACAGTGCTTTGCTCCAAAAAGGAATGGAGTCTGAATTGCCCGACAGGCAACAGTTCGATAGAACCTGATTTAGCTTTCAAGCTCTTGCCATGGGCTTTGAAATCACAGGCATATTAACAAATAGAGCCAAAATGTATTAGTTGTTTCGGACTTTTCGGCCACTTGAGCCTCAACGTACATTCATTTAGCACTCCGTTCAACCCAAAATGTCCAATGAAAGAATACCTTTCAACAATTAATTTGACCATTCCTGACACACTCTTTTGGTTTTGGCAGTGTTGTATTGTCTTTTCAGACTCATATTTTGATTCAGAGAAGCAAATTTTTCAATCTAATGAGTGGAATTTTGAGAAAATTGTCTTTGAGAAATATTTGAGCCCTAACCCTAACTAGCAAAACCGGAAGCTAGGGTTAGGGTTTTATTCCCATATAATGTAGACAGTTTTTGATGGCATGGCTGTGTTTTAGGGCTGAAAGGATACTTAGGAATATAGTTCTTTCAATGTTTTCTAAACATTTTTTTCAGACCTATATGGCTGTATACAGTGCTTTGCTCCAAAAAGGAATGGCGTCTGAATTGCCCGACAGGCAACAGTTCCAAAGAACCTGATTTAGCTTTCAAACTCTTGCCATGGGCTTTGAAATCACAGGCATATTAAAAAATAGAGCCAAAATGTATTAGTTGTTTCGGACTTTTTGGCCACTTGAGCCTCAACGTACATTCATTTAGCACTCCGTTCAACCCAAAATGTCCAATGAAAGAATACCTTTCAACAATAAATTTGACCATTCCTGACACACTCTTTTGGTTTTGGCAGTGTTGTATTGTCTTTTCAGACTCATATTTTGATTCAGAGAAGCAAATTTTTCAATCTAATGAGTGGAATTTTGAGAAAATTGTCTTTGAGAAATATTTGAGCCCTAACCCTAACTAGCAAAACCGGAAGCTAGGGTTAGGGTTTTATTCCCATATAATGTAGACAGTTTTTGATGGCATGGCTGTGTTTTAGGGCTGAAAGGATACTTAGGAATATAGTTCTTTCAATGTTTTCTAAACATTTTTTTAAGACCTATATGGCTGTATACAGTGCTTTGCTCCAAAAAGGAATGGCGTCTGAATTGCCCGACAGGCAACAGTTCGAAAGAACCTGTTTTAGCTTTCAAACTCTTGCCATGGGCTTTGAAATCACAGGCATATTAACAAATAGAGCCAAAATGTATTAGTTGTTTCGGACTTTTCGGCCACTTGAGCCTCAACGTACGTTCATTTAGCACTCCGTTCAACCCAAAATGTCCAATGAAAGAATACCTTTCAACAATTAATTTGACCATTCCTGACACACTCTTTTGGTTTTGGCAGTGTTGTATTGTCTTTTCAGACTCATATTTTGATTCAGAGAAGCAAATTTTTCAATCTAATGAGTGGAATTTTGAGAAAATTGTCTTTGAGAAATATTTGAGCCCTAACCCTAACTAGCAAAACCCGAAGCTAGGGTTAGGGTTTTATTCCCATATAATGTAGACAGTTTTTGATGGCATGGCTGTGTTTTAGGGCTGAAAGGATACTTAGGAATATAGTTCTTTCAATGTTTTCTAAACATTTTTTTCTGGCCTATATGGCTGTATACACTGCTTTGCCCCAAAAAGGAATGGCGTCTGAATTGCCCGACAGGCAACAGTTCGAAAGAACCTGATTTAGCTTTCAAACTCTTGCCATGGGCTTTGAAATCACAGGCATATTAACAAATAGAGCCAAAATGTATTAGTTGTTTCGGACTTTTCGGCCACTTGAGCCTCAACGTACATTCATTTAGCACTCCGTTCAACCCAAAATGTCCAATGAAAGAATACCTTTCAACAATTAATTTGACCATTCCTGACACACTCTTTTGGTTTTGGCAGTGTTGTATTGTCTTTTCAGACTCATATTTTGATTCAGAGAAGCAAATTTTCCAGTCTAATGAGTGGAATTTTGAGAAAATTGTCTTTGAGAAATATTTGAGCCCTAACCCTAACTAGCAAAACCCGAAGCTAGGGTTAGGGTTTTATTCCCATACAATGTAGACAGTTTTTGATGGCATGGCTGTGTTTTAGGGCTGAAAGGATACTTAGGAATATAGTTCTTTCAATGTTTTCTAAACATTTTTTTCTGACCTATATGGCTGTATACAGTGCTTTGCTCCAAAAAGGAATGGCGTCTGAATTGCCCGACAGGCAACAGTTCGAAAGAACCTGATTTAGCTTTCAAACTCTTGCCATGGGCTTTGAAATCACAGTCATATTAACAAATAGAGCCAAAATGTATTAGTTGTTTCGGACTTTTCGGCCACTTGAGCCTCAACGTACGTTCATTTAGCACTCCGTTCAACCCAAAATGTCCAATGAAAGAATACCTTTCAACAATTAATTTGACCATTCCTGACACACTCTTTTGGTTTTGGCAGTGTTGTATTGTCTTTTCAGACTCATATTTTGATTCAGAGAAGCAAATTTTTCAATCTAATGAGTGGAATTTTGAGAAAATTGTCTTTGAGAAATATTTGAGCCCTAACCCTAACTAGCAAAACCCGAAGCTAGGGTTAGGGTTTTATTCCCATATAATGTAGACAGTTTTTGATGGCATGGCTGTGTTTTAGGGCTGAAAGGATACTTAGGAATATAGTTCTTTCAATGTTTTCTAAACATTTTTTTCTGACCTATATGGCTGTATACAGTGCTTTGCTCCAAAAAGGAATGGAGTCTGAATTGCCCGACAGGCAACAGTTCGATAGAACCTGATTTAGCTTTCAAACTCTTGCCATGGGCTTTGAAATCACAGGCATATTAAAAAATAGAGCCAAAATGTATTAGTTGTTTCGGACTTTTCGGCCACTTGAGCCTCAACGTACGTTCATTTAGCACTCCGTTCAACCCAAAATGTCCAATGAAAGAATACCTTTCAACAATTAATTTGACCATTCCTGACACACTCTTTTGGTTTTGGCAGTGTTGTATTGTCTTTTCAGACTCATATTTTGATTCAGAGAAGCAAATTTTCCAGTCTAATGAGTGGAATTTTGAGAAAATTGTCTTTGAGAAATATTTGAGCCCTAACCCTAACTAGCAAAACCCGAAGCTAGGGTTAGGGTTTTATTCCCATACAATGTAGACAGTTTTTGATGGCATGGCTGTGTTTTAGGGCTGAAAGGATACTTAGGAATATAGTTCTTTCAATGTTTTCTAAACATTTTTTTCTGACCTATATGGCTGTATACAGTGCTTTGCTCCAAAAAGGAATGGAGTCTGAATTGCCCGACAGGCAACAGTTCGATAGAACCTGATTTAGCTTTCAAGCTCTTGCCATGGGCTTTGAAATCACAGGCATATTAACAAATAGAGCCAAAATGTATTAGTTGTTTCGGACTTTTCGGCCACTTGAGCCTCAACGTACATTCATTTAGCACTCCGTTCAACCCAAAATGTCCAATGAAAGAATACCTTTCAACAATTAATTTGACCATTCCTGACACACTCTTTTGGTTTTGGCAGTGTTGTATTGTCTTTTCAGACTCATATTTTGATTCAGAGAAGCAAATTTTTCAATCTAATGAGTGGAATTTTGAGAAAATTGTCTTTGAGAAATATTTGAGCCCTAACCCTAACTAGCAAAACCGGAAGCTAGGGTTAGGGTTTTATTCCCATATAATGTAGACAGTTTTTGATGGCATGGCTGTGTTTTAGGGCTGAAAGGATACTTAGGAATATAGTTCTTTCAATGTTTTCTAAACATTTTTTTCAGACCTATATGGCTGTATACAGTGCTTTGCTCCAAAAAGGAATGGCGTCTGAATTTCCCGACAGGCAACAGTTCCAAAGAACCTGATTTAGCTTTCAAACTCTTGCCATGGGCTTTGAAATCACAGGCATATTAAAAAATAGAGCCAAAATGTATTAGTTGTTTCGGACTTTTTGGCCACTTGAGCCTCAACGTACATTCATTTAGCACTCCGTTCAACCCAAAATGTCCAATGAAAGAATACCTTTCAACAATAAATTTGACCATTCCTGACACACTCTTTTGGTTTTGGCAGTGTTGTATTGTCTTTTCAGACTCATATTTTGATTCAGAGAAGCAAATTTTTCAATCTAATGAGTGGAATTTTGAGAAAATTGTCTTTGAGAAATATTTGAGCCCTAACCCTAACTAGCAAAACCGGAAGCTAGGGTTAGGGTTTTATTCCCATATAATGTAGACAGTTTTTGATGGCATGGCTGTGTTTTAGGGCTGAAAGGATACTTAGGAATATAGTTCTTTCAATGTTTTCTAAACATTTTTTTAAGACCTATATGGCTGTATACTGTGCTTTGCTCCAAAAAGGAATGGCGTCTGAATTGCCCGACAGGCAACAGTTCGAAAGAACCTGTTTTAGCTTTCAAACTCTTGCCATGGGCTTTGAAATCACAGGCATATTAACAAATAGAGCCAAAATGTATTAGTTGTTTCGGACTTTTCGGCCACTTGAGCCTCAACGTACGTTCATTTAGCACTCCGTTCAACCCAAAATGTCCAATGAAAGAATACCTTTCAACAATTAATTTGACCATTCCTGACACACTCTTTTGGTTTTGGCAGTGTTGTATTGTCTTTTCAGACTCATATTTTGATTCAGAGAAGCAAATTTTTCAATCTAATGAGTGGAATTTTGAGAAAATTGTCTTTGAGAAATATTTGAGCCCTAACCCTAACTAGCAAAACCCGAAGCTAGGGTTAGGGTTTTATTCCCATATAATGTAGACAGTTTTTGATGGCATGGCTGTGTTTTAGGGCTGAAAGGATACTTAGGAATATAGTTCTTTCAATGTTTTCTAAACATTTTTTTCTGGCCTATATGGCTGTATACACTGCTTTGCCCCAAAAAGGAATGGCGTCTGAATTGCCCGACAGGCAACAGTTCGAAAGAACCTGATTTAGCTTTCAAACTCTTGCCATGGGCTTTGAAATCACAGGCATATTAACAAATAGAGCCAAAATGTATTAGTTGTTTCGGACTTTTCGGCCACTTGAGCCTCAACGTACATTCATTTAGCACTCCGTTCAACCCAAAATGTCCAATGAAAGAATACCTTTCAACAATTAATTTGACCATTCCTGACACACTCTTTTGGTTTTGGCAGTGTTGTATTGTCTTTTCAGACTCATATTTTGATTCAGAGAAGCAAATTTTCCAGTCTAATGAGTGGAATTTTGAGAAAATTGTCTTTGAGAAATATTTGAGCCCTAACCCTAACTAGCAAAACCCGAAGCTAGGGTTAGGGTTTTATTCCCATACAATGTAGACAGTTTTTGATGGCATGGCTGTGTTTTAGGGCTGAAAGGATACTTAGGAATATAGTTCTTTCAATGTTTTCTAAACATTTTTTTCTGACCTATATGGCTGTATACAGTGCTTTGCTCCAAAAAGGAATGGCGTCTGAATTGCCCGACAGGCAACAGTTCGAAAGAACCTGATTTAGCTTTCAAACTCTTGCCATGGGCTTTGAAATCACAGTCATATTAACAAATAGAGCCAAAATGTATTAGTTGTTTCGGACTTTTCGGCCACTTGAGCCTCAACGTACGTTCATTTAGCACTCCGTTCAACCCAAAATGTCCAATGAAAGAATACCTTTCAACAATTAATTTGACCATTCCTGACACACTCTTTTGGTTTTGGCAGTGTTGTATTGTCTTTTCAGACTCATATTTTGATTCAGAGAAGCAAATTTTTCAATCTAATGAGTGGAATTTTGAGAAAATTGTCTTTGAGAAATATTTGAGCCCTAACCCTAACTAGCAAAACCCGAAGCTAGGGTTAGGGTTTTATTCCCATATAATGTAGACAGTTTTTGATGGCATGGCTGTGTTTTAGGGCTGAAAGGATACTTAGGAATATAGTTCTTTCAATGTTTTCTAAACATTTTTTTCTGGCCTATATGGCTGTATACACTGCTTTGCCCCAAAAAGGAATGGCGTCTGAATTGCCCGACAGGCAACAGTTCGAAAGAACCTGATTTAGCTTTCAAACTCTTGCCATGGGCTTTGAAATCACAGGCATATTAACAAATAGAGCCAAAATGTATTAGTTGTTTCGGACTTTTCGGCCACTTGAGCCTCAACGTACATTCATTTAGCACTCCGTTCAACCCAAAATGTCCAATGAAAGAATACCTTTCAACAATTAATTTGACCATTCCTGACACACTCTTTTGGTTTTGGCAGTGTTGTATTGTGTTTTCAGACTCATATTTTGATTCAGAGAAGCAAATTTTCCAGTCTAATGAGTGGAATTTTGAGAAAATTGTCTTTGAGAAATATTTGAGCCCTAACCCTAACTAGCAAAACCCGAAGCTAGGGTTAGGGTTTTATTCCCATACAATGTAGACAGTTTTTGATGGCATGGCTGTGTTTTAGGGCTGAAAGGATACTTAGGAATATAGTTCTTTCAATGTTTTCTAAACATTTTTTTCTGACCTATATGGCTGTATACAGTGCTTTGCTCCAAAAAGGAATGGAGTCTGAATTGCCCGACAGGCAACAGTTCGATAGAACCTGATTTAGCTTTCAAACTCTTGCCATGGGCTTTGAAATCACAGGCATATTAAAAAATAGAGCCAAAATGTATTAGTTGTTTCGGACTTTTCGGCCACTTGAGCCTCAACGTACGTTCATTTAGCACTCCGTTCAACCCAAAATGTCCAATGAAAGAATACCTTTCAACAATTAATTTGACCATTCCTGACACACTCTTTTGGTTTTGGCAGTGTTGTATTGTCTTTTCAGACTCATATTTTGATTCAGAGAAGCAAATTTTTCAATCTAATGAGTGGAATTTTGAGAAAATTGTCTTTGAGAAATATTTGAGCCCTAACCCTAACTAGCAAAACCCGAAGCTAGGGTTAGGGTTTTATTCCCATATAATGTAGACAGTTTTTGATGGCATGGCTGTGTTTTAGGGCTGAAAGGATACTTAGGAATATAGTTCTTTCAATGTTTTCTAAACATTTTTTTCTGGCCTATATGGCTGTATACACTGCTTTGCCCCAAAAAGGAATGGAGTCTGAATTGCCCGACAGGCAACAGTTCGATAGAACCTGATTTAGCTTTCAATCTCTTGCCATGGGCTTTGAAATCACAGGAATATTAACAAATAGAGCCAAAATGTATTAGTTGTTTCGGACTTTTCGGCCACTTGGGCCTCAACGTACATTCATTTAGCACTCCGTTCAACCCAAAATGTCCAATGAAAGAATACCTTTGAACAATTAATTTGACCATTCCTGGCACACTCTTTTGGTTTTGGCAGTGTTTTATTCTCTTTTCAGACTCAAATTTTGAGTCAGAGAAGCAGATTTTCCAGTCTAATGAGTGGAAATTTGAGAAAATTGTCTTTGAGAAATATTTGAGCCCTAACCCTAACTAGCAAAACCCGAAGCTAGGATTAGGGTTTTATTCCCATACAATGTAGACAGTTTTTGATGGCATGGCTGTGTTTTAGGGCTGAAAGGATACTTAGGAATATAGTTCTTTCAATGTTTTCTAAACATTTTTTTCAGACCTATATGGCTGTATACAGTGCTTTGCCCCAAAAAGGAATGGCGTCTGAATTGCCCGACAGGCAACAGTTCGAAAGAACCTGATTTAGCTTTCAAACTCTTGCCATGGGCTTTGAAATCACAGGCATATTAAAAAATAGAGCCAAAATGTATTAGTTGTTTCGGACTTTTCGGCCACTTGAGCCTCAACGTACATTCATTTAGCACTCCGTTCAACCCAAAATGTCCAATGAAAGAATACCTTTCAACAATTAATTTGACCATTCCTGACACACTCTTTTGGTTTTGGCAGTGTTGTATTGTCTTTTCAGACTCATATTTTGATTCAGAGAAGCAAATTTTTCAATCTAATGAGTGGAATTTTGAGAAAATTGTCTTTGAGAAATATTTGAGCCCTAACCCTAACTAGCAAAACCGGAAGCTAGGGTTAGGGTTTTATTCCCATATAATGTAGACAGTTTTTGATGGCATGGCTGTGTTTTAGGGCTGAAAGGATACTTAGGAATATAGTTCTTTCAATGTTTTCTAAACATTTTTTTCAGACCTATATGGCTGTATACAGTGCTTTGCTCCAAAAAGGAATGGCGTCTGAATTGCCCGACAGGCAACAGTTCGAAAGAACCTGATTTAGCTTTCAAACTCTTGCCATGGGCTTTGAAATCACAGGCATATTAACAAATAGAGCCAAAATGTATTAGTTGTTTCGGACTTTTCGGCCACTTGAGCCTCAACGTACGTTCATTTAGCACTCCGTTCAACCCAAAATGTCCAATGAAAGAATACCTTTCAACAATTAATTTGACCATTCCTGACACACTCTTTTGGTTTTGGCAGTGTTGTATTGTCTTTTCAGACTCATATTTTGATTCAGAGAAGCAAATTTTTCAATCTAATGAGTGGAATTTTGAGAAAATTGTCTTTGAGAAATATTTGAGCCCTAACCCTAACTAGCAAAACCCGAAGCTAGGGTTAGGGTTTTATTCCCATATAATGTAGACAGTTTTTGATGGCATGGCTGTGTTTTAGGGCTGAAAGGATACTTAGGAATATAGTTCTTTCAATGTTTTCTAAACATTTTTTTCTGGCCTATATGGCTGTATACACTGCTTTGCCCCAAAAAGGAATGGCGTCTGAATTGCCCGACAGGCAACAGTTCGATAGAACCTGATTTAGCTTTCAAACTCTTGCCATGGGCTTTGAAATCACAGGCATATTAAAAAATAGAGCCAAAATGTATTAGTTGTTTCGGACTTTTCGGCCACTTGAGCCTCAACGTACATTCATTTAGCACTCCGTTCAACCCAAAATGTCCAATGAAAGAATACCTTTCAACAATTAATTTGACCATTCCTGAAACACTCTTTTGGTTTTGGCAGTGTTGTATTGTCTTTTCAGACTCATATTTTGATTCAGAGAAGCAAATTTTCCAGTCTAATGAGTGGAATTTTGAGAAAATTGTCTTTGAGAAATATTTGAGCCCTAACCCTAACTAGCAAAACCCGAAGCTAGGGTTAGGGTTTTATTCCCATACAATGTAGACAGTTTTTGATGGCATGGCTGTGTTTTAGGGCTGAAAGGATACTTAGGAATATAGTTCTTTCAATGTTTTCTAAACATTTTTTTCTGACCTATATGGCTGTGTACAGTGCTTTGCTCCAAAAAGGAATGGAGTCTGAATTGCCCGACAGGCAACAGTTCGATAGAACCTGATTTAGCTTTCAAACTCTTGCCATGGGCTTTGAAATCACAGGCATATTAACAAATAGAGCCAAAATGTATTAGTTGTTTCGGACTTTTCGGCCACTTGGGCCTCAACGTACATTCATTTAGCACTCCGTTCAACCCAAAATGTCCAATGAAAGAATACCTTTCAACAATTAATTTGACCATTCCTGACACACTCTTTTGGTTTTGGCAGTGTTTTATTCTCTTTTCAGACTCAAATTTTGAGTCAGAGAAGCAGATTTTCCAGTCTAATGAGTGGAAATTTGAGAAAATTGTCTTTGAGAAATATTTGAGCCCTAACCCTAACTAGCAAAACCCGAAGCTAGGGTTAGGGTTTTATTCCCATAGAATATAGACAGTTTTTGATGGCATGGCTGTGTTTTAGGGCTGAAAGGATACTAAGGAATATAGTTCTTTCAATGTTTTCTAAACATTTTTTCTGGCCTATATGGCTGTATACAGTGCTTTGCCCCAAAAAGGAATGGCGTCTGAATTGCCCGACAGGCAACAGTTCGAAAGAACCTGATTTCGCTTTCAAACTCTTGCCATGGGCTTTGAAATCACAGGCATATTAAAAAATAGAGCGAAAATGTATTAGTTGTTTCGGACTTTTCGGCCACTTGAGCCTCAACGTACATTCATTTAGCACTCCGTTCAACCCAAAATGTCCAATGAAAGAATACCTTTCAACAATTAATTTGACCATTCCTGACACACTCTTTTGGTTTTGGCAGTGTTGTATTGTCTTTTCAGACTCAAATTTTGAGTCAGAGAAGCAGATTTTCCAGTCTAATGAGTGGAATTTTGAGAAAATTGTCTTTGAGAAATATTTGAGCCCTAACCCTAACTAGCAAAACCCAAAGCTAGGGTTAGGGTTTTATTCCCATACAATGTAGACAGTTTTTGATGGCATGGCTGTGTTTTAGGGCTGAAAGGATACTTAGGAATATAGTTCTTTCAATGTTTTCTAAACATTTTTTTCTGACCTATATGGCTGTATACAGTGCTTTGCTCCAAAAAGGAATGGCGTCTGAATTGCCCGACAGGCAACAGTTCGAAAGAACCTGATTTAGCTTTCAAACTCTTGCCATGGGCTTTGAAATCACAGGCATATTAACAAATAGAGCCAAAATGTATTAGTTGTTTCGGACTTTTCGGCCACTTGGGCCTCAACGTACATTCATTTAGCACTCCGTTCAACCCAAAATGTCCAATGAAAGAATACCTTTCAACAATTAATTTGACCATTCCTGACACACTCTTTTGGTTTTGGCAGTGTTGTATTGTCTTTTCAGACTCATATTTTGATTCAGAGAAGCAAATTTTCCAGTCTAATGAGTGGAATTTTGAGAAAATTGTCTTTGAGAAATATTTGAGCCCTAACCCTAACAAGCAAAACCCCAAGCTAGGGTTAGGGTTTTATTCCCATACAATATAGACAGTTTTTGATGGCATGGCTGTGTTTTAGGGCTGAAAGGATACTTAGGAATATAGTTCTTTCAATGTTTTCTAAACATTTTTTTCTGGCCTATATGGCTGTATACAGTGCTTTGCCCCAAAAAGGAATGGCATCTGAATTGCCAGACAGGCAACAGTTCGAAAGAACCTGATTTAGCTTTCAAACTCTTGCCATGGGCTTTGAAATCACAGGCATATTAAAAAATAGAGCCAAAATGTATTAGTTGCTTCTGACTTTTCGGCCACTTGAGCCTCAACGTACATTCATTTAGCACTCCGTTCAACCCAAAATGTCCAATGAAAGAATACCTTTCAACAATTAATTTGAGCATTCCTGACACACTCTTTTGGTTTTGGCAGTGTTGTATTGTCTTTTCAGACTCAAATTTTGAGTCAGAGAAGCAGATTTTCCAGTCTAATGAGTGGAATTTTGAGAAAATTGTCTTTGAGAAATATTTGAGCCCTAACCCTAACTAGCAAAACCCGAAGCTAGGGTTAGGGTTTTATTCCCATACAGTGTAGACAGTTTTTTATGGCATGGCTGTGTTTTAGGGCTGAAAGGATACTTAGGAATATAGTTCTTTCAATGTTTTCTAAACATTTTTTTCTGACCTATATGGCTGTATACAGTGCTTTGCTCCAAAAAGGAATGGAGTCTGAATTGCCCGACAGGCAACAATTCGAAAGAACCTGATTTAGCTTTCAAACTCCTGCCATGGGCTTTGAAATCACAGGCATATTAACAAATAGAGCCAAAATGTATTAGTTGTTTCGGACTTTTCGGCCACTTGGGCCTCAACGTACATTCATTTAGCACTCCGTTCAACCCAAAATGTCCAATGAAAGAATACCTTTCAACAATTAATTTGACCATTCCTGACACACTCTTTTGGTTTTGGCAGTGTTGTATTGTCTTTTCAGACTCATATTTTGATTCAGAGAAGCAAATTTTCCAGTCTAATGAGTGGAATTTTGAGAAAATTGTCTTTGAGAAATATTTGAGCCCTAACCCTAACTAGCAAAACCGGAAGCTAGGGTTAGGGTTTTATTCCCAAATAATGTAGACAGTTTTTGATGGCATGGCTGTGTTTTAGGGCTGAAAGGATACTTAGGAATATAGTTCTTTCAATGTTTTCTAAACATTTTTTTCAGACCTATATGGCTGTATACAGTGCTTTGCTCCAAAAAGGAATGGCGTCTGAATTGCCCGACAGGCAACAGTTCGAAAGAACCTGATTTAGCTTTCAAACTCTTGCCATGGGCTTTGAAATCACAGGCATATTAACAAATAGAGCCAAAATGTATTAGTTGTTTCGGACTTTGCGGCCACTTGAGCCTCAACGTACGTTCATTTAGCACTCCGTTCAACCCAAAATGTCCAATGAAAGAATACCTTTCAACAATTAATTTGACCATTCCTGACACACTCTTTTGGTTTTGGCAGTGTTGTATTGTCTTTTCAGACTCATATTTTGATTCAGAGAAGCAAATTTTTCAATCTAATGAGTGGAATTTTGAGAAAATTGTCTTTGAGAAATATTTGAGCCCTAACCCTAACTAGCAAAACCCGAAGCTAGGGTTAGGGTTTTATTCCCATATAATGTAGACAGTTTTTGATGGCATGGCTGTGTTTTAGGGCTGAAAGGATACTTAGGAATATAGTTCTTTCAATGTTTTCTAAACATTTTTTTCTGGCCTATATGGCTGTATACACTGCTTTGCCCCAAAAAGGAATGGCGTCTGAATTGCCCGACAGGCAACAGTTCGAAAGAACCTGATTTAGCTTTCAAACTCTTGCCATGGGCTTTGAAATCACAGGCATATTAACAAATAGAGCCAAAATGTATTAGTTGTTTCGGACTTTTCAGCCACTTGAGCCTCAACGTACATTCATTTAGCACTCCGTTCAACCCAAAATGTCCAATGAAAGAATACCTTTCAACAATTAATTTGACCATTCCTGACACACTCTTTTGGTTTTGGCAGTGTTGTATTGTGTTTTCAGACTCATATTTTGATTCAGAGAAGCAAATTTTCCAGTCTAATGAGTGGAATTTTGAGAAAATTGTCTTTGAGAAATATTTGAGCCCTAACCCTAACTAGCAAAACCCGAAGCTAGGGTTAGGGTTTTATTCCCATACAATGTAGACAGTTTTTGATGGCATGGCTGTGTTTTAGGGCTGAAAGGATACTTAGGAATATAGTTCTTTCAATGTTTTCTAAACATTTTTTTCTGACCTATATGGCTGTATACAGTGCTTTGCTCCAAAAAGGAATGGAGTCTGAATTGCCCGACAGGCAACAGTTCGATAGAACCTGATTTACCTTTCAAACTCTTGCCATGGGCTTTGAAATCACAGGCATATTAACAAATAGAGCCAAAATGTATTAGTTGTTTCGGACTTTTCGGCCACTTGAGCCTCAACGTACGTTCATTTAGCACTCCGTTCAACCCAAAATGTCCAATGAAAGAATACCTTTCAACAATTAATTTGACCATTCCTGACACACTCTTTTGGTTTTGGCAGTGTTGTATTGTCTTTTCAGACTCATATTTTGATTCAGAGAAGCAAATTTTCCAGTCTAATGAGTGGAATTTTGAGAAAATTGTCTTTGAGAAATATTTGAGCCCTAACCCTAACTAGCAAAACCCGAAGCTAGGGTTAGGGTTTTATTCCCATACAATGTAGACAGTTTTTGATGGCATGGCTGTGTTTTAGGGCTGAAAGGATACTTAGGAATATAGTTCTTTCAATGTTTTCTAAACATTTTTTTCTGACCTATATGGCTGTATACAGTGCTTTGCTCCAAAAAGGAATGGAGTCTGAATTGCCCGACAGGCAACAGTTCGATAGAACCTGATTTAGCTTTCAAGCTCTTGCCATGGGCTTTGAAATCACAGGCATATTAACAAATAGAGCCAAAATGTATTAGTTGTTTCGGACTTTTCGGCCACTTGGGCCTCAACGTACATTCATTTAGCACTCCGTTCAACCCAAAATGTCCAATGAAAGAATACCTTTCAACAATTAATTTGACCATTCCTGACACACTCTTTTGGTTTTGGCAGTGTTTTATTCTCTTTTCAGACTCAAATTTTGAGTCAGAGAAGCAGATTTTCCAGTCTAATGAGTGGAAATTTGAGAAAATTGTCTTTAAGAAATATTTGAGCCCTAACCCTAACTAGCAAAACCCGAAGCTAGGATTAGGGTTTTATTCCCATACAATGTAGACAGTTTTTGATGGCATGGCTGTGTTTTAGGGCTGAAAGGATACTTAGGAATATAGTTCTTTCAATGTTTTCTAAACATTTTTTTCAGACCTATATGGCTGTATACAGTGCTTTGCCCCAAAAAGGAATGGCGTCTGAATTGCCCGACAGGCAACAGTTCGAAAGAACCTGATTTAGCTTTCAAACTCTTGCCATGGGCTTTGAAATCACAGGCATATTAAAAAATAGAGCCAAAATGTATTAGTTGTTTCGGACTTTTCGGCCACTTGAGCCTCAACGTACATTCATTTAGCACTCCGTTCAACCCAAAATGTCCAATGAAAGAATACCTTTCAACAATTAATTTGACCATTCCTGACACACTCTTTTGGTTTTGGCAGTGTTGTATTGTCTTTTCAGACTCATATTTTGATTCAGAGAAGCAAATTTTTCAATCTAATGAGTGGAATTTTGAGAAAATTGTCTTTGAGAAATATTTGAGCCCTAACCCTAACTAGCAAAACCGGAAGCTAGGGTTAGGGTTTTATTCCCATATAATGTAGACAGTTTTTGATGGCATGGCTGTGTTTTAGGGCTGAAAGGATACTTAGGAATATAGTTCTTTCAATGTTTTCTAAACATTTTTTTCAGACCTATATGGCTGTATACAGTGCTTTGCTCCAAAAAGGAATGGCGTCTGAATTGCCCGACAGGCAACAGTTCCAAAGAACCTGATTTAGCTTTCAAACTCTTGCCATGGGCTTTGAAATCACAGGCATATTAAAAAATAGAGCCAAAATGTATTAGTTGTTTCGGACTTTTTGGCCACTTGAGCCTCAACGTACATTCATTTAGCACTCCGTTCAACCCAAAATGTCCAATGAAAGAATACCTTTCAACAATAAATTTGACCATTCCTGACACACTCTTTTGGTTTTGGCAGTGTTGTATTGTCTTTTCAGACTCATATTTTGATTCAGAGAAGCAAATTTTTCAATCTAATGAGTGGAATTTTGAGAAAATTGTCTTTGAGAAATATTTGAGCCCTAACCCTAACTAGCAAAACCGGAAGCTAGGGTTAGGGTTTTATTCCCATATAATGTAGACAGTTTTTGATGGCATGGCTGTGTTTTAGGGCTGAAAGGATACTTAGGAATATAGTTCTTTCAATGTTTTCTAAACATTTTTTTAAGACCTATATGGCTGTATACAGTGCTTTGCTCCAAAAAGGAATGGCGTCTGAATTGCCCGACAGGCAACAGTTCGAAAGAACCTGTTTTAGCTTTCAAACTCTTGCCATGGGCTTTGAAATCACAGGCATATTAACAAATAGAGCCAAAATGTATTAGTTGTTTCGGACTTTTCGGCCACTTGAGCCTCAACGTACGTTCATTTAGCACTCCGTTCAACCCAAAATGTCCAATGAAAGAATACCTTTCAACAATTAATTTGACCATTCCTGACACACTCTTTTGGTTTTGGCAGTGTTGTATTGTCTTTTCAGACTCATATTTTGATTCAGAGAAGCAAATTTTTCAATCTAATGAGTGGAATTTTGAGAAAATTGTCTTTGAGAAATATTTGAGCCCTAACCCTAACTAGCAAAACCCGAAGCTAGGGTTAGGGTTTTATTCCCATATAATGTAGACAGTTTTTGATGGCATGGCTGTGTTTTAGGGCTGAAAGGATACTTAGGAATATAGTTCTTTCAATGTTTTCTAAACATTTTTTTCTGGCCTATATGGCTGTATACACTGCTTTGCCCCAAAAAGGAATGGCGTCTGAATTGCCCGACAGGCAACAGTTCGAAAGAACCTGATTTAGCTTTCAAACTCTTGCCATGGGCTTTGAAATCACAGGCATATTAACAAATAGAGCCAAAATGTATTAGTTGTTTCGGACTTTTCGGCCACTTGAGCCTCAACGTACATTCATTTAGCACTCCGTTCAACCCAAAATGTCCAATGAAAGAATACCTTTCAACAATTAATTTGACCATTCCTGACACACTCTTTTGGTTTTGGCAGTGTTGTATTGTCTTTTCAGACTCATATTTTGATTCAGAGAAGCAAATTTTCCAGTCTAATGAGTGGAATTTTGAGAAAATTGTCTTTGAGAAATATTTGAGCCCTAACCCTAACTAGCAAAACCCGAAGCTAGGGTTAGGGTTTTATTCCCATACAATGTAGACAGTTTTTGATGGCATGGCTGTGTTTTAGGGCTGAAAGGATACTTAGGAATATAGTTCTTTCAATGTTTTCTAAACATTTTTTTCTGACCTATATGGCTGTATACAGTGCTTTGCTCCAAAAAGGAATGGAGTCTGAATTGCCCGACAGGCAACAGTTCGATAGAACCTGATTTAGCTTTCAAACTCTTGCCATGGGCTTTGAAATCACAGGCATATTAAAAAATAGAGCCAAAATGTATTAGTTGTTTCGGACTTTTCGGCCACTTGAGCCTCAACGTACGTTCATTTAGCACTCCGTTCAACCCAAAATGTCCAATGAAAGAATACCTTTCAACAATTAATTTGACCATTCCTGACACACTCTTTTGGTTTTGGCAGTGTTGTATTGTCTTTTCAGACTCATATTTTGATTCAGAGAAGCAAATTTTTCAATCTAATGAGTGGAATTTTGAGAAAATTGTCTTTGAGAAATATTTGAGCCCTAACCCTAACTAGCAAAACCCGAAGCTAGGGTTAGGGTTTTATTCCCATATAATGTAGACAGTTTTTGATGGCATGGCTGTGTTTTAGGGCTGAAAGGATACTTAGGAATATAGTTCTTTCAATGTTTTCTAAACATTTTTTTCTGGCCTATATGGCTGTATACACTGCTTTGCCCCAAAAAGGAATGGAGTCTGAATTGCCCGACAGGCAACAGTTCGATAGAACCTGATTTAGCTTTCAAGCTCTTGCCATGGGCTTTGAAATCACAGGAATATTAACAAATAGAGCCAAAATGTATTAGTTGTTTCGGACTTTTCGGCCACTTGGGCCTCAACGTACATTCATTTAGCACTCCGTTCAACCCAAAATGTCCAATGAAAGAATACCTTTGAACAATTAATTTGACCATTCCTGGCACACTCTTTTGGTTTTGGCAGTGTTTTATTCTCTTTTCAGACTCAAATTTTGAGTCAGAGAAGCAGATTTTCCAGTCTAATGAGTGGAAATTTGAGAAAATTGTCTTTGAGAAATATTTGAGCCCTAACCCTAACTAGCAAAACCCGAAGCTAGGATTAGGGTTTTATTCCCATACAATGTAGACAGTTTTTGATGGCATGGCTGTGTTTTAGGGCTGAAAGGATACTTAGGAATATAGTTCTTTCAATGTTTTCTAAACATTTTTTTCAGACCTATATGGCTGTATACAGTGCTTTGCCCCAAAAAGGAATGGCGTCTGAATTGCCCGACAGGCAACAGTTCGAAAGAACCTGATTTAGCTTTCAAACTCTTGCCATGGGCTTTGAAATCACAGGCATATTAAAAAATAGAGCCAAAATGTATTAGTTGTTTCGGACTTTTCGGCCACTTGAGCCTCAACGTACATTCATTTAGCACTCCGTTCAACCCAAAATGTCCAATGAAAGAATACCTTTCAACAATTAATTTGACCATTCCTGACACACTCTTTTGGTTTTGGCAGTGTTGTATTGTCTTTTCAGACTCATATTTTGATTCAGAGAAGCAAATTTTTCAATCTAATGAGTGGAATTTTGAGAAAATTGTCTTTGAGAAATATTTGAGCCCTAACCCTAACTAGCAAAACCGGAAGCTAGGGTTAGGGTTTTATTCCCATATAATGTAGACAGTTTTTGATGGCATGGCTGTGTTTTAGGGCTGAAAGGATACTTAGGAATATAGTTCTTTCAATGTTTTCTAAACATTTTTTTCAGACCTATATGGCTGTATACAGTGCTTTGCTCCAAAAAGGAATGGCGTCTGAATTGCCCGACAGGCAACAGTTCGAAAGAACCTGATTTAGCTTTCAAACTCTTGCCATGGGCTTTGAAATCACAGGCATATTAACAAATAGAGCCAAAATGTATTAGTTGTTTCGGACTTTTCGGCCACTTGAGCCTCAACGTACGTTCATTTAGCACTCCGTTCAACCCAAAATGTCCAATGAAAGAATACCTTTCAACAATTAATTTGACCATTCCTGACACACTCTTTTGGTTTTGGCAGTGTTGTATTGTCTTTTCAGACTCATATTTTGATTCAGAGAAGCAAATTTTTCAATCTAATGAGTGGAATTTTGAGAAAATTGTCTTTGAGAAATATTTGAGCCCTAACCCTAACTAGCAAAACCCGAAGCTAGGGTTAGGGTTTTATTCCCATATAATGTAGACAGTTTTTGATGGCATGGCTGTGTTTTAGGGCTGAAAGGATACTTAGGAATATAGTTCTTTCAATGTTTTCTAAACATTTTTTTAAGACCTATATGGCTGTATACAGTGCTTTGCTCCAAAAAGGAATGGCGTCTGAATTGCCCGACAGGCAACAGTTCGAAAGAACCTGTTTTAGCTTTCAAACTCTTGCCATGGGCTTTGAAATCACAGGCATATTAACAAATAGAGCCAAAATGTATTAGTTGTTTCGGACTTTTCGGCCACTTGAGCCTCAACGTACGTTCATTTAGCACTCCGTTCAACCCAAAATGTCCAATGAAAGAATACCTTTCAACAATTAATTTGACCATTCCTGACACACTCTTTTGGTTTTGGCAGTGTTGTATTGTCTTTTCAGACTCATATTTTGATTCAGAGAAGCAAATTTTTCAATCTAATGAGTGGAATTTTGAGAAAATTGTCTTTGAGAAATATTTGAGCCCTAACCCTAACTAGCAAAACCCGAAGCTAGGGTTAGGGTTTTATTCCCATATAATGTAGACAGTTTTTGATGGCATGGCTGTGTTTTAGGGCTGAAAGGATACTTAGGAATATAGTTCTTTCAATGTTTTCTAAACATTTTTTTCTGGCCTATATGGCTGTATACACTGCTTTGCCCCAAAAAGGAATGGCGTCTGAATTGCCCGACAGGCAACAGTTCGATAGAACCTGATTTAGCTTTCAAACTCTTGCCATGGGCTTTGAAATCACAGGCATATTAAAAAATAGAGCCAAAATGTATTAGTTGTTTCGGACTTTTCGGCCACTTGAGCCTCAACGTACATTCATTTAGCACTCCGTTCAACCCAAAATGTCCAATGAAAGAATACCTTTCAACAATTAATTTGACCATTCCTGAAACACTCTTTTGGTTTTGGCAGTGTTGTATTGTCTTTTCAGACTCATATTTTGATTCAGAGAAGCAAATTTTCCAGTCTAATGAGTGGAATTTTGAGAAAATTGTCTTTGAGAAATATTTGAGCCCTAACCCTAACTAGCAAAACCCGAAGCTAGGGTTAGGGTTTTATTCCCATACAATGTAGACAGTTTTTGATGGCATGGCTGTGTTTTAGGGCTGAAAGGATACTTAGGAATATAGTTCTTTCAATGTTTTCTAAACATTTTTTTCTGACCTATATGGCTGTATACAGTGCTTTGCTCCAAAAAGGAATGGAGTCTGAATTGCCCGACAGGCAACAGTTCGATAGAACCTGATTTAGCTTTCAAACTCTTGCCATGGGCTTTGAAATCACAGGCATATTAACAAATAGAGCCAAAATGTATTAGTTGTTTCGGACTTTTCGGCCACTTGGGCCTCAACGTACATTCATTTAGCACTCCGTTCAACCCAAAATGTCCAATGAAAGAATACCTTTCAACAATTAATTTGACCATTCCTGACACACTCTTTTGGTTTTGGCAGTGTTTTATTCTCTTTTCAGACTCAAATTTTGAGTCAGAGAAGCAGATTTTCCAGTCTAATGAGTGGAAATTTGAGAAAATTGTCTTTGAGAAATATTTGAGCCCTAACCCTAACTAGCAAAACCCGAAGCTAGGGTTAGGGTTTTATTCCCATAGAATATAGACAGTTTTTGATGGCATGGCTGTGTTTTAGGGCTGAAAGGATACTAAGGAATATAGTTCTTTCAATGTTTTCTAAACATTTTTTCTGGCCTATATGGCTGTATACAGTGCTTTGCCCCAAAAAGGAATGGCGTCTGAATTGCCCGACAGGCAACAGTTCGAAAGAACCTGATTTCGCTTTCAAACTCTTGCCATGGGCTTTGAAATCACAGGCATATTAAAAAATAGAGCGAAAATGTATTAGTTGTTTCGGACTTTTCGGCCACTTGAGCCTCAACGTACATTCATTTAGCACTCCGTTCAACCCAAAATGTCCAATGAAAGAATACCTTTCAACAATTAATTTGACCATTCCTGACACACTCTTTTGGTTTTGGCAGTGTTGTATTGTCTTTTCAGACTCAAATTTTGAGTCAGAGAAGCAGATTTTCCAGTCTAATGAGTGGAATTTTGAGAAAATTGTCTTTGAGAAATATTTGAGCCCTAACCCTAACTAGCAAAACCCAAAGCTAGGGTTAGGGTTTTATTCCCATACAATGTAGACAGTTTTTGATGGCATGGCTGTGTTTTAGGGCTGAAAGGATACTTAGGAATATAGTTCTTTCAATGTTTTCTAAACATTTTTTTCTGACCTATATGGCTGTATACAGTGCTTTGCTCCAAAAAGGAATGGCGTCTGAATTGCCCGACAGGCAACAGTTCGAAAGAACCTGATTTAGCTTTCAAACTCTTGCCATGGGCTTTGAAATCACAGGCATATTAACAAATAGAGCCAAAATGTATTAGTTGTTTCGGACTTTTCGGCCACTTGGGCCTCAACGTACATTCATTTAGCACTCCGTTCAACCCAAAATGTCCAATGAAAGAATACCTTTCAACAATTAATTTGACCATTCCTGACACACTCTTTTGGTTTTGGCAGTGTTGTATTGTCTTTTCAGACTCATATTTTGATTCAGAGAAGCAAATTTTCCAGTCTAATGAGTGGAATTTTGAGAAAATTGTCTTTGAGAAATATTTGAGCCCTAACCCTAACTAGCAAAACCCCAAGCTAGGGTTAGGGTTTTATTCCCATACAATATAGACAGTTTTTGATGGCATGGCTGTGTTTTAGGGCTGAAAGGATACTTAGGAATATAGTTCTTTCAATGTTTTCTAAACATTTTTTTCTGGCCTATATGGCTGTATACAGTGCTTTGCCCCAAAAAGGAATGGCATCTGAATTGCCAGACAGGCAACAGTTCGAAAGAACCTGATTTAGCTTTCAAACTCTTGCCATGGGCTTTGAAATCACAGGCATATTAAAAAATAGAGCCAAAATGTATTAGTTGCTTCTGACTTTTCGGCCACTTGAGCCTCAACGTACATTCATTTAGCACTCCGTTCAACCCAAAATGTCCAATGAAAGAATACCTTTCAACAATTAATTTGAGCATTCCTGACACACTCTTTTGGTTTTGGCAGTGTTGTATTGTCTTTTCAGACTCAAATTTTGAGTCAGAGAAGCAGATTTTCCAGTCTAATGAGTGGAATTTTGAGAAAATTGTCTTTGAGAAATATTTGAGCCCTAACCCTAACTAGCAAAACCCGAAGCTAGGGTTAGGGTTTTATTCCCATACAGTGTAGACAGTTTTTTATGGCATGGCTGTGTTTTAGGGCTGAAAGGATACTTAGGAATATAGTTCTTTCAATGTTTTCTAAACATTTTTTTCTGACCTATATGGCTGTATACAGTGCTTTGCTCCAAAAAGGAATGGAGTCTGAATTGCCCGACAGGCAACAATTCGAAAGAACCTGATTTAGCTTTCAAACTCTTGCCATGGGCTTTGAAATCACAGGCATATTAAAAAATAGAGCCAAAATGTATTAGTTGTTTCGGACTTTTCGGCCACTTGAGCCTCAACGTACATTCATTTAGCACTCCGTTCAACCCAAAATGTCCAATGAAAGAATACCTTTCAACAATTAATTTGACCATTCCTGACACACTCTTTTGGTTTTGGCAGTGTTGTATTGTCTTTTCAGACTCATATTTTGATTCAGAGAAGCAAATTTTTCAATCTAATGAGTGGAATTTTGAGAAAATTGTCTTTGAGAAATATTTGAGCCCTAACCCTAACTAGCAAAACCGGAAGCTAGGGTTAGGGTTTTATTCCCATATAATGTAGACAGTTTTTGATGGCATGGCTGTGTTTTAGGGCTGAAAGGATACTTAGGAATATAGTTCTTTCAATGTTTTCTAAACATTTTTTTCAGACCTATATGGCTGTATACAGTGCTTTGCTCCAAAAAGGAATGGCGTCTGAATTGCCCGACAGGCAACAGTTCCAAAGAACCTGATTTAGCTTTCAAACTCTTGCCATGGGCTTTGAAATCACAGGCATATTAAAAAATAGAGCCAAAATGTATTAGTTGTTTCGGACTTTTTGGCCACTTGAGCCTCAACGTACATTCATTTAGCACTCCGTTCAACCCAAAATGTCCAATGAAAGAATACCTTTCAACAATAAATTTGACCATTCCTGACACACTCTTTTGGTTTTGGCAGTGTTGTATTGTCTTTTCAGACTCATATTTTGATTCAGAGAAGCAAATTTTTCAATCTAATGAGTGGAATTTTGAGAAAATTGTCTTTGAGAAATATTTGAGCCCTAACCCTAACTAGCAAAACCGGAAGCTAGGGTTAGGGTTTTATTCCCATATAATGTAGACAGTTTTTGATGGCATGGCTGTGTTTTAGGGCTGAAAGGATACTTAGGAATATAGTTCTTTCAATGTTTTCTAAACATTTTTTTAAGACCTATATGGCTGTATACAGTGCTTTGCTCCAAAAAGGAATGGCGTCTGAATTGCCCGACAGGCAACAGTTCGAAAGAACCTGTTTTAGCTTTCAAACTCTTGCCATGGGCTTTGAAATCACAGGCATATTAACAAATAGAGCCAAAATGTATTAGTTGTTTCGGACTTTTCGGCCACTTGAGCCTCAACGTACGTTCATTTAGCACTCCGTTCAACCCAAAATGTCCAATGAAAGAATACCTTTCAACAATTAATTTGACCATTCCTGACACACTCTTTTGGTTTTGGCAGTGTTGTATTGTCTTTTCAGACTCATATTTTGATTCAGAGAAGCAAATTTTTCAATCTAATGAGTGGAATTTTGAGAAAATTGTCTTTGAGAAATATTTGAGCCCTAACCCTAACTAGCAAAACCCGAAGCTAGGGTTAGGGTTTTATTCCCATATAATGTAGACAGTTTTTGATGGCATGGCTGTGTTTTAGGGCTGAAAGGATACTTAGGAATATAGTTCTTTCAATGTTTTCTAAACATTTTTTTCTGGCCTATATGGCTGTATACACTGCTTTGCCCCAAAAAGGAATGGCGTCTGAATTGCCCGACAGGCAACAGTTCGAAAGAACCTGATTTAGCTTTCAAACTCTTGCCATGGGCTTTGAAATCACAGGCATATTAACAAATAGAGCCAAAATGTATTAGTTGTTTCGGACTTTTCGGCCACTTGAGCCTCAACGTACATTCATTTAGCACTCCGTTCAACCCAAAATGTCCAATGAAAGAATACCTTTCAACAATTAATTTGACCATTCCTGACACACTCTTTTGGTTTTGGCAGTGTTGTATTGTCTTTTCAGACTCATATTTTGATTCAGAGAAGCAAATTTTCCAGTCTAATGAGTGGAATTTTGAGAAAATTGTCTTTGAGAAATATTTGAGCCCTAACCCTAACTAGCAAAACCCGAAGCTAGGGTTAGGGTTTTATTCCCATACAATGTAGACAGTTTTTGATGGCATGGCTGTGTTTTAGGGCTGAAAGGATACTTAGGAATATAGTTCTTTCAATGTTTTCTAAACATTTTTTTCTGACCTATATGGCTGTATACAGTGCTTTGCTCCAAAAAGGAATGGAGTCTGAATTGCCCGACAGGCAACAGTTCGATAGAACCTGATTTAGCTTTCAAACTCTTGCCATGGGCTTTGAAATCACAGGCATATTAAAAAATAGAGCCAAAATGTATTAGTTGTTTCGGACTTTTCGGCCACTTGAGCCTCAACGTACGTTCATTTAGCACTCCGTTCAACCCAAAATGTCCAATGAAAGAATACCTTTCAACAATTAATTTGACCATTCCTGACACACTCTTTTGGTTTTGGCAGTGTTGTATTGTCTTTTCAGACTCATATTTTGATTCAGAGAAGCAAATTTTTCAATCTAATGAGTGGAATTTTGAGAAAATTGTCTTTGAGAAATATTTGAGCCCTAACCCTAACTAGCAAAACCCGAAGCTAGGGTTAGGGTTTTATTCCCATATAATGTAGACAGTTTTTGATGGCATGGCTGTGTTTTAGGGCTGAAAGGATACTTAGGAATATAGTTCTTTCAATGTTTTCTAAACATTTTTTTCTGGCCTATATGGCTGTATACACTGCTTTGCCCCAAAAAGGAATGGAGTCTGAATTGCCCGACAGGCAACAGTTCGATAGAACCTGATTTAGCTTTCAAGCTCTTGCCATGGGCTTTGAAATCACAGGAATATTAACAAATAGAGCCAAAATGTATTAGTTGTTTCGGACTTTTCGGCCACTTGGGCCTCAACGTACATTCATTTAGCACTCCGTTCAACCCAAAATGTCCAATGAAAGAATACCTTTGAACAATTAATTTGACCATTCCTGGCACACTCTTTTGGTTTTGGCAGTGTTTTATTCTCTTTTCAGACTCAAATTTTGAGTCAGAGAAGCAGATTTTCCAGTCTAATGAGTGGAAATTTGAGAAAATTGTCTTTGAGAAATATTTGAGCCCTAACCCTAACTAGCAAAACCCGAAGCTAGGATTAGGGTTTTATTCCCATACAATGTAGACAGTTTTTGATGGCATGGCTGTGTTTTAGGGCTGAAAGGATACTTAGGAATATAGTTCTTTCAATGTTTTCTAAACATTTTTTTCAGACCTATATGGCTGTATACAGTGCTTTGCCCCAAAAAGGAATGGCGTCTGAATTGCCCGACAGGCAACAGTTCGAAAGAACCTGATTTAGCTTTCAAACTCTTGCCATGGGCTTTGAAATCACAGGCATATTAAAAAATAGAGCCAAAATGTATTAGTTGTTTCGGACTTTTCGGCCACTTGAGCCTCAACGTACATTCATTTAGCACTCCGTTCAACCCAAAATGTCCAATGAAAGAATACCTTTCAACAATTAATTTGACCATTCCTGACACACTCTTTTGGTTTTGGCAGTGTTGTATTGTCTTTTCAGACTCATATTTTGATTCAGAGAAGCAAATTTTTCAATCTAATGAGTGGAATTTTGAGAAAATTGTCTTTGAGAAATATTTGAGCCCTAACCCTAACTAGCAAAACCGGAAGCTAGGGTTAGGGTTTTATTCCCATATAATGTAGACAGTTTTTGATGGCATGGCTGTGTTTTAGGGCTGAAAGGATACTTAGGAATATAGTTCTTTCAATGTTTTCTAAACATTTTTTTCAGACCTATATGGCTGTATACAGTGCTTTGCTCCAAAAAGGAATGGCGTCTGAATTGCCCGACAGGCAACAGTTCGAAAGAACCTGATTTAGCTTTCAAACTCTTGCCATGGGCTTTGAAATCACAGGCATATTAACAAATAGAGCCAAAATGTATTAGTTGTTTCGGACTTTTCGGCCACTTGAGCCTCAACGTACGTTCATTTAGCACTCCGTTCAACCCAAAATGTCCAATGAAAGAATACCTTTCAACAATTAATTTGACCATTCCTGACACACTCTTTTGGTTTTGGCAGTGTTGTATTGTCTTTTCAGACTCATATTTTGATTCAGAGAAGCAAATTTTTCAATCTAATGAGTGGAATTTTGAGAAAATTGTCTTTGAGAAATATTTGAGCCCTAACCCTAACTAGCAAAACCCGAAGCTAGGGTTAGGGTTTTATTCCCATATAATGTAGACAGTTTTTGATGGCATGGCTGTGTTTTAGGGCTGAAAGGATACTTAGGAATATAGTTCTTTCAATGTTTTCTAAACATTTTTTTCTGGCCTATATGGCTGTATACACTGCTTTGCCCCAAAAAGGAATGGCGTCTGAATTGCCCGACAGGCAACAGTTCGATAGAACCTGATTTAGATTTCAAACTCTTGCCATGGGCTTTGAAATCACAGGCATATTAAAAAATAGAGCCAAAATGTATTAGTTGTTTCGGACTTTTCGGCCACTTGAGCCTCAACGTACATTCATTTAGCACTCCGTTCAACCCAAAATGTCCAATGAAAGAATACCTTTCAACAATTAATTTGACCATTCCTGAAACACTCTTTTGGTTTTGGCAGTGTTGTATTGTCTTTTCAGACTCATATTTTGATTCAGAGAAGCAAATTTTCCAGTCTAATGAGTGGAATTTTGAGAAAATTGTCTTTGAGAAATATTTGAGCCCTAACCCTAACTAGCAAAACCCGAAGCTAGGGTTAGGGTTTTATTCCCATACAATGTAGACAGTTTTTGATGGCATGGCTGTGTTTTAGGGCTGAAAGGATACTTAGGAATATAGTTCTTTCAATGTTTTCTAAACATTTTTTTCTGACCTATATGGCTGTATACAGTGCTTTGCTCCAAAAAGGAATGGAGTCTGAATTGCCCGACAGGCAACAGTTCGATAGAACCTGATTTAGCTTTCAAACTCTTGCCATGGGCTTTGAAATCACAGGCATATTAACAAATAGAGCCAAAATGTATTAGTTGTTTCGGACTTTTCGGCCACTTGGGCCTCAACGTACATTCATTTAGCACTCCGTTCAACCCAAAATGTCCAATGAAAGAATACCTTTCAACAATTAATTTGACCATTCCTGACACACTCTTTTGGTTTTGGCAGTGTTTTATTCTCTTTTCAGACTCAAATTTTGAGTCAGAGAAGCAGATTTTCCAGTCTAATGAGTGGAAATTTGAGAAAATTGTCTTTGAGAAATATTTGAGCCCTAACCCTAACTAGCAAAACCCGAAGCTAGGGTTAGGGTTTTATTCCCATAGAATATAGACAGTTTTTGATGGCATGGCTGTGTTTTAGGGCTGAAAGGATACTAAGGAATATAGTTCTTTCAATGTTTTCTAAACATTTTTTCTGGCCTATATGGCTGTATACAGTGCTTTGCCCCAAAAAGGAATGGCGTCTGAATTGCCCGACAGGCAACAGTTCGAAAGAACCTGATTTCGCTTTCAAACTCTTGCCATGGGCTTTGAAATCACAGGCATATTAAAAAATAGAGCGAAAATGTATTAGTTGTTTCGGACTTTTCGGCCACTTGAGCCTCAACGTACATTCATTTAGCACTCCGTTCAACCCAAAATGTCCAATGAAAGAATACCTTTCAACAATTAATTTGACCATTCCTGACACACTCTTTTGGTTTTGGCAGTGTTGTATTGTCTTTTCAGACTCAAATTTTGAGTCAGAGAAGCAGATTTTCCAGTCTAATGAGTGGAATTTTGAGAAAATTGTCTTTGAGAAATATTTGAGCCCTAACCCTAACTAGCAAAACCCAAAGCTAGGGTTAGGGTTTTATTCCCATACAATGTAGACAGTTTTTGATGGCATGGCTGTGTTTTAGGGCTGAAAGGATACTTAGGAATATAGTTCTTTCAATGTTTTCTAAACATTTTTTTCTGACCTATATGGCTGTATACAGTGCTTTGCTCCAAAAAGGAATGGCGTCTGAATTGCCCGACAGGCAACAGTTCGAAAGAACCTGATTTAGCTTTCAAACTCTTGCCATGGGCTTTGAAATCACAGGCATATTAACAAATAGAGCCAAAATGTATTAGTTGTTTCGGACTTTTCGGCCACTTGGGCCTCAACGTACATTCATTTAGCACTCCGTTCAACCCAAAATGTCCAATGAAAGAATACCTTTCAACAATTAATTTGACCATTCCTGACACACTCTTTTGGTTTTGGCAGTGTTGTATTGTCTTTTCAGACTCATATTTTGATTCAGAGAAGCAAATTTTCCAGTCTAATGAGTGGAATTTTGAGAAAATTGTCTTTGAGAAATATTTGAGCCCTAACCCTAACTAGCAAAACCCCAAGCTAGGGTTAGGGTTTTATTCCCATACAATATAGACAGTTTTTGATGGCATGGCTGTGTTTTAGGGCTGAAAGGATACTTAGGAATATAGTTCTTTCAATGTTTTCTAAACATTTTTTTCTGGCCTATATGGCTGTATACAGTGCTTTGCCCCAAAAAGGAATGGCATCTGAATTGCCAGACAGGCAACAGTTCGAAAGAACCTGATTTAGCTTTCAAACTCTTGCCATGGGCTTTGAAATCACAGGCATATTAAAAAATAGAGCCAAAATGTATTAGTTGCTTCTGACTTTTCGGCCACTTGAGCCTCAACGTACATTCATTTAGCACTCCGTTCAACCCAAAATGTCCAATGAAAGAATACCTTTCAACAATTAATTTGAGCATTCCTGACACACTCTTTTGGTTTTGGCAGTGTTGTATTGTCTTTTCAGACTCAAATTTTGAGTCAGAGAAGCAGATTTTCCAGTCTAATGAGTGGAATTTTGAGAAAATTGTCTTTGAGAAATATTTGAGCCCTAACCCTAACTAGCAAAACCCGAAGCTAGGGTTAGGGTTTTATTCCCATACAGTGTAGACAGTTTTTTATGGCATGGCTGTGTTTTAGGGCTGAAAGGATACTTAGGAATATAGTTCTTTCAATGTTTTCTAAACATTTTTTTCTGACCTATATGGCTGTATACAGTGCTTTGCTCCAAAAAGGAATGGAGTCTGAATTGCCCGACAGGCAACAATTCGAAAGAACCTGATTTAGCTTTCAAACTCCTGCCATGGGCTTTGAAATCACAGGCATATTAACAAATAGAGCTAAAATGTATTAGTTGTTTCGGACTTTTCGGCCACTTGGGCCTCAACGTACATTCATTTAGCACTCCGTTCAACCCAAAATGTCCAATGAAAGAATACCTTTCAACAATTAATTTGACCATTCCTGACACACTCTTTTGGTTTTGGCAGTGTTGTATTGTCTTTTCAGACTCAAATTTTGAGTCAGAGAAGCAGATTTTCCAGTCTAATGAGTGGAATTTTGAGAAAATTGTCTTTGAGAAATATTTGAGCCCTAACCCTAACTAGCAAAACCCGAAGCTCGGGTTAGGGTTTTATTCCCATACAATGTAGACAGTTTTTGATGGCATGGCTGTGTTTTAGGGCTGAAAGGATACTTAGGAATATAGTTCTTTCAATGTTTTCTAAACATTTTTTTCTGACCTATATGGCTGTATACAGTGCTTTGCTCCAAAAAGGAATGGAGTCTGAATTGCCCGACAGGCAACAGTTCGAAAGAACCTGATTTAGCTTTCAAACTCCTGCCATGGGCTTTGAAATCACAGGCATATTAACAAATAGAGCCAAAATGTATTAGTTGTTTCGGACTTTTCGGCCACTTGGGCCTCAACGTACATTCATTTAGCACTCCGTTCAACCCAAAATGTCCAATGAAAGAATACCTTTCAACAATTAATTTGACCATTCCTGACACACTCTTTTGGTTTTGGCAGTGTTTTATTCTCTTTTCAGACTCATATTTTGATTCAGAGAAGCAAATTTTCCAGTCTAATGAGTGGAATTTTGAGAAAATTGTCTTTGAGAAATATTTGAGCCCTAACCCTAACTAGCAAAACCCGAAGCTAGGGTTAGGGTTTTATTCCCATACAATGTAGACAGTTTTTGATGGCATGGCTGTGTTTTAGGGCTGAAAGGATACTTAGGAATATAGTTCTTTCAATGTTTTCTAAACATTTTTTTCTGACCTATATGGCTGTATACAGTGCTTTGCTCCAAAAAGGAATGGCGTCTGAATTGCCCGACAGGCAACAGTTCGAAAGAACCAGATTTAGCTTTCAAACTCTTGCCATGGGCTTTGAAATCACAGGCATATTAACAAATAGAGCCAAAATGTATTAGTTGTTTCGGACTTTTCGGCCACTTGAGCCTCAACGTACGTTCATTTAGCACTCCGTTCAACCCAAAATGTCCAATGAAAGAATACCTTTCAACAATTAATTTGACCATTCCTGACACACTCTTTTGGTTTTGGCAGTGTTGTATTGTCTTTTCAGACTCATATTTTGATTCAGAGAAGCAAATTTTTCAATCTAATGAGTGGAATTTTGAGAAAATTGTCTTTGAGAAATATTTGAGCCCTAACCCTAACTAGCAAAACCCGAAGCTAGGGTTAGGGTTTTATTCCCATATAATGTAGACAGTTTTTGATGGCATGGCTGTGTTTTAGGGCTGAAAGGATACTTAGGAATATAGTTCTTTCAATTTTTTCTAAACATTTTTTTCAGACCTATATGGCTGTATACACTGCTTTGCTCCAAAAAGGAATGGAGTCTGAATTACCCGACAGGCAACAGTTCGAAAGAACCTGATTTAGCTTTCAAACTCTTGCCATGGGCTTTGAAATCACAGGCATATTAACAAATAGAGCCAAAATGTATTAGTTGTTTCGGACTTTTCGGCCACTTGAGCCTCAACGTACATTCATTTAGCACTCCGTTCAACCCAAAATGTCCAATGAAAGCATACCTTTCAACAATTAATTTGACCATTCCTGACACACTCTTTTGGTTTTGGCAGTGTTTTATTCTCTTTTCAGACTCATATTTTGATTCAGAGAAGCAAATTTTCCAGTCTAATGAGTGGAATTTTGAGAAAATTGTCTTTGAGAAATATTTGAGCCCTAACCCTAACTAGCAAAACCCGAAGCTAGGGTTAGGGTTTTATTCCCATACAATGTAGACAGTTTTTGATGGCATGGCTGTGTTTTAGGGCTGAAAGGATACTTAGGAATATAGTTCTTTCAATGTTTTCTAAACATTTTTTTCTGACCTATATGGCTGTATACAGTGCTTTGCTCCAAAAAGGAATGGCGTCTGAATTGCCCGACAGGCAACAGTTCGAAAGAACCTGATTTAGCTTTCAAACTCTTGCCATGGGCTTTGAAATCACAGGCATATTAACAAATAGAGCCAAAATGTATTAGTTGTTTCGGACTTTTCGGCCACTTGAGCCTCAACGTACGTTCATTTAGCACTCCGTTCAACCCAAAATGTCCAATGAAAGAATACCTTTCAACAATTAATTTGACCATTCCTGACACACTCTTTTGGTTTTGGCAGTGTTGTATTGTCTTTTCAGACTCATATTTTGATTCAGAGAAGCAAATTTTTCAATCTAATGAGTGGAATTTTGAGAAAATTGTCTTTGAGAAATATTTGAGCCCTAAACCTAACTAGCAAAACCCGAAGCTAGGGTTAGGGTTTTATTCCCATATAATGTAGACAGTTTTTGATGGCATGGCTGTGTTTTAGGGTTGAAAGGACACTTAGGAATATAGTTCTTTCAATTTTTTCTAAACATTTTTTTCAGACCTATATGGCTGTATAAACTGCTTTGCTCCAAAAAGGAATGGAGTCTGAATTACCCGACAGGCAACAGTTCGAAAGAACCTGATTTAGCTTTCAAACTCTTGCCATGGGCTTTGAAATCACAGGCATATTAACAAATAGAGCCAAAATGTATTAGTTGTTTCGGACTTTTCGGCCACTTGAGCCTCAACGTACATTCATTTAGCACTCCGTTCAACCCAAAATGTCCAATGAAAGAATACCTTTCAACAATTAATTTGACCATTCCTGACACACTCTTTTGGTTTTGGCAGTGTTGTATTGTCTTTTCAGACTCAAATTTTGAGTCAGAGAAGCAGATTTTCCAGTCTAATGAGTGGAATTTTGAGAAAATTGTCTTTGAGAAATATTTGAGCCCTAACCCTAACTAGCAAAACCCGAAGCTAGGGTTAGGGTTTTATTCCCATACAATGTAGACAGTTTTTGATGGCATGGCTGTGTTTCAGGGCTGAAAGGATACTTAGGAATATAGTTCTTTCAATGTTTTCTAAACATTTTTTTCTGACCTATATGGCTGTATACAGTGCTTTGCTCCAAAAAGGAATGGAGTCTGAATTGCCCGACAGGCAACAGTTCGAAAGAACCTGATTTAGCTTTCAAACTCCTGCCATGGGCTTTGAAATCACAGGCATATTAACAAATAGAGCCAAAATGTATTAGTTGTTTCGGACTTTTCGGCCACTTGGGCCTCAACGTACATTCATTTAGCACTCCGTTCAACCCAAAATGTCCAATGAAAGAATACCTTTCAACAATTAATTTGACCATTCCTGACAAACTCTTTTGGTTTTGGCAGTGTTGTATTGTCTTTTCAGGCTCATATTTTGAGTCAGAAAAGCAGATTTTCCAGTCTAATGAGTGGAATTTTGAGAAAATTGTCTTTGAGAAATATTTGAGCCCTAACCCTAACTAGCAAAACCCGAAGCTAGGGTTAGTGTTTTATTCCGATACAATGTAGACAGTTCTTGATGGCATGGCTGTGTTTTAGGGCTGAAAGGATACTTAGGAATATAGTTCTTTCAATGTTTTCTAAACATTTTTTTCTGACCTATATGGCTGTATACAGTGCTTTGCTCCAAAAAGGAATGGCGTCTGAATTGCCCGACAGGCAACAGTTCGAAAGAACCTGATTTAGCTTTCAAACTCTTGCCATGGGCTTTGAAATCACAGGCATATTAACAAATAGAGCCAAAATGTATTGGTTGTTTCGGACTTTTCGGCCACTTGAGCCTCAACGTACATTCATTTAGCACTCCGTTCAACCCAAAATGTCCAATGAAAGAATACCTTTCAACAATTAATTTGACCATTCCTGACACACTCTTTTGGTTTTGGCAGTGTTTTATTCTCTTTTCAGACTCATATTTTGATTCAGAGAAGCAAATTTTCCAGTCTAATGAGTGGAATTTTGAGAAAATTGTCTTTGAGAAATATTTGAGCCCTAACCCTAACTAGCAAAACCCGAAGCTAGGGTTAGGGTTTTATTCCCATACAATGTAGACAGTTTTTGATGGCATGGCTATGTTTTAGGGCTGAAAGGATACTTAGGAATATAGTTCTTTCAATGTTTTCTAAACATTTTTTTCTGACCTATATGGCTGTATACAGTGCTTTGCTCCAAAAAGGAATGGCGTCTGAATTGCCCGACAGGCAACAGTTCGAAAGAACCTGATTTAGCTTTCAAACTCTTGCCATGGGCTTTGAAATCACAGGCATATTAACAAATAGAGCCAAAATGTATTAGTTGTTTCGGACTTTTCGGCCACTTGAGCCTCAACGTACGTTCATTTAGCACTCCGTTCAACCCAAAATGTCCAATGAAAGAATACCTTTCAACAATTAATTTGACCATTCCTGACACACTCTTTTGGTTTTGGCAGTGTTGTATTGTCTTTTCAGACTCATATTTTGATTCAGAGAAGCAAATTTTTCAATCTAATGAGTGGAATTTTGAGAAAATTGTCTTTGAGAAATATTTGAGCCCTAACCCTAACTAGCAAAACCCGAAGCTAGGGTTAGGGTTTTATTCCCATATAATGTAGACAGTTTTTGATGGCATGGCTGTGTTTTAGGGCTGAAAGGATACTTAGGAATATAGTTCTTTCAATGTTTTCTAAACATTTTTTTCTGACCTATATGGCTGTATACAGTGCTTTGCTCCAAAAAGGAATGGAGTCTGAATTACCCGACAGGCAACAGTTCGAAAGAACCTGATTTAGCTTTCAAACTCTTGCCATGGGCTTTGAAATCACAGGCATATTAACAAATAGAGCCAAAATGTTTTAGTTGTTTCGGACTTTTCGGCCACTTGGGCCTCAACGTACATTCATTTAGCACTCCGTTCAACCCAAAATGTCCAATGAAAGAATACCTTTCAACAATTAATTTGACCATTCCTGACACACTCTTTTGGTTTTGGCAGTGTTGTATTGTCTTTTCAGACTCAAATTTTGAGTCAGAGAAGCAGATTTTCCAGTCTAATGAGTGGAATTTTGAGAAAATTGTCTTTGAGAAATATTTGAGCCCTAACCCTAACTAGCAAAACCCGAAGCTAGGGTTAGGGTTTTATTCCCATACAATGTAGACAGTTTTTGATGGCATGGCTGTGTTTTAGGGCTGAAAGGATACTTAGGAATATAGTTCTTTCAATGTTTTCTAAACATTTTTTTCTGACCTATATGGCTGTATACAGTGCTTTGCTCCAAAAAGGAATGGAGTCTGAATTGCCCGACAGGCAACAGTTCGAAAGAACCTGATTTAGCTTTCAAACTCCTGCCATGGGCTTTGAAATCACAGGCATATTAACAAATAGAGCCAAAATGTATTAGTTGTTTCGGACTTTTCGGCCACTTGGGCCTCAACGTACATTCATTTAGCACTCCGTTCAACCCAAAATGTCCAATGAAAGAATACCTTTCAACAATTAATTTGACCATTCCTGACAAACTCTTTTGGTTTTGGCATTGTTGTATTGTCTTTTCAGGCTCATATTTTGAGTCAGAAAAGCAGATTTTCCAGTCTAATGAGTGGAATTTTGAGAAAATTGTCTTTGAGAAATATTTGAGCCCTAACCCTAACTAGCAAAACCCGAAGCTAGGGTTAGTGTTTTATTCCCATACAATGTAGACAGTTCTTGATGGCATGGCTGTGTTTTAGGGCTGAAAGGATACTTAGGAATATAGTTCTTTCAATGTTTTCTAAACATTTTTTTCTGACCTATATGGCTGTATACAGTGCTTTGCTCCAAAAAGGAATGGCGTCTGAATTGCCCGACAGGCAACAGTTCGAAAGAACCTGATTTAGCTTTCAAACTCTTGCCATGGGCTTTGAAATCACAGGCATATTAACAAATAGAGCCAAAATGTATTAGTTGTTTCGGACTTTTCGGCCACTTGAGCCTCAACGTACGTTCATTTAGCACTCCGTTCAACCCAAAATGTCCAATGAAAGAATACCTTTCAACAATTAATTTGACCATTCCTGACACACTCTTTTGGTTTTGGCAGTGTTGTATTGTCTTTTCAGACTCATATTTTGATTCAGAGAAGCAAATTTTTCAATCTAATGAGTGGAATTTTGAGAAAATTGTCTTTGAGAAATATTTGAGCCCTAACCCTAACTAGCAAAACCCGAAGCTAGGGTTAGGGTTTTATTCCCATATAATGTAGACAGTTTTTGATGGCATGGCTGTGTTTTAGGGCTGAAAGGATACTTAGGAATATAGTTCTTTCAATTTTTTCTAAACATTTTTTTCAGACCTATATGGCTGTATACACTGCTTTGCTCCAAAAAGGAATGGAGTCTGAATTACCCGACAGGCAACAGTTCGAAAGAACCTGATTTAGCTTTCAAACTCTTGCCATGGGCTTTGAAATCACAGGCATATTAACAAATAGAGCCAAAATGTATTAGTTGTTTCGGACTTTTCGGCCACTTGAGCCTCAACGTACATTCATTTAGCACTCCGTTCAACCCAAAATGTCCAATGAAAGAATACCTTTCAACAATTAATTTGACCATTCCTGACACACTCTTTTGGTTTTGGCAGTGTTGTATTGTCTTTTCAGACTCAAATTTTGAGTCAGAGAAGCAGATTTTCCAGTCTAATGAGTGGAATTTTGAGAAAATTGTCTTTGAGAAATATTTGAGCCCTAACCCTAACTAGCAAAACCCGAAGCTAGGGTTAGGGTTTTATTCCCATACAATGTAGACAGTTTTTGATGGCATGGCTGTGTTTTAGGGCTGAAAGGATACTGAGGAACATAGTTCTTTCAATGTTTTCTAAACATTTTTTTCTGACCTATATGGCTGTATACAGTGCTTTGCTCCAAAAAGGAATGGCGTCTGAATTGCCCGACAGGCAACAGTTCGAAAGAACCTGATTTAGCTTTCAAACTCTTGCCATGGGCTTTGAAATCACAGGCATATTAACAAATAGAGCCAAAATGTATTAGTTGTTTCGGACTTTTCGGCCACTTGAGCCTCAACGTACATTCATTTAGCACTCCGTTCAACCCAAAATGTCCAATGAAAGAATACCTTTCAACAATTAATTTGACCATTCCTGACACACTCTTTTGGTTTTGGCAGTGTTGTATTGTCTTTTCAGACTCAAATTTTGAGTCAGAGAAGCAGATTTTCCAGTCTAATGAGTGGAATTTTGAGAAAATTGTCTTTGAGAAATATTTGAGCCCTAACCCTAACTAGCAAAACCCGAAGCTAGGGTTAGGGTTTTATTCCCATACAATGTAGACAGTTTTTGATGGCATGGCTGTGTTTTAGGGCTGAAAGGATACTTAGGAATATAGTTCTTTCAATGTTTTCTAAACATTTTTTTCTGACCTATATGGCTGTATACAGTGCTTTGCTCCAAAAAGGAATGGAGTCTGAATTGCCCGACAGGCAACAGTTCGAAAGAACCTGATTTAGCTTTCAAACTCCTGCCATGGGCTTTGAAATCACAGGCATATTAACAAATAGAGCCAAAATGTATTAGTTGTTTCGGACTTTTCGGCCACTTGGGCCTCAACGTACATTCATTTAGCACTCCGTTCAACCCAAAATGTCCAATGAAAGAATACCTTTCAACAATTAATTTGACCATTCCTGACACACTCTTTTGGTTTTGGCAGTGTTGTATTGTCTTTTCAGACTCAAATTTTGAGTCAGAGAAGCAGATTTTCCAGTCTAATGAGTGGAATTTTGAGAAAATTGTCTTTGAGAAATATTTGAGCCCTAACCCTAACTAGCAAAACCCGAAGCTAGGGTTAGGGTTTTATTCCCATATAATGTAGACAGTTTTTGATGGCATGGCTGTGTTTTAGGGCTGAAAGGATACTTAGGAATATAGTTCTTTCAATGTTTTCTAAACATTTTTTTCTGACCTATATGGCTGTATACAGTGCTTTGCTCCAAAAAGGAATGGAGTCTGAATTACCCGACAGGCAACAGTTCGAAAGAACCTGATTTAGCTTTCAAACTCTTGCCATGGGCTTTGAAATCACAGGCATATTAACAAATAGAGCCAAAATGTTTTAGTTGTTTCGGACTTTTCGGCCACTTGGGCCTCAACGTACATTCATTTAGCACTCCGTTCAACCCAAAATGTCCAATGAAAGAATACCTTTCAACAATTAATTTGACCATTCCTGACACACTCTTTTGGTTTTGGCAGTGTTGTATTGTCTTTTCAGACTCAAATTTTGAGTCAGAGAAGCAGATTTTCCAGTCTAATGAGTGGAATTTTGAGAAAATTGTCTTTGAGAAATATTTGAGCCCTAACCCTAACTAGCAAAACCCGAAGCTAGGGTTAGGGTTTTATTCCCATACAATGTAGACAGTTTTTGATGGCATGGCTGTGTTTTAGGGCTGAAAGGATACTGAGGAACATAGTTCTTTCAATGTTTTCTAAACATTTTTTTCTGACCTATATGGCTGTATACAGTGCTTTGCTCCAAAAAGGAATGGCGTCTGAATTGCCCGACAGGCAACAGTTCGAAAGAACCTGATTTAGCTTTCAAACTCTTGCCATGGGCTTTGAAATCACAGGCATATTAACAAATAGAGCCAAAATGTATTAGTTGTTTCGGACTTTTCGGCCACTTGAGCCTCAACGTACGTTCATTTAGCACTCCGTTCAACCCAAAATGTCCAATGAAAGAATACCTTTCAACAATTAATTTGACCATTCCTGACACACTCTTTTGGTTTTGGCAGTGTTGTATTGTCTTTTCAGACTCAAATTTTGAGTCAGAGAAGCAGATTTTCCAGTCTAATGAGTGGAATTTTGAGAAAATTGTCTTTGAGAAATATTTGAGCCCTAACCCTAACTAGCAAAACCCGAAGCTAGGGTTAGGGTTTTATTCCCATACAATGTAGACAGTTTTTGATGGCATGGCTGTGTTTTAGGGCTGAAAGGATACTGAGGAACATAGTTCTTTCAATGTTTTCTAAACATTTTTTTCTGACCTATATGGCTGTATACAGTGCTTTGCTCCAAAAAGGAATGGCGTCTGAATTGCCCGACAGGCAACAGTTCGAAACAACCTGATTTAGCTTTCAAACTCCTGCCATGGGCTTTGAAATCACAGGCATATTAACAAATAGAGCCAAAATGTATTAGTTGTTTCGGACTTTTCGGCCACTTGGGCCTCAACGTACATTCATTTAGCACTCCGTTCAACCCAAAATGTCCAATGAAAGAATACCTTTCAACAATTAATTTGACCATTCCTGACACACTCTTTTGGTTTTGGCAGTGTTGTATTGTCTTTTCAGACTCAAATTTTGAGTCAGAGAAGCAGATTTTCCAGTCTAATGAGTGGAATTTTGAGAAAATTGTCTTTGAGAAATATTTGAGCCCTAACCCTAACTAGCAAAACCCGAAGCTAGGGTTAGGGTTTTATTCCCATACAATGTAGACAGTTTTTGATGGCATGGCTGTGTTTTAGGGCTGAAAGGATACTTAGGAATATAGTTCTTTCAATGTTTTCTAAACATTTTTTTCTGACCTATATGGCTGTATACAGTGCTTTGCTCCAAAAAGGAATGGAGTCTGAATTGCCCGACAGGCAACAGTTCGAAAGAACCTGATTTAGCTTTCAAACTCCTGCCATGGGCTTTGAAATCACAGGCATATTAACAAATAGAGCCAAAATGTATTAGTTGTTTCGGACTTTTTGGCCACTTGGGCCTCAACGTACATTCATTTAGCACTCCGTTCAACCCAAAATGTCCAATGAAAGAATACCTTTCAACAATTAATTTGACCATTCCTGACAAACTCTTTTGGTTTTGGCAGTGTTGTATTGTCTTTTCAGGCTCATATTTTGAGTCAGAAAAGCAGATTTTCCAGTCTAATGAGTGGAATTTTGAGAAAATTGTCTTTGAGAAATATTTGAGCCCTAACCCTAACTAGCAAAACCCGAAGCTAGGGTTAGTGTTTTATTCCCATACAATGTAGACAGTTCTTGATGGCATGGCTGTGTTTTAGGGCTGAAAGGATACTTAGGAATATAGTTCTTTCAATGTTTTCTAAACATTTTTTTCTGACCTATATGGCTGTATACAGTGCTTTGCTCCAAAAAGGAATGGCGTCTGAATTGCCCGACAGGCAACAGTTCGAAAGAACCTGATTTAGCTTTCAAACTCTTGCCATGGGCTTTGAAATCACAGGCATATTAACAAATAGAGCCAAAATGTATTAGTTGTTTCGGACTTTTCGGCCACTTGAGCCTCAACGTACATTCATTTAGCACTCCGTTCAACCCAAAATGTCCAATGAAAGAATACCTTTCAACAATTAATTTGACCATTCCTGACACACTCTTTTGGTTTTGGCAGTGTTGTATTGTCTTTTCAGACTCAAATTTTGAGTCAGAGAAGCAGATTTTCCAGTCTAATGAGTGGAATTTTGAGAAAATTGTCTTTGAGAAATATTTGAGCCCTAACCCTAACTAGCAAAACCCGAAGCTAGGGTTAGGGTTTTATTCCCATACAATGTAGACAGTTTTTGATGGCATGGCTGTGTTTTAGGGCTGAAAGGATACTGAGGAACATAGTTCTTTCAATGTTTTCTAAACATTTTTTTCTGACCTATATGGCTGTATACAGTGCTTTGCTCCAAAAAGGAATGGCGTCTGAATTGCCCGACAGGCAACAGTTCGAAAGAACCTGATTTAGCTTTCAAACTCTTGCCATGGGCTTTAAAATCACAGGCATATTAACAAATAGAGCCAAAATGTATTAGTTGTTTCGGACTTTTCGGCCACTTGAGCCTCAACGTACATTCATTTAGCACTCCGTTCAACCCAAAATGTCCAATGAAAGAATACCTTTCAACAATTAATTTGACCATTCCTGACACACTCTTTTGGTTTTGGCAGTGTTGTATTGTCTTTTCAGACTCAAATTTTGAGTCAGAGAAGCAGATTTTCCAGTCTAATGAGTGGAATTTTGAGAAAATTGTCTTTGAGAAATATTTGAGCCCTAACCCTAACTAGCAAAACCCGAAGCTAGGGTTAGGGTTTTATTCCCATACAATGTAGACAGTTTTTGATGGCATGGCTTTGTTTTAGGGCTGAAAGGATACTTAGGAATATAGTTCTTTCAATGTTTTCTAAACATTTTTTTCTGACCTATATGGCTGTATACAGTGCTTTGCTCCAAAAAGGAATGGAGTCTGAATTGCCCGACAGGCAACAGTTCGAAAGAACCTGATTTAGCTTTCAAACTCCTGCCATGGGCTTTGAAATCACAGGCATATTAACAAATAGAGCCAAAATGTATTAGTTGTTTCGGACTTTTCGGCCACTTGGGCCTCAACGTACATTCATTTAGCACTCCGTTCAACCCAAAATGTCCAATGAAAGAATACCTTTCAACAATTAATTTGACCATTCCTGACACACTCTTTTGGTTTTGGCAGTGTTGTATTGTCTTTTCAGACTCAAATTTTGATTCAGAGAAGCAGATTTTCCAGTCTAATGAGTGGAATTTTGAGAAAATTGTCTTTGAGAAATATTTGAGCCCTAACCCTAACTAGCAAAACCCGAAGCTAGGGTTAGGGTTTTATTCCCATACAATGTAGACAGTTTTTGATGGCATGGCTGTGTTTTAGGGCTGAAAGGATACTTAGGAATATAGTTCTTTCAATGTTTTCTAAACATTTTTTTCTGACCTATATGGCTGTATACAGTGCTTTGCTCCAAAAAGGAATGGAGTCTGAATTGCCCGACAGGCAACAGTTCGAAAGAACCTGATTTAGCTTTCAAACTCCTGCCATGGGCTTTGAAATCACAGGCATATTAACAAATAGAGCCAAAATGTATTAGTTGTTTCGGACTTTTCAGCCACTTGGGCCTCAACGTACATTCATTTAGCACTCCGTTCAACCCAAAATGTCCAATGAAAGAATACCTTTCAACAATTAATTTGACCATTCCTGACAAACTCTTTTGGTTTTGGCATTGTTGTATTGTCTTTTCAGGCTCATATTTTGAGTCAGAAAAGCAGATTTTCCAGTCTAATGAGTGGAATTTTGAGAAAATTGTCTTTGAGAAATATTTGAGCCCTAACCCTAACTAGCAAAACCCGAAGCTAGGGTTAGTGTTTTATTCCCATACAATGTAGACAGTTCTTGATGGCATGGCTGTGTTTTAGGGCTGAAAGGATACTTAGGAATATAGTTCTTTCAATGTTTTCTAAACATTTTTTTCTGACCTATATGGCTGTATACAGTGCTTTGCTCCAAAAAGGAATGGCGTCTGAATTGCCCGACAGGCAACAGTTCGAAAGAACCTGATTTAGCTTTCAAACTCTTGCCATGGGCTTTGAAATCACAGGCATATTAACAAATAGAGCCAAAATGTATTAGTTGTTTCGGACTTTTCGGCCACTTGAGCCTCAACGTACGTTCATTTAGCACTCCGTTCAACCCAAAATGTCCAATGAAAGAATACCTTTCAACAATTAATTTGACCATTCCTGACACACTCTTTTGGTTTTGGCAGTGTTGTATTGTCTTTTCAGACTCATATTTTGATTCAGAGAAGCAAATTTTTCAATCTAATGAGTGGAATTTTGAGAAAATTGTCTTTGAGAAATATTTGAGCCCTAACCCTAACTAGCAAAACCCGAAGCTAGGGTTAGGGTTTTATTCCCATATAATGTAGACAGTTTTTGATGGCATGGCTGTGTTTTAGGGCTGAAAGGATACTTAGGAATATAGTTCTTTCAATTTTTTCTAAACATTTTTTTCAGACCTATATGGCTGTATACACTGCTTTGCTCCAAAAAGGAATGGAGTCTGAATTACCCGACAGGCAACAATTCGAAAGAACCTGATTTAGCTTTCAAACTCTTGCCATGGGCTTTGAAATCACAGGCATATTAACAAATAGAGCCAAAATGTATTAGTTGTTTCGGACTTTTCGGCCACTTGAGCCTCAACGTACATTCATTTAGCACTCCGTTCAACCCAAAATGTCCAATGAAAGAATACCTTTCAACAATTAATTTGACCATTCCTGACACACTCTTTTGGTTTTGGCAGTGTTGTATTGTCTTTTCAGACTCAAATTTTGAGTCAGAGAAGCAGATTTTCCAGTCTAATGAGTGGAATTTTGAGAAAATTGTCTTTGAGAAATATTTGAGCCCTAACCCTAACTAGCAAAACCCGAAGCTAGGGTTAGGGTTTTATTCCCATACAATGTAGACAGTTTTTGATGGCATGGCTGTGTTTTAGGGCTGAAAGGATACTGAGGAACATAGTTCTTTCAATGTTTTCTAAACATTTTTTTCTGACCTATATGGCTGTATACAGTGCTTTGCTCCAAAAAGGAATGGCGTCTGAATTGCCCGACAGGCAACAGTTCGAAAGAACCTGATTTAGCTTTCAAACTCTTGCCATGGGCTTTGAAATCACAGGCATATTAACAAATAGAGCCAAAATGTATTAGTTGTTTCGGACTTTTCGGCCACTTGAGCCTCAACGTACATTCATTTAGCACTCCGTTCAACCCAAAATGTCCAATGAAAGAATACCTTTCAACAATTAATTTGACCATTCCTGACACACTCTTTTGGTTTTGGCAGTGTTGTATTGTCTTTTCAGACTCAAATTTTGAGTCAGAGAAGCAGATTTTCCAGTCTAATGAGTGGAATTTTGAGAAAATTGTCTTTGAGAAATATTTGAGCCCTAACCCTAACTAGCAAAACCCGAAGCTAGGGTTAGGGTTTTATTCCCATACAATGTAGACAGTTTTTGATGGCATGGCTGTGTTTTAGGGCTGAAAGGATACTTAGGAATATAGTTCTTTCAATGTTTTCTAAACATTTTTTTCTGACCTATATGGCTGTATACAGTGCTTTGCTCCAAAAAGGAATGGAGTCTGAATTGCCCGACAGGCAACAGTTCGAAAGAACCTGATTTAGCTTTCAAACTCCTGCCATGGGCTTTGAAATCACAGGCATATTAACAAATAGAGCCAAAATGTATTAGTTGTTTCGGACTTTTCGGCCACTTGGGCCTCAACGTACATTCATTTAGCACTCCGTTCAACCCAAAATGTCCAATGAAAGAATACCTTTCAACAATTAATTTGACCATTCCTGACACACTCTTTTGGTTTTGGCAGTGTTGTATTGTCTTTTCAGACTCAAATTTTGAGTCAGAGAAGCAGATTTTCCAGTCTAATGAGTGGAATTTTGAGAAAATTGTCTTTGAGAAATATTTGAGCCCTAACCCTAACTAGCAAAACCCGAAGCTAGGGTTAGGGTTTTATTCCCATACAATGTAGACAGTTTTTGATGGCATGGCTGTGTTTTAGGGCTGAAAGGATACTTAGGAATATAGTTCTTTCAATGTTTTCTAAACATTTTTTTCTGACCTATATGGCTGTATACAGTGCTTTGCTCCAAAAAGGAATGGAGTCTGAATTGCCCGACAGGCAACAGTTCGAAAGAACCTGATTTAGCTTTCAAACTCCTGCCATGGGCTTTGAAATCACAGGCATATTAACAAATAGAGCCAAAATGTATTAGTTGTTTCGGACTTTTCGGCCACTTGGGCCTCAACGTACATTCATTTAGCACTCCGTTCAACCCAAAATGTCCAATGAAAGAATACCTTTCAACAATTAATTTGACCATTCCTGACAAACTCTTTTGGTTTTGGCAGTGTTGTATTGTCTTTTCAGGCTCATATTTTGAGTCAGAAAAGCAGATTTTCCAGTCTAATGAGTGGAATTTTGAGAAAATTGTCTTTGAGAAATATTTGAGCCCTAACCCTAACTAGCAAAACCCGAAGCTAGGGTTAGTGTTTTATTCCCATACAATGTAGACAGTTCTTGATGGCATGGCTGTGTTTTAGGGCTGAAAGGATACTTAGGAATATAGTTCTTTCAATGTTTTCTAAACATTTTTTTCTGACCTATATGGCTGTATACACTGCTTTACTCCAAAAAGGAATGGAGTCTGAATTGCCCGACAGGCAACAGTTCGAAAGAACCTGATTTAGCTTTCAAACTCTTGCCATGGGCTTTGAAATCACAGGCATATTAACAAATAGAGCCAAAATGTATTAGTTGTTTCGGACTTTTCGGCCACTTGAGCCTCAACGTACATTCATTTAGTACTCCGTTCAACCCAAAATGTCCAATGAAAGAATACCTTTCAACAGTTAATTTGACCATTCCTGACACACTCTTTTGGTTTTGGCAGTGTTGTATTGTCTTTTCAGACTCATATTTTGATTCAGAGAAGCAAATTTTCCAGTCTAATGAGTGGAATTTTGAGGAAATTGTCTTTGAGAAATATTTGAGCCCTAACCCTAACTAGCAAAACCCGAAGCTAGGGTTAGGGTTTTATTCCCATACAATGTAGACAGTTTTTGATGGCATGGCTGTGTTTTAGGGCTGAAAGGATACTGAGGAATATAGTTCTTTCAATGTTTTCTAAACATTTTTTTCTGACCTATATGGCTGTATACAGTGCTTTGACCCAAAAAGGAATGGCGTCTGAATTGCCCGACAGGCAACAGTTCGAAAGAACCTGATTTAGCTTTCAAACTCTTGCCATGGGCTTTGAAATCACAGGCATATTAACAAATAGAGCCAAAATGTATTAGTTGTTTCGGACTTTTCGGCCACTTGAGCCTCAACGTACATTCATTTAGCACTCCGTTCAACCCAAAATGTCCAATGAAAGAATACCTTTCAACAATTAATTTGAGCATTCCTGACACACTCTTTTGGTTTTGGCAGTGTTGTATTGTCTTTTCAGATTCATATTTTGATTCAGAGAAGCACATTTTTCAGTCTAATGAGTGGAATTTTGAGAAAATTGACTTGGAGAAATATTTGAGCCCTAACCCTAACTAGCAAAACCCAAAGCTAGGGTTAGGGTTTTATTCCCATACAATGTAGACAGTTTTTGATGGCATGGCTGTGTTTTAGGGCTGAAAGGATACTGAGGAATATAGTTCTTTCAATGTTTTCTAAACATTTTTTTCTGGCCTATATGGCTGTATACACTGCTTTACTCCAAAAAGGAATGGCGTCTGAATTGCCCGACAGGCAACAGTTCGAAAGAACCTGATTTAGCTTTCATACTCTTGCCATGGGCTTTGAAATCACAGGCATATTAACAAATAGAGCCAAAATGTATTAGTTGTTTCGGACTTTTCGGCCACTTGAGCCTCAACGTACATTCATTTAGCACTCCGTTCAACCCAAAATGTCCAATGAAAGAATACCTTTCAACATTTAATTTGACCATTACTGACACACTCTTTTGGTTTTGGCAGTGTTGTATTGTCTTTTCAGATTCATATTTTGATTCAGAGAAGCACATTTTTCAGTCTAATGAGTGGAATTTTGAGAAAATTGACTTTGAGAAATATTTGAGCCCTAACCCTAACTAGCAAAACCCAAAGCTAGGGTTAGGGTTTTATTCCCATACAATGTAGACAGTTTTTGATGGCATGGCTGTGTTTTAGGGCTGAAAGGATACTGAGGAATATAGTTCTTTCAATGTTTTCTAAACATTTTTTTCTGGCCTATATGGCTGTATACACTGCTTTACTCCTAAAAGGAATGGCGTCTGAATTGCCCGACAGGCAACAGTTCGAAAGAACCTGATTTAGCTTTCATACTCTTGCCATGGGCTTTGAAATCACAGGCATATTAACAAATAGAGCCAAAATGTATTAGTTGTTTCGGACTTTTCGGCCACTTGAGCCTCAACGTACATTCATTTAGCAATCCGTTCAACCCAAAATGTCCAATGAAAGAATACCTTTCAACATTTAATTTGACCATTACTGACACACTCTTTTGGTTTTGGCAGTGTTTTATTCTCTTTTCAGACTCAAATTTTGAGTCAGAGAAGCAGATTTTCCAGTCTAATGAGTGGAATTTTGAGAAAATTGTCTTTGAGAAATATTTGAGCCCTAACCCTAACTAGCAAAACCCGAAGCTAGGGTTAGGGTTTTATTCCCATATAAAGTAGAAAGTTTTTGATGGCATGGCTGTGTTTTAGGGCTGAAAGGATACTTAGGAATATAGTTCTTTCAATGTTTTCTAAACATTTTTTTCAGACCTACATGGCTGTATACACTGCTTTACTCCAAAAAGGAATGGAGTCTGAATTGCCCGACAGGCAACAGTTCGAAAGAACCTGATTTAGCTTTCATACTCTTGCCATGGGCTTTGAAATCACAGGCATATTAACAAATAGAGCCAAAATGTATTAGTTGTTTCGGACTTTTCGGCCACTTGAGCCTCAACGTACATTCATTTAGTACTCCGTTCATCCCAAAATGTCCAATGAAAGAATACCTTTCAACAATTAATTTGACCATTCCTGACACACTCTTTTGGTTTTGGCAGTGTTTTATTCTCTTTTCAGACTCAAATTTTGAGTCAGAGAAGCAGATTTTCCAGTCTAATGAGTGGAATTTTGAGAAAATTGTCTTTGAGAAATATTTAAGCCCTAACCCTAACTAGCAAAACCCGAAGCTAGGGTTAGGGTTTTATTCCCATAAAATGTAGACAGTTTTTGATGGCATGGCTGTGTTTTAGGGCTGAAAGGATACTGAGGAATATAGTTCTTTCAATGTTTTCTAAACATTTTTTTCTGACCTATTTGGCTGTATACAGTGCTTTGCCCCAAAAAGGAATGGCGTCTGAATTGCCCGACAGGCAACAGTTCGAAAGAACCTGATTTAGCTTTCAAACTCTTGCCATGGGCTTTGAAATCACAGGCATATTAACAAATAGAGCCAAAATGTATTAGTTGTTTCGGACTTTTCGGCCACTTGAGCCTCAACGTACATTCATTTAGCACTCCGTTCAACCCAAAATGTCCAATGAAAGAATACCTTTCAACAATTAATTTGAGCATTCCTGACACACTCTTTTGGTTTTGGCAGTGTTGTATTGTCTTTTCAGACTCATATTTTGATTCAGAGAAGCAAATTTTTCAGTCTAATGAGTGGAATTTTGAGAAAATTGACTTTGAGAAATATTTGAGCCCTAACCCTAACTAGCAAAACCCAAAGCTAGGGTTAGGGTTTTATTCCCATACAATGTAGACAGTTTTTGATGGCATGGCTGTGTTTTAGGGCTGAAAGGATACTGAGGAATATAGTTCTTTCAATGTTTTCTAAACATTTTTTTCTGGCCTATATGGCTGTATACACTGCTTTGCCCCAAAAAGGAATGGCGTCTGAATTGCCCGACAGGCAACAGTTCGATAGAACCTGATTTAGCTTTCAAACTCTTGCCATGGGCTTTGAAATCACAGGCATATTAACAAATAGAGCCAAAATGTATTAGTTGTTTTGGACTTTTCAGCCACTTCAGCCTCAACGTACATTCATTTAGCACTCCGTTCAACCCAAAATGTCCAATGAAAGAATACCTTTCAACAATTAATTTGACCATTCCTGACACACTCTTTTGGTTTTGGCAGTGTTGTATTGTGTTTTCAGACTCATATTTTGATTCAGAGAAGCAAATTTTCCAGTCTAATGAGTGGAATTTTGAGGAAATTGTCTTTGAGAAATATTTGAGCCCTAACCCTAACTAGCAAAACCCGAAGCTAGGGTTAGGGTTTTATTCCCATACAATGTAGACAGTTTTTGATGGCATGGCTGTGTTTTAGGGCTGAAAGGATACTTAGGAATATAGTTCTTTCAATGTTTTCTAAACATTTTTTTCTGACCTATATGTCTGTATACAGTGCTTTGCTCCAAAAAGGAATGGCGTCTGAATTGCCCGACAGGCAACAGTTCGAAAGAACCTGATTTAGCTTTCAAACTCTTGCCATGGGCTTTGAAATCACAGGCATATTAACAAATAGAGCCAAAATGTATTAGTTGTTTCGGACTTTTTGGCCACTTGAGCCTCAACGTACATTCATTTAGCACTCCGTTCAACCCAAAATGTCCAATGAAAGAATACCTTTCAACAATTAATTTGAGCATTCCTGACACACTCTTTTGGTTTTGGCAGTGTTGTATTGTGTTTTCAGACTCATATTTTGATTCAGAGAAGCAAATTGTCCAGTCTAATGAGTGGAATTTTGAGGAAATTGTCTTTGAGAAATATTTGAGCCCTAACCCTAACTAGCAAAACCCGAAGCTAGGGTTAGGGTTTTATTCCCATACAATGTAGACAGTTTTTGATGGCATGGCTGTGTTTTAGGGCTGAAAGGATACTGAGGAATATAGTTCTTTCAATGTTTTCTAAACATTTTTTTCTGACCTATATGTCTGTATACAGTTCTTTGCTCCAAAAAGGAATGGCGTCTGAATTGCCCGACAGGCAACAGTTCGAAAGAACCTGATTTAGCTTTCAAACTCTTGCCATGGGCTTTGAAATCACAGGCATATTAACAAATAGAGCCAAAATGTATTAGTTGTTTCGGACTTTTCGGCCACTTGAGCCTCAACGTACATTCATTTAGCACTCCGTTCAACCCAAAATGTCCAATGAAAGAATACCTTTCAACAATTAATTTGACCATTCCTGACACACTCTTTTGGTTTTGGCAGTGTTTTATTCTCTTTTCAGACTCAAATTTTGAGTCAGAGAAGCAGATTTTCCAGTCTAATGAGTGGAATTTTGAGAAAATTGTCTTTGAGAAATATTTGAGCCCTAACCCTAACTAGCAAAACCCGAAGCTAGGGTTAGGGTTTTATTCCCATATAATGTAGACAGTTTTTGATGGCATGGCTGTGTTTTAGGGCTGAAAGGATACTGAGGAATATAGTTCTTTCAATGTTTTCTAAACATTTTTTTCAGACCTATATGGCTGTATACACTGCTTTACTCCAAAAAGGAATGGAGTCTTAATTGCCCGACAGGCAACAGTTCGAAAGAACCTGATTTAGCTTTCATACTCTTGCCATGGGCTTTGAAATCACAGGCATATTAACAAATAGAGCCAAAATGTATTAGTTGTTTCGGACTTTTCGGCCACTTGAGCCTCAACGTACATTCATTTAGCACTCCGTTCAACCCAAAATGTCCAATGAAAGAATACCTTTCAACAATTAATTTGACCATTCCTGACACACTCTTTTGGTTTTGGCAGTGTTTTATTCTCTTTTCAGACTCAAATTTTGAGTCAGAGAAGCAGATTTTCCAGTCTAATGAGTGGAATTTTGAGAAAATTGTCTTTGAGAAATATTTAAGCCCTAACCCTAACTAGCAAAACCCGAAGCTAGGGTTAGGGTTTTATTCCCATACAATGTAGACAGTTTTTGATGGCATGGCTGTGTTTTAGGGCTGAAAGGATACTGAGGAATATAGTTCTTTCAATGTTTTCTAAACATTTTTTTCTGACCTATATGTCTGTATACAGTGCTTTGCTCCAAAAAGGAATGGCGTCTGAATTGCCCGACAGGCAACAGTTCGAAAGAACATGATTTAGCTTTCAATCTCTTGCCATGGGCTTTGAAATCACAGGCATATTAACAAATAGAGCCAAAATGTATTAGTTGTTTCGGACTTTTCGGCCACTTGAGCCTCAACGTACATTCATTTAGCACTCCGTTCAACCCAAACTGTCCAATGAAAGAATACCTTTCAACAATTAATTTGACCATTACTGACACACTCTTTTGGTTTTGGCAGTGTTGTATTGTCTTTTCAGACTCATATTTTGATTCAGAGAAGCAGATTTTCCAGTCTAATGAGTGGAATTTTGAGAAAATTGTCTTTGAGAAATATTTGAGCCCTAACCCAAACTAGCAAAACCCGAAGCTAGGGTTAGGGTTTTATTCCCATATAATGTAGACAGTTTTTGATGGCATGGCTGTGTTTTAGGGCTGAAAGGATACTTAGGAATATAGTTCTTTCAATGTTTTCTAAACATTTTTTTCAGACCTATATGGCTGTATACAGTGCTTTGCTCCAAAAAGGAATGGCGTCTGAATTGCCCGACAGGCAACAGTTCGAAAGAACCTGATTTAGCTTTCAGTCTCTTGCTATGGGCTTTGAAATCACAGGCATATTAACAAATAGAGCCAAAATGTATTAGTTGTTTCGGACTTTTCGGCCACTTGAGCCTCAACGTACATTCATTTAGCACTCCGTTCAACCCAAAATGTCCAATGAAAGAATACCTTTCAACAATTAATTTGAGCATTCCTGACACACTCTTTTGGTTTTGGCAGTGTTGTATTGTCTTTTCAGACTCAAATTTTGAGTCAGAGAAGCAGATTTTCCAGTCTAATGAGTGGAATTTTGAGAAAATTGTCTTTGAGAAATATTTGAGCCCTAACCCTAACTAGCAAAACCCGAAGCTAGGGTTAGGGTTTTATTCCCATATAATGTAGACAGTTTTTGATGGCATGGCTGTGTTTTAGGGCTGAAAGGATACTTAGGAATATAGTTCTTTCAATGTTTTCTAAACATTTTTTTCTGACCTATATGTCTGTATACAGTGCTTTGCTCCAAAAAGGAATGGCGTCTGAATTGCCCGACAGGCAACAGTTCGAAAGAACCTGATTTAGCTTTCAAACTCTTGCCATGGGCTTTGAAATCACAGGCATATTAACAAATAGAGCCAAAATGTATTAGTTGTTTCGGACTTTTCGGCCACTTGTGCCTCAACGTACATTCATTTAGCACTCCGTTCAACCCAAAATGTCCAATGAAAGAATACCTTTCAACAATTAATTTGACCATTCCTGACACACTCTTTTGGTTTTGGCAGTGTTGTATTGTCTTTTCAGACTCATATTTTGATTCAGAGAAGCAAGTTTTCCAGTCTAATGAGTGGAATTTTGAGAAAATTGTCTTTGAGAAATATTTGAGCCCTAACCCTAACTAGCAAAACCCAAAGCTAGGGTTAGGGTTTTATTCCCATACAATGTAGACAGTTTTTGATGGCATGGCTGTGTTTTAGGGCTGAAAGGATACTTAGGAATATAGTTCTTTCAATGTTTTCTAAACATTTTTTTCTGACCTATATGTCTGTATACAGTGCTTTGCTCCAAAAAGGAATGGCGTCTGAATTGCCCGACAGGCAACAGTTCGAAAGAACCTGATTTAGCTTTCAAACTCTTGCCATGGGCTTTGAAATCACAGGCATATTAACAAATAGAGCCAAAATGTATTAGTTGTTTCGGACTTTTCGGCCACTTGAGCCTCAACGTACATTCATTTAGCACTCCGTTCAACCCAAAATGTCCAATGAAAGAATACCTTTCAACAATTAATTTGAGCATTCCTGACACACTCTTTTGGTTTTGGCAGTGTTGTATTGTCTTTTCAGACTCATATTTTGATTCAGAGAAGCAAATTTTCCAGTCTAATGAGTGGAATTTTGAGAAAATTGTCTTTGAGAAATATTTGAGCCCTAACCCTAACTAGCAAAACCCGAAGCTAGGGTTAGGGTTTTATTCCCATACAATGTAGACAGTTTTTGATGGCATGGCTGTGTTTTAGGGCTGAAAGGATACTGAGGAATATAGTTCTTTCAATGTTTTCTAAACATTTTTTTCTGACCTATATGTCTGTATACAGTGCTTTGCCCCAAAAAGGAATGGCGTCTGAATTGCCCGACAGGCAACAGTTTGAAAGAACCTGATTTAGCTTTCAGTCTCTTGCTATGGGCTTTGAAATCACAGGCATATTAACAAATAGAGCCAAAATGTATTAGTTGTTTCGGACTTTTCGGCCACTTGAGCCTCAACGTACATTCATTTAGCACTCCGTTCAACCCAAAATGTCCAATGAAAGAATACCTTTCAACAATTAATTTGAGCATTCCTGACACACTCTTTTGGTTTTGGCAGTGTTGTATTGTCTTTTCAGACTCATATTTTGATTCAGAGAAGCACATTTTTCAGTCTAATGAGTGGAATTTTGAGAAAATTGACTTTGAGAAATATTTGAGCCCTAACCCTAACTAGCAAAACCCAAAGCTAGGGTTAGGGTTTTATTCCCATACAATGTAGACAGTTTTTGATGGCATGGCTGTGTTTTAGGGCTGAAAGGATACTTAGGAATATAGTTCTTTCAATGTTTTCTAAACATTTTTTTCTGGCCTATATGGCTGTATACACTGCTTTGCCCCAAAAAGGAATGGCGTCTGAATTGCCCGACAGGCAACAGTTCGATAGAACCTGATTTAGCTTTCAAACTCTTGCCATGGGCTTTGAAATCACAGGCATATTAACAAATAGAGCCAAAATGTATTAGTTGTTTCGGACTTTTCGGCCACTTGAGCCTCAACGTACATTCATTTAGCACTCCGTTCAACCCAAAATGTCCAATGAAAGAATACCTTTCAACAATTAATTTGAGCATTCCTGACACACTCTTTTGGTTTTGGCAGTGTTGTATTGTCTTTTCAGACTCATATTTTGATTCAGAGAAGCAAGTTTTCCAGTCTAATGAGTGGAATTTTGAGAAAATTGTCTTTGAGAAATATTTGAGCCCTAACCCTAACTAGCAAAACCCGAAGCTAGGGTTAGGGTTTTATTCCCATACAATGTAGACAGTTTTTGATGGCATGGCTGTGTTTTAGGGCTGAAAGGATACTGAGGAATATAGTTCTTTCAATGTTTTCTAAACATTTTTTTCTGACCTATATGTCTGTATACAGTTCTTTGCTCCAAAAAGGAATGGCGTCTGAATTGCCCGACAGGCAACAGTTCGAAAGAACCTGATTTAGCTTTCAAACTCTTGCCATGGGCTTTGAAATCACAGGCATATTAACAAATAGAGCCAAAATGTATTAGTTGTTTCGGACTTTTCGGCCACTTGAGCCTCAACGTACATTCATTTAGTACTCCGTTCAACCCAAAATGTCCAATGAAAGAATACCTTTCAACAATTAATTTGACCATTCCTGACACACTCTTTTGGTTTTGGCAGTGTTTTATTCTCTTTTCAGACTCATATTTTGATTCAGAGAAGCAAATTTTCCAGTCTAATGAGTGGAATTTTGAGGAAATTGTCTTTGAGAAATATTTGAGCCCTAACCCTAACTAGCAAAACCCGAAGCTAGGGTTAGGGTTTTATTCCCATACAATGTAGACAGTTTTTGATGGCATGGCTGTGTTTTAGGGCTGAAAGGATACTGAGGAATATAGTTCTTTCAATGTTTTCTAAACATTTTTTTCTGACCTATATGTCTGTATACAGTGCTTTGACCCAAAAAGGAATGGCGTCTGAATTGCCCGACAGGCAACAGTTCGAAAGAACCTGATTTAGCTTTCAAACTCTTGCCATGGGCTTTGAAATCACAGGCATATTAACAAATAGAGCCAAAATGTATTAGTTGTTTCGGACTTTTCGGCCACTTGAGCCTCAACGTACATTCATTTAGCACTCCGTTCAACCCAAAATGTCCAATGAAAGAATACCTTTCAACAATTAATTTGACCATTCCTGACACACTCTTTTGGTTTTGGCAGTGTTGTATTGTCTTTTCAGACTCATATTTTGATTCAGAGAAGCAAATTTTTCAGTCTAATGAGTGGAATTTTGAGAAAATTGACTTTGAGAAATATTTGAGCCCTAACCCTAACTAGCAAAACCCAAAGCTAGGGTTAGGATTTTATTCCCATACAATGTAGACAGTTTTTGATGGCATGGCTGTGTTTTAGGGCTGAAAGGATACTGAGGAATATAGTTCTTTCAATGTTTTCTAAACATTTTTTTCTGGCCTATATGGCTGTATACACTGCTTTACTCCAAAAAGGAATGGAGTCTGAATTGCCTGACAGGCAACAGTTCGAAAGAACCTGATTTAGCTTTCATACTCTTGCCATGGGCTTTGAAATCACAGGCATATTAACAAATAGAGCCAAAATGTTTTAGTTGTTTCGGACTTTTCGGCCACTTGAGCCTCAACGTACATTCATTTAGCACTCCGTTCAACCCAAAATGTCCAATGAAAGAATACCTTTCAACAATTAATTTGAGCATTCCTGACACACTCTTTTGGTTTTGGCAGTGTTGTATTGTCTTTTCAGACTCATATTTTGATTCAGAGAAGCAAATTTTCGAGTCTAATGAGTGGTATTTTGAGGAAATTGTGTTTGAGAAATATTTGAGCCCTAACCCTAACTAGCAAAACCCGAAGCTAGGGTTAGGGTTTTATTCCCATACAATGTAGACAGTTTTTGATGGCATGGCTGTGTTTTAGGGCTGAAAGGATACTGAGGAATATAGTTCTTTCAATGTTTTCTAAACATTTTTTTCTGACCTATATGTCTGTATACAGTGCTTTGCTCCAAAAAGGAATGGCGTCTGAATTGCCCGACAGGCAACAGTTCGAAAGAACCTGATTTAGCTTTCAAACTCTTGCCATGGGCTTTGAAATCACAGGCATATTAACAAATAGAGCCAAAATGTATTAGTTGTTTCGGACTTTTCGGCCACTTGAGCCTCAACGTACATTCATTTAGTACTCCGTTCAACCCAAAATGTCCAAGGAAAGAATACCTTTCAACAATTAATTTGACCATTCCTGACACACTCTTTTGGTTTTGGCAGTGTTGTATTGTCTTTTCAGACTCATATTTTGATTCAGAGAAGCAAATTTTCCAGTCTAATGAGTGGAATTTTGAGGAAATTGTCTTTGAGAAATATTTGAGCCCTAACCCTAACTAGCAAAACCCGAAGCTAGGGTTAGGGTTTTATTCCCATACAATGTAGACAGTTTTTGATGGCATGGCTGTGTTTTAGGGCTGAAAGGATACTGAGGAATATAGTTCTTTCAATGTTTTCTAAACATTTTTTTCTGACCTATATGTCTGTATACAGTGCTTTGACCCAAAAAGGAATGGCGTCTGAATTGCCCGACAGGCAACAGTTCGAAAGAACCTGATTTAGCTTTCAAACTCTAGCCATGGGCTTTGAAATCACAGGCATATTAACAAATAGAGCCAAAATGTATTAGTTGTTTCGGACTTTTCGGCCACTTGAGCCTCAACGTACATTCATTTAGCAGTCCGTTCAACCCAAAATGTCCAATGAAAGAATACCTTTCAACAATTAATTTGACCATTCCTGACACACTCTTTTGGTTTTGGCAGTGTTGTATTGTCTTTTCAGACTCAAATTTTGAGTCAGAGAAGCAGATTTTCCAGTCTAATGAGTGGAATTTTGAGAAAATTGTCTTTGAGAAATATTTGAGCCCTAACCCTAACTAGCAAAACCCGAAGCTAGGGTTAGGGTTTTATTCCCATACAATGTAGACAGTTTTTGATGGCATGGCTGTGTTTTAGGGCTGAAAGGATACTTAGGAATATAGTTCTTTCAATGTTTTCTAAACATTTTTTTCTGACCTATATGGCTGTATACAGTGCTTTGCTCCAAAAAGGAATGGAGTCTGAATTGCCCGACAGGCAACAGTTCGAAAGAACCTGATTTAGCTTTCAAACTCCTGCCATGGGCTTTGAAATCACAGGCATATTAACAAATAGAGCCAAAATGTATTAGTTGTTTCGGACTTTTCGGCCACTTGGGCCTCAACGTACATTCATTTAGCACTCCGTTCAACCCAAAATGTCCAATGAAAGAATACCTTTCAACAATTAATTTGACCATTCCTGACACACTCTTTTGGTTTTGGCAGTGTTGTATTGTCTTTTCAGACTCAAATTTTGAGTCAGAGAAGCAGATTTTCCAGTCTAATGAGTGGAATTTTGAGAAAATTGTCTTTGAGAAATATTTGAGCCCTAACCCTAACTAGCAAAACCCGAAGCTAGGGTTAGGGTTTTATTCCCATACAATGTAGACAGTTTTTGATGGCATGGCTGTGTTTTAGGGCTGAAAGGATACTTAGGAATATAGTTCTTTCAATGTTTTCTAAACATTTTTTTCTGACCTATATGGCTGTATACACTGCTTTGCTCCAAAAAGGAATGGAGTCTGAATTGCCCGACAGGCAACAGTTCGAAAGAACCTGATTTAGCTTTCAAACTCCTGCCATGGGCTTTGAAATCACAGGCATATTAACAAATAGAGCCAAAATGTATTAGTTGTTTCGGACTTTTCGGCCACTTGTGCCTCAACGTACATTCATTTAGCACTCCGTTCAACCCAAAATGTCCAATGAAAGAATACCTTTCAACAATTAATTTGACCATTCCTGACAAACTCTTTTGGTTTTGGCAGTGTTGTATTGTCTTTTCAGGCTCATATTTTGAGTCAGAAAAGCAGATTTTCCAGTCTAATGAGTGGAATTTTGAGAAAATTGTCTTTGAGAAATATTTGAGCCCTAACCCTAACTAGCAAAACCCAAAGCTAGGGTTAGGGTTTTATTCCCATACAATGTAGACAGTTTTTGATGGCATGGCTGTGTTTTAGGGCTGAAAGGATACTGAGGAATATAGTTCTTTCAATGTTTTCTAAACATTTTTTTCTGGCCTATATGGCTGTATACACTGCTTTACTCCAAAAAGGAATGGCGTCTGAATTGCCCGACAGGCAACAGTTCGAAAGAACCTGATTTAGCTTTCATACTCTTGCCATGGGCTTTGAAATCACAGGCATATTAACAAATAGAGCCAAAATGTATTAGTTGTTTCGGACTTTTCGGCCACTTGAGCCTCAACGTACATTCATTTAGCACTCCGTTCAACCCAAAATGTCCAATGAAAGAATACCTTTCAACATTTAATTTGACCATTACTGACACACTCTTTTGGTTTTGGCAGTGTTGTATTGTCTTTTCAGATTCATATTTTGATTCAGAGAAGCACATTTTTCAGTCTAATGAGTGGAATTTTGAGAAAATTGACTTTGAGAAATATTTGAGCCCTAACCCTAACTAGCAAAACCCAAAGCTAGGGTTAGGGTTTTATTCCCATACAATGTAGACAGTTTTTGATGGCATGGCTGTGTTTTAGGGCTGAAAGGATACTGAGGAATATAGTTCTTTCAATGTTTTCTAAACATTTTTTTCTGGCCTATATGGCTGTATACACTGCTTTACTCCAAAAAGGAATGGCGTCTGAATTGCCCGACAGGCAACAGTTCGAAAGAACCTGATTTAGCTTTCATACTCTTGCCATGGGCTTTGAAATCACAGGCATATTAACAAATAGAGCCAAAATGTATTAGTTGTTTCGGACTTTTCGGCCACTTGAGCCTCAACGTACATTCATTTAGCACTCCGTTCAACCCAAAATGTCCAATGAAAGAATACCTTTCAACATTTAATTTGACCATTACTGACACACTCTTTTGGTTTTGGCAGTGTTTTATTCTCTTTTCAGACTCAAATTTTGAGTCAGAGAAGCAGATTTTCCAGTCTAATGAGTGGAATTTTGAGAAAATTGTCTTTGAGAAATATTTGAGCCCTAACCCTAACTAGCAAAACCCGAAGCTAGGGTTAGGGTTTTATTCCCATATAAAGTAGAAAGTTTTTGATGGCATGGCTGTGTTTTAGGGCTGAAAGGATACTTAGGAATATAGTTCTTTCAATGTTTTCTAAACATTTTTTTCAGACCTATATGGCTGTATACACTGCTTTACTCCAAAAAGGAATGGAGTCTGAATTGCCCGACAGGCAACAGTTCGAAAGAACCTGATTTAGCTTTCATACTCTTGCCATGGGCTTTGAAATCACAGGCATATTAACAAATAGAGCCAAAATGTATTAGTTGTTTCGGACTTTTCGGCCACTTGAGCCTCAACGTACATTCATTTAGTACTCCGTTCATCCCAAAATGTCCAATGAAAGAATACCTTTCAACAATTAATTTGACCATTCCTGACACACTCTTTTGGTTTTGGCAGTGTTTTATTCTCTTTTCAGACTCAAATTTTGAGTCAGAGAAGCAGATTTTCCAGTCTAATGAGTGGAATTTTGAGAAAATTGTCTTTGAGAAATATTTAAGCCCTAACCCTAACTAGCAAAACCCGAAGCTAGGGTTAGGGTTTTATTCCCATAAAATGTAGACAGTTTTTGATGGCATGGCTGTGTTTTAGGGCTGAAAGGATACTGAGGAATATAGTTCTTTCAATGTTTTCTAAACATTTTTTTCTGACCTATTTGGCTGTATACAGTGCTTTGCCCCAAAAAGGAATGGCGTCTGAATTGCCCGACAGGCAACAGTTCGAAAGAACCTGATTTAGCTTTCAAACTCTTGCCATGGGCTTTGAAATCACAGGCATATTAACAAATAGAGCCAAAATGTATTAGTTGTTTCGGACTTTTCGGCCACTTGAGCCTCAACGTACATTCATTTAGCACTCCGTTCAACCCAAAATGTCCAATGAAAGAATACCTTTCAACAATTAATTTGAGCATTCCTGACACACTCTTTTGGTTTTGGCAGTGTTGTATTGTCTTTTCAGACTCATATTTTGATTCAGAGAAGCAAATTTTTCAGTCTAATGAGTGGAATTTTGAGAAAATTGACTTTGAGAAATATTTGAGCCCTAACCCTAACTAGCAAAACCCAAAGCTAGGGTTAGGGTTTTATTCCCATACAATGTAGACAGTTTTTGATGGCATGGCTGTGTTTTAGGGCTGAAAGGATACTGAGGAATATAGTTCTTTCAATGTTTTCTAAACATTTTTTTCTGGCCTATATGGCTGTATACACTGCTTTGCCCCAAAAAGGAATGGCGTCTGAATTGCCCGACAGGCAACAGTTCGATAGAACCTGATTTAGCTTTCAAACTCTTGCCATGGGCTTTGAAATCACAGGCATATTAACAAATAGAGCCAAAATGTATTAGTTGTTTTGGACTTTTCAGCCACTTCAGCCTCAACGTACATTCATTTAGCACTCCGTTCAACCCAAAATGTCCAATGAAAGAATACCTTTCAACAATTAATTTGACCATTCCTGACACACTCTTTTGGTTTTGGCAGTGTTGTATTGTGTTTTCAGACTCATATTTTGATTCAGAGAAGCAAATTTTCCAGTCTAATGAGTGGAATTTTGAGGAAATTGTCTTTGAGAAATATTTGAGCCCTAACCCTAACTAGCAAAACCCGAAGCTAGGGTTAGGGTTTTATTCCCATACAATGTAGACAGTTTTTGATGGCATGGCTGTGTTTTAGGGCTGAAAGGATACTTAGGAATATAGTTCTTTCAATGTTTTCTAAACATTTTTTTCTGACCTATATGTCTGTATACAGTGCTTTGCTCCAAAAAGGAATGGCGTCTGAATTGCCCGACAGGCAACAGTTCGAAAGAACCTGATTTAGCTTTCAAACTCTTGCCATGGGCTTTGAAATCACAGGCATATTAACAAATAGAGCCAAAATGTATTAGTTGTTTCGGACTTTTTGGCCACTTGAGCCTCAACGTACATTCATTTAGCACTCCGTTCAACCCAAAATGTCCAATGAAAGAATACCTTTCAACAATTAATTTGAGCATTCCTGACACACTCTTTTGGTTTTGGCAGTGTTGTATTGTGTTTTCAGACTCATATTTTGATTCAGAGAAGCAAATTGTCCAGTCTAATGAGTGGAATTTTGAGGAAATTGTCTTTGAGAAATATTTGAGCCCTAACCCTAACTAGCAAAACCCGATGCTAGGGTTAGGGTTTTATTCCCATACAATGTAGACAGTTTTTGATGGCATGGCTGTGTTTTAGGGCTGAAAGGATACTGAGGAATATAGTTCTTTCAATGTTTTCTAAACATTTTTTTCTGACCTATATGTCTGTATACAGTGCTTTGCTCCAAAAAGGAATGGCGTCTGAATTGCCCGACAGGCAACAGTTCGAAAGAACATGATTTAGCTTTCAATCTCTTGCCATGGGCTTTGAAATCACAGGCATATTAACAAATAGAGCCAAAATGTATTAGTTGTTTCGGACTTTTCGGCCACTTGAGCCTCAACGTACATTCATTTAGCACTCCGTTCAACCCAAACTGTCCAATGAAAGAATACCTTTCAACAATTAATTTGACCATTTCTGACACACTCTTTTGGTTTTGGCAGTGTTTTATTCTCTTTTCAGACTCAAATTTTGAGTCAGAGAAGCAGATTTTCCAGTCTAATGAGTGGAATTTTGAGAAAATTGTCTTTGAGAAATATTTGAGCCCTAACCCAAACTAGCAAAACCCGAAGCTAGGGTTAGGGTTTTATTCCCATACAATGTAGACAGTTTTTGATGGCATGGCTGTGTTTTAGGGCTGAAAGGATACTGAGGAATATAGTTCTTTCAATGTTTTCTAAACATTTTTTTCTGGCCTATATGGCTGTATACACTGCTTTACTCCAAAAAGGAATGGCGTCTGAATTGCCCGACAGGCAACAGTTCGAAAGAACCTGATTTAGCTTTCATACTCTTGCCATGGGCTTTGAAATCACAGGCATATTAACAAATAGAGCCAAAATGTATTAGTTGTTTCGGACTTTTCGGCCACTTGAGCCTCAACGTACATTCATTTAGCACTCCGTTCAACCCAAAATGTCCAATGAAAGAATACCTTTCAACATTTAATTTGACCATTACTGACACACTCTTTTGGTTTTGGCAGTGTTGTATTGTCTTTTCAGATTCATATTTTGATTCAGAGAAGCACATTTTTCAGTCTAATGAGTGGAATTTTGAGAAAATTGACTTTGAGAAATATTTGAGCCCTAACCCTAACTAGCAAAACCCAAAGCTAGGGTTAGGGTTTTATTCCCATACAATGTAGACAGTTTTTGATGGCATGGCTGTGTTTTAGGGCTGAAAGGATACTGAGGAATATAGTTCTTTCAATGTTTTCTAAACATTTTTTTCTGGCCTATATGGCTGTATACACTGCTTTACTCCAAAAAGGAATGGCGTCTGAATTGCCCGACAGGCAACAGTTCGAAAGAACCTGATTTAGCTTTCATACTCTTGCCATGGGCTTTGAAATCACAGGCATATTAACAAATAGAGCCAAAATGTATTAGTTGTTTCGGACTTTTCGGCCACTTGAGCCTCAACGTACATTCATTTAGCACTCCGTTCAACCCAAAATGTCCAATGAAAGAATACCTTTCAACATTTAATTTGACCATTACTGACACACTCTTTTGGTTTTGGCAGTGTTTTATTCTCTTTTCAGACTCAAATTTTGAGTCAGAGAAGCAGATTTTCCAGTCTAATGAGTGGAATTTTGAGAAAATTGTCTTTGAGAAATATTTGAGCCCTAACCCTAACTAGCAAAACCCGAAGCTAGGGTTAGGGTTTTATTCCCATATAAAGTAGAAAGTTTTTGATGGCATGGCTGTGTTTTAGGGCTGAAAGGATACTTAGGAATATAGTTCTTTCAATGTTTTCTAAACATTTTTTTCAGACCTATATGGCTGTATACACTGCTTTACTCCAAAAAGGAATGGAGTCTGAATTGCCCGACAGGCAACAGTTCGAAAGAACCTGATTTAGCTTTCATACTCTTGCCATGGGCTTTGAAATCACAGGCATATTAACAAATAGAGCCAAAATGTATTAGTTGTTTCGGACTTTTCGGCCACTTGAGCCTCAACGTACATTCATTTAGTACTCCGTTCATCCCAAAATGTCCAATGAAAGAATACCTTTCAACAATTAATTTGACCATTCCTGACACACTCTTTTGGTTTTGGCAGTGTTTTATTCTCTTTTCAGACTCAAATTTTGAGTCAGAGAAGCAGATTTTCCAGTCTAATGAGTGGAATTTTGAGAAAATTGTCTTTGAGAAATATTTAAGCCCTAACCCTAACTAGCAAAACCCGAAGCTAGGGTTAGGGTTTTATTCCCATAAAATGTAGACAGTTTTTGATGGCATGGCTGTGTTTTAGGGCTGAAAGGATACTGAGGAATATAGTTCTTTCAATGTTTTCTAAACATTTTTTTCTGACCTATTTGGCTGTATACAGTGCTTTGCCCCAAAAAGGAATGGCGTCTGAATTGCCCGACAGGCAACAGTTCGAAAGAACCTGATTTAGCTTTCAAACTCTTGCCATGGGCTTTGAAATCACAGGCATATTAACAAATAGAGCCAAAATGTATTAGTTGTTTCGGACTTTTCGGCCACTTGAGCCTCAACGTACATTCATTTAGCACTCCGTTCAACCCAAAATGTCCAATGAAAGAATACCTTTCAACAATTAATTTGAGCATTCCTGACACACTCTTTTGGTTTTGGCAGTGTTGTATTGTCTTTTCAGACTCATATTTTGATTCAGAGAAGCAAATTTTTCAGTCTAATGAGTGGAATTTTGAGAAAATTGACTTTGAGAAATATTTGAGCCCTAACCCTAACTAGCAAAACCCAAAGCTAGGGTTAGGGTTTTATTCCCATACAATGTAGACAGTTTTTGATGGCATGGCTGTGTTTTAGGGCTGAAAGGATACTGAGGAATATAGTTCTTTCAATGTTTTCTAAACATTTTTTTCTGGCCTATATGGCTGTATACACTGCTTTGCCCCAAAAAGGAATGGCGTCTGAATTGCCCGACAGGCAACAGTTCGATAGAACCTGATTTAGCTTTCAAACTCTTGCCATGGGCTTTGAAATCACAGGCATATTAACAAATAGAGCCAAAATGTATTAGTTGTTTTGGACTTTTCAGCCACTTCAGCCTCAACGTACATTCATTTAGCACTCCGTTCAACCCAAAATGTCCAATGAAAGAATACCTTTCAACAATTAATTTGACCATTCCTGACACACTCTTTTGGTTTTGGCAGTGTTGTATTGTGTTTTCAGACTCATATTTTGATTCAGAGAAGCAAATTTTCCAGTCTAATGAGTGGAATTTTGAGGAAATTGTCTTTGAGAAATATTTGAGCCCTAACCCTAACTAGCAAAACCCGAAGCTAGGGTTAGGGTTTTATTCCCATACAATGTAGACAGTTTTTGATGGCATGGCTGTGTTTTAGGGCTGAAAGGATACTTAGGAATATAGTTCTTTCAATGTTTTCTAAACATTTTTTTCTGACCTATATGTCTGTATACAGTGCTTTGCTCCAAAAAGGAATGGCGTCTGAATTGCCCGACAGGCAACAGTTCGAAAGAACCTGATTTAGCTTTCAAACTCTTGCCATGGGCTTTGAAATCACAGGCATATTAACAAATAGAGCCAAAATGTATTAGTTGTTTCGGACTTTTTGGCCACTTGAGCCTCAACGTACATTCATTTAGCACTCCGTTCAACCCAAAATGTCCAATGAAAGAATACCTTTCAACAATTAATTTGAGCATTCCTGACACACTCTTTTGGTTTTGGCAGTGTTGTATTGTGTTTTCAGACTCATATTTTGATTCAGAGAAGCAAATTGTCCAGTCTAATGAGTGGAATTTTGAGGAAATTGTCTTTGAGAAATATTTGAGCCCTAACCCTAACTAGCAAAACCCGATGCTAGGGTTAGGGTTTTATTCCCATACAATGTAGACAGTTTTTGATGGCATGGCTGTGTTTTAGGGCTGAAAGGATACTGAGGAATATAGTTCTTTCAATGTTTTCTAAACATTTTTTTCTGACCTATATGTCTGTATACAGTGCTTTGCTCCAAAAAGGAATGGCGTCTGAATTGCCCGACAGGCAACAGTTCGAAAGAACATGATTTAGCTTTCAATCTCTTGCCATGGGCTTTGAAATCACAGGCATATTAACAAATAGAGCCAAAATGTATTAGTTGTTTCGGACTTTTCGGCCACTTGAGCCTCAACGTACATTCATTTAGCACTCCGTTCAACCCAAACTGTCCAATGAAAGAATACCTTTCAACAATTAATTTGACCATTACTGACACACTCTTTTGGTTTTGGCAGTGTTTTATTCTCTTTTCAGACTCAAATTTTGAGTCAGAGAAGCAGATTTTCCAGTCTAATGAGTGGAATTTTGAGAAAATTGTCTTTGAGAAATATTTGAGCCCTAACCCAAACTAGCAAAACCCGAAGCTAGGGTTAGGGTTTTATTCCCATATAATGTAGACAGTTTTTGATGGCATGGCTGTGTTTTAGGGCTGAAAGGATACTTAGGAATATAGTTCTTTTAATGTTTTCTAAACATTTTTTTCAGACCTATATGGCTGTATACACTGCTTTACTCCAAAAAGGAATGGAGTCTGAATTGCCCCACAGGCAACAGTTCGAAAGAACCTGATTTAGCTTTCATACTCTTGCCATGGGCTTTGAAATCACAGGCATATTAACAAATAGAGCCAAAATGTATTAGTTGTTTCGGACTTTTCGGCCACTTGAGCCTCAACGTACATTCATTTAGAACTCCGTTCAACCCAAAATGTCCAATGAAAGAATACCTTTCAACAATTAATTTGACCATTCCTGACACACTCTTTTGGTTTTGGCAGTGTTTTATTCTCTTTTCAGACTCAAATTTTGAGTCAGAGAAGCAGATTTTCCAGTCTAATGAGTGGAATTTTGAGAAAATTGTCTTTGAGAAATATTTAAGCCCTAACCCTAACTAGCAAAACCCGAAGCTAGGGTTAGGGTTTTATTCCCATACAATGTAGACAGTTTTTGATGGCATGGCTGTGTTTTAGGGCTGAAAGGATACTGAGGAATATAGTTCTTTCAATGTTTTCTAAACATTTTTTTCTGACCTATATGGCTGTATACAGTGCTTTGCCCCAAAAAGGAATGGCGTCTGAATTGCCCGACAGGCAACAGTTCGAAAGAACCTGATTTAGCTTTCAAACTCTTGCCATGGGCTTTGAAATCACAGGCATATTAACAAATAGAGCCAAAATGTATTAGTTGTTTCGGACTTTTCGGCCACTTGAGCCTCAACGTACATTCATTTAGCACTCCGTTCAACCCAAAATGTCCAATGAAAGAATACCTTTCAACAATTAATTTGAGCATTCCTGACACACTCTTTTGGTTTTGGCAGTGTTGTATTGTCTTTTCAGACTCATATTTTGATTCAGAGAAGCAAATTTTCCAGTCTAATGAGTGGAATTTTGAGAAAATTGTCTTTGAGAAATATTTGAGCCCTAACCCTAACTAGCAAAACCCGAAGCTAGGGTTAGGGTTTTATTCCCATACAATGTAGACAGTTTTTGATGGCATGGCTGTGTTTTAGGGCTGAAAGGATACTGAGGAATATAGTTCTTTCAATGTTTTCTAAATATTTTTTTCTGACCTATATGTCTGTATACAGTGCTTTGCTCCAAAAAGGAATGGCGTCTGAATTGCCCGACAGGCAACAGTTCGAAAGAACCTGATTTAGCTTTCAGTCTCTTGCTATGGGCTTTGAAATCACAGGCATATTAACAAATAGAGCCAAAATGTATTATTTGTTTCGGACTTTTCGGCCACTTGAGCCTCAACGTACATTCATTTAGCACTCCGTTCAACCCAAAATGTCCAATGAAAGAATACCTTTCAACAATTAATTTGAGCATTCCTGACACACTCTTTTGGTTTTGGCAGTGTTGTATTGTCTTTTCAGACTCAAATTTTGAGTCAGAGAAGCAGATTTTCCAGTCTAATGAGTGGAATTTTGAGAAAATTGTCTTTGAGAAATATTTGAGCCCTAACCCTAACTAGCAAAACCCGAAGCTAGGGTTAGGGTTTTATTCCCATATAATGTAGACAGTTTTTGATGGCATGGCTGTGTTTTAGGGCTGAAAGGATACTTAGGAATATAGTTCTTTCAATGTTTTCTAAACATTTTTTTCTGACCTATATGTCTGTATACAGTGCTTTGCTCCAAAAAGGAATGGCGTCTGAATTGCCCGACAGGCAACAGTTCGAAAGAACCTGATTTAGCTTTCAAACTCTTGCCATGGGCTTTGAAATCACAGGCATATTAACAAATAGAGCCAAAATGTATTAGTTGTTTCGGACTTTTCGGCCACTTGTGCCTCAACGTACATTCATTTAGCACTCCGTTCAACCCAAAATGTCCAATGAAAGAATACCTTTCAGCAATTAATTTGACCATTCCTGACACACTCTTTTGGTTTTGGCAGTGTTGTATTGTCTTTTCAGACTCATATTTTGATTCAGAGAAGCAAGTTTTCCAGTCTAATGAGTGGAATTTTGAGAAAATTGTCTTTGAGAAATATTTGAGCCCTAACCCTAACTAGCAAAACCCGAAGCTAGGGTTAGGGTTTTATTCCCATACAATGTAGACAGTTTTTGATGGCATGGCTGTGTTTTAGGGCTGAAAGGATACTTAGGAATATAGTTCTTTCAATGTTTTCTAAACATTTTTTTCTGACCTATATGTCTGTATACAGTGCTTTGCTCCAAAAAGGAATGGCGTCTGAATTGCCCGACAGGCAACAGTTCGAAAGAACCTGATTTAGCTTTCAAACTCTTGCCATGGGCTTTGAAATCACAGGCATATTAACAAATAGAGCCAAAATGTATTAGTTGTTTCGGACTTTTCGGCCACTTGAGCCTCAACGTACATTCATTTAGCACTCCGTTCAACCCAAAATGTCCAATGAAAGAATACCTTTCAACAATTAATTTGAGCATTCCTGACACACTCTTTTGGTTTTGGCAGTGTTGTATTGTCTTTTCAGACTCATATTTTGATTCAGAGAAGCAAATTTTCCAGTCTAATGAGTGGAATTTTGAGAAAATTGTCTTTGAGAAATATTTGAGCCCTAACCCTAACTAGCAAAACCCGAAGCTAGGGTTAGGGTTTTATTCCCATACAATGTAGACAGTTTTTGATGGCATGGCTGTGTTTTAGGGCTGAAAGGATACTGAGGAATATAGTTCTTTCAATGTTTTCTAAACATTTTTTTCTGACCTATATGTCTGTATACAGTGCTTTGCCCCAAAAAGGAATGGCGTCTGAATTGCCCGACAGGCAACAGTTTGAAAGAACCTGATTTAGCTTTCAGTCTCTTGCTATGGGCTTTGAAATCACAGGCATATTAACAAATAGAGCCAAAATGTATTAGTTGTTTCGGACTTTTCGGCCACTTGAGCCTCAACGTACATTCATTTAGCACTCCGTTCAACCCAAAATGTCCAATGAAAGAATACCTTTCAACAATTAATTTGAGCATTCCTGACACACTCTTTTGGTTTTGGCAGTGTTGTATTGTCTTTTCAGACTCATATTTTGATTCAGAGAAGCAAGTTTTCCAGTCTAATGAGTGGAATTTTGAGAAAATTGTCTTTGAGAAATATTTGAGCCCTAACCCTAACTAGCAAAACCCGAAGCTAGGGTTAGGGTTTTATTCCCATACAATGTAGACAGTTTTTGATGGCATGGCTGTGTTTTAGGGCTGAAAGGATACTGAGGAATATAGTTCTTTCAATGTTTTCTAAACATTTTTTTCTGACCTATATGTCTGTATACAGTTCTTTGCTCCAAAAAGGAATGGCGTCTGAATTGCCCGACAGGCAACAGTTCGAAAGAACCTGATTTAGCTTTCAAACTCTTGCCATGGGCTTTGAAATCACAGGCATATTAACAAATAGAGCCAAAATGTATTAGTTGTTTCGGACTTTTCGGCCACTTGAGCCTCAACGTACATTCATTTAGTACTCCGTTCAACCCAAAATGTCCAATGAAAGAATACCTTTCAACAATTAATTTGACCATTCCTGACACACTCTTTTGGTTTTGGCAGTGTTTTATTCTCTTTTCAGACTCATATTTTGATTCAGAGAAGCAAATTTTCCAGTCTAATGAGTGGAATTTTGAGGAAATTGTCTTTGAGAAATATTTGAGCCCTAACCCTAACTAGCAAAACCCGAAGCTAGGGTTAGGGTTTTATTCCCATACAATGTAGACAGTTTTTGATGGCATGGCTGTGTTTTAGGGCTGAAAGGATACTGAGGAATATAGTTCTTTCAATGTTTTCTAAACATTTTTTTCTGACCTATATGTCTGTATACAGTGCTTTGACCCAAAAAGGAATGGCGTCTGAATTGCCCGACAGGCAACAGTTCGAAAGAACCTGATTTAGCTTTCAAACTCTTGCCATGGGCTTTGAAATCACAGGCATATTAACAAATAGAGCCAAAATGTATTAGTTGTTTCGGACTTTTCGGCCACTTGAGCCTCAACGTACATTCATTTAGCACTCCGTTCAACCCAAAATGTCCAATGAAAGAATACCTTTCAACAATTAATTTGACCATTCCTGACACACTCTTTTGGTTTTGGCAGTGTTGTATTGTCTTTTCAGACTCATATTTTGATTCAGAGAAGCAAATTTTTCAGTCTAATGAGTGGAATTTTGAGAAAATTGACTTTGAGAAATATTTGAGCCCTAACCCTAACTAGCAAAACCCAAAGCTAGGGTTAGGATTTTATTCCCATACAATGTAGACAGTTTTTGATGGCATGGCTGTGTTTTAGGGCTGAAAGGATACTGAGGAATATAGTTCTTTCAATGTTTTCTAAACATTTTTTTCTGGCCTATATGGCTGTATACACTGCTTTACTCCAAAAAGGAATGGAGTCTGAATTGCCTGACAGGCAACAGTTCGAAAGAACCTGATTTAGCTTTCATACTCTTGCCATGGGCTTTGAAATCACAGGCATATTAACAAATAGAGCCAAAATGTATTAGTTGTTTCGGACTTTTCGGCCACTTGAGCCTCAACGTACATTCATTTAGCACTCCGTTCAACCCAAAATGTCCAATGAAAGAATACCTTTCAACAATTAATTTGAGCATTCCTGACACACTCTTTTGGTTTTGGCAGTGTTGTATTGTCTTTTCAGACTCATATTTTGATTCAGAGAAGCAAATTTTTCAGTCTAATGAGTGGAATTTTGAGAAAATTGACTTTGAGAAATATTTGAGCCCTAACCCTAACTAGCAAAACCCAAAGCTAGGGTTAGGATTTTATTCCCATACAATGTAGACAGTTTTTGATGGCATGGCTGTGTTTTAGGGCTGAAAGGATACTGAGGAATATAGTTCTTTCAATGTTTTCTAAACATTTTTTTCTGGCCTATATGGCTGTATACACTGCTTTACTCCAAAAAGGAATGGAGTCTGAATTGCCTGACAGGCAACAGTTCGAAAGAACCTGATTTAGCTTTCATACTCTTGCCATGGGCTTTGAAATCACAGGCATATTAACAAATAGAGCCAAAATGTATTAGTTGTTTCGGACTTTTCGGCCACTTGAGCCTCAACGTACATTCATTTAGCACTCCGTTCAACCCAAAATGTCCAATGAAAGAATACCTTTCAACAATTAATTTGAGCATTCCTGACACACTCTTTTGGTTTTGGCAGTGTTGTATTGTCTTTTCAGACTCATATTTTGATTCAGAGAAGCAAATTTTCGAGTCTAATGAGTGGTATTTTGAGGAAATTGTGTTTGAGAAATATTTGAGCCCTAACCCTAACTAGCAAAACCCGAAGCTAGGGTTAGGGTTTTATTCCCATACAATGTAGACAGTTTTTGATGGCATGGCTGTGTTTTAGGGCTGAAAGGATACTGAGGAATATAGTTCTTTCAATGTTTTCTAAACATTTTTTTCTGACCTATATGTCTGTATACTGTACAGTGCTTTGCTCCAAAAAGGAATGGCGTCTGAATTGCCCGACAGGCAACAGTTCGAAAGAACCTGATTTAGCTTTCAAACTCTTGCCATGGGCTTTGAAATCACAGGCATATTAACAAATAGAGCCAAAATGTATTAGTTGTTTCGGACTTTTCGGCCACTTGAGCCTCAACGTACATTCATTTAGTACTCCGTTCAACCCAAAATGTCCAATGAAAGAATACCTTTCAACAATTAATTTGACCATTCCTGACACACTCTTTTGGTTTTGGCAGTGTTGTATTGTCTTTTCAGACTCATATTTTGATTCAGAGAAGCAAATTTTCCAGTCTAATGAGTGGAATTTTGAGGAAATTGTCTTTGAGAAATATTTGAGCCCTAACCCTAACTAGCAAAACCCGAAGCTAGGGTTAGGGTTTTATTCCCATACAATGTAGACAGTTTTTGATGGCATGGCTGTGTTTTAGGGCTGAAAGGATACTGAGGAATATAGTTCTTTCAATGTTTTCTAAACATTTTTTTCTGACCTATATGTCTGTATACAGTGCTTTGACCCAAAAAGGAATGGCGTCTGAATTGCCCGACAGGCAACAGTTCGAAAGAACCTGATTTAGCTTTCAAACTCTTGCCATGGGCTTTGAAATCACAGGCATATTAACAAATAGAGCCAAAATGTATTAGTTGTTTCGGACTTTTCGGCCACTTGAGCCTCAACGTACATTCATTTAGCACTCCGTTCAACCCAAAATGTCCAATGAAAGAATACCTTTCAACAATTAATTTGACCATTCCTGACACACTCTTTTGGTTTTGGCAGTGTTGTATTGTCTTTTCAGACTCATATTTTGATTCATAGAAGCAAATTTTTCAGTCTAATGAGTGGAATTTTGAGAAAATTGACTTTGAGAAATATTTGAGCCCTAACCCTAACTAGCAAAACCCAAAGCTAGGGTTAGGGTTTTATTCCCATACAATGTAGACAGTTTTTGATGGCATGGCTGTGTTTTAGGGCTAAAAGGATACTGAGGAATATAGTTCTTTCAATGTTTTCTAAACATTTTTTTCTGGCCTATATGGCTGTATACACTGCTTTGCCCCAAAAAGGAATGGCGTCTGAATTGCCCGACAGGCAACAGTTCGATAGAACCTGATTTAGCTTTCAAACTCTTGCCATGGGCTTTGAAATCACAGGCATATTAACAAATAGAGCCAAAATGTATTAGTTGTTTCGGACTTTTCGGCCACTTGAGCCTCAACGTACATTCATTTAGCACTCCGTTCAACCCAAAATGTCAAATGAAAGAATACCTTTCAACAATTAATTTGACCATTCCTGACACACTCTTTTGGTTTTGGCAGTGTTGTATTGTCTTTTCAGACTCATATTTTGATTCAGAGAAGCAAATTTTCCAGTCTAATGAGTGGAATTTTGAGAAAATTGTCTTTGAGAAATATTTGAGCCCTAACCCTAACTAGCAAAACCCGAAGCTAGGGTTAGGGTTTTATTCCCATACAATGTAGACAGTTTTTGATGGCATGGCTGTGTTTTAGGGCTGAAAGGATACTGAGGAATATAGTTCTTTCAATGTTTTCTAAACATTTTTTTCTGACCTATATGGCTGTATACAGTGCTTTGACCCATAAAGGAATGGCGTCTGAATTGCCCGACAGGCAACAGTTCGAAAGAACCTGATTTAGCTTTCAAACTCTTGCCATGGGCTTTGAAATCACAGGCATATTAACAAATAGAGCCAAAATGTATTAGTTGTTTCGGAATTTTCGGCCACTTGAGCCTCAACGTACATTCATTTAGCACTCCGTTCAACCCAAAATGTCCAATGAAAGAATACCTTTCAACAATTAATTTGAGCATTCCTGACACACTCTTTTGGTTTTGGCAGTGTTGTATTGTCTTTTCAGACTCATATTTTGATTCAGAGAAGCAAATTTTTCAGTCTAATGAGTGGAATTTTGAGAAAATTGACTTTGAGAAATATTTGAGCCCTAACCCTAACTAGCAAAACCCAAAGCTAGGGTTAGGATTTTATTCCCATACAATGTAGACAGTTTTTGATGGCATGGCTGTGTTTTAGGGCTGAAAGGATACTGAGGAATATAGTTCTTTCAATGTTTTCTAAACATTTTTTTCTGACCTATATGTCTGTATACAGTGCTTTGCTCCAAAAAGGAATGGCGTCTGAATTGCCCGACAGGCAACAGTTCGAAAGAACCTGATTTAGCTTTCAAACTCTTGCCATGGGCTTTGAAATCACAGGCATATTAACAAATAGAGCCAAAATGTATTAGTTGTTTTGGACTTTTCGGCCACTTGAGCCTCAACGTACATTCATTTAGCACTCCGTTCAACCCAAAATGTCCAATGAAAGAATACCTTTCAACAATTAATTTGACCATTCCTGACACACTCTTTTGGTTTTGGCAGTGTTGTATTGTCTTTTCAGACTCATATTTTGATTCAGAGAAGCAAATTTTCCAGGCTAATGAGTGGAATTTTGAGAAAATTGTCTTTGAGAAATATTTGAGCCCTAACCCTAACTAGCAAAACCCGAAGCTAGGGTTAGGGTTTTATTCCCATACAATGTAGACAGTTTTTGATGGCATGGCTGTGTTTTAGGGCTGAAAGGATACTTAGGAATATAGTTCTTTCAATGTTTTCTAAACATTTTTTTCTGACCTATATGTCTGTATACAGTGCTTTGCTCCAAAAAGGAATGGCGTCTGAATTGCCCGACAGGCAACAGTTCGAAAGAACCTGATTTAGCTTTCAAACTCTTGCCATGGGCTTTGAAATCACAGGCATATTAACAAATAGAGCCAAAATGTATTAGTTGTTTCGGACTTTTCGGCCACTTGAGCCTCAACGTACATTCATTTAGCACTCCGTTCAACCCAAAATGTCCAATGAAAGAATACCTTTCAACAATTAATTTGAGCATTCCTGACACACTCTTTTGGTTTTGGCAGTGTTGTATTGTCTTTTCAGACTCATATTTTGATTCAGAGAAGCAAATTTTCCAGTCTAATGAGTGGAATTTTGAGAATATTGTCTTTGAGAAATATTTGAGCCCTAACCCTAATTAGCAAAACCCGAAGCTAGGGTTAGGGTTTTATTCCCATACAATGTAGACAGTTTTTGATGGCATGGCTGTGTTTTAGGGCTAAAAGGATACTGAGGAATATAGTTCTTTCAATGTTTTCTAAACATTTTTTTCTGGCCTATATGGCTGTATACACTGCTTTGCCCCAAAAAGGAATGGCGTCTGAATTGCCCGACAGGCAACAGTTCGATAGAACCTGATTTAGCTTTCAAACTCTTGCCATGGGCTTTGAAATCACAGGCATATTAACAAATAGAGCCAAAATGTGTTAGTTGTTTCGGACTTTTTGGCCACTTGAGCCTCAACGTACATTCATTTAGCACTCCGTTCAACCCAAAATGTCCAATGAAAGAATACCTTTCAACAATTAATTTGAGCATTCCTGACACACTCTTATGGTTTTGGCAGTGTTGTATTGTCTTTTCAGACTCATATTTTGATTCATAGAAGCAAATTTTCCAGTCTAATGAGTGGAATTTTGAGAAAATTGTCTTTGAGAAATATTTGAGCCCTAACCCTAACTAGCAAAACCCGAAGCTAGGGTTAGGGTTTTATTCCCATACAATGTAGACAGTTTTTGATGGCATGGCTGTGTTTTAGGGCTGAAAGGATACTTAGGAATATAGTTCTTTCAATGTTTTCTAAACATTTTTTTCTGACCTATATGTCTGTATACAGTGCTTTGCTCCAAAAAGGAATGGCGTCTGAATTGCCCGACAGGCAACAGTTCGAAAGAACCTGATTTAGCTTTCAAACTCTTGCCATGGGCTTTGAAATCACAGGCATATTAACAAATAGAGCCAAAATGTATTAGTTGTTTTGGACTTTTCGGCCACTTGAGCCTCAACGTACATTCATTTAGCACTCCGTTCAACCCAAAATGTCCAATGAAAGAATACCTTTCAACAATTAATTTGAGCATTCCTGACACACTCTTTTGGTTTTGGCAGTGTTGTATTGTCTTTTCAGACTCATATTTTGATTCAGAGAAGCAAATTTTCCAGGCTAATGAGTGGAATTTTGAGAAAATTGTCTTTGAGAAATATTTGAGCCCTAACCCTAACTAGCAAAACCCGAAGCTAGGGTTAGGGTTTTATTCCCATACAATGTAGACAGTTTTTGATGGCATGGCTGTGTTTTAGGGCTGAAAGGATACTTAGGAATATAGTTCTTTCAATGTTTTCTAAACATTTTTTTCTGACCTATATGGCTGTATACAGTGCTTTCCCCCAAAAAGGAATGGCGTCTGAATTGCCCGACAGGCAACAGTTCGAAAGAACCTGATTTAGCTTTCAAACTCTTGCCATGGGCTTTGAAATCACAGGCATATTAACAAATAGAGCCAAAATGTATTAGTTGTTTCGGACTTTTTGGCCACTTGAGCCTCAACGTACATTCATTTAGCACTCCGTTCAACCCAAAATGTCCAATGAAAGAATACCTTTCAACAATTAATTTGAGCATTCCTGACACACTCTTTTGGTTTTGGCAGTGTTGTATTGTGTTTTCAGACTCATATTTTGATTCAGAGAAGCAAATTTTCCAGTCTAATGAGTGGAATTTTGAGGAAATTGTCTTTGAGAAATATTTGAGCCCTAACCCTAACTAGCAAAACCCGAAGCTAGGGTTAGGGTTTTATTCCCATACAATGTAGACAGTTTTTGATGGCATGGCTGTGTTTTAGGGCTGAAAGGATACTTAGGAATATAGTTCTTTCATTGTTTTCTAAACATTTTTTTCTGACCTATATGTCTGTATACAGTGCTTTGCTCCAAAAAGGAATGGCGTCTGAATTGCCCGACAGGCAACAGTTCGAAAGAACCTGATTTAGCTTTCAAACTCTTGCCATGGGCTTTGAAATCACAGGCATATTAACAAATAGAGCCAAAATGTATTAGTTGTTTCGGACTTTTTGGCCACTTGAGCCTCAACGTAAATTCATTTAGTACTCCGTTCAACCCAAAATGTCCAATGAAAGAATACCTTTCAACAATTAATTTGACCATTCCTGACACACTCTTTTGGTTTTGGCAGTGTTGTATTGTCTTTTCAGACTCATATTTTGATTCAGAGAAGCAAATTTTCCAGTCTAATGAGTGGAATTTTGAGGAAATTATCTTTGAGAAATATTTGAGCCCTAACCCTAACTAGCAAAACCCGAAGCTAGGGTTAGGGTTTTATTCCCATACAATGTAGACAGTTTTTGATGGCATGGCTGTGTTTTAGGGCTGAAAGGATACTGAGGAATATAGTTCTTTCAATGTTTTCTAAACATTTTTTTCTGACCTATATGGCTGTATACAGTGCTTTGCCCCAAAAAGGAATGGCGTCTGAATTGCCCGACAGGCAACAGTTCGAAAGAACCTGATTTAGCTTTCAAACTCTTGCCATGGGCTTTGAAATCACAGGTATATTAACAAATAGAGCCAAAATGTATTAGTTGTTTCGGACTTTTCGGCCACTTGAGCCTCAACGTACATTCATTTAGCACTCCGTTCAACCCAAAATGTCCAATGAAAGAATACCTTTCAACAATTAATTTGAGCATTCCTGACACACTCTTTTGGTTTTGGCAGTGTTGTATTGTCCTTTCAGACTCATATTTTGATTCAGAGAAGCAAATTTTCCAGTCTAATGAGTGGAATTTTGAGAAAATTGTCTTTGAGAAATATTTGAGCCTTAACCCTAACTAGCAAAACCCGAAGCTAGGGTTAGGGTTTTATTCCCATACAATGTAGACAGTTTTTGATGGCATGGCTGTGTTTTAGGGCTGAAAGGATACTTAGGAATATAGTTCTTTCAATGTTTTCTAAACATTTTTTTCTGACCTATATGGCTGTATACAGTGCTTTCCCCCAAAAAGGAATGGCGTCTGAATTGCCCGACAGGCAACAGTTCGAAAGAACCTGATTTAGCTTTCAAACTCTTGCCATGGGCTTTGAAATCACAGGCATATTAACAAATAGAGCCAAAATGTATTAGTTGTTTCGGACTTTTTGGCCACTTGAGCCTCAACGTACATTCATTTAGCACTCCGTTCAACCCAAAATGTCCAATGAAAGAATACCTTTCAACAATTAATTTGAGCATTCCTGACACACTCTTTTGGTTTTGGCAGTGTTGTATTGTGTTTTCAGACTCATATTTTGATTCAGAGAAGCAAATTTTCCAGTCTAATGAGTGGAATTTTGAGGAAATTGTCTTTGAGAAATATTTGAGCCCTAACCCTAACTAGCAAAACCCGAAGCTAGGGTTAGGGTTTTATTCCCATACAATGTAGACAGTTTTTGATGGCATGACTGTGTTTTAGGGCTGAAAGGATACTTAGGAATATAGTTCTTTCAATGTTTTCTAAACATTTTTTTCTGACCTATATGTCTGTATACAGTGCTTTGCTCCAAAAAGGAATGGCGTCTGAATTGCCCGACAGGCAACAGTTCGAAAGAACCTGATTTAGCTTTCAAACTCTTGCCATGGGCTTTGAAATCACAGGCATATTAACAAATAGAGCCAAAATGTATTAGTTGTTTCAGACTTTTTGGCCACTTGAGCCTCAACGTAAATTCATTTAGTACTCCGTTCAACCCAAAATGTCCAATGAAAGAATACCTTTCAACAATTAATTTGACCATTCCTGACACACTCTTTTGGTTTTGGCAGTTTTGTATTGTCTTTTCAGACTCATATTTTGATTCAGAGAAGCAAATTTTCCAGTCTAATGAGTGGAATTTTGAGGAAATTATCTTTGAGAAATATTTGAGCCCTAACCCTAACTAGCAAAACCCGAAGCTAGGGTTAGGGTTTTATTCCCATACAATGTAGACAGTTTTTGATGGCATGGCTGTGTTTTAGGGCTGAAAGGATACTGAGGAATATAGTTCTTTCAATGTTTTCTAAACATTTTTTTCTGACCTATATGGCTGTATACAGTGCTTTGCCCCAAAAAGGAATGGCGTCTGAATTGCCCGACAGGCAACAGTTCGAAAGAACCTGATTTAGCTTTCAAACTCTTGCCATGGGCTTTGAAATCACAGGCATATTAACAAATAGAGCCAAAATGTATTAGTTGTTTCGGACTTTTCGGCCACTTGAGCCTCAACGTACATTCATTTAGCACTCCGTTCAACCCAAAATGTCCAATGAAAGAATACCTTTCAACAATTAATTTGAGCATTCCTGACACACTCTTTTGGTTTTGGCAGTGTTGTATTGTCCTTTCAGACTCATATTTTGATTCAGAGAAGCAAATTTTCCAGTCTAATGAGTGGAATTTTGAGAAAATTGTCTTTGAGAAATATTTGAGCCTTAACCCTAACTAGCAAAACCCGAAGCTAGGGTTAGGGTTTTATTCCCATACAATGTAGACAGTTTTTGATGGCATGGCTGTGTTTTAGGGCTGAAAGGATACTGAGGAATATAGTTCTTTCAATGTTTTCTAAACATTTTTTTCTGACCTATATGTCTGTATACAGTGCTTTGCTCCAAAAAGGAATGGCGTCTGAATTGCCCGACAGGCAACAGTTCGATAGAACCTGATTTAGCTTTCAAACTCTTGCCATGGGCTTTGAAATCACAGGTATATTAACAAATAGAGCCAAAATGTATTAGTTGTTTCGGACTTTTCGGCCACTTGAGTCTCAACGTACATTCATTTAGCACTCCGTTCAACCCAAAATGTCCAATGAAAGAATACCTTTCAACAATTAATTTGACCATTACTGACACACTCTTTTGGTTTTGGCAGTGTTTTATTCTCTTTTCAGACTCATATTTTGATTCAGAGAAGCAAATTTTCCAGGCTAATGAGTGGAATTTTGAGAAAATTGTCTTTGAGAAATATTTGAGCCCTAACCCTAACTAGCAAAACCCGAAGCTAGGGTTAGGGTTTTATTCCCATACAATGTAGACAGTTTTTGATGGCATGGCTGTGTTTTAGGGCTGAAAGGATACTTAGGAATATAGTTCTTTCAATGTTTTCTAAACATTTTTTTCTGACCTATATGGCTGTATACAGTGCTTTCCCCCAAAAAGGAATGGCGTCTGAATTGCCCGACAGGCAACAGTTCGAAAGAACCTGATTTAGCTTTCAAACTCTTGCCATGGGCTTTGAAATCACAGGCATATTAACAAATAGAGCCAAAATGTATTAGTTGTTTCGGACTTTTTGGCCACTTGAGCCTCAACGTACATTCATTTAGCACTCCGTTCAACCCAAAATGTCCAATGAAAGAATACCTTTCAACAATTAATTTGAGCATTCCTGACACACTCTTTTGGTTTTGGCAGTGTTGTATTGTGTTTTCAGACTCATATTTTGATTCAGAGAAGCAAATTTTCCAGTCTAATGAGTGGAATTTTGAGGAAATTGTCTTTGAGAAATATTTGAGCCCTAACCCTAACTAGCAAAACCCGAAGCTAGGGTTTGGGTTTTATTCCCATACAATGTAGACAGTTTTTGATGGCATGGCTGTGTTTTAGGGCTGAAAGGATACTGAGGAATATAGTTCTTTCAATGTTTTCTAAACATTTTTTTCTGACCTATATGGCTGTATACAGTGCTTTGCTCCAAAAAGGAATGGCGTCTGAATTGCCCGACAGGCAACAGTTCGAAAGAACCTGATTTAGCTCTCAGTCTCTTGCTATGGGCTTTGATATCACAGGCATATTAACAAATAGAGCCAAAATGTATTAGTTGTTTCGGACTTTTCGGCCACTTGAGCCTCAACGTACATTCATTTAGTACTCCGTTCAACCCAAAATGTCCAATGAAAGAATACCTTTCAACAATTAATTTGACCATTCCTGACACACTCTTTTGGTTTTGGCAGTGTTGTATTGTGTTTTCAGACTCATATTTTGATTCAGAGAAGCAAATTTTCCAGTCTAATGAGTGGAATTTTGAGGAAATTGTCTTTGAGAAATATTTGAGCCCTAACCCTAACTAGCAAAACCCGAAGCTAGGGTTAGCGTTTTAATCCCATACAATGTAGACAGTTTTTGATGGCATGGCTGTGTTTTAGGGCTGAAAGGATACTGAGGAATATAGTTCTTTCAATGTTTTCTAAACATTTTTTTCTGGCCTATATGGCTGTATACACTGCTTTGCCCCAAAAAGGAATGGCGTCTGAATTGCCCGACAGGCAACAGTTCGAAAGAACCTGATTTAGCTTTCAAACTCTTGCCATGGGCTTTGAAATCACAGGCATATTAACAAATAGAGCCAAAATGTATTAGTTGTTTTGGACTTTTCGGCCACTTGAGCCTCAACGTACATTCATTTAGCACTCCGTTCAACCCAAAATGTCCAATGAAAGAATACCTTTCAACAATTAATTTGAGCATTCCTGACACACTCTTTTGGTTTTGGCAGTGTTGTATTGTCTTTTCAGACTCATATTTTGATTCAGAGAAGCAAATTTTCCAGGCTAATGAGTGGAATTTTGAGAAAATTGTCTTTGAGAAATATTTGAGCCCTAACCCTAACTAGCAAAACCCGAAGCTAGGGTTAGGGTTTTATTCCCATACAATGTAGACAGTTTTTGATGGCATGGCTGTGTTTTAGGGCTGAAAGGATACTTAGGAATATAGTTCTTTCAATGTTTTCTAAACATTTTTTTCCGGCCTATATGGCTGTATACAGTGCTTTTCCCCAAAAAGGAATGGCGTCTGAATTGCCCGACAGGCAACAGTTCGAAAGAACCTGATTTTGCTTTCAAACTCTTGCCATGGGCTTTGAAATGACAGGCGTATTAACAAATAGAGCCAAAATGTATTAGTTCTTTCGGACTTTTCGGCCACTTGAGCCTCAACGTACATTCATTTAGCACTCCGTTCAACCCAAAATGTCCAATGAAAGAATACCTTTCAACAATTAATTTGAGCATTCCTGACACACTCTTTTGGTTTTGGCAGTGTTGTATTGTCTTTTCAGACTCATATTTTGATTCAGAGAAGCAAATTTTCCAGTCTAATGAGTGGAATTTTGAGAAAATTGTCTTTGAGAAATATTTGAGCCCTAACCCTAACTAGCAAAACCCGAAGCTAGGGTTAGGGTTTTATTCCCATACAATGTAGACAGTTTTTGATGGCATGGCTGTGTTTTAGGGCTGAAAGGATACTTAGGAATATAGTTCTTTCAATGTTTTCTAAATATTTTTTTCTGACCTATATGGCTGTATACAGTGCTTTGCTCCAAAAAGGAATGGCGTCTGAATTGCCCGACAGGCAACAGTTCGAAAGAACCTAATTTAGCTTTCAAACTCTTGCCATGGGCTTTGAAATCACAGGCATATTAACAAATAGAGCCAAAATGTATTAGTTGTTTCGGACTTTTCGGCCACTTGAGCCTCAACGTACATTCATTTAGCACTCCGTTCAACCCAAAATGTCCAATGAAAGAATACCTTTCAACAATTAATTTGACCATTCCTGACACACTCTTTTGGTTTTGGCAGTGTTGTATTGTCTTTTCAGACTCATATTTTGATTCAGAGAAGCAAGTTTTCCAGTCTAATGAGTGGAATTTTGAGAAAATTGTCTTTGAGAAATATTTGAGCCCTAACCCTAACTAGCAAAACCCGAAGCTAGGGTTAGGGTTTTATTCCCATACAATGTAGACAGTTTTTGATGGCATGGCTGTGTTTTAGGGCTGAAAGGATACTTAGGAATATAGTTCTTTTAATGTTTTCTAAACATTTTTTTCTGACCTATATGGCTGTATACAGTGCTTTCCCCCAAAAAGGAATGGCGTCTGAATTGCCCGACAGGCAACAGTTCGAAAGAACCTGATTTAGCTTTCAAACTCTTGCCATGGGCTTTGAAATCACAGGCATATTAACAAATAGAGCCAAAATGTATTAGTTGTTTCGGACTTTTTGGCCACTTGAGCCTCAACGTACATTCATTTAGCACTCCGTTCAACCCAAAATGTCCAATGAAAGAATACCTTTCAACAATTAATTTGAGCATTCCTGACACACTCTTTTGGTTTTGGCAGTGTTGTATTGTGTTTTCAGACTCATATTTTGATTCAGAGAAGCAAATTTTCCAGTCTAATGAGTGGAATTTTGAGGAAATTGTCTTTGAGAAATATTTGAGCCCTAACCCTAACTAGCAAAACCCGAAGCTAGGGTTAGGGTTTTATTCCCATACAATGTAGACAGTTTTTGATGGCATGGCTGTGTTTTAGGGCTGAAAGGATACTTAGGAATATAGTTCTTTCATTGTTTTCTAAACATTTTTTTCTGACCTATATGTCTGTATACAGTGCTTTGCTCCAAAAAGGAATGGCGTCTGAATTGCCCGACAGGCAACAGTTCGAAAGAACCTGATTTAGCTTTCAAACTCTTGCCATGGGCTTTGAAATCACAGGCATATTAACAAATAGAGCCAAAATGTATTAGTTGTTTCGGACTTTTTGGCCACTTGAGCCTCAACGTAAATTCATTTAGTACTCCGTTCAACCCAAAATGTCCAATGAAAGAATACCTTTCAACAATTAATTTGACCATTCCTGACACACTCTTTTGGTTTTGGCAGTGTTGTATTGTCTTTTCAGACTCATATTTTGATTCAGAGAAGCAAATTTTCCAGTCTAATGAGTGGAATTTTGAGGAAATTATCTTTGAGAAATATTTGAGCCCTAACCCTAACTAGCAAAACCCGAAGCTAGGGTTAGGGTTTTATTCCCATACAATGTAGACAGTTTTTGATGGCATGGCTGTGTTTTAGGGCTGAAAGGATACTGAGGAATATAGTTCTTTCAATGTTTTCTAAACATTTTTTTCTGACCTATATGGCTGTATACAGTGCTTTGCCCCAAAAAGGAATGGCGTCTGAATTGCCCGACAGGCAACAGTTCGAAAGAACCTGATTTAGCTTTCAAACTCTTGCCATGGGCTTTGAAATCACAGGTATATTAACAAATAGAGCCAAAATGTATTAGTTGTTTCGGACTTTTCGGCCACTTGAGCCTCAACGTACATTCATTTAGCACTCCGTTCAACCCAAAATGTCCAATGAAAGAATACCTTTCAACAATTAATTTGAGCATTCCTGACACACTCTTTTGGTTTTGGCAGTGTTGTATTGTCCTTTCAGACTCATATTTTGATTCAGAGAAGCAAATTTTCCAGTCTAATGAGTGGAATTTTGAGAAAATTGTCTTTGAGAAATATTTGAGCCTTAACCCTAACTAGCAAAACCCGAAGCTAGGGTTAGGGTTTTATTCCCATACAATGTAGACAGTTTTTGATGGCATGGCTGTGTTTTAGGGCTGAAAGGATACTTAGGAATATAGTTCTTTCAATGTTTTCTAAACATTTTTTTCTGACCTATATGGCTGTATACAGTGCTTTCCCCCAAAAAGGAATGGCGTCTGAATTGCCCGACAGGCAACAGTTCGAAAGAACCTGATTTAGCTTTCAAACTCTTGCCATGGGCTTTGAAATCACAGGCATATTAACAAATAGAGCCAAAATGTATTAGTTGTTTCGGACTTTTTGGCCACTTGAGCCTCAACGTACATTCATTTAGCACTCCGTTCAACCCAAAATGTCCAATGAAAGAATACCTTTCAACAATTAATTTGAGCATTCCTGACACACTCTTTTGGTTTTGGCAGTGTTGTATTGTGTTTTCAGACTCATATTTTGATTCAGAGAAGCAAATTTTCCAGTCTAATGAGTGGAATTTTGAGGAAATTGTCTTTGAGAAATATTTGAGCCCTAACCCTAACTAGCAAAACCCGAAGCTAGGGTTAGGGTTTTATTCCCATACAATGTAGACAGTTTTTGATGGCATGACTGTGTTTTAGGGCTGAAAGGATACTTAGGAATATAGTTCTTTCAATGTTTTCTAAACATTTTTTTCTGACCTATATGTCTGTATACAGTGCTTTGCTCCAAAAAGGAATGGCGTCTGAATTGCCCGACAGGCAACAGTTCGAAAGAACCTGATTTAGCTTTCAAACTCTTGCCATGGGCTTTGAAATCACAGGCATATTAACAAATAGAGCCAAAATGTATTAGTTGTTTCAGACTTTTTGGCCACTTGAGCCTCAACGTAAATTCATTTAGTACTCCGTTCAACCCAAAATGTCCAATGAAAGAATACCTTTCAACAATTAATTTGACCATTCCTGACACACTCTTTTGGTTTTGGCAGTTTTGTATTGTCTTTTCAGACTCATATTTTGATTCAGAGAAGCAAATTTTCCAGTCTAATGAGTGGAATTTTGAGGAAATTATCTTTGAGAAATATTTGAGCCCTAACCCTAACTAGCAAAACCCGAAGCTAGGGTTAGGGTTTTATTCCCATACAATGTAGACAGTTTTTGATGGCATGGCTGTGTTTTAGGGCTGAAAGGATACTGAGGAATATAGTTCTTTCAATGTTTTCTAAACATTTTTTTCTGACCTATATGGCTGTATACAGTGCTTTGCCCCAAAAAGGAATGGCGTCTGAATTGCCCGACAGGCAACAGTTCGAAAGAACCTGATTTAGCTTTCAAACTCTTGCCATGGGCTTTGAAATCACAGGCATATTAACAAATAGAGCCAAAATGTATTAGTTGTTTCGGACTTTTCGGCCACTTGAGCCTCAACGTACATTCATTTAGCACTCCGTTCAACCCAAAATGTCCAATGAAAGAATACCTTTCAACAATTAATTTGAGCATTCCTGACACACTCTTTTGGTTTTGGCAGTGTTGTATTGTCCTTTCAGACTCATATTTTGATTCAGAGAAGCAAATTTTCCAGTCTAATGAGTGGAATTTTGAGAAAATTGTCTTTGAGAAATATTTGAGCCTTAACCCTAACTAGCAAAACCCGAAGCTAGGGTTAGGGTTTTATTCCCATACAATGTAGACAGTTTTTGATGGCATGGCTGTGTTTTAGGGCTGAAAGGATACTGAGGAATATAGTTCTTTCAATGTTTTCTAAACATTTTTTTCTGACCTATATGTCTGTATACAGTGCTTTGCTCCAAAAAGGAATGGCGTCTGAATTGCCCGACAGGCAACAGTTCGATAGAACCTGATTTAGCTTTCAAACTCTTGCCATGGGCTTTGAAATCACAGGTATATTAACAAATAGAGCCAAAATGTATTAGTTGTTTCGGACTTTTCGGCCACTTGAGTCTCAACGTACATTCATTTAGCACTCCGTTCAACCCAAAATGTCCAATGAAAGAATACCTTTCAACAATTAATTTGACCATTACTGACACACTCTTTTGGTTTTGGCAGTGTTTTATTCTCTTTTCAGACTCATATTTTGATTCAGAGAAGCAAATTTTCCAGGCTAATGAGTGGAATTTTGAGAAAATTGTCTTTGAGAAATATTTGAGCCCTAACCCTAACTAGCAAAACCCGAAGCTAGGGTTAGGGTTTTATTCCCATACAATGTAGACAGTTTTTGATGGCATGGCTGTGTTTTAGGGCTGAAAGGATACTTAGGAATATAGTTCTTTCAATGTTTTCTAAACATTTTTTTCTGACCTATATGGCTGTATACAGTGCTTTCCCCCAAAAAGGAATGGCGTCTGAATTGCCCGACAGGCAACAGTTCGAAAGAACCTGATTTAGCTTTCAAACTCTTGCCATGGGCTTTGAAATCACAGGCATATTAACAAATAGAGCCAAAATGTATTAGTTGTTTCGGACTTTTTGGCCACTTGAGCCTCAACGTACATTCATTTAGCACTCCGTTCAACCCAAAATGTCCAATGAAAGAATACCTTTCAACAATTAATTTGAGCATTCCTGACACACTCTTTTGGTTTTGGCAGTGTTGTATTGTGTTTTCAGACTCATATTTTGATTCAGAGAAGCAAATTTTCCAGTCTAATGAGTGGAATTTTGAGGAAATTGTCTTTGAGAAATATTTGAGCCCTAACCCTAACTAGCAAAACCCGAAGCTAGGGTTTGGGTTTTATTCCCATACAATGTAGACAGTTTTTGATGGCATGGCTGTGTTTTAGGGCTGAAAGGATACTGAGGAATATAGTTCTTTCAATGTTTTCTAAACATTTTTTTCTGACCTATATGGCTGTATACAGTGCTTTGCTCCAAAAAGGAATGGCGTCTGAATTGCCCGACAGGCAACAGTTCGAAAGAACCTGATTTAGCTCTCAGTCTCTTGCTATGGGCTTTGATATCACAGGCATATTAACAAATAGAGCCAAAATGTATTAGTTGTTTCGGACTTTTCGGCCACTTGAGCCTCAACGTACATTCATTTAGTACTCCGTTCAACCCAAAATGTCCAATGAAAGAATACCTTTCAACAATTAATTTGACCATTCCTGACACACTCTTTTGGTTTTGGCAGTGTTGTATTGTGTTTTCAGACTCATATTTTGATTCAGAGAAGCAAATTTTCCAGTCTAATGAGTGGAATTTTGAGGAAATTGTCTTTGAGAAATATTTGAGCCCTAACCCTAACTAGCAAAACCCGAAGCTAGGGTTAGCGTTTTAATCCCATACAATGTAGACAGTTTTTGATGGCATGGCTGTGTTTTAGGGCTGAAAGGATACTGAGGAATATAGTTCTTTCAATGTTTTCTAAACATTTTTTTCTGGCCTATATGGCTGTATACACTGCTTTGCCCCAAAAAGGAATGGCGTCTGAATTGCCCGACAGGCAACAGTTCGAAAGAACCTGATTTAGCTTTCAAACTCTTGCCATGGGCTTTGAAATCACAGGCATATTAACAAATAGAGCCAAAATGTATTAGTTGTTTTGGACTTTTCGGCCACTTGAGCCTCAACGTACATTCATTTAGCACTCCGTTCAACCCAAAATGTCCAATGAAAGAATACCTTTCAACAATTAATTTGAGCATTCCTGACACACTCTTTTGGTTTTGGCAGTGTTGTATTGTCTTTTCAGACTCATATTTTGATTCAGAGAAGCAAATTTTCCAGGCTAATGAGTGGAATTTTGAGAAAATTGTCTTTGAGAAATATTTGAGCCCTAACCCTAACTAGCAAAACCCGAAGCTAGGGTTAGGGTTTTATTCCCATACAATGTAGACAGTTTTTGATGGCATGGCTGTGTTTTAGGGCTGAAAGGATACTTAGGAATATAGTTCTTTCAATGTTTTCTAAACATTTTTTTCCGGCCTATATGGCTGTATACAGTGCTTTTCCCCAAAAAGGAATGGCGTCTGAATTGCCCGACAGGCAACAGTTCGAAAGAACCTGATTTTGCTTTCAAACTCTTGCCATGGGCTTTGAAATGACAGGCGTATTAACAAATAGAGCCAAAATGTATTAGTTCTTTCGGACTTTTCGGCCACTTGAGCCTCAACGTACATTCATTTAGCACTCCGTTCAACCCAAAATGTCCAATGAAAGAATACCTTTCAACAATTAATTTGAGCATTCCTGACACACTCTTTTGGTTTTGGCAGTGTTGTATTGTCTTTTCAGACTCATATTTTGATTCAGAGAAGCAAATTTTCCAGTCTAATGAGTGGAATTTTGAGAAAATTGTCTTTGAGAAATATTTGAGCCCTAACCCTAACTAGCAAAACCCGAAGCTAGGGTTAGGGTTTTATTCCCATACAATGTAGACAGTTTTTGATGGCATGGCTGTGTTTTAGGGCTGAAAGGATACTTAGGAATATAGTTCTTTCAATGTTTTCTAAATATTTTTTTCTGACCTATATGGCTGTATACAGTGCTTTGCTCCAAAAAGGAATGGCGTCTGAATTGCCCGACAGGCAACAGTTCGAAAGAACCTAATTTAGCTTTCAAACTCTTGCCATGGGCTTTGAAATCACAGGCATATTAACAAATAGAGCCAAAATGTATTAGTTGTTTCGGACTTTTCGGCCACTTGAGCCTCAACGTACATTCATTTAGCACTCCGTTCAACCCAAAATGTCCAATGAAAGAATACCTTTCAACAATTAATTTGACCATTCCTGACACACTCTTTTGGTTTTGGCAGTGTTGTATTGTCTTTTCAGACTCATATTTTGATTCAGAGAAGCAAGTTTTCCAGTCTAATGAGTGGAATTTTGAGAAAATTGTCTTTGAGAAATATTTGAGCCCTAACCCTAACTAGCAAAACCCGAAGCTAGGGTTAGGGTTTTATTCCCATACAATGTAGACAGTTTTTGATGGCATGGCTGTGTTTTAGGGCTGAAAGGATACTTAGGAATATAGTTCTTTTAATGTTTTCTAAACATTTTTTTCTGACCTATATGGCTGTATACAGTGCTTTGCCCCAAAAAGGAATGGCGTCTGAATTGCCCGACAGGCAACAGTTCGAAAGAACCTGATTTAGCTTTCAAACTCTTGCCATGGGCTTTGAAATCACAGGCATATTAACAAATAGAGCCAAAATGTATTAGTTGTTTCGGACTTTTCGGCCACTTGAGCCTCAACGTACATTCATTTAGCACTCCGTTCAACCCAAAATGTCCAATGAAAGAATACCTTTCAACAATTAATTTGAGCATTCCTGACACACTCTTTTGGTTTTGGCAGTGTTGTATTGTCTTTTCAGACTCATATTTTGATTCAGAGAAGCAAATTTTCCAGTCTAATGAGTGGAATTTTGAGAAAATTGTCTTTGAGAAATATTTGAGCCCTAACCCTCACTAGCAAAACCCGAAGCTAGGGTTAGGGTTTTATTCCCATACAATGTAGACAGTTTTTGATGGCATGGCTGTGTTTTAGGGCTGAAAGGATACTGAGGAATATAGTTCTTTCAATGTTTTCTAAACATTTTTTTCTGACCTATATGTCTGTATACAGTGCTTTGCTCCAAAAAGGAATGGCGTCTGAATTGCCCGACAGGCAACAGTTCGAAAGAACCTGATTTAGCGTTCAGTCTCTTGCTATGGGCTTTGAAATCACAGGCATATTAACAAATAGAGCCAAAATGTATTAGTTGTTTCGGACTTTTCGGCCACTTGAGCCTCAACGTACATTCATTTAGCACTCCGTTCAACCCAAAATGTCCAATGAAAGAATACCTTTCAACAATTAATTTGAGCATTCCTGACACACTCTTTTGGTTTTGGCAGTGTTGTATTGTCTTTTCAGACTCATATTTTGATTCAGAGAAGCAAATTTTTCAGTCTAAAGAGTGGAATTTTGAGAAAATTGACTTTGAGAAATATTTGAGCCCTAACCCTAACTAGCAAAACCCAAAGCTAGGGTTAGCGTTTTATTCCCATACAATGTAGGCAGTTTTTGATGGCATGGCTGTGCTTTAGAGCTGAAAGGATACTGAGGAATATCGTTCTTTCAATGTTTTCTAAACATTTTTTTCTGGCCTATATGGCTGTATACACTGCTTTGCCCCAAAAAGGAATGGCGTCTGAATTGCCCGACAGGCAACAGTTCGAAAGAACCTGATTTAGCTTTCAAACTCTTGCCATGGGCTTTGAAATCATAGGCATATTAACAAATAGAGCCAAAATGTATTAGTTGTTTCGGACTTTTCGGCCACTTGAGCCTCAACGTACATTCATTTAGCACTCCGTTCAACCCTAAATGTCCAATGAAAGAATTCCTTTCAACAATTAATTTGACCATTCCTGACACACTCTTTTGGTTTTGGCAGTGTTGTATTCTCTTTTCAGACTCAAATTTTGAGTCAGAGAAGCAGATTTTCCAGTCTAATGAGTGGAATTTTGAGAAAATTGTCTTTGAGAAATATTTGAGCCCTAACCCTAACTAGCAAAACCCGAAGCTAGGGTTAGGGTTTTATTCCCATACAATGTAGGCAGTTTTTGATGGCATGGCTGTGTTTTAGGGCTGAAAGGATACTTAGGAATATAGTTCTTTCAATGTTTTCTAAAAATTTTTTTCTGACCTATATGTCTGTATACAGTGCTTTGCTCCAAAAAGGAATGGCGTCTGAATTGCCCGACAGGCAACAGTTCGAAAGAACCTGATTTAGCTTTCAGTCTCTTGCCATGGGCTTTGAAATCACAGGCATATTAACAAATAGAGCCAAAATGTATTAGTTGTTTCGGACTTTTCGGCCACTTGAGCCTCAACGTACATTCATTTAGCACTCCGTTCAACCCAAAATGTCCAATGAAAGAATACCTTTCAACAATTAATTTGAGCATTCCTGACACACTCTTTTGGTTTTGGCAGTGTTGTATTGTCTTTTCAGACTCATATTTTGATTCAGAGAAGCAAATTTTTCAGTCTAATGAGTGGAATTTTGAGAAAATTGACTTTGAGAAATATTTGAGCCCTAACCCTAACTAGCAAAACCCGAAGCTAGGGTTAGGGTTTTATTCCCATACAATGTAGACAGTTTTTGATGGCATGGCTGTGTTTTAGGGCTGAAAGGATACTGAGGAATATAGTTCTTTCAATGTTTTCTAAACATTTTTTTCTGGCCTATATGGCTGTATACACTGCTTTGCCCCAAAAAGGAATGGCGTCTGAATTGCCCGACAGGCAACAGTTCGATAGAACCTGATTTAGCTTTCAAACTCTTGCCATGGGCTTTGAAATCACAGGCATATTAACAAATAGAGACAAAATGTATTAGTTGTTTCGGACTTTTCGGCCACTTGAGCCTCAACGTACATTCATTTAGCACTCCGTTCAACCCAAAATGTCCAATGAAAGAATACCTTTCAACAGTTAATTTGACCATTCCTGACACACTCTTTTGGTTTTGGTAGTGTTGTATTGTCTTTTCAGACTCATATTTTGATTCAGAGAAGCAAATTTTCCAGTCTAATGAGTGGAATTTTGAGAAAATTGTCTTTGAGAAATATTTGAGCCCTAACCCTAACTAGCAAAACCCGAAGCTAGGGTTAGGGTTTTATTCCCATACAATGTAGACAGTTTTTGATGGCATGGCTGTGTTTTAGGGCTGAAAGGATACTTAGGAATATAGTTCTTTCAATGTTTTCTAAACATTTTTTTCTGACCTATATGGCTGTATACAGTGCTTTGCTCCAAAAAGGAATGGCGTCTGAATTGACCGACAGGCAACAGTTCGAAAGAACCTGATTTAGCTTTCAAACTCTTGCCATGGGCTTTGAAATCACAGGCATATTAACAAATAGAGCCAAAATGTATTAGTTGTTTCGGACTTTTTGGCCACTTGAGCCTCAACGTACATTCATTTAGCACTCCGTTCAACCCAAAATGTCCAATGAAAGAATACCTTTCAACAATTAATTTGACCATTCCTGACACACTCTTTTGGTTTTGGCAGTGTTGTATTGTCTTTTCAGACTCATATTTTGATTCAGAGAAGCAAATTTTCCAGTCTAATGAGTGGAATTTTGAGGAAATTGTCTTTGAGAAATATTTGAGCCCTAACCCTAACTAGCAAACCCCAAAGCTAGGGTTAGGGTTTTATTCCCATACAATGTAGACAGTTTTTGATGGCATGGCTGTGTTTTAGGGCTGAAAGGATACTGAGGAATATAGTTCTTTCAATGTCTTCTATACATTTTTTTCTGACCTATATGGCTGTATACAGTGCTTTGCCCCAAAAAGGAATGGCGTCTGAATTGCCCGACAGGCAACAGTTCGAAAGAACCTGATTTAGCTTTCAAACTCTTGCCATGGGCTTTGAAATCACAGGCATATTAACAAATAGAGCCAAAATGTATTAGTTGTTTTGGACTTTTCGGCCACTTGAGCCTCAACGTACATTCATTTAGCACTCCGTTCAACCCAAAATGTCCAATGAAAGAATACCTTTCAACAATTAATTTGAGCATTCCTGACACACTCTTTTGGTTTTGGCAGTGTTGTATTGTCTTTTCAGACTCATATTTTGATTCAGAGAAGCAAATTTTCCAGGCTAATGAGTGGAATTTTGAGAAAATTGTCTTTGAGAAATATTTGAGCCCTAACCCTAACTAGCAAAACCCGAAGCTAGGGTTAGGGTTTTATTCCCATACAATGTAGACAGTTTTTGATGGCATGGCTGTGTTTTAGGGCTGAAAGGATACTTAGGAATATAGTTCTTTCAATGTTTTCTAAACATTTTTTTCCGGCCTATATGGCTGTATACAGTGCTTTTCCCCAAAAAGGAATGGCGTCTGAATTGCCCGACAGGCAACAGTTCGAAAGAACCTGATTTTGCTTTCAAACTCTTGCCATGGGCTTTGAAATGACAGGCGTATTAACAAATAGAGCCAAAATGTATTAGTTCTTTCGGACTTTTCGGCCACTTGAGCCTCAACGTACATTCATTTAGCACTCCGTTCAACCCAAAATGTCCAATGAAAGAATACCTTTCAACAATTAATTTGAGCATTCCTGACACACTCTTTTGGTTTTGGCAGTGTTGTATTGTCTTTTCAGACTCATATTTTGATTCAGAGAAGCAAATTTTCCAGTCTAATGAGTGGAATTTTGAGAAAATTGTCTTTGAGAAATATTTGAGCCCTAACCCTAACTAGCAAAACCCGAAGCTAGGGTTAGGGTTTTATTCCCATACAATGTAGACAGTTTTTGATGGCATGGCTGTGTTTTAGGGCTGAAAGGATACTTAGGAATATAGTTCTTTCAATGTTTTCTAAATATTTTTTTCTGACCTATATGGCTGTATACAGTGCTTTGCTCCAAAAAGGAATGGCGTCTGAATTGCCCGACAGGCAACAGTTCGAAAGAACCTAATTTAGCTTTCAAACTCTTGCCATGGGCTTTGAAATCACAGGCATATTAACAAATAGAGCCAAAATGTATTAGTTGTTTCGGACTTTTCGGCCACTTGAGCCTCAACGTACATTCATTTAGCACTCCGTTCAACCCAAAATGTCCAATGAAAGAATACCTTTCAACAATTAATTTGACCATTCCTGACACACTCTTTTGGTTTTGGCAGTGTTGTATTGTCTTTTCAGACTCATATTTTGATTCAGAGAAGCAAGTTTTCCAGTCTAATGAGTGGAATTTTGAGAAAATTGTCTTTGAGAAATATTTGAGCCCTAACCCTAACTAGCAAAACCCGAAGCTAGGGTTAGGGTTTTATTCCCATACAATGTAGACAGTTTTTGATGGCATGGCTGTGTTTTAGGGCTGAAAGGATACTTAGGAATATAGTTCTTTTAATGTTTTCTAAACATTTTTTTCTGACCTATATGGCTGTATACAGTGCTTTGCCCCAAAAAGGAATGGCGTCTGAATTGCCCGACAGGCAACAGTTCGAAAGAACCTGATTTAGCTTTCAAACTCTTGCCATGGGCTTTGAAATCACAGGCATATTAACAAATAGAGCCAAAATGTATTAGTTGTTTCGGACTTTTCGGCCACTTGAGCCTCAACTTACATTCATTTAGCACTCCGTTCAACCCAAAATGTCCAATGAAAGAATACCTTTCAACAATTAATTTGAGCATTCCTGACACACTCTTTTGGTTTTGGCAGTGTTGTATTGTCTTTTCAGACTCATATTTTGATTCAGAGAAGCAAATTTTCCAGTCTAATGAGTGGAATTTTGAGAAAATTGTCTTTGAGAAATATTTGAGCCCTAACCCTCACTAGCAAAACCCGAAGCTAGGGTTAGGGTTTTATTCCCATACAATGTAGACAGTTTTTGATGGCATGGCTGTGTTTTAGGGCTGAAAGGATACTGAGGAATATAGTTCTTTCAATGTTTTCTAAACATTTTTTTCTGACCTATATGTCTGTATACAGTGCTTTGCTCCAAAAAGGAATGGCGTCTGAATTGCCCGACAGGCAACAGTTCGAAAGAACCTGATTTAGCGTTCAGTCTCTTGCTATGGGCTTTGAAATCACAGGCATATTAACAAATAGAGCCAAAATGTATTAGTTGTTTCGGACTTTTCGGCCACTTGAGCCTCAACGTACATTCATTTAGCACTCCGTTCAACCCAAAATGTCCAATGAAAGAATACCTTTCAACAATTAATTTGAGCATTCCTGACACACTCTTTTGGTTTTGGCAGTGTTGTATTGTCTTTTCAGACTCATATTTTGATTCAGAGAAGCAAATTTTTCAGTCTAAAGAGTGGAATTTTGAGAAAATTGACTTTGAGAAATATTTGAGCCCTAACCCTAACTAGCAAAACCCAAAGCTAGGGTTAGCGTTTTATTCCCATACAATGTAGGCAGTTTTTGATGGCATGGCTGTGCTTTAGAGCTGAAAGGATACTGAGGAATATCGTTCTTTCAATGTTTTCTAAACATTTTTTTCTGGCCTATATGGCTGTATACACTGCTTTGCCCCAAAAAGGAATGGCGTCTGAATTGCCCGACAGGCAACAGTTCGAAAGAACCTGATTTAGCTTTCAAACTCTTGCCATGGGCTTTGAAATCATAGGCATATTAACAAATAGAGCCAAAATGTATTAGTTGTTTCGGACTTTTCGGCCACTTGAGCCTCAACGTACATTCATTTAGCACTCCGTTCAACCCTAAATGTCCAATGAAAGAATTCCTTTCAACAATTAATTTGACCATTCCTGACACACTCTTTTGGTTTTGGCAGTGTTGTATTCTCTTTTCAGACTCAAATTTTGAGTCAGAGAAGCAGATTTTCCAGTCTAATGAGTGGAATTTTGAGAAAATTGTCTTTGAGAAATATTTGAGCCCTAACCCTAACTAGCAAAACCCGAAGCTAGGGTTAGGGTTTTATTCCCATACAATGTAGGCAGTTTTTGATGGCATGGCTGTGTTTTAGGGCTGAAAGGATACTTAGGAATATAGTTCTTTCAATGTTTTCTAAAAATTTTTTTCTGACCTATATGTCTGTATACAGTGCTTTGCTCCAAAAAGGAATGGCGTCTGAATTGCCCGACAGGCAACAGTTCGAAAGAACCTGATTTAGCTTTCAGTCTCTTGCCATGGGCTTTGAAATCACAGGCATATTAACAAATAGAGCCAAAATGTATTAGTTGTTTCGGACTTTTCGGCCACTTGAGCCTCAACGTACATTCATTTAGCACTCCGTTCAACCCAAAATGTCCAATGAAAGAATACCTTTCAACAATTAATTTGAGCATTCCTGACACACTCTTTTGGTTTTGGCAGTGTTGTATTGTCTTTTCAGACTCATATTTTGATTCAGAGAAGCAAATTTTTCAGTCTAATGAGTGGAATTTTGAGAAAATTGACTTTGAGAAATATTTGAGCCCTAACCCTAACTAGCAAAACCCGAAGCTAGGGTTAGGGTTTTATTCCCATACAATGTAGACAGTTTTTGATGGCATGGCTGTGTTTTAGGGCTGAAAGGATACTGAGGAATATAGTTCTTTCAATGTTTTCTAAACATTTTTTTCTGGCCTATATGGCTGTATACACTGCTTTGCCCCAAAAAGGAATGGCGTCTGAATTGCCCGACAGGCAACAGTTCGATAGAACCTGATTTAGCTTTCAAACTCTTGCCATGGGCTTTGAAATCACAGGCATATTAACAAATAGAGACAAAATGTATTAGTTGTTTCGGACTTTTCGGCCACTTGAGCCTCAACGTACATTCATTTAGCACTCCGTTCAACCCAAAATGTCCAATGAAAGAATACCTTTCAACAGTTAATTTGACCATTCCTGACACACTCTTTTGGTTTTGGTAGTGTTGTATTGTCTTTTCAGACTCATATTTTGATTCAGAGAAGCAAATTTTCCAGTCTAATGAGTGGAATTTTGAGAAAATTGTCTTTGAGAAATATTTGAGCCCTAACCCTAACTAGCAAAACCCGAAGCTAGGGTTAGGGTTTTATTCCCATACAATGTAGACAGTTTTTGATGGCATGGCTGTGTTTTAGGGCTGAAAGGATACTTAGGAATATAGTTCTTTCAATGTTTTCTAAACATTTTTTTCTGACCTATATGGCTGTATACAGTGCTTTGCTCCAAAAAGGAATGGCGTCTGAATTGACCGACAGGCAACAGTTCGAAAGAACCTGATTTAGCTTTCAAACTCTTGCCATGGGCTTTGAAATCACAGGCATATTAACAAATAGAGCCAAAATGTATTAGTTGTTTCGGACTTTTTGGCCACTTGAGCCTCAACGTACATTCATTTAGCACTCCGTTCAACCCAAAATGTCCAATGAAAGAATACCTTTCAACAATTAATTTGACCATTCCTGACACACTCTTTTGGTTTTGGCAGTGTTGTATTGTCTTTTCAGACTCATATTTTGATTCAGAGAAGCAAATTTTCCAGTCTAATGAGTGGAATTTTGAGGAAATTGTCTTTGAGAAATATTTGAGCCCTAACCCTAACTAGCAAACCCCAAAGCTAGGGTTAGGGTTTTATTCCCATACAATGTAGACAGTTTTTGATGGCATGGCTGTGTTTTAGGGCTGAAAGGATACTGAGGAATATAGTTCTTTCAATGTCTTCTATACATTTTTTTCTGACCTATATGGCTGTATACAGTGCTTTGCCCCAAAAAGGAATGGCGTCTGAATTGCCCGACAGGCAACAGTTCGAAAGAACCTGATTTAGCTTTCAAACTCTTGCCATGGGCTTTGAAATCACAGGAATATTAAGAAATAGAGCCAAAATGTATTAGTTGTTTCGGACTTTTCGGCCACTTGAGCCTCAACGTACATTCATTTAGCACTCCGTTCAACCCAAAATGTCCAATGAAAGAATACCTTTCAACAATTAATTTGACCATTCCTGACACACTCTTTTGGTTTTGGCAGTGTTGTATTGTCTTTTCAGACTCATATTTTGATTCAGAGAAGCAAATTTTCCAGTCTAATGAGTGGAATTTTGAGGAAATTGTCTTTGAGAAATATTTGAGCCCTAACCCTAACTAGCAAACCCCAAAGCTAGGGTTAGGGTTTTATTCCCATACAATGTAGACAGTTTTTGATGGCATGGCTGTGTTTTAGGGCTGAAAGGATACTGAGGAATATAGTTCTTTCAATGTCTTCTATACATTTTTTTCTGACCTATATGGCTGTATACAGTGCTTTGCCCCAAAAAGGAATGGCGTCTGAATTGCCCGACAGGCAACAGTTCGAAAGAACCTGATTTAGCTTTCAAACTCTTGCCATGGGCTTTGAAATCACAGGCATATTAACAAATAGAGCCAAAATGTATTAGTTGTTTTGGACTTTTCGGCCACTTGAGCCTCAACGTACATTCATTTAGCACTCCGTTCAACCCAAAATGTCCAATGAAAGAATACCTTTCAACAATTAATTTGAGCATTCCTGACACACTCTTTTGGTTTTGGCAGTGTTGTATTGTCTTTTCAGACTCATATTTTGATTCAGAGAAGCAAATTTTCCAGGCTAATGAGTGGAATTTTGAGAAAATTGTCTTTGAGAAATATTTGAGCCCTAACCCTAACTAGCAAAACCCGAAGCTAGGGTTAGGGTTTTATTCCCATACAATGTAGACAGTTTTTGATGGCATGGCTGTGTTTTAGGGCTGAAAGGATACTTAGGAATATAGTTCTTTCAATGTTTTCTAAACATTTTTTTCCGGCCTATATGGCTGTATACAGTGCTTTTCCCCAAAAAGGAATGGCGTCTGAATTGCCCGACAGGCAACAGTTCGAAAGAACCTGATTTTGCTTTCAAACTCTTGCCATGGGCTTTGAAATGACAGGCGTATTAACAAATAGAGCCAAAATGTATTAGTTCTTTCGGACTTTTCGGCCACTTGAGCCTCAACGTACATTCATTTAGCACTCCGTTCAACCCAAAATGTCCAATGAAAGAATACCTTTCAACAATTAATTTGAGCATTCCTGACACACTCTTTTGGTTTTGGCAGTGTTGTATTGTCTTTTCAGACTCATATTTTGATTCAGAGAAGCAAATTTTCCAGTCTAATGAGTGGAATTTTGAGAAAATTGTCTTTGAGAAATATTTGAGCCCTAACCCTAACTAGCAAAACCCGAAGCTAGGGTTAGGGTTTTATTCCCATACAATGTAGACAGTTTTTGATGGCATGGCTGTGTTTTAGGGCTGAAAGGATACTTAGGAATATAGTTCTTTCAATGTTTTCTAAATATTTTTTTCTGACCTATATGGCTGTATACAGTGCTTTGCTCCAAAAAGGAATGGCGTCTGAATTGCCCGACAGGCAACAGTTCGAAAGAACCTAATTTAGCTTTCAAACTCTTGCCATGGGCTTTGAAATCACAGGCATATTAACAAATAGAGCCAAAATGTATTAGTTGTTTCGGACTTTTCGGCCACTTGAGCCTCAACGTACATTCATTTAGCACTCCGTTCAACCCAAAATGTCCAATGAAAGAATACCTTTCAACAATTAATTTGACCATTCCTGACACACTCTTTTGGTTTTGGCAGTGTTGTATTGTCTTTTCAGACTCATATTTTGATTCAGAGAAGCAAGTTTTCCAGTCTAATGAGTGGAATTTTGAGAAAATTGTCTTTGAGAAATATTTGAGCCCTAACCCTAACTAGCAAAACCCGAAGCTAGGGTTAGGGTTTTATTCCCATACAATGTAGACAGTTTTTGATGGCATGGCTGTGTTTTAGGGCTGAAAGGATACTTAGGAATATAGTTCTTTTAATGTTTTCTAAACATTTTTTTCTGACCTATATGGCTGTATACAGTGCTTTGCCCCAAAAAGGAATGGCGTCTGAATTGCCCGACAGGCAACAGTTCGAAAGAACCTGATTTAGCTTTCAAACTCTTGCCATGGGCTTTGAAATCACAGGCATATTAACAAATAGAGCCAAAATGTATTAGTTGTTTCGGACTTTTCGGCCACTTGAGCCTCAACTTACATTCATTTAGCACTCCGTTCAACCCAAAATGTCCAATGAAAGAATACCTTTCAACAATTAATTTGAGCATTCCTGACACACTCTTTTGGTTTTGGCAGTGTTGTATTGTCTTTTCAGACTCATATTTTGATTCAGAGAAGCAAATTTTCCAGTCTAATGAGTGGAATTTTGAGAAAATTGTCTTTGAGAAATATTTGAGCCCTAACCCTCACTAGCAAAACCCGAAGCTAGGGTTAGGGTTTTATTCCCATACAATGTAGACAGTTTTTGATGGCATGGCTGTGTTTTAGGGCTGAAAGGATACTGAGGAATATAGTTCTTTCAATGTTTTCTAAACATTTTTTTCTGACCTATATGTCTGTATACAGTGCTTTGCTCCAAAAAGGAATGGCGTCTGAATTGCCCGACAGGCAACAGTTCGAAAGAACCTGATTTAGCGTTCAGTCTCTTGCTATGGGCTTTGAAATCACAGGCATATTAACAAATAGAGCCAAAATGTATTAGTTGTTTCGGACTTTTCGGCCACTTGAGCCTCAACGTACATTCATTTAGCACTCCGTTCAACCCAAAATGTCCAATGAAAGAATACCTTTCAACAATTAATTTGAGCATTCCTGACACACTCTTTTGGTTTTGGCAGTGTTGTATTGTCTTTTCAGACTCATATTTTGATTCAGAGAAGCAAATTTTTCAGTCTAAAGAGTGGAATTTTGAGAAAATTGACTTTGAGAAATATTTGAGCCCTAACCCTAACTAGCAAAACCCAAAGCTAGGGTTAGCGTTTTATTCCCATACAATGTAGGCAGTTTTTGATGGCATGGCTGTGCTTTAGAGCTGAAAGGATACTGAGGAATATCGTTCTTTCAATGTTTTCTAAACATTTTTTTCTGGCCTATATGGCTGTATACACTGCTTTGCCCCAAAAAGGAATGGCGTCTGAATTGCCCGACAGGCAACAGTTCGAAAGAACCTGATTTAGCTTTCAAACTCTTGCCATGGGCTTTGAAATCATAGGCATATTAACAAATAGAGCCAAAATGTATTAGTTGTTTCGGACTTTTCGGCCACTTGAGCCTCAACGTACATTCATTTAGCACTCCGTTCAACCCTAAATGTCCAATGAAAGAATTCCTTTCAACAATTAATTTGACCATTCCTGACACACTCTTTTGGTTTTGGCAGTGTTGTATTCTCTTTTCAGACTCAAATTTTGAGTCAGAGAAGCAGATTTTCCAGTCTAATGAGTGGAATTTTGAGAAAATTGTCTTTGAGAAATATTTGAGCCCTAACCCTAACTAGCAAAACCCGAAGCTAGGGTTAGGGTTTTATTCCCATACAATGTAGGCAGTTTTTGATGGCATGGCTGTGTTTTAGGGCTGAAAGGATACTTAGGAATATAGTTCTTTCAATGTTTTCTAAAAATTTTTTTCTGACCTATATGTCTGTATACAGTGCTTTGCTCCAAAAAGGAATGGCGTCTGAATTGCCCGACAGGCAACAGTTCGAAAGAACCTGATTTAGCTTTCAGTCTCTTGCCATGGGCTTTGAAATCACAGGCATATTAACAAATAGAGCCAAAATGTATTAGTTGTTTCGGACTTTTCGGCCACTTGAGCCTCAACGTACATTCATTTAGCACTCCGTTCAACCCAAAATGTCCAATGAAAGAATACCTTTCAACAATTAATTTGAGCATTCCTGACACACTCTTTTGGTTTTGGCAGTGTTGTATTGTCTTTTCAGACTCATATTTTGATTCAGAGAAGCAAATTTTTCAGTCTAATGAGTGGAATTTTGAGAAAATTGACTTTGAGAAATATTTGAGCCCTAACCCTAACTAGCAAAACCCGAAGCTAGGGTTAGGGTTTTATTCCCATACAATGTAGACAGTTTTTGATGGCATGGCTGTGTTTTAGGGCTGAAAGGATACTGAGGAATATAGTTCTTTCAATGTTTTCTAAACATTTTTTTCTGGCCTATATGGCTGTATACACTGCTTTGCCCCAAAAAGGAATGGCGTCTGAATTGCCCGACAGGCAACAGTTCGATAGAACCTGATTTAGCTTTCAAACTCTTGCCATGGGCTTTGAAATCACAGGCATATTAACAAATAGAGACAAAATGTATTAGTTGTTTCGGACTTTTCGGCCACTTGAGCCTCAACGTACATTCATTTAGCACTCCGTTCAACCCAAAATGTCCAATGAAAGAATACCTTTCAACAGTTAATTTGACCATTCCTGACACACTCTTTTGGTTTTGGTAGTGTTGTATTGTCTTTTCAGACTCATATTTTGATTCAGAGAAGCAAATTTTCCAGTCTAATGAGTGGAATTTTGAGAAAATTGTCTTTGAGAAATATTTGAGCCCTAACCCTAACTAGCAAAACCCGAAGCTAGGGTTAGGGTTTTATTCCCATACAATGTAGACAGTTTTTGATGGCATGGCTGTGTTTTAGGGCTGAAAGGATACTGAGGAATATAGTTCTTTCAATGTCTTCTATACATTTTTTTCTGACCTATATGGCTGTATACAGTGCTTTGCCCCAAAAAGGAATGGCGTCTGAATTGCCCGACAGGCAACAGTTCGAAAGAACCTGATTTAGCTTTCAAACTCTTGCCATGGGCTTTGAAATCACAGGAATATTAAGAAATAGAGCCAAAATGTATTAGTTGTTTCGGACTTTTCGGCCACTTGAGCCTCAACGTACATTCATTTAGCACTCCGTTCAACCCAAAATGTCCAATGAAAGAATACCTTTCAACAATTAATTTGACCATTCCTGACACACTCTTTTGGTTTTGGCAGTGTTGTATTGTCTTTTCAGACTCATATTTTGATTCAGAGAAGCAAATTTTCCAGTCTAATGAGTGGAATTTTGAGAAAATTGTCTTTGAGAAATATTTGAGCCCTAACCCTAACTAGAAAAACCCGAAGCTAGGGTTAGGGTTTTATTCCCATACAATGTAGACAGTTTTTGATGGCATGGCTGTGTTTTAGGGCTGAAAGGATACTTAGGAATATAGTTCTTTCAATGTTTTCTAAACATTTTTTTCTGACCTATATGGCTGTATACAGTGCTTTGCCCCAAAAAGGAATGGCGTCTGAATTGCCCGACAGGCAACAGTTCGAAAGAACCTGATTTAGCTTTCAAACTCTTGCCATGGGCTTTGAAATCACAGGCATATTAACAAATAGATCCAAAATGTATTAGTTGTTTTGGACTTTTCGGCCACTTGAGCCTCAACGTACATTCATTTAGCACTCCGTTCAACCCAAAATGTCCAATGAAAGAATACCTTTCAACAATTAATTTGAGCATTCCTGACACACTCTTTTGGTTTTGGCAGTGTTGTATTGTCTTTTCAGACTCATATTTTGATTCAGAGAAGCAAATTTTCCAGGCTAATGAGTGGAATTTTGAGAAAATTGTCTTTGAGAAATATTTGAGCCCTAACCCTAACTAGCAAAACCCGAAGCTAGGGTTTGGGTTTTATTCCCATACAATGTAGACAGTTTTTGATGGCATGGCTGTGTTTTAGGGCTGAAAGGATACTGAGGAATATAGTTCTTTCAATGTTTTCTAAACATTTTTTTCTGGCCTATATGGCTGCATACACTGCTTTGCCCCAAAAAGGAATGGCGTCTGAATTGCCCGACAGGCAACAGTTCGATAGAACCTGATTTAGCTTTCAAACTCTTGCCATGGGCTTTGAAATCACAGGCATATTAACAAATAGAGCCAAAATGTATTAGTTGTTTCGGACTTTTCGGCCACTTGAGCCTCAACGTACATTCATTTAGCACTCCGTTCAACCCAAAATGTCCAATGAAAGAATACCTTTCAACAATTAATTTGACCATTCCTGACACACTCTTTTGGTTTTGGCAGTGTTGTATTGTCTTTTCAGACTCATATTTTGATTCAGAGAAGCAAGTTTTCCAGTCTAATGAGTGGAATTTTGAGAAAATTGTCTTTGAGAAATATTTGAGCCCTAACCCTAACTAGCAAAACCCGAAGCTAGGGTTAGGGTTTTATTCCCATACAATGTAGACAGTTTTTGATGGCATGGCTGTGTTTTAGGGCTGAAAGGATACTGAGGAATATAGTTCTTTCAATGTTTTCTAAACATTTTTTTCTGGCCTATATGGCTGTATACACTGCTTTGCCCCAAAAAGGAATGGCGTCTGAATTGCCCGACAGGCAACCGTTCGATAGAACCTGATTTAGCTTTCAAACTCTTGCCATGGGCTTTGAAATCACAGGCATATTAACAAATAGAGCCAAAATGTATTAGTAGTTTCGGACTTTTCGGCCACTTGAGCCTCAACGTACATTCATTTAGCACTCCGTTCAACCCAAAATGTCCAATGAAAGAATACCTTTCAACAGTTAATTTGACCATTCCTGACACACTCTTTTGGTTTTGGTAGTGTTGTATTGTCTTTTCAGACTCATATTTTGATTCAGAGAAGCAAATTTTCCAGTCTAATGAGTGGAATTTTGAGAAAATTGTCTTTGAGAAATATTTGAGCCCTAACCCTAACTAGCAAAACCCGAAGCTAGGGTTAGGGTTTTATTCCCATACAATGTAGACAGTTTTTGATGGCATGGCTGTGTTTTAGGGCTGAAAGGATACTTAGGAATATAGTTCTTTCAATGTTTTCTAAACATTTTTTTCTGACCTATATGGCTGTATACAGTGCTTTGCTCCAAAAAGGAATGGCGTCTGAATTGCCCGACAGGCAACAGTTCGAAAGAACCTGATTTAGCTTTCAAACTCTTGCCATGGGCTTTGAAATCACAGGCATATTAACAAATAGAGCCAAAATGTATTAGTTGTTTCGGACTTTTTGGCCACTTGAGCCTCAACGTACATTCATTTAGCACTCCGTTCAACCCAAAATGTCCAATGAAAGAATACCTTTCAACAATTAATTTGACCATTCCTGACACACTCTTTTGGTTTTGGCAGTGTTGTATTGTCTTTTCAGACTCATATTTTGATTCAGAGAAGCAAATTTTCCAGTCTAATGAGTGGAATTTTGAGGAAATTGTCTTTGAGAAATATTTGAGCCCTAACCCTAACTAGCAAACCCCAAAGCTAGGGTTAGGGTTTTATTCCCATACAATGTAGACAGTTTTTGATGGCATGGCTGTGTTTTAGGGCTGAAAGGATACTGAGGAATATAGTTCTTTCAATGTCTTCTAAACATTTTTTTCTGACCTATATGGCTGTATACAGTGCTTTGCCCCAAAAAGGAATGGCGTCTGAATTGCCCGACAGGCAACAGTTCGAAAGAACCTGATTTAGCTTTCAAACTCTTGCCATGGGCTTTGAAATCACAGGAATATTAAGAAATAGAGCCAAAATGTATTAGTTGTTTCGGACTTTTCGGCCACTTGAGCCTCAACGTACATTCATTTAGCACTCCGTTCAACCCAAAATGTCCAATGAAAGAATACCTTTCAACAATTAATTTGACCATTCCTGACACACTCTTTTGGTTTTGGCAGTGTTGTATTGTCTTTTCAGACTCATATTTTGATTCAGAGAAGCAAATTTTCCAGTCTAATGAGTGGAATTTTGAGAAAATTGTCTTTGAGAAATATTTGAGCCCTAACCCTAACTAGAAAAACCCGAAGCTAGGGTTAGGGTTTTATTCCCATACAATGTAGACAGTTTTTGATGGCATGGCTGTGTTTTAGGGCTGAAAGGATACTTAGGAATATAGTTCTTTCAATGTTTTCTAAACATTTTTTTCTGACCTATATGGCTGTATACAGTGCTTTGCCCCAAAAAGGAATGGCGTCTGAATTGCCCGACAGGCAACAGTTCGAAAGAACCTGATTTAGCTTTCAAACTCTTGCCATGGGCTTTGAAATCACAGGCATATTAACAAATAGATCCAAAATGTATTAGTTGTTTTGGACTTTTCGGCCACTTGAGCCTCAACGTACATTCATTTAGCACTCCGTTCAACCCAAAATGTCCAATGAAAGAATACCTTTCAACAATTAATTTGAGCATTCCTGACACACTCTTTTGGTTTTGGCAGTGTTGTATTGTCTTTTCAGACTCATATTTTGATTCAGAGAAGCAAATTTTCCAGGCTAATGAGTGGAATTTTGAGAAAATTGTCTTTGAGAAATATTTGAGCCCTAACCCTAACTAGCAAAACCCGAAGCTAGGGTTAGGGTTTTATTCCCATACAATGTAGACAGTTTTTGCTGGCATGGCTGTGTTTTAGGGCTGAAAGGATACTGAGGAATATAGTTCTTTCAATGTTTTCTAAACATTTTTTTCTGGCCTATATGGCTGTATACACTGCTTTGCCCCAAAAAGGAATGGCGTCTGAATTGCCCGACAGGCAACAGTTCGATAGAACCTGATTTAGCTTTCAAACTCTTGCCATGGGCTTTGAAATCACAGGCATATTAACAAATAGAGCCAAAATGTATTAGTTGTTTCGGACTTTTCGGCCACTTGAGCCTCAACGTACATTCATTTAGCACTCCGTTCAACCCAAAATGTCCAATGAAAGAATACCTTTCAACAATTAATTTGACCATTCCTGACACACTCTTTTGGTTTTGGCAGTGTTGTATTGTCTTTTCAGACTCATATTTTGATTCAGAGAAGCAAGTTTTCCAGTCTAATGAGTGGAATTTTGAGAAAATTGTCTTTGAGAAATATTTGAGCCCTAACCCTAACTAGCAAAACCCGAAGCTAGGGTTAGGGTTTTATTCCCATACAATGTAGACAGTTTTTGATGGCATGGCTGTGTTTTAGGGCTGAAAGGATACTTAGGAATATAGTTCTTTCAATGTTTTCTAAACATTTTTTTCTGACCTATATGGCTGTATACAGTGCTTTGCCCCAAAAAGGAATGGCGTCTGAATTGCCCGACAGGCAACAGTTCGAAAGAACCTGATTTAGCTTTCAAACTCTTGCCATGGGCTTTGAAATCACAGGCATATTAACAAATAGAGCCAAAATGTATTAGTTGTTTCGGACTTTTCGGCCACTTGAGCCTCAACGTACATTCATTTAGCACTCCGTTCAACCCAAAATGTCCAATGAAAGAATACCTTTCAACAATTAATTTGAGCATTCCTGACACAGTCTTTTGATTTTGGCAGTGTTGTATTGTCTTTTCAGACTCATATTTTGATTCAGAGAAGCAAATTTTCCAGTCTAATGAGTGGAATTTTGAGAAAATTGTCTTTGAGAAATATTTGAGCCCTAACCCTAACTAGCAAAACCCGAAGCTAGGGTTAGGGTTTTATTCCCATACAATGTAGACAGTTTTTGATGGCATGGCTGTGTTTTAGGGCTGAAAGGATACTGAGGAATATAGTTCTTTCAATGTTTTCTAAACATTTTTTTCTGACCTATATGGCTGTATACAGTGCTTTGCTCCAAAAAGGAATGGCGTCTGAATTGCCCGACAGGCAACAGTTCGAAAGAACCTGATTTAGCTTTCAGTCTCTTGCTATGGGCTTTGAAATCACAGGCATATTAACAAATAGAGCCAAAATGTATTAGTTGTTTCGGACTTTTCGGCCACTTGAGCCTCAACGTACATTCATTTAGCACTCCGTTCAACCCAAAATGTCCAATGAAAGAATACCTTTCAACAATTAAATTGAGCATTCCTGACACACTCTTTTGGTTTTGGCAGTGTTGTATTGTCTTTTCAGATTCATATTTTGATTCAGAGAAGCAAATTTTTCAGTCAAATGAGTGGAATTTTGAGAAAATTGTCTTTGAGAAATATTTGAGCCCTAACCCTAACTAGCAAAACCCGAAGCTAGGGTTAGGGTTTTATTCCCATACAATGTAGACAGTTTTTGATGGCATGGCTGTGTTTTAGGGCTGAAAGGATACTTAGGAATATAGTTCTTTCAATGTTTTCTAAACATTTTTTTCTGACCTATATGGCTGTATACAGTGCTTTGCTCCAAAAAGGAATGGCGTCTGAATTGCCCGACAGGCAACAGTTCGAAAGAACCTGATTTAGCTTTCAAACTCTTGCCATGGGCTTTGAAATCACAGGCATATTAACAAATAGAGCCAAAATGTATTAGTTGTTTCGGACTTTTCGGCCATTTGAGCCTCAACGTACATTCATTTAGTACTCCGTTCAACCCAAAATGTCCAATGAAAGAATACCTTTCAACAATTCATTTGAGCATTCCTGACACACTCTTTTGGTTTTGGCAGTGTTGTATTGTCTTTTCAGACTCATATTTTGATTCAGAGAAGCAAATTTTCCAGTCTAATGAGTGGAATTTTGAGAAAATTGTCTTTGAGAAATATTTGAGCCCTAACCCTAACTAGCAAAACCCGAAGCTAGGGTTAGGGTTTTATTCCCATACAATGTAGACAGTTTTTGATGGCATGGCTGTGTTTTAGGGCTGAAAGGATACTGAGGAATATAGTTCTTTCAATGTTTTCTAAACATTTTTTTCTGACCTATATGTCTGTATACAGTGCTTTGCTCCAAAAAGGAATGGCGTCTGAATTGCCCGACAGGCAACAGTTCGAAAGAACCTGACTTAGCTTTCAGTCTCTTGCTATGGGCTTTGAAATCACAGGCATATTAACAAATAGAGCCAAAATGTATTAGTTGTTTCGGACTTTTCGGCCACTTGAGCCTCAACGTACATTCATTTAGCACTCTGTTCAACCCAAAATGTCCAATGAAAGAATACCTTTCAACAATTAATTTGAGCATTCCTGACACACTCTTTTGGTTTTGGCAGTGTTGTATTGTCTTTTCAGACTCATATTTTGATTCAGAGAAGCAAATTTTTCAGTCTAATGAGTGGAATTTTGAGAAAATTGACTTTGAGAAATATTTGAGCCCTAACCCTAACTAGCAAAACCCAAAGCTAGGGTTAGGGTTTTATTCCCATACAATGTAGACAGTTTTTGATGGCATGGCTGTGTTTTAGGGCTGAAAGGATACTGAGGAATATAGTTCTTTCAATGTTTTCTAAACATTTTTTTCTGGCCTATATGGCTGTATACACTGCTTTGCCCCAAAAAGGAATGGCGTCTGAATTGCCCGACAGGCAACAGTTCGATAGAACCTGATTTAGCTTTCAAACTCTTGCCATGGGCTTTGAAATCACAGGCATATTAACAAATAGAGCCAAAATGTATTAGTTGTTTCGGACTTTTCGGCCACTTGAGCCTCAACGTACATTCATTTAGCACTCCGTTCAACCCAAAATGTCCAATGAAAGAATACCTTTCAACAATTAATTTGTCCATTCCTGACACACTCTTTTGGTTTTGGCAGTGTTGTATTGTCTTTTCAGACTCATATTTTGATTCAGAGAAGCAAGTTTTCCAGTCTAATGAGTGGAATTTTGAGAAAATTGTCTTTGAGAAATATTTGAGCCCTAACCCTAACTAGCAAAACCCGAAGCTAGGGTTAGGGTTTTATTCCCATACAATGTAGACAGTTTTTGATGGCATGGCTGTGTTTTAGGGCTGAAAGGATACTTAGGAATATAGTTCTTTCAATGTTTTCTAAACATTTTTTTCTGGCCTATATGGCTGTATACAGTGCTTTTCCCCAAAAAGGAATGGCGTCTGAATTGCCCGACAGGCAACAGTTCGAAAGAACCTGATTTAGCTTTCAAACTCTTGCCATGGGCTTTGAAATCACAGGCATATTAACAAATAGAGCCAAAATGTATTAGTTGTTTCGGACTTTTCGGCCACTTGAGCCTCAACGTACATTCATTTAGCACTCCGTTCAACCCAAAATGTCCAATGAAAGAATACCTTTCAACAATTAATTTGAGCATTCCTGACACACTCTTTTGGTTTTGGCAGTGTTGTATTGTCTTTTCAGACTCATATTTTGATTCAGAGAAGCAAATTTTCCAGTCTAATGAGTGGAATTTTGAGAAAATTGTCTTTGAGAAATATTTGAGCCCTAACCCTAACTAGCAAAACCCGAAGCTAGGGTTAGGGTTTTATTCCCATACAATGTAGACAGTTTTTGATGGCATGGCTGTGTTTTAGGGCTGAAAGGATACTGAGGAATATAGTTCTTTCAATGTTTTCTAAACATTTTTTTCTGACCTATATGTCTGTATACAGTGCTTTGCTCCAAAAAGGAATGGCGTCTGAATTGCCCGACAGGCAACAGTTCGAAAGAACCTGACTTAGCTTTCAGTCTCTTGCTATGGGCTTTGAAATCACAGGCATATTAACAAATAGAGCCAAAATGTATTAGTTGTTCCGGACTTTTCGGCCACTTGAGCCTCAACGTACATTCATTTAGCACTCTGTTCAACCCAAAATGTCCAATGAAAGAATACCTTTCAACAATTAATTTGAGCATTCCTGACACACTCTTTTGGTTTTGGCAGTGTTGTATTGTCTTTTCAGACTCATATTTTGATTCAGAGAAGCAAATTTTTCAGTCTAATGAGTGGAATTTTGAGAAAATTGACTTTGAGAAATATTTGAGCCCTAACCCTAACTAGCAAAACCCAAAGCTAGGGTTAGGGTTTTATTCCCATACAATGTAGACAGTTTTTGATGGCATGGCTGTGTTTTAGGGCTGAAAGGATACTGAGGAATATAGTTCTTTCAATGTTTTCTAAACATTTTTTTCTGGCCTATATGGCTGTATACACTGCTTTGCCCCAAAAAGGAATGGCGTCTGAATTGCCCGACAGGCAACAGTTCGAAAGAACCTGATTTAGCTTTCAAACTCTTGCCATGGGCTTTGAAATCACAAGCATATTAACAAATAGAGCCAAAATGTATTAGTTGTTTCGGACTTTTCGGCCACTTGAGCCTCAACGTACATTCATTTAGCACTCCGTTTAACCCAAAATGTCCAATGAAAGAATACCTTTCAACAATTAATTTGAGCATTCCTGACACAGTCTTTTGGTTTTGGCAGTGTTGTATTGTCTTTTCAGACTCATATTTTGATTCAGAGAAGCAAATTTTCCAGTCTAATGAGTGGAATTTTGAGAAAATTGTCTTTGAGAAATATTTGAGCCCTAACCCTAACTAGCAAAACCCGAAGCTAGGGTTAGGGTTTTATTCCCATACAATGTAGACAGTTTTTGATGGCATGGCTGTGTTTTAGGGCTGAAAGGATACTGAGGAATATAGTTCTTTCAATGTTTTCTAAACATTTTTTTCTGACCTATATGGCTGTATACAGTGCTTTGCTCCAAAAAGGAATGGCGTCTGAATTGCCCGACAGGCAACAGTTCGAAAGAACCTGATTTAGCTCTCAGTCTCTTGCTATGGGCTTTGAAATCACAGGCATATTAACAAATAGAGCCAAAATGTATTAGTTGTTTCGGACTTTTCGGCCACTTGAGCCTCAACGTACATTCATTTAGCACTCCGTTCAACCCAAAATGTCCAATGAAAGAATACCTTTCAACAATTAAATTGAGCATTCCTGACACACTCTTTTGGTTTTGGCAGTGTTGTATTGTCTTTTCAGACTCATATTTTGATTCAGAGAAGCAAATTTTTCAGTCTAATGAGTGGAATTTTGAGAAAATTGTCTTTGAGAAATATTTGAGCCCTAACCCTAACTAGCAAAACCCGAAGCTAGGGTTAGGGTTTTATTCCCATACAATGTAGACAGTTTTTGATGGCATGGCTGTGTTTTAGGGCTGAAAGGATACTGAGGAATATAGTTCTTTCAATGTTTTCTAAACATTTTTTTCTGACCTATATGGCTGTATACAGTGCTTTGCTCCAAAAAGGAATGGCGTCTGAATTGCCCGACAGGCAACAGTTCGAAAGAACCTGATTTAGCTTTCAAACTCTTGCCATGGGCTTTGAAATCACAGGCATATTAACAAATAGAGCCAAAATGTATTAGTTGTTTCGGACTTTTCGGCCATTTGAGCCTCAACGTACATTCATTTACTACTCCGTTCAACCCAAAATGTCCAATGAAAGAATACCTTTCAACAATTAATTTGACCATTCCTGACACACTCTTTTGGTTTTGGCAGTGTTGTATTGTCTTTTCAGACTCATATTTTGATTCAGAGAAGGAAATTTTCCAGTCTAATGAGTGGAATTTTGAGGAACTTGTCTTTGAGAAATATTTGAGCCCTAACCCTAACTAGCAAAACCCGAAGCTAGGGTTAGGGTTTTATTCCCATACAATGTAGACAGTTTTTGATGGCATGGCTGTGTTTTAGGGCTGAAAGGATACTGAGGAATATAGTTCTTTCAATGTTTTCTAAACATTTTTTTCTGACCTATATGTCTGTATACAGTGCTTTGCTCCAAAAAGGAATGGCGTCTGAATTGCCCGACAGGCAACAGTTCGAAAGAACCTGACTTAGCTTTCAGTCTCTTGCTATGGGCTTTGAAATCACAGGCATATTAACAAATAGAGCCAAAATGTATTAGTTGTTTCGGACTTTTCGGCCACTTGAGCCTCAACGTACATTCATTTAGCACTCCGTTCAACCCAAAATGTCCAATGAAAGAATACCTTTCAACAATTAATTTGTCCATTCCTGACACACTCTTTTGGTTTTGGCAGTGTTGTATTGTCTTTTCAGACTCATATTTTGATTCAGAGAAGCAAGTTTTCCAGTCTAATGAGTGGAATTTTGAGAAAATTGTCTTTGAGAAATATTTGAGCCCTAACCCTAACTAGCAAAACCCGAAGGTAGGGTTAGGGTTTTATTCCCATACAATGTAGACAGTTTTTGATGGCATGGCTGTGTTTTAGGGCTGAAAGGATACTTAGGAATATAGTTCTTTCAATGTTTTCTAAACATTTTTTTCTGACCTATATGGCTGTATACAGTGCTTTGCCCCAAAAAGGAATGGCGTCTGAATTGCCCGACAGGCAACAGTTCGAAAGAACCTGATTTAGCTTTCAAACTCTTGCCATGGGCTTTGAAATCACAGGCATATTAACAAATAGAGCCAAAATGTATTAGTTGTTTCGGACTTTTCGGCCACTTGAGCCTCAACGTACATTCATTTAGCACTCCGTTCAACCCAAAATGTCCAATGAAAGAATACCTTTCAACAATTAATTTGAGCATTCCTGACACACTCTTTTGGTTTTGGCAGTGTTGTATTGTCTTTTCAGACTCATATTTTGATTCAGAGAAGCAAATTTTCCAGTCTAATGAGTGGAATTTTGAGAAATTGTCTTTGAGAAATATTTGAGCCCTAACCCTAACTAGCAAAACCCGAAGCTAGGGTTAGGGTTTTATTCCCATACAATGTAGACAGTTTTTGATGGCATGTCTGTGTTTTAGGGCTGAAAGGATACTGAGGAATATAGTTCTTTCAATGTTTTCTAAACATTTTTTTCTGACCTATATGTCTGTATACAGTGCTTTGCCCCAAAAAGGAATGGCGTCTGAATTGCCCGACAGGCAACAGTTCGAAAGAACCTGACTTAGCTTTCAGTCTCTTGCTATGGGCTTTGAAATCACAGGCATATTAACAAATAGAGCCAAAATGTATTAGTTGTTTCGGACTTTTCGGCCACTTGAGCCTCAACGTACATTCATTTAGCACTCTGTTCAACCCAAAATGTCCAATGAAAGAATACCTTTCAACAATTAATTTGAGCATTCCTGACACACTCTTTTGGTTTTGGCAGTGTTGTATTGTCTTTTCAGACTCATATTTTGATTCAGAGAAGCAAATTTTCAGTCTAATGAGTGGAATTTTGAGAAAATTGACTTTGAGAAATATTTGAGCCCTAACCCTAACTAGCAAAACCCAAAGCTAGGGTTAGGGTTTTATTCCCATACAATGTAGACAGTTTTTGATGGCATGGCTGTGTTTTAGGGCTGAAAGGATACTGAGGAATATAGTTCTTTCAATGTTTTCTAAACATTTTTTTCTGTCCTATATGGCTGTATACACTGCTTTGCCCCAAAAAGGAATGGCGTCTGAATTGCCCGACAGGCAACAGTTCGATAGAACCTGATTTAGCTTTCAAACTCTTGCCATGGGCTTTGAAATCACAGGCATATTAACAAATAGAGCCAAAATGTATTAGTTGTTTCGGACTTTTCGGCCACTTGAGCCTCAACGTACATTCATTTAGCACTCCGTTCAACCCAAAATGTCCAATGAAAGAATACCTTTCAACAATTAATTTGACCATTCCTGACACACTCTTTTGGTTTTGGCAGTGTTGTATTGTCTTTTCAGACTCATATTTTGATTCAGAGAAGCAAGTTTTCCAGTCTAATGAGTGGAATTTTGAGAAAATTGTCTTTGAGAAATATTTGAGCCCTAACCCTAACTAGCAAAACCCGAAGCTAGGGTTAGGGTTTTATTCCCATACAATGTAGACAGTTTTTGATGGCATGGCTGTGTTTTAGGGCTGAAAGGATACTTAGGAATATAGTTCTTTCAATGTTTTCTAAACATTTTTTTCTGACCTATATGGCTGTATACAGTGCTTTGCCCCAAAAAGGAATGGCGTCTGAATTGCCCGACAGGCAACAGTTCGAAAGAACCTGATTTAGCTTTCAAACTCTTGCCATGGGCTTTGAAATCACAGGCATATTAACAAATAGAGCCAAAATGTATTAGTTGTTTCGGACTTTTCGGCCACTTGAGCCTCAACGTACATTCATTTAGCACTCCGTTCAACCCAAAATGTTCAATGAAAGAATACCTTTCAACAATTAATTTGAGCATTCCTGACACAGTCTTTTGGTTTTGGCAGTGTTGTATTGTCTTTTCAGACTCATATTTTGATTCAGAGAAGCAAATTTTCCAGTCTAATGAGTGGAATTTTGAGAAAATTGTCTTTGAGAAATATTTGAGCCCTAACCCTAACTAGCAAAACCCGAAGCTAGGGTTAGGGTTTTATTCCCATACAATGTAGACAGTTTTTGATGGCATGGCTGTGTTTTAGGGCTGAAAGGATACTGAGGAATATAGTTCTTTCAATGTTTTCTAAACATTTTTTTCTGACCTATATGGCTGTATACAGTGCTTTGCTCCAAAAAGGAATGGCGTCTGAATTGCCCGACAGGCAACAGTTCGAAAGAACCTGATTTAGCTTTCAGTCTCTTGCTATGGGCTTTGAAATCACAGGCATATTAACAAATAGAGCCAAAATGTATTAGTTGTTTCGGACTTTTCGGCCACTTGAGCCTCAACGTACATTCATTTAGTACTCCGTTCAACCCAAAATGTCCAATGAAAGAATACCTTTCAACAATTAATTTGACCATTCCTGACACACTCTTTTGGTTTTGGCAGTGTTGTATTGTCTTTTCAGACTCATATTTTGATTCAGAGAAGGAAATTTTCCAGTCTAATGAGTGGAATTTTGAGAAAATTGTCTTTGAGAAATATTTGAGCCCTAACCCTAACTAGCAAAACCCGAAGCTAGGGTTAGGGTTTTATTCCCATACAATGTAGACAGTTTTTGATGGCATGGCTGTGTTTTAGGGCTGAAAGGATACTTAGGAATATAGTTCTTTCAATGTTTTCTAAACATTTTTTTCTGGCCTATATGGCTGTATACAGTGCTTTGCCCCAAAAAGGAATGGCGTCTGAATTGCCCGACAGGCAACAGTTCGAAAGAACCTGATTTAGCTTTCAAACTCTTGCCATGGGCTTTGAAATCACAGGCATATTAACAAATAGAGCCAAAATGTATTAGTTGTTTCGGACTTTTCGGCCACTTGAGCCTCAACGTACATTCATTTAGCACTCCGTTCAACCCAAAATGTCCAATGAAAGAATACCTTTCAACAATTAATTTGAGCATTCCTGACACACTCTTTTGGTTTTGGCAGTGTTGTATTGTCTTTTCAGACTCATATTTTGATTCAGAGAAGCAAATTTTCCAGTCTAATGAGTGGAATTTTGAGAAAATTGTCTTTGAGAAATATTTGAGCCCTAACCCTAACTAGCAAAACCCGAAGCTAGGGTTAGGGTTTTATTCCCATACAATGTAGACAGTTTTTGATGGCATGGCTGTGTTTTAGGGCTGAAAGGATACTGAGGAATATAGTTCTTTCAATGTTTTCTAAACATTTTTTTCTGACCTATATGTCTGTATACAGTGCTTTGCTCCAAAAAGGAATGGCGTCTGAATTGCCCGACAGGCAACAGTTCGAAAGAACCTGACTTAGCTTTCAGTCTCTTGCTATGGGCTTTGAAATCACAGGCATATTAACAAATAGAGCCAAAATATATTAGTTGTTTCGGACTTTTCGGCCACTTGAGCCTCAACGTACATTCATTTAGCACTCTGTTCAACCCAAAATGTCCAATGAAAGAATACCTTTCAACAATTAATTTGAGCATTCCTGACACACTCTTTTGGTTTTGGCAGTGTTGTATTGTCTTTTCAGACTCATATTTTGATTCAGAGAAGCAAATTTTTCAGTCTAATGAGTGGAATTTTGAGAAAATTGACTTTGAGAAATATTTGAGCCCTAACCCTAACTAGCAAAACCCAAAGCTAGGGTTAGGGTTTTATTCCCATACAATGTAGACAGTTTTTGATGGCATGGCTGTGTTTTAGGGCTGAAAGGATACTGAGGAATATAGTTCTTTCAATGTTTTCTAAACATTTTTTTCTGGCCTATATGGCTGTATACACTGCTTTGCCCCAAAAAGGAATGGCGTCTGAATTGCCCGACAGGCAACAGTTCGATAGAACCTGATTTAGCTTTCAAACTCTTGCCATGGGCTTTGAAATCACAGGCATATTAACAAATAGAGCCAAAATGTATTAGTTGTTTCGGACTTTTCGGCCACTTGAGCCTCAACGTACATTCATTTAGCACTCCGTTCAACCCAAAATGTCCAATGAAAGAATACCTTTCAACAATTAATTTGACCATTCCTGACACACTCTTTTGGTTTTGGCAGTGTTGTATTGTCTTTTCAGACTCATATTTTGATTCAGAGAAGCAAGTTTTCCAGTCTAATGAGTGGAATTTTGAGAAAATTGTCTTTGAGAAATATTTGAGCCCTAACCCTAACTAGCAAAACCCGAAGCTAGGGTTAGGGTTTTATTCCCATACAATGTAGACAGTTTTTGATGGCATGGCTGTGTTTTAGGGCTGAAAGGATACTTAGGAATATAGTTCTTTCAATGTTTTCTAAACATTTTTTTCTGACCTATATGGCTGTATACAGTGCTTTGCCCCAAAAAGGAATGGCGTCTGAATTGCCCGACAGGCAACAGTTCGAAAGAACCTGATTTAGCTTTCAAACTCTTGCCATGGGCTTTGAAATCACAGGCATATTAACAAATAGAGCCAAAATGTATTAGTTGTTTCGGACTTTTCGGCCACTTGAGCCTCAACGTACATTCATTTAGCACTCCGTTCAACCCAAAATGTCCAATGAAAGAATACCTTTCAACAATTAATTTGAGCATTCCTGACACAGTCTTTTGGTTTTGGCAGTGTTGTATTGTCTTTTCAGACTCATATTTTGATTCAGAGAAGCAAATTTTCCAGTCTAATGAGTGGAATTTTGAGAAAATTGTCTTTGAGAAATATTTGAGCCCTAACCCTAACTAGCAAAACCCGAAGCTAGGGTTAGGGTTTTATTCCCATACAATGTAGACAGTTTTTGATGGCATGGCTGTGTTTTAGGGCTGAAAGGATACTGAGGAATATAGTTCTTTCAATGTTTTCTAAACATTTTTTTCTGACCTATATGGCTGTATACAGTGCTTTGCTCCAAAAAGGAATGGCGTCTGAATTGCCTGACAGGCAACAGTTAGAAAGAACCTGATTTAGCTTTCAGTCTCTTGCTATGGGCTTTGAAATCACAGACATATTAACAAATAGAGCCAAAATGTATTAGTTGTTTCGGACTTTTCGGCCACTTGAGCCTCAACGTACATTCATTTAGCACTCCGTTCAACCCAAAATGTCCAATGAAAGAATACCTTTCAACAATTAAATTGAGCATTCCTGACACACTCTTTTGGTTTTGGCAGTGTTGTATTGTCTTTTCAGACTCATATTTTGATTCAGAGAAGCAAATTTTTCAGTCTAATGAGTGGAATTTTGAGAAAATTGTCTTTGAGAAATATTTGAGCCCTAACCCTAACTAGCAAAACCCGAAGCTAGGGTTAGGGTTTTATTCCCATACAATGTAGACAGTTTTTGATGGCATGGCTGTGTTTTAGGGCTGAAAGGATACTGAGGAATATAGTTCTTTCAATGTTTTCTAAACATTTTTTTCTGACCTATATGGCTGTATACAGTGCTTTGCTCCAAAAAGGAATGGCGTCTGAATTGCCCGACAGGCAAGAGTTCGAAAGAACCTGATTTAGCTTTCAAACTCTTGCCATGGGCTTTGAAATCACAGGCATATTAACAAATAGAGCCAAAATGTATTAGTTGTTTCGGACTTTTCGGCCACTTGAGCCTCAACGTACATTCATTTAGCACTCCGTTCAACCCAAAATGTCCAATGAAAGAATACCTTTCAACAATTAATTTGAGCATTCCTGACACACTCTTTTGGTTTTGGCAGTGTTGTATTGTCTTTTCAGACTCATATTTTCATTCAGAGAAGCAAATTTTCCAGTCTAATGAGTGGAATTTTGAGAAAATTGTCTTTGAGAAATATTTGAGCCCTTACCCTAACTAGCAAAACCCGAAGCTAGGGTTAGGGTTTTATTCCCATACAATGTAGACAGTTTTTGATGGCATGGCTGTGTTTTAGGGCTGAAAGGATACTGAGGAATATAGTTCTTTCAATGTTTTCTAAACATTTTTTTCTGACCTATATGTCTGTATACAGTGCTTTGCTCCAAAAAGGAATGGCGTCTGAATTGCCCGACAGGCAACAGTTCGAAAGAACCTGACTTAGCTTTCAGTCTCTTGCTATGGGCTTTGAAATCACAGGCATATTAACAAATAGAGCCAAAATGTATTAGTTGTTTCGGACGTTTCGGCCACTTGAGCCTCAACGTACATTCATTTAGCACTCTGTTCAACCCAAAATGTCCAATGAAAGAATACCTTTCAACAATTAATTTGAGCATTCCTGACACACTCTTTTGGTTTTGGCAGTGTTGTATTGTCTTTTCAGACTCATATTTTGATTCAGAGAAGCAAATTTTTCAGTCTAATGAGTGGAATTTTGAGAAAATTGACTTTGAGAAATATTTGAGCCCTAACCCTAACTAGCAAAACCCAAAGCTAGGGTCAGGGTTTTATTCCCATACAATGTAGACAGTTTTTGATGGCATGGCTGTGTTTTAGGGCTGAAAGGATACTGAGGAATATAGTTCTTTCAATGTTTTCTAAACATTTTTTTCTGGCCTATATGGCTGTATACACTGCTTTGCCCCAAAAAGGAATGGCGTCTGAATTGCCCGACAGGCAACAGTTCGATAGAACCTGATTTAGCTTTCAAACTCTTGCCATGGGCTTTGAAATCACAGGCATATTAACAAATACAGCCAAAATGTATTAGTTGTTTCGGACTTTTCGGCCACTTGAGCCTCAACGTACATTCATTTAGCACTCCGTTCAACCCAAAATGTCCAATGAAAGAATACCTTTCAACAATTAATTTGTCCATTCCTGACACACTCTTTTGGTTTTGGCAGTGTTGTATTGTCTTTTCAGACTCATATTTTGATTCAGAGAAGCAAGTTTTCCAGTCTAATGAGTGGAATTTTGAGAAAATTGTCTTTGAGAAATATTTGAGCCCTAACCCTAACTAGCAAAACCCGAAGCTAGGGTTAGGGTTTTATTCCCATACAATGTAGACAGTTTTTGATGGCATGGCTGTGTTTTAGGGCTGAAAGGATACTGAGGAATATAGTTCTTTCAATGTTTTCTAAACATTTTTTTCTGGCCTATATGGCTGTATACACTGCTTTGCCCCAAAAAGGAATGGCGTCTGAATTGCCCGACAGGTAACAGTTCGATAGAACCTGATTTAGCTTTCAAACTCTTGCCATGGGCTTTGAAATCACAGGCATATTAACAAATAGAGCCAAAATGTATTAGTTGTTTCGGACTTTTCGGCCACTTGAGCCTCAACGTACATTCATTTAGCACTCCGTTCAACCCAAAATGTCCAATGAAAGAATACCTTTCAACAATTAATTTGAGCATTCCTGACACACTCTTTTGGTTTTGGCAGTGTTGTATTGTCTTTTCAGACTCATATTTTGATTCAGAGAAGCAAGTTTTCCAGTCTAATGAGTGGAATTTTGAGAAAATTGTCTTTGAGAAATATTTGAGCCCTAACCCTAACTAGCAAAACCCGAAGCTAGGGTTAGGGTTTTATTCCCATACAATGTAGACAGTTTTTGATGGCATGGCTGTGTTTTAGGGCTGAAAGGATACTGAGGAATATAGTTCTTTCAATGTTTTCTAAACATTTTTTTCTGACCTATATGGCTGTATACAGTGCTTTGCTCCAAAAAGGAATGGCGTCTGAATTGCCCGACAGGCAACAGTTCGAAAGAACCTGATTTAGCTTTCAGTCTCTTGCTATGGGCTTTGAAATCACAGGCATATTAACAAATAGAGCCAAAATGTATTAGTTGTTTCGGACTTTTCGGCCACTTGAGCCTCAACGTACATTCATTTAGCACTCCGTTCAACCCAAAATGTCCAATGAAAGAATACCTTTCAACAATTAAATTGAGCATTCCTGACACACTCTTTTGGTTTTGGCAGTGTTGTATTGTCTTTTCAGACTCATATTTTGATTCAGAGAAGCAAATTTTTCAGTCTAATGAGTGGAATTTTGAGAAAATTGTCTTTGAGAAATATTTGAGCCCTAACCCTAACTAGCAAAACCCGAAGCTAGGGTTAGGGTTTTATTCCCATACAATGTAGACAGTTTTTGATGGCATGGCTGTGTTTTAGGGCTGAAAGGATACTTAGGAATATAGTTCTTTCAATGTTTTCTAAACATTTTTTTCTGACCTATATGGCTGTATACAGTGCTTTGCTCCAAAAAGGAATGGCGTCTGAATTGCCCGACAGGCAACAGTTCGAAAGAACCTGATTTAGCTTTCAAACTCTTGCCATGGGCTTTGAAATCACAGGCATATTAACAAATAGAGCCAAAATGTATTAATTGTTTCGGACTTTTCGGCCATTTGAGCCTCAACGTACATTCATTTAGTACTCCGTTCAACCCAAAATGTCCAATGAAAGAATACCTTTCAACAATTAATTTGACCATTCCTGACACACTCTTTTGGTTTTGGCAGTGTTGTATTGTCTTTTCAGACTCATATTTTGATTCAGAGAAGGAAATTTTCCAGTCTAATGAGTGGAATTTTGAGGAACTTGTCTTTGAGAAATATTTGAGCCCTAACCCTAACTAGCAAAACCCGAAGCTAGGGTTAGGGTTTTATTCCCATACAATGTAGACAGTTTTTGATGGCATGGCTGTGTTTTAGGGCTGAAAGGATACTGAGGAATATAGTTCTTTCAATGTTTTCTAAACATTTTTTTCTGACCTATATGGCTGTATACAGTGCTTTTCCCCAAAAAGGAATGGCGTCTGAATTGCCCGACAGGCAAGAGTTCGAAAGAACCTGATTTAGCTTTCAAACTCTTGCCATGGGCTTTGAAATCACAGGCATATTAACAAATAGAGCCAAAATGTATTAGTTGTTTCGGACTTTTCGGCCACTTGAGCCTCAACGTACATTCATTTAGCACTCCGTTCAACCCAAAATGTCCAATGAAAGAATACCTTTCAACAATTAATTTGTCCATTCCTGACACACTCTTTTGGTTTTGGCAGTGTTGTATTGTCTTTTCAGACTCATATTTTGATTCAGAGAAGCAAGTTTTCCAGTCTAATGAGTGGAATTTTGAGAAAATTGTCTTTGAGAAATATTTGAGCCCTAACCCTAACTAGCAAAACCCGAAGCTAGGGTTAGGGTTTTATTCCCATACAATGTAGACAGTTTTTGATGGCATGGCTGTGTTTTAGGGCTGAAAGGATACTGAGGAATATAGTTCTTTCAATGTTTTCTAAACATTTTTTTCTGACCTATATGTCTGTATACAGTGCTTTGCTCCAAAAAGGAATGGCGTCTGAATTGCCCGACAGGCAACAGTTCGAAAGAACCTGACTTAGCTTTCAGTCTCTTGCTATGGGCTTTGAAATCACAGGCATATTAACAAATAGAGCCAAAATGTATTAGTTGTTTCGGACTTTTCGGCCACTTGAGCCTCAACGTACATTCATTTAGCACTCTGTTCAACCCAAAATGTCCAATGAAAGAATACCTTTCAACAATTAATTTGAGCATTCCTGACACACTCTTTTGGTTTTGGCAGTGTTGTATTGTCTTTTCAGACTCATATTTTGATTCAGAGAAGCAAATTTTTCAGTCTAATGAGTGGAATTTTGAGAAAATTGACTTTGAGAAATATTTGAGCCCTAACCCTAACTAGCAAAACCCAAAGCTAGGGTTAGGGTTTTATTCCCATACAATGTAGACAGTTTTTGATGGCATGGCTGTGTTTTAGGGCTGAAAGGATACTGAGGAATATAGTTCTTTCAATGTTTTCTAAACATTTTTTTCTGGCCTATATGGCTGTATACACTGCTTTGCCCCAAAAAGGAATGGCGTCTGAATTGCCCGACAGGCAACAGTTCGATAGAACCTGATTTAGCTTTCAAACTCTTGCCATGGGCTTTGAAATCACAGGCATATTAACAAATAGAGCCAAAATGTATTAGTTGTTTCGGACTTTTCGGCCACTTGAGCCTCAACGTACATTCATTTAGCACTCCGTTCAACCCAAAATGTCCAATGAAAGAATACCTTTCAACAATTAATTTGTCCATTCCTGACACACTCTTTTGGTTTTGGCAGTGTTGTATTGTCTTTTCAGACTCATATTTTGATTCAGAGAAGCAAGTTTTCCAGTCTAATGAGTGGAATTTTGAGAAAATTGTCTTTGAGAAATATTTGAGCCCTAACCCTAACTAGCAAAACCCGAAGCTAGGGTTAGGGTTTTATTCCCATACAATGTAGACAGTTTTTGATGGCATGGCTGTGTTTTAGGGCTGAAAGGATACTTAGGAATATAGTTCTTTCAATGTTTTCTAAACATTTTTTTCTGGCCTATATGGCTGTATACAGTGCTTTGCCCCAAAAAGGAATGGCGTCTGAATTGCCCGACAGGCAACAGTTCGAAAGAACCTGATTTAGCTTTCAAACTCTTGCCATGGGCTTTGAAATCACAGGCATATTAACAAATAGAGCCAAAATGTATTAGTTGTTTCGGACTTTTCGGCCACTTGAGCCTCAACGTACATTCATTTAGCACTCCGTTCAACCCAAAATGTCCAATGAAAGAATACCTTTCAACAATTAATTTGAGCATTCCTGACACACTCTTTTGGTTTTGGCAGTGTTGTATTGTCTTTTCAGACTCATATTTTGATTCAGAGAAGCAAATTTTTCAGTCTAATGAGTGGAATTTTGAGAAAATTGACTTTGAGAAATATTTGAGCCCTAACCCTAACTAGCAAAACCCAAAGCTAGGGTTAGGGTTTTATTCCCATACAATGTAGACAGTTTTTGATGGCATGGCTGTGTTTTAGGGCTGAAAGGATACTGAGGAATATAGTTCTTTCAATGTTTTCTAAACATTTTTTTCTGGCCTATATGGCTGTATACAGTGCTTTGCCCCAAAAAGGAATGGCGTCTGAATTGCCCGACAGGCAACAGTTCGAAAGAACCTGATTTAGCTTTCAAACTCTTGCCATGGGCTTTGAAATCACAGGCATATTAACAAATAGAGCCAAAATGTATTAGTTGTTTCGGACTTTTCGGCCACTTGAGCCTCAACGTACATTCATTTAGCACTCCGTTCAACCCAAAATGTCCAATGAAAGAATACCTTTCAACAATTAATTTGAGCATTCCTGACACACTCTTTTGGTTTTGGCAGTGTTGTATTGTCTTTTCAGACTCATATTTTGATTCAGAGAAGCAAATTTTCCAGTCTAATGAGTGGAATTTTGAGAAAATTGTCTTTGAGAAATATTTGAGCCCTAACCCTAACTAGCAAAACCCGAAGCTAGGGTTAGGGTTTTATTCCCATACAATGTAGACAGTTTTTGATGGCATGGCTGTGTTTTAGGGCTGAAAGGATACTGAGGAATATAGTTCTTTCAATGTTTTCTAAACATTTTTTTCTGACCTATATGTCTGTATACAGTGCTTTGCTCCAAAAAGGAATGGCGTCTGAATTGCCCGACAGGCAACAGTTCGAAAGAACCTGACTTAGCTTTCAGTCTCTTGCTATGGGCTTTGAAATCACAGGCATATTAACAAATAGAGCCAAAATGTATTAGTTGTTTCGGACTTTTCGGCCACTTGAGCCTCAACGTACATTCATTTAGCACTCCGTTCAACGCAAAATGTCCAATGAAAGAATACCTTTCAACAATTAATTTGTCCATTCCTGACACACTCTTTTGGTTTTGGCAGTGTTGTATTGTCTTTTCAGACTCATATTTTGATTCAGAGAAGCAAGTTTTCCAGTCTAATGAGTGGAATTTTGAGAAAATTGTCTTTGAGAAATATTTGAGCCCTAACCCTAACTAGCAAAACCCGAAGCTAGGGTTAGGGTTTTATTCCCATACAATGTAGACAGTTTTTGATGGCATGGCTGTGTTTTAGGGCTGAAAGGATACTTAGGAATATAGTTCTTTCAATGTCTTCTAAACATTTTTTTCTGACCTATATGGCTGTATACAGTGCTTTGCCCCAAAAAGGAATGGCGTCTGAATTGCCCGACAGGCAACAGTTCGAAAGAACCTGATTTAGCTTTCAAACTCTTGCCATGGGCTTTGAAATCACAGGAATATTAAGAAATAGAGCCAAAATGTATTAGTTGTTTCGGACTTTTCGGCCACTTGAGCCTCAACGTACATTCATTTAGCACTCCGTTCAACCCAAAATGTCCAATGAAAGAATACCTTTCAACAATTAATTTGACCATTCCTGACACACTCTTTTGGTTTTGGCAGTGTTGTATTGTCTTTTCAGACTCATATTTTGATTCAGAGAAGCAAATTTTCCAGTCTAATGAGTGGAATTTTGAGAAAATTGTCTTTGAGAAATATTTGAGCCCTAACCCTAACTAGAAAAACCCGAAGCTAGGGTTAGGGTTTTATTCCCATACAATGTAGACAGTTTTTGATGGCATGGCTGTGTTTTAGGGCTGAAAGGATACTTAGGAATATAGTTCTTTCAATGTTTTCTAAACATTTTTTTCTGACCTATATGGCTGTATACAGTGCTTTGCTCCAAAAAGGAATGGCGCCTGAATTGCCCGACAGGCAACAGTTCGAAAGAACCTGATTTAGCTTTCAAACTCTTGCCATGGGCTTTGAAATCACAGGCATATTAACAAATAGAGCCAAAATGTATTAGTTGTTTTGGACTTTTCGGCCACTTGAGCCTCAACGTACATTCATTTAGCACTCCGTTCAACCCAAAATGTCCAATGAAAGAATACCTTTCAACAATTAATTTGACCATTCCTGACACACTCTTTTGGTTTTGGCAGTGTTGTATTGTGTTTTCAGACTCATATTTTGATTCAGAGAAGCAAATTTTCCTGTCTAATGAGTGGAATTTTGAGGAAATTGTCTTTGAGAAATATTTGAGCCCTAACCCTAACTAGCAAAACCCGAAGCTAGGGTTAGGGTTTTATTCCCATACAATGTAGACAGTTTTTGATGGCATGGCTGTGTTTTAGGGCTGAAAGGATACTGAGGAATATAGTTCTTTCAATGTTTTCTAAACATTTTTTTCTGGCCTATATGGCTGTATACACTGCTTTGCCCCAAAAAGGAATGGCGTCTGAATTGCCCGACAGGCAACAGTTCGATAGAACCTGATTTAGCTTTCAAACTCTTGCCATGGGCTTTGAAATCACAGGCATATTAACAAATAGAGCCAAAATGTATTAGTTGTTTCGGACTTTTCGGCCACTTGAGCCTCAACGTACATTCATTTAGCACTCCGTTCAATCCAAAATGTCCAATGAAAGAATACCTTTCAACAATTAATTTGACCATTCCTGACACACTCTTTTGGTTTTGGCAGTGTTGTATTGTCTTTTCAGACTCATATTTTGATTCAGAGAAGCAAGTTTTCCAGTCTAATGAGTGGAATTTTGAGAAAATTGTCTTTGAGAAATATTTGAGCCCTAACCCTAACTAGCAAAACCCGAAGCTAGGGTTAGGGTTTTATTCCCATACTATGTAGACAGTTTTTGATGGCATGGCTGTGTTTTAGGGCTGAAAGGATACTTAGGAATATAGTTCTTTCAATGTTTTCTAAACATTTTTTTCTGACCTATATGGCTGTATACAGTGCTTTGCTCCAAAAAGGAATGGCGTCTGAATTGCCCGACAGGCAACAGTTCGAAAGAACCTGATTTAGCTTTCAAACTCTTGCCATGGGCTTTGAAATCACAGGCATATTAACAAATAGAGCCAAAATGTATTAGTTGTTTCGGACTTTTCGGCCACTTGAGCCTCAACGTACATTCATTTAGCACTCCGTTCAACCCAAAATGTCCAATGAAAGAATACCTTTCAACAATTAATTTGAGCATTCCTGACACAGTCTTTTGGTTTTGGCAGTGTTGTATTGTCTTTTCAGACTCATATTTTGATTCAGAGAAGCAAATTTTCCAGTCTAATGAGTGGAATTTTGAGAAAATTGTCTTTGAGAAATATTTGAGCCCTAACCCTAACTAGCAAAACCCGAAGCTAGGGTTAGGGTTTTATTCCCATACAATGTAGACAGTTTTTGATGGCATGGCTGTGTTTTAGGGCTGAAAGGATACTGAGGAATATAGTTCTTTCAATGTTTTCTAAACATTTTTTTCTGACCTATATGGCTGTATACAGTGCTTTGCCCCAAAAAGGAATGGCGTCTGAATTGCCCGACAGGCAAGAGTTCGAAAGAACCTGATTTAGCTTTCAAACTCTTGCCATGGGCTTTGAAATCACAGGCATATTAACAAATAGAGCCAAAATGTATTAGTTGTTTCGGACTTTTCGGCCACTTGACCCTCAACGTACATTCATTTAGCACTCCGTTCAACCCAAAATGTCCAATGAAAGAATACCTTTCAACAATTAATTTGAGCATTCCTGACACACTCTTTTGGTTTTGGCAGTGTTGTATTGTCTTTTCAGACTCATATTTTGATTCAGAGAAGCAAATTTTCCAGTCTAATGAGTGGAATTTTGAGAAAATTGTCTTTGAGAAATATTTGAGCCCTAACCCTAACTAGCAAAACCCGAAGCTAGGGTTAGGGTTTTATTCCCATACAATGTAGACAGTTTTTGATGGCATGGCTGTGTTTTAGGGCTGAAAGGATACTTAGGAATATAGTTCTTTCAATGTTTTCTAAACATTTTTTTCTGACCTATATGGCTGTATACAGTGCTTTGCTCCAAAAAGGAATGGCGTCTGAATTGCCCGACAGGCAACAGTTCGAAAGAACCTGATTTAGCTTTCAAACTCTTGCCATGGGCTTTGAAATCACAGGCATATTAACAAATAGAGCCAAAATGTATTAGTTGTTTCGGACTTTTCGGCCATTTGAGCCTCAACGTACATTCATTTAGTACTCCGTTCAACCCAAAATGTCCGATGAAAGAATACCTTTCAACAATTAATTTGACCATTCCTGACACACTCTTTTGGTTTTGGCAGTGTTGTATTGTCTTTTCAGACTCATATTTTGATTCAGAGAAGGAAATTTTCCAGTCTAATGAGTGGAATTTTGAGGAACTTGTCTTTGAGAAATATTTGAGCCCTAACCCTAACTAGCAAAACCCGAAGCTAGGGTTAGGGTTTTATTCCCATACAATGTAGACAGTTTTTGATGGCATGGCTGTGTTTTAGGGCTGAAAGGATACTGAGGAATATAGTTCTTTCAATGTTTTCTAAACATTTTTTTCTGACCTATACAGATGCAGCCATTCAAAATGCGCGGGCGATACCGCATTATTTTCCGGTATGCTGTACGCAGTCTACCGCAAGCTACCGGTAAATACCGCGAGTTACCGGTAAATACCGCTAGCAAAATAATAGTATCCGGAATTTCCGCAAGGTGGAGCTAATAAAGCTCAACCTCTCATGTTTGAGCTGTAGCCATCAAAGTCTTTAACGAAGATATTAATAATAGTATTAATAATAATAAATGACCTTGGACAAGCTGTAAACTCAAAGTATTGCCCTGGTCCACATTCTTTTTTTCATTGACCGTCTTTGTAAAAGTAACGCCACAGCATTTCGCAATCACGCATTTTTTTCCAATCATGCAAAGTACAGTGATTCACCATGCCTTTCACATGCTCATAAAAGAGATTGATTTAGGGACATAAACATATTACCGTATGCAAACTGTACTGTATACAGTATGTATATGTATATTTAATGTCTTAACTGTGCCCGTTTAAGTATTGAATATTCATATCTAATTTTACCACTGAAGGGAAATCTTAGTAGCTGAGCATAAAAACAATAGGAGCATACTGCAACGCGTGTGAAGGCCATAAACGATATTAATTTTGGAACATAAACATACAGTATATGGCTGGTCTCGGTACTTTAAAGAAAACATACACGAAACATGGTTTCATTATGACCAGAATCTTGAGATATTTTTAACTTGATTTACAGTATTTGAGAGGTATGTCTTAACACCGATACTACAGTGCTTAAGTACTACTCACGTATATGTTTCTAGGTTTATATTATGCATTTCATATGGTCAAATTACTTTTGAGCAACTAATAAGAAGCGCGAAACGGTATGCGTTTTACTTTCGTTTCGTGCTGGGACCCGTGGATTGATTAGAGATATCAAGTACATACAAGTCATTTTTTAAATGTTGTAGTTCGTCTTGAAAAAATGTTACGAGTACATCATCTATCAACAATTACACAGGTTCTGTTTCCATATTGCGGATTTTGGTTACGTAATATTATTTTCTAGATTTCACGTTGTGAATATATGATTTGGGCAAACAGAGCCGCAAAGAAGTACATTATGGGTTGTTGTTTTTTTTTGCAGTTTTATCTAGAACAAGCGATGCTTAAACCTTTGTCTGATTCTTGTGAAACTATCCACACGACAGTTACAGTACCTAGGAGTTGACTTCAGTGATGTCACTGATGGGATGTTTCTAAAAATCCATCCTCTGTAAAACGTCTTCTCTAGTTGTCCTGCATATGTATTCGCTAATGAAGCTGTGTGTTCTGAGCCTGGATCTCTACATTTCTGTATGAACCACCTTAGAGGGCTAAAGACAGCTTGTGTTTAAATTGAGTGTAAGGCAATTTATGCTTCTAAAGTCATGGTCAGCATTTTTGTACTGTGCTGTAAACTTGTTCTGTGCCTAGTCACATTATTTTATAGCGTTTTCATAGCGTTATCAAATCTGGTGGCGCTGTGTTAGTTTCCTGACTCCCATGTCACATGGTCTGTGATTGTAACCTGTAATACCGGTTTAATTCGTCACAGCCAGCACTCCGGTTGTAAAGTAGAAGCAGGCGAGATTTCCAGCGAAAAACACCTCCCCCTTCTTCAGGTGTGAGGGTCTTCTGCTCAGAATGAAACGCTAAAATGTAATGTAGGCTCTGAATGGGTTCTGACTTGCTTTAACAAAATATGTTTACAAATCCTTTCACCTGGCATTTTCGTAGTTAGAAATTATGGAACGCTCTGTTAAAAGCAAGGGAGTTTTTATGTCCGTTGCAGTTCTTTTGCAACATGAATATAATTATATCGTTATTAATTTCTTGAGATACGCGATTCCATATTATATTCCCTTTTAATCAAATTCTAAAAGTATGCTTGTTGACTCCGGTATCGCGTTAGTTAAAGACTTCGATGCTTAAAATGTTTAGGAGAAATGGAATACTGGTGTGTATGTTTTCTTTAAAGTACCGAGACCAGCCATATACTGTATGTTTAAGTTCCAAAATTAATATCGTTTATGGACTTCACACGCGTTGCAGTATGCTCCTATTCTTTTTATGCTCAGGCACTAAGTAAAAGGAGATGCTTCATATTGCTTGACTAATTTTAAAAACTAAGTTAGAAATGCAGACGCTCCCTCGGTGCGCTGCTCTGGTGCGCCGGCTCTTACACAGTGCCTGTCTGCCGTAAGCGTTACAATATACATACCCAACACTGCTTGTACCCATCTGTCATGCAAATAAAACACCTTGAATTGAATTGAATTGAGGGGAGAGGGGGGAATACTAAAGGCAATACTGGCTCAATACCCTCGATGGGCTTTGACGTGCTAATGCGTTGGTTTAACAGTCCGGGTGTGGCAGGCTTCCAATGTCAACTCGACTCGATTGGAAGACAATGAACGTATTTTGTGATATTTAGAAATATAAATTTGTTTGGTGCGAGTGAGGTTTTATTTAATCTCTGACCAAGGGAAACGTTTCATTTTTTCAAAGAAATGTTTGTTAAAAAATAAAGTCATAGTTCTATGGGATTCAATCACAGACCATGTGACAAGGGAGTCAGGAAACTACTCTAACACACAGCGCCACCGGATTTAATAACGCAATAAAAACGCTATAAAATAATGTGACTAGGCACAGAAAAAGTTTACAGCACAGTACAATAATAAATGCTGACCATGACTTTAGAAGCATAAATTACCTTACACTCAATTTAAACACAAGCTGTCTTTCTGTATGAACCTCTAAGCTGGTTCATACAGAAAATGTAGAAATGCATTAGCCTGATTATGATTAAAAAACACATAATTAAACACGCGTTTGCGATTTAAATCAGAACACGATTTAAATCAATATAAATGTTTATATTGTAACGCATACTGTCCAGCCTCCATTTCTCTATAAAAATTTACTCTGTTGCACACACACACACAATAGAAGGAGGAACCGCTGTCAGAAGGGAAGATATGTTCAAAATATCGCAAATATCGTTCATGTTGCGATATTTTGAAATATAAAAGTCAATTTATTGTCCATAATATCGCTATTCTATTTTTTCGAAGAAATGTTTGTTAAAAGAAAAGTCCGGCACCAGCTGGATTCGATCACACAACCTCCCAGTTGCTAGTCACGCACCTAGACCAGTCGGCTAGAAGACAGCTCGCATGAACAGGCAGGCGAAAAAGCCCTACACAGCCCTGTCGCAGCACACGAATACCGTTATTAAATTCTTTAGATACGCGATTCCATATTATATTCCCTTTTAATCAAATTCTAAAAGTATGCTTGTTGACTCCGGTATCATGTTAGTTAAAGACTTCAAAGCTTAAAATGTTTAGGGAGAAATGGAATACTGGTGTGTATTTTTTTCTTTAAAGTACCAAGACCAGCTACAGTATATACTGTATGTTTATGTTCCAAAATTAATATCGTTTATGGCCTTCACACGCGTTACAGTATGCTCCTATTCTTTTTATGCTCAGCTACTAAGATTTCCCTTCAGTGGTAAAATTCAATATCTACAACGGGCACAGCAAAGACGTTTTTACTGTAAGTCTTTCTACGACAGACCAACGGACCACGAGTGCCCCTGTCGGTCAACCAATCACGTACTGCGGTGCCACGCGTCATCTTGCGTCATACTGAGCGACGTCACCTGCGGTACGTGTCTGTGACGCGCACTTTGAATGGCTGCATCTGTATGTCTGTATACAGTGCTTTGCTCCAAAAAGGAATGGCGTCTGAATTGCCCGACAGGCAACAGTTCGAAAGAACCTGACTTAGCTTTCAGTCTCTTGCTATGGGCTTTGAAATCACAGGCATATTAACAAATAGAGCCAAAATGTATTAGTTGTTTCGGACTTTTCGGCCACTTGAGCCTCAACGTACATTCATTTAGCACTCTGTTCAACCCAAAATGTCCAATGAAAGAATACCTTTCAACAATTAATTTGAGCATTCCTGACACACTCTTTTGGTTTTGGCAGTGTTGTATTGTCTTTTCAGACTCATATTTTGATTCAGAGAAGCAAATTTTTCAGTCTAATGAGTGGAATTTTGAGAAAATTGACTTTGAGAAATATTTGAGCCCTAACCCTAACTAGCAAAACCCAAAGCTAGGGTTAGGGTTTTATTCCCATACAATGTAGACAGTTTTTGATGGCATGGCTGTGTTTTAGGGCTGAAAGGATACTGAGGAATATAGTTCTTTCAATGTTTTCTAAACATTTTTTTCTGGCCTATATGGCTGTATACACTGCTTTGCCCCAAAAAGGAATGGCGTCTGAATTGCCCGACAGGTAACAGTTCGATAGAACCTGATTTAGCTTTCAAACTCTTGCCATGGGCTTTGAAATCACAGGCATATTATCAAATAGAGCCAAAATGTATTAGTTGTTTCGGACTTTTCGGCCACTTGAGCCTCAACGTACATTCATTTAGCACTCCGTTCAACCCAAAATGTCCAATGAAAGAATACCTTTCAACAATTAATTTGTCCATTCCTGACACACTCTTTTGGTTTTGGCAGTGTTGTATTGTCTTTTCAGACTCATATTTTGATTCAGAGAAGCAAGTTTTCCAGTCTAATGAGTGGAATTTTGAGAAAATTGTCTTTGAGAAATATTTGAGCCCTAACCCTAACTAGCAAAACCCGAAGCTAGGGTTAGGGTTTTATTCCCATACAATGTAGACAGTTTTTGATGGCATGGCTGTGTTTTAGGGCTGAAAGGATACTTAGGAATATAGTTCTTTCAATGTTTTCTAAACATTTTTTTCTGGCCTATATGGCTGTATACAGTGCTTTGCCCCAAAATGGAATGGCGTCTGAATTGCCCGACAGGCAACAGTTCGAAAGAACCTGATTTAGCTTTCAAACTCTTGCCATGGGCTTTGAAATCACAGGCATATTAACAAATAGAGCCAAAATGTATTAGTTGTTTCGGACTTTTCGGCCACTTGAGCCTCAACGTACATTCATTTAGCACTCCGTTCAACCCAAAATGTCCAATGAAAGAATACCTTTCAACAATTAATTTGAGCATTCCTGACACACTCTTTTGGTTTTGGCAGTGTTGTATTGTCTTTTCAGACTCATATTTTGATTCAGAGAAGCAAATTTTCCAGTCTAATGAGTGGAATTTTGAGAAAATTGTCTTTGAGAAATATTTGAGCCCTAACCCTAACTAGCAAAACCCGAAGCTAGGGTTAGGGTTTTATTCCCATACAATGTAGACAGTTTTTGATGGCATGGCTGTGTTTTAGGGCTGAAAGGATACTGAGGAATATAGTTCTTTCAATGTTTTCTAAACATTTTTTTCTGGCCTATATGTCTGTATACAGTGCTTTGCTCCAAAAAGGAATGGCGTCTGAATTGCCCGACAGGCAACAGTTCGAAAGAACCTGACTTAGCTTTCAGTCTCTTGCTATGGGCTTTGAAATCACAGGCATATTAACAAATAGAGCCAAAATGTATTAGTTGTTTCGGACTTTTCGGCCACTTGAGCCTCAACGTACATTCATTTAGCACTCTGTTCAACCCAAAATGTCCAATGAAAGAATACCTTTCAACAATTAATTTGAGCATTCCTGACACACTCTTTTGGTTTTGGCAGTGTTGTATTGTCTTTTCAGACTCATATTTTGATTCAGAGAAGCAAATTTTTCAGTCTAATGAGTGGAATTTTGAGAAAATTGACTTTGAGAAATATTTGAGCCCTAACCCTAACTAGCAAAACCCAAAGCTAGGGTTAGGGTTTTATTCCCATACAATGTAGACAGTTTTTGATGGCATGGCTGTGTTTTAGGGCTGAAAGGATACTGAGGAATATAGTTCTTTCAATGTTTTCTAAACATTTTTTTCTGGCCTATATGGCTGTATACACTGCTTTGCCCCAAAAAGGAATGGCGTCTGAATTGCCCGACAGGCAACAGTTCGATAGAACCTGATTTAGCTTTCAAACTCTTGCCATGGGCTTTGAAATCACAGGCATATTAACAAATAGAGCCAAAATGTATTAGTTGTTTCGGACTTTTCGGCCACTTGAGCCTCAACGTACATTCATTTAGCACTCCGTTCAACCCAAAATGTCCAATGAAAGAATACCTTTCAACAATTAATTTGTCCATTCCTGACACACTCTTTTGGTTTTGGCAGTGTTGTATTGTCTTTTCAGACTCATATTTTGATTCAGAGAAGCAAGTTTTCCAGTCTAATGAGTGGAATTTTGAGAAAATTGTCTTTGAGAAATATTTGAGCCCTAACCCTAACTAGCAAAACCCGAAGCTAGGGTTAGGGTTTTATTCCCATACAATGTAGACAGTTTTTGATGGCATGGCTGTGTTTTAGGGCTGAAAGGATACTTAGGAATATAGTTCTTTCAATGTTTTCTAAACATTTTTTTCTGGCCTATATGGCTGTATACAGTGCTTTGCCCCAAAAAGGAATGGCGTCTGAATTGCCCGACAGGCAACAGTTCGAAAGAACCTGATTTAGCTTTCAAACTCTTGCCATGGGCTTTGAAATCAAAGGCATATTAACAAATAGAGCCAAAATGTATTAGTTGTTTCGGACTTTTCGGCCACTTGAGCCTCAACGTACATTCATTTAGCACTCCGTTCAACCCAAAATGTCCAATGAAAGAATACCATTCAACAATTAATTTGAGCATTCCTGACACACTCTTTTGGTTTTGGCAGTGTTGTATTGTCTTTTCAGACTCATATTTTGATTCAGAGAAGCAAATTTTCCAGTCTAATGAGTGGAATTTTGAGAAAATTGTCTTTGAGAAATATTTGAGCCCTAACCCTAACTAGCAAAACCCGAAGCTAGGGTTAGGGTTTTATTCCCATACAATGTAGACAGTTTTTGATGGCATGGCTGTGTTTTAGGGCTGAAAGGATACTGAGGAATATAGTTCTTTCAATGTTTTCTAAACATTTTTTTCTGACCTATATGTCTGTATACAGTGCTTTGCTCCAAAAAGGAATGGCGTCTGAATTGCCCGACAGGCAACAGTTCGAAAGAACCTGACTTAGCTTTCAGTCTCTTGCTATGGGCTTTGAAATCACAGGCATATTAACAAATAGAGCCAAAATGTATTAGTTGTTTCGGACTTTTCGGCCACTTGAGCCTCAACGTACATTCATTTAGCACTCTGTTCAACCCAAAATGTCCAATGAAAGAATACCTTTCAACAATTAATTTGAGCATTCCTGACACACTCTTTTGGTTTTGGCAGTGTTGTATTGTCTTTTCAGACTCATATTTTGATTCAGAGAAGCAAATTTTTCAGTCTAATGAGTGGAATTTTGAGAAAATTGACTTTGAGAAATATTTGAGCCCTAACCCTAACTAGCAAAACCCAAAGCTAGGGTTAGGGTTTTATTCCCATACAATGTAGACAGTTTTTGATGGCATGGCTGTGTTTTAGGGCTGAAAGGATACTGAGGAATATAGTTCTTTCAATGTTTTCTAAACATTTTTTTCTGGCCTATATGGCTGTATACACTGCTTTGCCCCAAAAAGGAATGGCGTCTGAATTGCCCGACAGGTAACAGTTCGATAGAACCTGATTTAGCTTTCAAACTCTTGCCATGGGCTTTGAAATCACAGGCATATTATCAAATAGAGCCAAAATGTATTAGTTGTTTCGGACTTTTCGGCCACTTGAGCCTCAACGTACATTCATTTAGCACTCCGTTCAACCCAAAATGTCCAATGAAAGAATACCTTTCAACAATTAATTTGTCCATTCCTGACACACTCTTTTGGTTTTGGCAGTGTTGTATTGTCTTTTCAGACTCATATTTTGATTCAGAGAAGCAAGTTTTCCAGTCTAATGAGTGGAATTTTGAGAAAATTGTCTTTGAGAAATATTTGAGCCCTAACCCTAACTAGCAAAACCCGAAGCTAGGGTTAGGGTTTTATTCCCATACAATGTAGACAGTTTTTGATGGCATGGCTGTGTTTTAGGGCTGAAAGGATACTTAGGAATATAGTTCTTTCAATGTTTTCTAAACATTTTTTTCTGGCCTATATGGCTGTATACAGTGCTTTGCCCCAAAATGGAATGGCGTCTGAATTGCCCGACAGGCAACAGTTCGAAAGAACCTGATTTAGCTTTCAAACTCTTGCCATGGGCTTTGAAATCACAGGCATATTAACAAATAGAGCCAAAATGTATTAGTTGTTTCGGACTTTTCGGCCACTTGAGCCTCAACGTACATTCATTTAGCACTCCGTTCAACCCAAAATGTCCAATGAAAGAATACCTTTCAACAATTAATTTGAGCATTCCTGACACACTCTTTTGGTTTTGGCAGTGTTGTATTGTCTTTTCAGACTCATATTTTGATTCAGAGAAGCAAATTTTCCAGTCTAATGAGTGGAATTTTGAGAAAATTGTCTTTGAGAAATATTTGAGCCCTAACCCTAACTAGCAAAACCCGAAGCTAGGGTTAGGGTTTTATTCCCATACAATGTAGACAGTTTTTGATGGCATGGCTGTGTTTTAGGGCTGAAAGGATACTGAGGAATATAGTTCTTTCAATGTTTTCTAAACATTTTTTTCTGGCCTATATGTCTGTATACAGTGCTTTGCTCCAAAAAGGAATGGCGTCTGAATTGCCCGACAGGCAACAGTTCGAAAGAACCTGACTTAGCTTTCAGTCTCTTGCTATGGGCTTTGAAATCACAGGCATATTAACAAATAGAGCCAAAATGTATTAGTTGTTTCGGACTTTTCGGCCACTTGAGCCTCAACGTACATTCATTTAGCACTCTGTTCAACCCAAAATGTCCAATGAAAGAATACCTTTCAACAATTAATTTGAGCATTCCTGACACACTCTTTTGGTTTTGGCAGTGTTGTATTGTCTTTTCAGACTCATATTTTGATTCAGAGAAGCAAATTTTTCAGTCTAATGAGTGGAATTTTGAGAAAATTGACTTTGAGAAATATTTGAGCCCTAACCCTAACTAGCAAAACCCAAAGCTAGGGTTAGGGTTTTATTCCCATACAATGTAGACAGTTTTTGATGGCATGGCTGTGTTTTAGGGCTGAAAGGATACTGAGGAATATAGTTCTTTCAATGTTTTCTAAACATTTTTTTCTGGCCTATATGGCTGTATACACTGCTTTGCCCCAAAAAGGAATGGCGTCTGAATTGCCCGACAGGCAACAGTTCGATAGAACCTGATTTAGCTTTCAAACTCTTGCCATGGGCTTTGAAATCACAGGCATATTAACAAATAGAGCCAAAATGTATTAGTTGTTTCGGACTTTTCGGCCACTTGAGCCTCAACGTACATTCATTTAGCACTCCGTTCAACCCAAAATGTCCAATGAAAGAATACCTTTCAACAATTAATTTGTCCATTCCTGACACACTCTTTTGGTTTTGGCAGTGTTGTATTGTCTTTTCAGACTCATATTTTGATTCAGAGAAGCAAGTTTTCCAGTCTAATGAGTGGAATTTTGAGAAAATTGTCTTTGAGAAATATTTGAGCCCTAACCCTAACTAGCAAAACCCGAAGCTAGGGTTAGGGTTTTATTCCCATACAATGTAGACAGTTTTTGATGGCATGGCTGTGTTTTAGGGCTGAAAGGATACTTAGGAATATAGTTCTTTCAATGTTTTCTAAACATTTTTTTCTGGCCTATATGGCTGTATACAGTGCTTTGCCCCAAAAAGGAATGGCGTCTGAATTGCCCGACAGGCAACAGTTCGAAAGAACCTGATTTAGCTTTCAAACTCTTGCCATGGGCTTTGAAATCAAAGGCATATTAACAAATAGAGCCAAAATGTATTAGTTGTTTCGGACTTTTCGGCCACTTGAGCCTCAACGTACATTCATTTAGCACTCCGTTCAACCCAAAATGTCCAATGAAAGAATACCTTTCAACAATTAATTTGAGCATTCCTGACACACTCTTTTGGTTTTGGCAGTGTTGTATTGTCTTTTCAGACTCATATTTTGATTCAGAGAAGCAAATTTTCCAGTCTAATGAGTGGAATTTTGAGAAAATTGTCTTTGAGAAATATTTGAGCCCTAACCCTAACTAGCAAAACCCGAAGCTAGGGTTAGGGTTTTATTCCCATACAATGTAGACAGTTTTTGATGGCATGGCTGTGTTTTAGGGCTGAAAGGATACTGAGGAATATAGTTCTTTCAATGTTTTCTAAACATTTTTTTCTGACCTATATGTCTGTATACAGTGCTTTGCTCCAAAAAGGAATGGCGTCTGAATTGCCCGACAGGCAACAGTTCGAAAGAACCTGACTTAGCTTTCAGTCTCTTGCTATGGGCTTTGAAATCACAGGCATATTAACAAATAGAGCCAAAATGTATTAGTTGTTTCGGACTTTTCGGCCACTTGAGCCTCAACGTACATTCATTTAGCACTCTGTTCAACCCAAAATGTCCAATGAAAGAATACCTTTCAACAATTAATTTGAGCATTCCTGACACATGGTTTTGGCAGTGTTGTATTGTCTTTTCAGACTCATATTTTGATTCAGAGAAGCAAATTTTCCAGTCTAATGAGTGGAATTTTGAGAAAATTGTCTTTGAGAAATATTTGAGCCCTAACCCTAACTAGCAAAACCCGAAGCTAGGGTTAGGGTTTTATTCCCATACAATGTAGACAGTTTTTGATGGCATGGCTGTGTTTTAGGGCTGAAAGGATACTGAGGAATATAGTTCTTTCAATGTTTTCTAAACATTTTTTTCTGACCTATATGTCTGTATACAGTGCTTTGCTCCAAAAAGGAATGGCGTCTGAATTGCCCGACAGGCAACAGTTCGAAAGAACCTGACTTAGCTTTCAGTCTCTTGCTATGGGCTTTGAAATCACAGGCATATTAACAAATAGAGCCAAAATGTATTAGTTGTTTCGGACTTTTCGGCCACTTGAGCCTCAACGTACATTCATTTAGCACTCTGTTCAACCCAAAATGTCCAATGAAAGAATACCTTTCAACAATTAATTTGAGCATTCCTGACACACTCTTTTGGTTTTGGCAGTGTTGTATTGTCTTTTCAGACTCATATTTTGATTCAGAGAAGCAAATTTTTCAGTCTAATGAGTGGAATTTTGAGAAAATTGACTTTGAGAAATATTTGAGCCCTAACCCTAACTAGCAAAACCCAAAGCTAGGGTTAGGGTTTTATTCCCATACAATGTAGACAGTTTTTGATGGCATGGCTGTGTTTTAGGGCTGAAAGGATACTGAGGAATATAGTTCTTTCAATGTTTTCTAAACATTTTTTTCTGGCCTATATGGCTGTATACACTGCTTTGCCCCAAAAAGGAATGGCGTCTGAATTGCCCGACAGGCAACAGTTCGATAGAACCTGATTTAGCTTTCAAACTCTTGCCATGGGCTTTGAAATCACAGGCATATTAACAAATAGAGCCAAAATGTATTAGTTGTTTCGGACTTTTCGGCCACTTGAGCCTCAACGTACATTCATTTAGCACTCCGTTCAACCCAAAATGTCCAATGAAAGAATACCTTTCAACAATTAATTTGTCCATTCCTGACACACTCTTTTGGTTTTGGCAGTGTTGTATTGTCTTTTCAGACTCATATTTTGATTCAGAGAAGCAAGTTTTCCAGTCTAATGAGTGGAATTTTGAGAAAATTGTCTTTGAGAAATATTTGAGCCCTAACCCTAACTAGCAAAACCCGAAGCTAGGGTTAGGGTTTTATTCCCATACAATGTAGACAGTTTTTGATGGCATGGCTGTGTTTTAGGGCTGAAAGGATACTTAGGAATATAGTTCTTTCAATGTTTTCTAAACATTTTTTTCTGGCCTATATGGCTGTATACAGTGCTTTGCCCCAAAATGGAATGGCGTCTGAATTGCCCGACAGGCAACAGTTCGAAAGAACCTGATTTAGCTTTCAAACTCTTGCCATGGGCTTTGAAATCACAGGCATATTAACAAATAGAGCCAAAATGTATTAGTTGTTTCGGACTTTTCGGCCACTTGAGCCTCAACGTACATTCATTTAGCACTCTGTTCAACCCAAAATGTCCAATGAAAGAATACCTTTCAACAATTAATTTGAGCATTCCTGACACACTCTTTTGGTTTTGGCAGTGTTGTATTGTCTTTTCAGACTCATATTTTGATTCAGAGAAGCAAATTTTTCAGTCTAATGAGTGGAATTTTGAGAAAATTGACTTTGAGAAATATTTGAGCCCTAACCCTAACTAGCAAAACCCAAAGCTAGGGTTAGGGTTTTATTCCCATACAATGTAGACAGTTTTTGATGGCATGGCTGTGTTTTAGGGCTGAAAGGATACTGAGGAATATAGTTCTTTCAATGTTTTCTAAACATTTTTTTCTGGCCTATATGGCTGTATACACTGCTTTGCCCCAAAAAGGAATGGCGTCTGAATTGCCCGACAGGCAACAGTTCGATAGAACCTGATTTAGCTTTCAAACTCTTGCCATGGGCTTTGAAATCACAGGCATATTAACAAATAGAGCCAAAATGTATTAGTTGTTTCGGACTTTTCGGCCACTTGAGCCTCAACGTACATTCATTTAGCACTCCGTTCAACCCAAAATGTCCAATGAAAGAATACCTTTCAACAATTAATTTGTCCATTCCTGACACACTCTTTTGGTTTTGGCAGTGTTGTATTGTCTTTTCAGACTCATATTTTGATTCAGAGAAGCAAGTTTTCCAGTCTAATGAGTGGAATTTTGAGAAAATTGTCTTTGAGAAATATTTGAGCCCTAACCCTAACTAGCAAAACCCGAAGCTAGGGTTAGGGTTTTATTCCCATACAATGTAGACAGTTTTTGATGGCATGGCTGTGTTTTAGGGCTGAAAGGATACTTAGGAATATAGTTCTTTCAATGTTTTCTAAACATTTTTTTCTGGCCTATATGGCTGTATACAGTGCTTTGCCCCAAAATGGAATGGCGTCTGAATTGCCCGACAGGCAACAGTTCGAAAGAACCTGATTTAGCTTTCAAACTCTTGCCATGGGCTTTGAAATCACAGGCATATTAACAAATAGAGCCAAAATGTATTAGTTGTTTCGGACTTTTCGGCCACTTGAGCCTCAACGTACATTCATTTAGCACTCCGTTCAACCCAAAATGTCCAATGAAAGAATACCTTTCAACAATTAATTTGAGCATTCCTGACACACTCTTTTGGTTTTGGCAGTGTTGTATTGTCTTTTCAGACTCATATTTTGATTCAGAGAAGCAAATTTTCCAGTCTAATGAGTGGAATTTTGAGAAAATTGTCTTTGAGAAATATTTGAGCCCTAACCCTAACTAGCAAAACCCGAAGCTAGGGTTAGGGTTTTATTCCCATACAATGTAGACAGTTTTTGATGGCATGGCTGTGTTTTAGGGCTGAAAGGATACTGAGGAATATAGTTCTTTCAATGTTTTCTAAACATTTTTTTCTGACCTATATGTCTGTATACAGTGCTTTGCTCCAAAAAGGAATGGCGTCTGAATTGCCCGACAGGCAACAGTTCGAAAGAACCTGACTTAGCTTTCAGTCTCTTGCTATGGGCTTTGAAATCACAGGCATATTAACAAATAGAGCCAAAATGTATTAGTTGTTTCGGACTTTTCGGCCACTTGAGCCTCAACGTACATTCATTTAGCACTCTGTTCAACCCAAAATGTCCAATGAAAGAATACCTTTCAACAATTAATTTGAGCATTCCTGACACACTCTTTTGGTTTTGGCAGTGTTGTATTGTCTTTTCAGACTCATATTTTGATTCAGAGAAGCAAATTTTTCAGTCTAATGAGTGGAATTTTGAGAAAATTGACTTTGAGAAATATTTGAGCCCTAACCCTAACTAGCAAAACCCAAAGCTAGGGTTAGGGTTTTATTCCCATACAATGTAGACAGTTTTTGATGGCATGGCTGTGTTTTAGGGCTGAAAGGATACTTAGGAATATAGTTCTTTCAATGTTTTCTAAACATTTTTTTCTGGCCTATATGGCTGTATACAGTGCTTTGCCCCAAAAAGGAATGGCGTCTGAATTGCCCGACAGGCAACAGTTCGAAAGAACCTGATTTAGCTTTCAAACTCTTGCCATGGGCTTTGAAATCAAAGGCATATTAACAAATAGAGCCAAAATGTATTAGTTGTTTCGGACTTTTTGGCCACTTGAGCCTCAACGTACATTCATTTAGCACTCCGTTCAACCCAAAATGTCCAATGAAAGAATACCTTTCAACAATTAATTTGACCATTCCTGACACACTCTTTTGGTTTTGGCAGTGTTGTATTGTCTTTTCAGACTCATATTTTGATTCAGAGAAGCAAATTTTCCAGTCTAATGAGTGGAATTTTGAGGAAATTGTCTTTGAGAAATATTTGAGCCCTAACCCTAACTAGCAAACCCCGAAGCTAGGGTTAGGGTTTTATTCCCATACAATGTAGACAGTTTTTGATGGCATGGCTGTGTTTTAGGGCTGAAAGGATACTGAGGAATATAGTTCTTTCAATGTCTTCTAAACATTTTTTTCTGACCTATATGGCTGTATACAGTGCTTTGCCCCAAAAAGGAATGGCGTCTGAATTGCCCGACAGGCAACAGTTCGAAAGAACCTGATTTAGCTTTCAAACTCTTGCCATGGGCTTTGAAATCACAGGAATATTAAGAAATAGAGCCAAAATGTATTAGTTGTTTCGGACTTTTCGGCCACTTGAGCCTCAACGTACATTCATTTAGCACTCCGTTCAACCCAAAATGTCCAATGAAAGAATACCTTTCAACAATTAATTTGACCATTCCTGACACACTCTTTTGGTTTTGGCAGTGTTGTATTGTCTTTTCAGACTCATATTCTGATTCAGAGAAGCAAATTTTCCAGTCTAATGAGTGGAATTTTGAGAAAATTGTCTTTGAGAAATATTTGAGCCCTAACCCTAACTAGAAAAACCCGAAGCTAGGGTTAGGGTTTTATTCCCATACAATGTAGACAGTTTTTGATGGCATGGCTGTGTTTTAGGGCTGAAAGGATACTTAGGAATATAGTTCTTTCAATGTTTTCTAAACATTTTTTTCTGACCTATATGGCTGTATACAGTGCTTTGCTCCAAAAAGGAATGGCGTCTGAATTGCCCGACAGGCAACAGTTCGAAAGAACCTGATTTAGCTTTCAAACTCTTGCCATGGGCTTTGAAATCACAGGCATATTAACAAATAGAGCCAAAATGTATTAGTTGTTTTGGACTTTTCGGCCACTTGAGCCTCAACGTACATTCATTTAGCACTCCGTTCAACCCAAAATGTCCAATGAAAGAATACCTTTCAACAATTAATTTGACCATTCCTGACACACTCTTTTGGTTTTGGCAGTGTTGTATTGTGTTTTCAGACTCATATTTTGATTCAGAGAAGCAAATTTTCCAGTCTAATGAGTGGAATTTTGAGGAAATTGTCTTTGAGAAATATTTGAGCCCTAACCCTAACTAGCAAAACCCGAAGCTAGGGTTAGGGTTTTATTCCCATACAATGTAGACAGTTTTTGATGGCATGGCTGTGTTTTAGGGCTGAAAGGATACTGAGGAATATAGTTCTTTCAATGTTTTCTAAACATTTTTTTCTGGCCTATATGGCTGTATACACTGCTTTGCCCCAAAAAGGAATGGCGTCTGAATTGCCCGACAGGCAACAGTTCGATAGAACCTGATTTAGCTTTCAAACTCTTGCCATGGGCTTTGAAATCACAGGCATATTAACAAATAGAGCCAAAATGTATTAGTTGTTTCGGACTTTTCGGCCACTTGAGCCTCAACGTACATTCATTTAGCACTCCGTTCAACCCAAAATGTCCAATGAAAGAATACCTTTCAACAATTAATTTGACCATTCCTGACACACTCTTTTGGTTTTGGCAGTGTTGTATTGTCTTTTCAGACTCATATTTTGATTCAGAGAAGCAAGTTTTCCAGTCTAATGAGTGGAATTTTGAGAAAATTGTCTTTGAGAAATATTTGAGCCCTAACCCTAACTAGCAAAACCCGAAGCTAGGGTTAGGGTTTTATTCCCATACAATGTAGACAGTTTTTGATGGCATGGCTGTGTTTTAGGGCTGAAAGGATACTGAGGAATATAGTTCTTTCAATGTTTTCTAAACATTTTTTTCTGACCTATATGGCTGTATACAGTGCTTTGCTCCAAAAAGGAATGGCGTCTGAATTGCCCGACAGGCAACAGTTCGAAAGAACCTGATTTAGCTTTCAGTCTCTTGCTATGGGCTTTGAAATCACAGGCATATTAACAAATAGAGCCAAAATGTATTAGTTGTTTCGGACTTTTCGGCCACTTGAGCCTCAACGTACATTCATTTAGCACTCCGTTCAACCCAAAATGTCCAATGAAAGAATACCTTTCAACAATTAAATTGAGCATTCCTGACACACTCTTTTGGTTTTGGCAGTGTTGTATTGTCTTTTCAGACTCATATTTTGATTCAGAGAAGCAAATTTTTCAGTCTAATGAGTGGAATTTTGAGAAAATTGTCTTTGAGAAATATTTGAGCTCTAACCCTAACTAGCAAAACCCGAAGCTAGGGTTAGGGTTTTATTCCCATACAATGTAGACAGTTTTTGATGGCATGGCTGTGTTTTAGGGCTGAAAGGATACTTAGGAATATAGTTCTTTCAATGTTTTCTAAACATTTTTTTCTGACCTATATGTCTGTATACAGTGCTTTGCTCCAAAAAGGAATGGCGTCTGAATTGCCCGACAGGCAACAGTTCGAAAGAACCTGATTTAGCTTTCAAACTCTTGCCATGGGCTTTGAAATCACAGGCATATTAACAAATAGAGCCAAAATGTATTAGTTGTTTCGGACTTTTCGGCCATTTGAGCCTCAACGTACATTCATTTAGTACTCCGTTCAACCCAAAATGTCCAATGAAAGAATACCTTTCAACAATTAATTTGACCATTCCTGACACACTCTTTTGGTTTTGGCAGTGTTGTATTGTCTTTTCAGACTCATATTTTGATTCAGAGAAGCAAATTTTCCAGTCTAATGAGTGGAATTTTGAGGAACTTGTCTTTGAGAAATATTTGAGCCCTAACCCTAACTAGCAAAACCCGAAGCTAGGGTTAGGGTTTTATTCCCATACAATGTAGACAGTTTTTGATGACATGGCTGTGTTTTAGGGCTGAAAGGATACTGAGGAATATAGTTCTTTCAATGTTTTCTAAACATTTTTTTCTGACCTATATGGCTGTATACAGTGCTTTGCCCCAAAAAGGAATGGCGTCTGAATTGCCCGACAGGCAAGAGTTCGAAAGAACCTGATTTAGCTTTCAAACTCTTGCCATGGGCTTTGAAATCACAGGCATATTAACAAATAGAGCCAAAATGTATTAGTTGTTTCGGACTTTTCGGCCACTTGAGCCTCAACGTACATTCATTTAGCACTCCGTTCAACCCAAAATGTCCAATGAAAGAATACCTTTCAACAATTAATTTGACCATTCCTGACACACTCTTTTGGTTTTGGCAGTGTTGTATTGTCTTTTCAGACTCATATTTTGATTCAGAGAAGCAAATTTTCCAGTCTAATGAGTGGAATTTTGAGAAAATTGTCTTTGAGAAATATTTGAGCCCTAACCCTAACTAGCAAAACCCGAAGCTAGGGTTAGGGTTTTATTCCCATACAATGTAGACAGTTTTTGATGGCATGGCTGTGTTTTAGGGCTGAAAGGATACTGAGGAATATAGTTCTTTCAATGTTTTCTAAACATTTTTTTCTGACCTATATGTCTGTATACAGTGCTTTGCTCCAAAAAGGAATGGCGTCTGAATTGCCCGACAGGCAACAGTTCGAAAGAACCTGACTTAGCTTTCAGTCTCTTGCTATGGGCTTTGAAATCACAGGCATATTAACAAATAGAGCCAAAATGTATTAGTTGTTTCGGACTTTTCGGCCACTTGAGCCTCAACGTACATTCATTTAGCACTCTGTTCAACCCAAAATGTCCAATGAAAGAATACCTTTCAACAATTAATTTGAGCATTCCTGACACACTCTTTTGGTTTTGGCAGTGTTGTATTGTCTTTTCAGACTCATATTTTGATTCAGAGAAGCAAATTTTTCAGTCTAATGAGTGGAATTTTGAGAAAATTGACTTTGAGAAATATTTGAGCCCTAACCCTAACTAGCAAAACCCAAAGCTAGGGTTAGGGTTTTATTCCCATACAATGTAGACAGTTTTTGATGGCATGGCTGTGTTTTAGGGCTGAAAGGATACTGAGGAATATAGTTCTTTCAATGTTTTCTAAACATTTTTTTCTGGCCTATATGGCTGTATACACTGCTTTGCCCCAAAAAGGAATGGCGTCTGAATTGCCCGACAGGCAACAGTTCGATAGAACCTGATTTAGCTTTCAAACTCTTGCCATGGGCTTTGAAATCACAGGCATATTAACAAATAGAGCCAAAATGTATTAGTTGTTTCGGACTTTTCGGCCACTTGAGCCTCAACGTACATTCATTTAGCACTCCGTTCAACGCAAAATGTCCAATGAAAGAATACCTTTCAACAATTAATTTGTCCATTCCTGACACACTCTTTTGGTTTTGGCAGTGTTGTATTGTCTTTTCAGACTCATATTTTGATTCAGAGAAGCAAGTTTTCCAGTCTAATGAGTGGAATTTTGAGAAAATTGTCTTTGAGAAATATTTGAGCCCTAACCCTAACTAGCAAAACCCGAAGCTAGGGTTAGGGTTTTATTCCCATACAATGTAGACAGTTTTTGATGGCATGGCTGTGTTTTAGGGCTGAAAGGATACTGAGGAATATAGTTCTTTCAATGTCTTCTAAACATTTTTTTCTGGCCTATATGGCTGTATACAGTGCTTTGCCCCAAAAAGGAATGGCGTCTGAATTGCCCGACAGGCAACAGTTCGAAATAACCTGATTTAGCTTTCAAACTCTTGCCATGGGCTTTGAAATCACAGGAATATTAAGAAATAGAGCCAAAATGTATTAGTTGTTTCGGACTTTTCGGCCACTTGAGCCTCAACGTACATTCATTTAGCACTCCGTTCAACCCAAAATGTCCAATGAAAGAATACCTTTCAACAATTAATTTGAGCATTCCTGACACACTCTTTTGGTTTTGGCAGTGTTGTATTGTCTTTTCAGACTCATATTTTGATTCAGAGAAGCAAGTTTTCCAGTCTAATGAGTGGAATTTTGAGAAAATTGTCTTTGAGAAATATTTGAGCCCTAACCCTAACTAGCAAAACCCGAAGCTAGGGTTAGGGTTTTATTCCCATACAATGTAGACAGTTTTTGATGGCATGGCTGTGTTTTAGGGCTGAAAGGATACTGAGGAATATAGTTCTTTCAATGTTTTCTAAACATTTTTTTCTGACCTATATGGCTGTATACAGTGCTTTGCTCCAAAAAGGAATGGCGTCTGAATTGCCCGACAGGCAACAGTTCGAAAGAACCTGATTTAGCTTTCAGTCTCTTGCTATGGGCTTTGAAATCACAGGCATATTAACAAATAGAGCCAAAATGTATTAGTTGTTTCGGACTTTTCGGCCACTTGAGCCTCAACGTACATTCATTTAGCACTCCGTTCAACCCAAAATGTCCAATGAAAGAATACCTTTCAACAATTAAATTGAGCATTCCTGACACACTCTTTTGGTTTTGGCAGTGTTGTATTGTCTTTTCAGACTCATATTTTGATTCAGAGAAGCAAATTTTTCAGTCTAATGAGTGGAATTTTGAGAAAATTGTCTTTGAGAAATATTTGAGCCCTAACCCTAACTAGCAAAACCCGAAGCTAGGGTTAGGGTTTTATTCCCATACAATGTAGACAGTTTTTGATGGCATGGCTGTGTTTTAGGGCTGAAAGGATACTTAGGAATATAGTTCTTTCAATGTTTTCTAAACATTTTTTTCTGACCTATATGGCTGTATACAGTGCTTTGCTCCAAAAAGGAATGGCGTCTGAATTGCCCGACAGGCAACAGTTCGAAAGAACCTGATTTAGCTTTCAAACTCTTGCCATGGGCTTTGAAATCACAGGCATATTAACAAATAGAGCCAAAATGTATTAGTTGTTTCGGACTTTTCGGCCATTTGAGCCTCAACGTACATTCATTTAGTACTCCGTTCAACCCAAAATGTCCAATGAAAGAATACCTTTCAACAATTAATTTGACCATTCCTGACACACTCTTTTGGTTTTGGCAGTGTTGTATTGTCTTTTCAGACTCATATTTTGATTCAGAGAAGGAAATTTTCCAGTCTAATGAGTGGAATTTTGAGGAACTTGTCTTTGAGAAATATTTGAGCCCTAACCCTAACTAGCAAAACCCGAAGCTAGGGTTAGGGTTTTATTCCCATACAATGTAGACAGTTTTTGATGGCATGGCTGTGTTTTAGGGCTGAAAGGATACTGAGGAATATAGTTCTTTCAATGTTTTCTAAACATTTTTTTCTGACCTATATGGCTGTATACAGTGCTTTTCCCCAAAAAGGAATGGCGTCTGAATTGCCCGACAGGCAAGAGTTCGAAAGAACCTGATTTAGCTTTCAAACTCTTGCCATGGGCTTTGAAATCACAGGCATATTAACAAATAGAGCCAAAATGTATTAGTTGTTTCGGACTTTTCGGCCACTTGAGCCTCAACGTACATTCATTTAGCACTCCGTTCAACCCAAAATGTCCAATGAAAGAATACCTTTCAACAATTAATTTGAGCATTCCTGACACACTCTTTTGGTTTTGGCAGTGTTGTATTGTCTTTTCAGACTCATATTTTGATTCAGAGAAGCAAATTTTCCAGTCTAATGAGTGGAATTTTGAGAAAATTGTCTTTGAGAAATATTTGAGCCCTAACCCTAACTAGCAAAACCCGAAGCTAGGGTTAGGGTTTTATTCCCATACAATGTAGACAGTTTTTGATGGCATGGCTGTGTTTTAGGGCTGAAAGGATACTGAGGAATATAGTTCTTTCAATGTTTTCTAAACATTTTTTTCTGACCTATATGTCTGTATACAGTGCTTTGCTCCAAAAAGGAATGGCGTCTGAATTGCCCGACAGGCAACAGTTCGAAAGAACCTGACTTAGCTTTCAGTCTCTTGCTATGGGCTTTGAAATCACAGGCATATTAACAAATAGAGCCAAAATGTATTAGTTGTTTCGGACTTTTCGGCCACTTGAGCCTCAACGTACATTCATTTAGCACTCTGTTCAACCCAAAATGTCCAATGAAAGAATACCTTTCAACAATTAATTTGAGCATTCCTGACACACTCTTTTGGTTTTGGCAGTGTTGTATTGTCTTTTCAGACTCATATTTTGATTCAGAGAAGCAAATTTTTCAGTCTAATGAGTGGAAATTTGAGAAAATTGACTTTGAGAAATATTTGAGCCCTAACCCTAACTAGCAAAACCCAAAGCTAGGGTTAGGGTTTTATTCCCATACAATGTAGACAGTTTTTGATGGCATGGCTGTGTTTTAGGGCTGAAAGGATACTGAGGAATATAGTTCTTTCAATGTTTTCTAAACATTTCTTTCTGGCCTATATGGCTGTATACACTGCTTTGCCCCAAAAAGGAATGGCGTCTGAATTGCCCGACAGGCAACAGTTCGATAGAACCTGATTTAGCTTTCAAACTCTTGCCATGGGCTTTGAAATCACAGGCATATTAACAAATACAGCCAAAATGTATTAGTTGTTTCGGACTTTTCGGCCACTTGAGCCTCAACGTACATTCATTTAGCACTCCGTTCAACCCAAAATGTCCAATGAAAGAATACCTTTCAACAATTAATTTGTCCATTCCTGACACACTCTTTTGGTTTTGGCAGTGTTGTATTGTCTTTTCAGACTCATATTTTGATTCAGAGAAGCAAGTTTTCCAGTCTAATGAGTGGAATTTTGAGAAAATTGTCTTTGAGAAATATTTGAGCCCTAACCCTAACTAGCAAAACCCAAAGCTAGGGTTAGGGTTTTATTCCCATACAATGTAGACAGTTTTTGATGGCATGGCTGTGTTTTAGGGCTGAAAGGATACTGAGGAATATAGTTCTTTCAATGTTTTCTAAACATTTTTTTCTGACCTATATGTCTGTATACAGTGCTTTGCTCCAAAAAGGAATGGCGTCTGAATTGCCCGACAGGCAACAGTTCGAAAGAACCTGACTTAGCTTTCAGTCTCTTGCTATGGGCTTTGAAATCACAGGCATATTAACAAATAGAGCCAAAATGTATTAGTTGTTTCGGACTTTTCGGCCACTTGAGCCTCAACGTACATTCATTTAGCACTCTGTTCAACCCAAAATGTCCAATGAAAGAATACCTTTCAACAATTAATTTGAGCATTCCTGACACACTCTTTTGGTTTTGGCAGTGTTGTATTGTCTTTTCAGACTCATATTTTGATTCAGAGAAGCAAATTTTTCAGTCTAATGAGTGGAATTTTGAGAAAATTGACTTTGAGAAATATTTGAGCCCTAACCCTAACTAGCAAAACCCAAAGCTAGGGTTAGGGTTTTATTCCCATACAATGTAGACAGTTTTTGATGGCATGGCTGTGTTTTAGGGCTGAAAGGATACTGAGGAATATAGTTCTTTCAATGTTTTCTAAACATTTCTTTCTGGCCTATATGGCTGTATACACTGCTTTGCCCCAAAAAGGAATGGCGTCTGAATTGCCCGACAGGCAACAGTTCGATAGAACCTGATTTAGCTTTCAAACTCTTGCCATGGGCTTTGAAATCACAGGCATATTAACAAATACAGCCAAAATGTATTAGTTGTTTCGGACTTTTCGGCCACTTGAGCCTCAACGTACATTCATTTAGCACTCCGTTCAACCCAAAATGTCCAATGAAAGAATACCTTTCAACAATTAATTTGTCCATTCCTGACACACTCTTTTGGTTTTGGCAGTGTTGTATTGTCTTTTCAGACTCATATTTTGATTCAGAGAAGCAAGTTTTCCAGTCTAATGAGTGGAATTTTGAGAAAATTGTCTTTGAGAAATATTTGAGCCCTAACCCTAACTAGCAAAACCCGAAGCTAGGGTTAGGGTTTTATTCCCATACAATGTAGACAGTTTTTGATGGCATGGCTGTGTTTTAGGGCTGAAAGGATACTTAGGAATATAGTTCTTTCAATGTTTTCTAAACATTTTTTTCTGGCCTATATGGCTGTATACAGTGCTTTGCCCCAAAAAGGAATGGCGTCTGAATTGCCCGACAGGCAACAGTTCGAAAGAACCTGATTTAGCTTTCAAACTCTTGCCATGGGCTTTGAAATCACAGGCATATTAACAAATAGAGCCAAAATGTATTAGTTGTTTCGGACTTTTCGGCCACTTGAGCCTCAACGTACATTCATTTAGCACTCCGTTCAACCCAAAATGTCCAATGAAAGAATACCTTTCAACAATTAATTTGAGCATTCCTGACACACTCTTTTGGTTTTGGCAGTGTTGTATTGTCTTTTCAGACTCATATTTTGATTCAGAGAAGCAAATTTTCCAGTCTAATGAGTGGAATTTTGAGAAAATTGTCTTTGAGAAATATTTGAGCCCTAACCCTAACTAGCAAAACCCGAAGCTAGGGTTAGGGTTTTATTCCCATACAATGTAGACAGTTTTTGATGGCATGGCTGTGTTTTAGGGCTGAAAGGATACTGAGGAATATAGTTCTTTCAATGTTTTCTAAACATTTTTTTCTGACCTATATGTCTGTATACAGTGCTTTGCTCCAAAAAGGAATGGCGTCTGAATTGCCCGACAGGCAACAGTTCGAAAGAACCTGACTTAGCTTTCAGTCTCTTGCTATGGGCTTTGAAATCACAGGCATATTAACAAATAGAGCAAAAAATTTATTAGTTGTTTCGGACTTTTCGGCCACTTGAGCCTCAACGTACATTCATTTAGCACTCCGTTCAACGCAAAATGTCCAATGAAAGAATACCTTTCAACAATTAATTTGTCCATTCCTGACACACTCTTTTGGTTTTGGCAGTGTTGTATTGTCTTTTCAGACTCATATTTTGATTCAGAGAAGCAAGTTTTCCAGTCTAATGAGTGGAATTTTGAGAAAATTGTCTTTGAGAAATATTTGAGCCCTAACCCTAACTAGCAAAACCCGAAGCTAGGGTTAGGGTTTTATTCCCATACAATGTAGACAGTTTTTGATGGCATGGCTGTGTTTTAGGGCTGAAAGGATACTTAGGAATATAGTTCTTTCAATGTCTTCTAAACATTTTTTTCTGACCTATATGGCTGTATACAGTGCTTTGCCCCAAAAAGGAATGGCGTCTGAATTGCCCGACAGGCAACAGTTCGAAAGAACCTGATTTAGCTTTCAAACTCTTGCCATGGGCTTTGAAATCACAGGAATATTAAGAAATAGAGCCAAAATGTATTAGTTGTTTCGGACTTTTCGGCCACTTGAGCCTCAACGTACATTCATTTAGCACTCCGTTCAACCCAAAATGTCCAATGAAAGAATACCTTTCAACAATTAATTTGACCATTCCTGACACACTCTTTTGGTTTTGGCAGTGTTGTATTGTCTTTTCAGACTCATATTTTGATTCAGAGAAGGAAATTTTCCAGTCTAATGAGTGGAATTTTGAGGAACTTGTCTTTGAGAAATATTTGAGCCCTAACCCTAACTAGCAAAACCCGAAGCTAGGGTTAGGGTTTTATTCCCATACAATGTAGACAGTTTTTGATGGCATGGCTGTGTTTTAGGGCTGAAAGGATACTGAGGAATATAGTTCTTTCAATGTTTTCTAAACATTTTTTTCTGACCTATATGGCTGTATACAGTGCTTTTCCCCAAAAAGGAATGGCGTCTGAATTGCCCGACAGGCAAGAGTTCGAAAGAACCTGATTTAGCTTTCAAACTCTTGCCATGGGCTTTGAAATCACAGGCATATTAACAAATAGAGCCAAAATGTATTAGTTGTTTCGGACTTTTCGGCCACTTGAGCCTCAACGTACATTCATTTAGCACTCCGTTCAACCCAAAATGTCCAATGAAAGAATACCTTTCAACAATTAATTTGAGCATTCCTGACACACTCTTTTGGTTTTGGCAGTGTTGTATTGTCTTTTCAGACTCATATTTTGATTCAGAGAAGCAAATTTTCCAGTCTAATGAGTGGAATTTTGAGAAAATTGTCTTTGAGAAATATTTGAGCCCTAACCCTAACTAGCAAAACCCGAAGCTAGGGTTAGGGTTTTATTCCCATACAATGTAGACAGTTTTTGATGGCATGGCTGTGTTTTAGGGCTGAAAGGATACTGAGGAATATAGTTCTTTCAATGTTTTCTAAACATTTTTTTCTGACCTATATGTCTGTATACAGTGCTTTGCTCCAAAAAGGAATGGCGTCTGAATTGCCCGACAGGCAACAGTTCGAAAGAACCTGACTTAGCTTTCAGTCTCTTGCTATGGGCTTTGAAATCACAGGCATATTAACAAATAGAGCCAAAATGTATTAGTTGTTTCGGACTTTTCGGCCACTTGAGCCTCAACGTACATTCATTTAGCACTCTGTTCAACCCAAAATGTCCAATGAAAGAATACCTTTCAACAATTAATTTGAGCATTCCTGACACACTCTTTTGGTTTTGGCAGTGTTGTATTGTCTTTTCAGACTCATATTTTGATTCAGAGAAGCAAATTTTTCAGTCTAATGAGTGGAATTTTGAGAAAATTGACTTTGAGAAATATTTGAGCCCTAACCCTAACTAGCAAAACCCAAAGCTAGGGTTAGGGTTTTATTCCCATACAATGTAGACAGTTTTTGATGGCATGGCTGTGTTTTAGGGCTGAAAGGATACTGAGGAATATAGTTCTTTCAATGTTTTCTAAACATTTCTTTCTGGCCTATATGGCTGTATACACTGCTTTGCCCCAAAAAGGAATGGCGTCTGAATTGCCCGACAGGCAACAGTTCGATAGAACCTGATTTAGCTTTCAAACTCTTGCCATGGGCTTTGAAATCACAGGCATATTAACAAATACAGCCAAAATGTATTAGTTGTTTCGGACTTTTCGGCCACTTGAGCCTCAACGTACATTCATTTAGCACTCCGTTCAACCCAAAATGTCCAATGAAAGAATACCTTTCAACAATTAATTTGAGCATTCCTGACACACTCTTTTGGTTTTGGCAGTGTTGTATTGTCTTTTCAGACTCATATTTTGATTCAGAGAAGCAAATTTTCCAGTCTAATGAGTGGAATTTTGAGAAAATTGTCTTTGAGAAATATTTGAGCCCTAACCCTAACTAGCAAAACCCGAAGCTAGGGTTAGGGTTTTATTCCCATACAATGTAGACAGTTTTTGATGGCATGGCTGTGTTTTAGGGCTGAAAGGATACTGAGGAATATAGTTCTTTCAATGTTTTCTAAACATTTTTTTCTGACCTATATGTCTGTATACAGTGCTTTGCTCCAAAAAGGAATGGCGTCTGAATTGCCCGACAGGCAACAGTTCGAAAGAACCTGACTTAGCTTTCAGTCTCTTGCTATGGGCTTTGAAATCACAGGCATATTAACAAATAGAGCCAAAATGTATTAATTGTTTCGGACTTTTCGGCCACTTGAGCCTCAACGTACATTCATTTAGCACTCCGTTCAACGCAAAATGTCCAATGAAAGAATACCTTTCAACAATTAATTTGTCCATTCCTGACACACTCTTTTGGTTTTGGCAGTGTTGTATTGTCTTTTCAGACTCATATTTTGATTCAGAGAAGCAAGTTTTCCAGTCTAATGAGTGGAATTTTGAGAAAATTGTCTTTGAGAAATATTTGAGCCCTAACCCTAACTAGCAAAACCCGAAGCTAGGGTTAGGGTTTTATTCCCATACAATGTAGACAGTTTTTGATGGCATGGCTGTGTTTTAGGGCTGAAAGGATACTTAGGAATATAGTTCTTTCAATGTCTTCTAAACATTTTTTTCTGACCTATATGGCTGTATACAGTGCTTTGCCCCAAAAAGGAATGGCGTCTGAATTGCCCGACAGGCAACAGTTCGAAAGAACCTGATTTAGCTTTCAAACTCTTGCCATGGGCTTTGAAATCACAGGAATATTAAGAAATAGAGCCAAAATGTATTAGTTGTTTCGGACTTTTCAGCCACTTGAGCCTCAACGTACATTCATTTAGCACTCCGTTCAACCCAAAATGTCCAATGAAAGAATACCTTTCAACAATTAATTTGACCATTCCTGACACACTCTTTTGGTTTTGGCAGTGTTGTATTGTCTTTTCAGACTCATATTTTGATTCAGAGAAGGAAATTTTCCAGTCTAATGAGTGGAATTTTGAGGAACTTGTCTTTGAGAAATATTTGAGCCCTAACCCTAACTAGCAAAACCCGAAGCTAGGGTTAGGGTTTTATTCCCATACAATGTAGACAGTTTTTGATGGCATGGCTGTGTTTTAGGGCTGAAAGGATACTGAGGAATATAGTTCTTTCAATGTTTTCTAAACATTTTTTTCTGACCTATATGGCTGTATACAGTGCTTTTCCCCAAAAAGGAATGGCGTCTGAATTGCCCGACAGGCAAGAGTTCGAAAGAACCTGATTTAGCTTTCAAACTCTTGCCATGGGCTTTGAAATCACAGGCATATTAACAAATAGAGCCAAAATGTATTAGTTGTTTCGGACTTTTCGGCCACTTGAGCCTCAACGTACATTCATTTAGCACTCCGTTCAACCCAAAATGTCCAATGAAAGAATACCTTTCAACAATTAATTTGAGCATTCCTGACACACTCTTTTGGTTTTGGCAGTGTTGTATTGTCTTTTCAGACTCATATTTTGATTCAGAGAAGCAAATTTTCCAGTCTAATGAGTGGAATTTTGAGAAAATTGTCTTTGAGAAATATTTGAGCCCTAACCCTAACTAGCAAAACCCGAAGCTAGGGTTAGGGTTTTATTCCCATACAATGTAGACAGTTTTTGATGGCATGGCTGTGTTTTAGGGCTGAAAGGATACTGAGGAATATAGTTCTTTCAATGTTTTCTAAACATTTTTTTCTGACCTATATGTCTGTATACAGTGCTTTGCTCCAAAAAGGAATGGCGTCTGAATTGCCCGACAGGCAACAGTTCGAAAGAACCTGACTTAGCTTTCAGTCTCTTGCTATGGGCTTTGAAATCACAGGCATATTAACAAATAGAGCCAAAATGTATTAGTTGTTTCGGACTTTTCGGCCACTTGAGCCTCAACGTACATTCATTTAGCACTCTGTTCAACCCAAAATGTCCAATGAAAGAATACCTTTCAACAATTAATTTGAGCATTCCTGACACACTCTTTTGGTTTTGGCAGTGTTGTATTGTCTTTTCAGACTCATATTTTGATTCAGAGAAGCAAATTTTTCAGTCTAATGAGTGGAATTTTGAGAAAATTGACTTTGAGAAATATTTGAGCCCTAACCCTAACTAGCAAAACCCAAAGCTAGGGTTAGGGTTTTATTCCCATACAATGTAGACAGTTTTTGATGGCATGGCTGTGTTTTAGGGCTGAAAGGATACTGAGGAATATAGTTCTTTCAATGTTTTCTAAACATTTCTTTCTGGCCTATATGGCTGTATACACTGCTTTGCCCCAAAAAGAAATGGCGTCTGAATTGCCCGACAGGCAACAGTTCGATAGAACCTGATTTAGCTTTCAAACTCTTGCCATGGGCTTTGAAATCACAGGCATATTAACAAATACAGCCAAAATGTATTAGTTGTTTCGGACTTTTCGGCCACTTGAGCCTCAACGTACATTCATTTAGCACTCCGTTCAACCCAAAATGTCCAATGAAAGAATACCTTTCAACAATTAATTTGTCCATTCCTGACACACTCTTTTGGTTTTGGCAGTGTTGTATTGTCTTTTCAGACTCATATTTTGATTCAGAGAAGCAAGTTTTCCAGTCTAATGAGTGGAATTTTGAGAAAATTGTCTTTGAGAAATATTTGAGCCCTAACCCTAACTAGCAAAACCCAAAGCTAGGGTTAGGGTTTTATTCCCATACAATGTAGACAGTTTTTGATGGCATGGCTGTGTTTTAGGGCTGAAAGGATACTGAGGAATATAGTTCTTTCAATGTTTTCTAAACATTTTTTTCTGACCTATATGTCTGTATACAGTGCTTTGCTCCAAAAAGGAATGGCGTCTGAATTGCCCGACAGGCAACAGTTCGAAAGAACCTGACTTAGCTTTCAGTCTCTTGCTATGGGCTTTGAAATCACAGGCATATTAACAAATAGAGCCAAAATGTATTAGTTGTTTCGGACTTTTCGGCCACTTGAGCCTCAACGTACATTCATTTAGCACTCTGTTCAACCCAAAATGTCCAATGAAAGAATACCTTTCAACAATTAATTTGAGCATTCCTGACACACTCTTTTGGTTTTGGCAGTGTTGTATTGTCTTTTCAGACTCATATTTTGATTCAGAGAAGCAAATTTTTCAGTCTAATGAGTGGAATTTTGAGAAAATTGACTTTGAGAAATATTTGAGCCCTAACCCTAACTAGCAAAACCCAAAGCTAGGGTTAGGGTTTTATTCCCATACAATGTAGACAGTTTTTGATGGCATGGCTGTGTTTTAGGGCTGAAAGGATACTGAGGAATATAGTTCTTTCAATGTTTTCTAAACATTTCTTTCTGGCCTATATGGCTGTATACACTGCTTTGCCCCAAAAAGGAATGGCGTCTGAATTGCCCGACAGGCAACAGTTCGATAGAACCTGATTTAGCTTTCAAACTCTTGCCATGGGCTTTGAAATCACAGGCATATTAACAAATACAGCCAAAATGTATTAGTTGTTTCGGACTTTTCGGCCACTTGAGCCTCAACGTACATTCATTTAGCACTCCGTTCAACCCAAAATGTCCAATGAAAGAATACCTTTCAACAATTAATTTGTCCATTCCTGACACACTCTTTTGGTTTTGGCAGTGTTGTATTGTCTTTTCAGACTCATATTTTGATTCAGAGAAGCAAGTTTTCCAGTCTAATGAGTGGAATTTTGAGAAAATTGTCTTTGAGAAATATTTGAGCCCTAACCCTAACTAGCAAAACCCGAAGCTAGGGTTAGGGTTTTATTCCCATACAATGTAGACAGTTTTTGATGGCATGGCTGTGTTTTAGGGCTGAAAGGATACTTAGGAATATAGTTCTTTCAATGTTTTCTAAACATTTTTTTCTGGCCTATATGGCTGTATACAGTGCTTTGCCCCAAAAAGGAATGGCGTCTGAATTGCCCGACAGGCAACAGTTCGAAAGAACCTGATTTAGCTTTCAAACTCTTGCCATGGGCTTTGAAATCACAGGCATATTAACAAATAGAGCCAAAATGTATTAGTTGTTTCGGACTTTTCGGCCACTTGAGCCTCAACGTACATTCATTTAGCACTCCGTTCAACCCAAAATGTCCAATGAAAGAATACCTTTCAACAATTAATTTGAGCATTCCTGACACACTCTTTTGGTTTTGGCAGTGTTGTATTGTCTTTTCAGACTCATATTTTGATTCAGAGAAGCAAATTTTCCAGTCTAATGAGTGGAATTTTGAGAAAATTGTCTTTGAGAAATATTTGAGCCCTAACCCTAACTAGCAAAACCCGAAGCTAGGGTTAGGGTTTTATTCCCATACAATGTAGACAGTTTTTGATGGCATGGCTGTGTTTTAGGGCTGAAAGGATACTGAGGAATATAGTTCTTTCAATGTTTTCTAAACATTTTTTTCTGACCTATATGTCTGTATACAGTGCTTTGCTCCAAAAAGGAATGGCGTCTGAATTGCCCGACAGGCAACAGTTCGAAAGAACCTGACTTAGCTTTCAGTCTCTTGCTATGGGCTTTGAAATCACAGGCATATTAACAAATAGAGCCAAAATGTATTAGTTGTTTCGGACTTTTCGGCCACTTGAGCCTCAACGTACATTCATTTAGCACTCCGTTCAACGCAAAATGTCCAATGAAAGAATACCTTTCAACAATTAATTTGTCCATTCCTGACACACTCTTTTGGTTTTGGCAGTGTTGTATTGTCTTTTCAGACTCATATTTTGATTCAGAGAAGCAAGTTTTCCAGTCTAATGAGTGGAATTTTGAGAAAATTGTCTTTGAGAAATATTTGAGCCCTAACCCTAACTAGCAAAACCCGAAGCTAGGGTTAGGGTTTTATTCCCATACAATGTAGACAGTTTTTGATGGCATGGCTGTGTTTTAGGGCTGAAAGGATACTTAGGAATATAGTTCTTTCAATGTCTTCTAAACATTTTTTTCTGACCTATATGGCTGTATACAGTGCTTTGCCCCAAAAAGGAATGGCGTCTGAATTGCCCGACAGGCAACAGTTCGAAAGAACCTGATTTAGCTTTCAAACTCTTGCCATGGGCTTTGAAATCACAGGAATATTAAGAAATAGAGCCAAAATGTATTAGTTGTTTCGGACTTTTCGGCCACTTGAGCCTCAACGTACATTCATTTAGCACTCCGTTCAACCCAAAATGTCCAATGAAAGAATACCTTTCAACAATTAATTTGACCATTCCTGACACACTCTTTTGGTTTTGGCAGTGTTGTATTGTCTTTTCAGACTCATATTTTGATTCAGAGAAGGAAATTTTCCAGTCTAATGAGTGGAATTTTGAGGAACTTGTCTTTGAGAAATATTTGAGCCCTAACCCTAACTAGCAAAACCCGAAGCTAGGGTTAGGGTTTTATTCCCATACAATGTAGACAGTTTTTGATGGCATGGCTGTGTTTTAGGGCTGAAAGGATACTGAGGAATATAGTTCTTTCAATGTTTTCTAAACATTTTTTTCTGACCTATATGGCTGTATACAGTGCTTTTCCCCAAAAAGGAATGGCGTCTGAATTGCCCGACAGGCAAGAGTTCGAAAGAACCTGATTTAGCTTTCAAACTCTTGCCATGGGCTTTGAAATCACAGGCATATTAACAAATAGAGCCAAAATGTATTAGTTGTTTCGGACTTTTCGGCCACTTGAGCCTCAACGTACATTCATTTAGCACTCCGTTCAACCCAAAATGTCCAATGAAAGAATACCTTTCAACAATTAATTTGAGCATTCCTGACACACTCTTTTGGTTTTGGCAGTGTTGTATTGTCTTTTCAGACTCATATTTTGATTCAGAGAAGCAAATTTTCCAGTCTAATGAGTGGAATTTTGAGAAAATTGTCTTTGAGAAATATTTGAGCCCTAACCCTAACTAGCAAAACCCGAAGCTAGGGTTAGGGTTTTATTCCCATACAATGTAGACAGTTTTTGATGGCATGGCTGTGTTTTAGGGCTGAAAGGATACTGAGGAATATAGTTCTTTCAATGTTTTCTAAACATTTTTTTCTGACCTATATGTCTGTATACAGTGCTTTGCTCCAAAAAGGAATGGCGTCTGAATTGCCCGACAGGCAACAGTTCGAAAGAACCTGACTTAGCTTTCAGTCTCTTGCTATGGGCTTTGAAATCACAGGCATATTAACAAATAGAGCCAAAATGTATTAGTTGTTTCGGACTTTTCGGCCACTTGAGCCTCAACGTACATTCATTTAGCACTCTGTTCAACCCAAAATGTCCAATGAAAGAATACCTTTCAACAATTAATTTGAGCATTCCTGACACACTCTTTTGGTTTTGGCAGTGTTGTATTGTCTTTTCAGACTCATATTTTGATTCAGAGAAGCAAATTTTTCAGTCTAATGAGTGGAATTTTGAGAAAATTGACTTTGAGAAATATTTGAGCCCTAACCCTAACTAGCAAAACCCAAAGCTAGGGTTAGGGTTTTATTCCCATACAATGTAGACAGTTTTTGATGGCATGGCTGTGTTTTAGGGCTGAAAGGATACTGAGGAATATAGTTCTTTCAATGTTTTCTAAACATTTCTTTCTGGCCTATATGGCTGTATACACTGCTTTGCCCCAAAAAGGAATGGCGTCTGAATTGCCCGACAGGCAACAGTTCGATAGAACCTGATTTAGCTTTCAAACTCTTGCCATGGGCTTTGAAATCACAGGCATATTAACAAATACAGCCAAAATGTATTAGTTGTTTCGGACTTTTCGGCCACTTGAGCCTCAACGTACATTCATTTAGCACTCCGTTCAACCCAAAATGTCCAATGAAAGAATACCTTTCAACAATTAATTTGAGCATTCCTGACACACTCTTTTGGTTTTGGCAGTGTTGTATTGTCTTTTCAGACTCATATTTTGATTCAGAGAAGCAAATTTTCCAGTCTAATGAGTGGAATTTTGAGAAAATTGTCTTTGAGAAATATTTGAGCCCTAACCCTAACTAGCAAAACCCGAAGCTAGGGTTAGGGTTTTATTCCCATACAATGTAGACAGTTTTTGATGGCATGGCTGTGTTTTAGGGCTGAAAGGATACTGAGGAATATAGTTCTTTCAATGTTTTCTAAACATTTTTTTCTGACCTATATGTCTGTATACAGTGCTTTGCTCCAAAAAGGAATGGCGTCTGAATTGCCCGACAGGCAACAGTTCGAAAGAACCTGACTTAGCTTTCAGTCTCTTGCTATGGGCTTTGAAATCACAGGCATATTAACAAATAGAGCCAAAATGTATTAATTGTTTCGGACTTTTCGGCCACTTGAGCCTCAACGTACATTCATTTAGCACTCTGTTCAACCCAAAATGTCCAATGAAAGAATACCTTTCAACAATTAATTTGAGCATTCCTGACACACTCTTTTGGTTTTGGCAGTGTTGTATTGTCTTTTCAGACTCATATTTTGATTCAGAGAAGCAAATTTTTCAGTCTAATGAGTGGAATTTTGAGAAAATTGACTTTGAGAAATATTTGAGCCCTAACCCTAACTAGCAAAACCCAAAGCTAGGGTTAGGGTTTTATTCCCATACAATGTAGACAGTTTTTGATGGCATGGCTGTGTTTTAGGGCTGAAAGGATACTGAGGAATATAGTTCTTTCAATGTTTTCTAAACATTTCTTTCTGGCCTATATGGCTGTATACACTGCTTTGCCCCAAAAAGGAATGGCGTCTGAATTGCCCGACAGGCAACAGTTCGATAGAACCTGATTTAGCTTTCAAACTCTTGCCATGGGCTTTGAAATCACAGGCATATTAACAAATACAGCCAAAATGTATTAGTTGTTTCGGACTTTTCGGCCACTTGAGCCTCAACGTACATTCATTTAGCACTCCGTTCAACCCAAAATGTCCAATGAAAGAATACCTTTCAACAATTAATTTGTCCATTCCTGACACACTCTTTTGGTTTTGGCAGTGTTGTATTGTCTTTTCAGACTCATATTTTGATTCAGAGAAGCAAGTTTTCCAGTCTAATGAGTGGAATTTTGAGAAAATTGTCTTTGAGAAATATTTGAGCCCTAACCCTAACTAGCAAAACCCAAAGCTAGGGTTAGGGTTTTATTCCCATACAATGTAGACAGTTTTTGATGGCATGGCTGTGTTTTAGGGCTGAAAGGATACTGAGGAATATAGTTCTTTCAATGTTTTCTAAACATTTTTTTCTGACCTATATGTCTGTATACAGTGCTTTGCTCCAAAAAGGAATGGCGTCTGAATTGCCCGACAGGCAACAGTTCGAAAGAACCTGACTTAGCTTTCAGTCTCTTGCTATGGGCTTTGAAATCACAGGCATATTAACAAATAGAGCCAAAATGTATTAGTTGTTTCGGACTTTTCGGCCACTTGAGCCTCAACGTACATTCATTTAGCACTCTGTTCAACCCAAAATGTCCAATGAAAGAATACCTTTCAACAATTAATTTGAGCATTCCTGACACACTCTTTTGGTTTTGGCAGTGTTGTATTGTCTTTTCAGACTCATATTTTGATTCAGAGAAGCAAATTTTTCAGTCTAATGAGTGGAATTTTGAGAAAATTGACTTTGAGAAATATTTGAGCCCTAACCCTAACTAGCAAAACCCAAAGCTAGGGTTAGGGTTTTATTCCCATACAATGTAGACAGTTTTTGATGGCATGGCTGTGTTTTAGGGCTGAAAGGATACTGAGGAATATAGTTCTTTCAATGTTTTCTAAACATTTCTTTCTGGCCTATATGGCTGTATACACTGCTTTGCCCCAAAAAGGAATGGCGTCTGAATTGCCCGACAGGCAACAGTTCGATAGAACCTGATTTAGCTTTCAAACTCTTGCCATGGGCTTTGAAATCACAGGCATATTAACAAATACAGCCAAAATGTATTAGTTGTTTCGGACTTTTCGGCCACTTGAGCCTCAACGTACATTCATTTAGCACTCCGTTCAACCCAAAATGTCCAATGAAAGAATACCTTTCAACAATTAATTTGAGCATTCCTGACACACTCTTTTGGTTTTGGCAGTGTTGTATTGTCTTTTCAGACTCATATTTTGATTCAGAGAAGCAAATTTTCCAGTCTAATGAGTGGAATTTTGAGAAAATTGTCTTTGAGAAATATTTGAGCCCTAACCCTAACTAGCAAAACCCGAAGCTAGGGTTAGGGTTTTATTCCCATACAATGTAGACAGTTTTTGATGGCATGGCTGTGTTTTAGGGCTGAAAGGATACTGAGGAATATAGTTCTTTCAATGTTTTCTAAACATTTTTTTCTGACCTATATGTCTGTATACAGTGCTTTGCTCCAAAAAGGAATGGCGTCTGAATTGCCCGACAGGCAACAGTTCGAAAGAACCTGACTTAGCTTTCAGTCTCTTGCTATGGGCTTTGAAATCACAGGCATATTAACAAATAGAGCCAAAATGTATTAATTGTTTCGGACTTTTCGGCCACTTGAGCCTCAACGTACATTCATTTAGCACTCTGTTCAACCCAAAATGTCCAATGAAAGAATACCTTTCAACAATTAATTTGAGCATTCCTGACACACTCTTTTGGTTTTGGCAGTGTTGTATTGTCTTTTCAGACTCATATTTTGATTCAGAGAAGCAAATTTTTCAGTCTAATGAGTGGAATTTTGAGAAAATTGACTTTGAGAAATATTTGAGCCCTAACCCTAACTAGCAAAACCCAAAGCTAGGGTTAGGGTTTTATTCCCATACAATGTAGACAGTTTTTGATGGCATGGCTGTGTTTTAGGGCTGAAAGGATACTGAGGAATATAGTTCTTTCAATGTTTTCTAAACATTTCTTTCTGGCCTATATGGCTGTATACACTGCTTTGCCCCAAAAAGGAATGGCGTCTGAATTGCCCGACAGGCAACAGTTCGATAGAACCTGATTTAGCTTTCAAACTCTTGCCATGGGCTTTGAAATCACAGGCATATTAACAAATACAGCCAAAATGTATTAGTTGTTTCGGACTTTTCGGCCACTTGAGCCTCAACGTACATTCATTTAGCACTCCGTTCAACCCAAAATGTCCAATGAAAGAATACCTTTCAACAATTAATTTGTCCATTCCTGACACACTCTTTTGGTTTTGGCAGTGTTGTATTGTCTTTTCAGACTCATATTTTGATTCAGAGAAGCAAGTTTTCCAGTCTAATGAGTGGAATTTTGAGAAAATTGTCTTTGAGAAATATTTGAGCCCTAACCCTAACTAGCAAAACCCAAAGCTAGGGTTAGGGTTTTATTCCCATACAATGTAGACAGTTTTTGATGGCATGGCTGTGTTTTAGGGCTGAAAGGATACTGAGGAATATAGTTCTTTCAATGTTTTCTAAACATTTTTTTCTGACCTATATGTCTGTATACAGTGCTTTGCTCCAAAAAGGAATGGCGTCTGAATTGCCCGACAGGCAACAGTTCGAAAGAACCTGACTTAGCTTTCAGTCTCTTGCTATGGGCTTTGAAATCACAGGCATATTAACAAATAGAGCCAAAATGTATTAGTTGTTTCGGACTTTTCGGCCACTTGAGCCTCAACGTACATTCATTTAGCACTCTGTTCAACCCAAAATGTCCAATGAAAGAATACCTTTCAACAATTAATTTGAGCATTCCTGACACACTCTTTTGGTTTTGGCAGTGTTGTATTGTCTTTTCAGACTCATATTTTGATTCAGAGAAGCAAATTTTTCAGTCTAATGAGTGGAATTTTGAGAAAATTGACTTTGAGAAATATTTGAGCCCTAACCCTAACTAGCAAAACCCAAAGCTAGGGTTAGGGTTTTATTCCCATACAATGTAGACAGTTTTTGATGGCATGGCTGTGTTTTAGGGCTGAAAGGATACTGAGGAATATAGTTCTTTCAATGTTTTCTAAACATTTCTTTCTGGCCTATATGGCTGTATACACTGCTTTGCCCCAAAAAGGAATGGCGTCTGAATTGCCCGACAGGCAACAGTTCGATAGAACCTGATTTAGCTTTCAAACTCTTGCCATGGGCTTTGAAATCACAGGCATATTAACAAATACAGCCAAAATGTATTAGTTGTTTCGGACTTTTCGGCCACTTGAGCCTCAACGTACATTCATTTAGCACTCCGTTCAACCCAAAATGTCCAATGAAAGAATACCTTTCAACAATTAATTTGTCCATTCCTGACACACTCTTTTGGTTTTGGCAGTGTTGTATTGTCTTTTCAGACTCATATTTTGATTCAGAGAAGCAAGTTTTCCAGTCTAATGAGTGGAATTTTGAGAAAATTGTCTTTGAGAAATATTTGAGCCCTAACCCTAACTAGCAAAACCCGAAGCTAGGGTTAGGGTTTTATTCCCATACAATGTAGACAGTTTTTGATGGCATGGCTGTGTTTTAGGGCTGAAAGGATACTTAGGAATATAGTTCTTTCAATGTTTTCTAAACATTTTTTTCTGGCCTATATGGCTGTATACAGTGCTTTGCCCCAAAAAGGAATGGCGTCTGAATTGCCCGACAGGCAACAGTTCGAAAGAACCTGATTTAGCTTTCAAACTCTTGCCATGGGCTTTGAAATCACAGGCATATTAACAAATAGAGCCAAAATGTATTAGTTGTTTCGGACTTTTCGGCCACTTGAGCCTCAACGTACATTCATTTAGCACTCCGTTCAACCCAAAATGTCCAATGAAAGAATACCTTTCAACAATTAATTTGAGCATTCCTGACACACTCTTTTGGTTTTGGCAGTGTTGTATTGTCTTTTCAGACTCATATTTTGATTCAGAGAAGCAAATTTTCCAGTCTAATGAGTGGAATTTTGAGAAAATTGTCTTTGAGAAATATTTGAGCCCTAACCCTAACTAGCAAAACCCGAAGCTAGGGTTAGGGTTTTATTCCCATACAATGTAGACAGTTTTTGATGGCATGGCTGTGTTTTAGGGCTGAAAGGATACTGAGGAATATAGTTCTTTCAATGTTTTCTAAACATTTTTTTCTGACCTATATGTCTGTATACAGTGCTTTGCTCCAAAAAGGAATGGCGTCTGAATTGCCCGACAGGCAACAGTTCGAAAGAACCTGACTTAGCTTTCAGTCTCTTGCTATGGGCTTTGAAATCACAGGCATATTAACAAATAGAGCCAAAATGTATTAGTTGTTTCGGACTTTTCGGCCACTTGAGCCTCAACGTACATTCATTTAGCACTCCGTTCAACGCAAAATGTCCAATGAAAGAATACCTTTCAACAATTAATTTGTCCATTCCTGACACACTCTTTTGGTTTTGGCAGTGTTGTATTGTCTTTTCAGACTCATATTTTGATTCAGAGAAGCAAGTTTTCCAGTCTAATGAGTGGAATTTTGAGAAAATTGTCTTTGAGAAATATTTGAGCCCTAACCCTAACTAGCAAAACCCGAAGCTAGGGTTAGGGTTTTATTCCCATACAATGTAGACAGTTTTTGATGGCATGGCTGTGTTTTAGGGCTGAAAGGATACTTAGGAATATAGTTCTTTCAATGTCTTCTAAACATTTTTTTCTGACCTATATGGCTGTATACAGTGCTTTGCCCCAAAAAGGAATGGCGTCTGAATTGCCCGACAGGCAACAGTTCGAAAGAACCTGATTTAGCTTTCAAACTCTTGCCATGGGCTTTGAAATCACAGGAATATTAAGAAATAGAGCCAAAATGTATTAGTTGTTTCGGACTTTTCGGCCACTTGAGCCTCAACGTACATTCATTTAGCACTCCGTTCAACCCAAAATGTCCAATGAAAGAATACCTTTCAACAATTAATTTGACCATTCCTGACACACTCTTTTGGTTTTGGCAGTGTTGTATTGTCTTTTCAGACTCATATTTTGATTCAGAGAAGGAAATTTTCCAGTCTAATGAGTGGAATTTTGAGGAACTTGTCTTTGAGAAATATTTGAGCCCTAACCCTAACTAGCAAAACCCGAAGCTAGGGTTAGGGTTTTATTCCCATACAATGTAGACAGTTTTTGATGGCATGGCTGTGTTTTAGGGCTGAAAGGATACTGAGGAATATAGTTCTTTCAATGTTTTCTAAACATTTTTTTCTGACCTATATGGCTGTATACAGTGCTTTTCCCCAAAAAGGAATGGCGTCTGAATTGCCCGACAGGCAAGAGTTCGAAAGAACCTGATTTAGCTTTCAAACTCTTGCCATGGGCTTTGAAATCACAGGCATATTAACAAATAGAGCCAAAATGTATTAGTTGTTTCGGACTTTTCGGCCACTTGAGCCTCAACGTACATTCATTTAGCACTCCGTTCAACCCAAAATGTCCAATGAAAGAATACCTTTCAACAATTAATTTGAGCATTCCTGACACACTCTTTTGGTTTTGGCAGTGTTGTATTGTCTTTTCAGACTCATATTTTGATTCAGAGAAGCAAATTTTCCAGTCTAATGAGTGGAATTTTGAGAAAATTGTCTTTGAGAAATATTTGAGCCCTAACCCTAACTAGCAAAACCCGAAGCTAGGGTTAGGGTTTTATTCCCATACAATGTAGACAGTTTTTGATGGCATGGCTGTGTTTTAGGGCTGAAAGGATACTGAGGAATATAGTTCTTTCAATGTTTTCTAAACATTTTTTTCTGACCTATATGTCTGTATACAGTGCTTTGCTCCAAAAAGGAATGGCGTCTGAATTGCCCGACAGGCAACAGTTCGAAAGAACCTGACTTAGCTTTCAGTCTCTTGCTATGGGCTTTGAAATCACAGGCATATTAACAAATAGAGCCAAAATGTATTAGTTGTTTCGGACTTTTCGGCCACTTGAGCCTCAACGTACATTCATTTAGCACTCTGTTCAACCCAAAATGTCCAATGAAAGAATACCTTTCAACAATTAATTTGAGCATTCCTGACACACTCTTTTGGTTTTGGCAGTGTTGTATTGTCTTTTCAGACTCATATTTTGATTCAGAGAAGCAAATTTTTCAGTCTAATGAGTGGAATTTTGAGAAAATTGACTTTGAGAAATATTTGAGCCCTAACCCTAACTAGCAAAACCCAAAGCTAGGGTTAGGGTTTTATTCCCATACAATGTAGACAGTTTTTGATGGCATGGCTGTGTTTTAGGGCTGAAAGGATACTGAGGAATATAGTTCTTTCAATGTTTTCTAAACATTTCTTTCTGGCCTATATGGCTGTATACACTGCTTTGCCCCAAAAAGGAATGGCGTCTGAATTGCCCGACAGGCAACAGTTCGATAGAACCTGATTTAGCTTTCAAACTCTTGCCATGGGCTTTGAAATCACAGGCATATTAACAAATACAGCCAAAATGTATTAGTTGTTTCGGACTTTTCGGCCACTTGAGCCTCAACGTACATTCATTTAGCACTCCGTTCAACCCAAAATGTCCAATGAAAGAATACCTTTCAACAATTAATTTGAGCATTCCTGACACACTCTTTTGGTTTTGGCAGTGTTGTATTGTCTTTTCAGACTCATATTTTGATTCAGAGAAGCAAATTTTCCAGTCTAATGAGTGGAATTTTGAGAAAATTGTCTTTGAGAAATATTTGAGCCCTAACCCTAACTAGCAAAACCCGAAGCTAGGGTTAGGGTTTTATTCCCATACAATGTAGACAGTTTTTGATGGCATGGCTGTGTTTTAGGGCTGAAAGGATACTGAGGAATATAGTTCTTTCAATGTTTTCTAAACATTTTTTTCTGACCTATATGTCTGTATACAGTGCTTTGCTCCAAAAAGGAATGGCGTCTGAATTGCCCGACAGGCAACAGTTCGAAAGAACCTGACTTAGCTTTCAGTCTCTTGCTATGGGCTTTGAAATCACAGGCATATTAACAAATAGAGCCAAAATGTATTAATTGTTTCGGACTTTTCGGCCACTTGAGCCTCAACGTACATTCATTTAGCACTCCGTTCAACCCAAAATGTCCAATGAAAGAATACCTTTCAACAATTAATTTGACCATTCCTGACACACTCTTTTGGTTTTGGCAGTGTTGTATTGTCTTTTCAGACTCATATTTTGATTCAGAGAAGGAAATTTTCCAGTCTAATGAGTGGAATTTTGAGGAACTTGTCTTTGAGAAATATTTGAGCCCTAACCCTAACTAGCAAAACCCGAAGCTAGGGTTAGGGTTTTATTCCCATACAATGTAGACAGTTTTTGATGGCATGGCTGTGTTTTAGGGCTGAAAGGATACTGAGGAATATAGTTCTTTCAATGTTTTCTAAACATTTTTTTCTGACCTATATGGCTGTATACAGTGCTTTTCCCCAAAAAGGAATGGCGTCTGAATTGCCCGACAGGCAAGAGTTCGAAAGAACCTGATTTAGCTTTCAAACTCTTGCCATGGGCTTTGAAATCACAGGCATATTAACAAATAGAGCCAAAATGTATTAGTTGTTTCGGACTTTTCGGCCACTTGAGCCTCAACGTACATTCATTTAGCACTCCGTTCAACCCAAAATGTCCAATGAAAGAATACCTTTCAACAATTAATTTGAGCATTCCTGACACACTCTTTTGGTTTTGGCAGTGTTGTATTGTCTTTTCAGACTCATATTTTGATTCAGAGAAGCAAATTTTCCAGTCTAATGAGTGGAATTTTGAGAAATATTTGAGCCCTAACCCTAACTAGCAAAACCCGAAGCTAGGGTTAGGGTTTTATTCCCATACAATGTAGACAGTTTTTGATGGCATGGCTGTGTTTTAGGGCTGAAAGGATACTGAGGAATATAGTTCTTTCAATGTTTTCTAAACATTTTTTTCTGACCTATATGTCTGTATACAGTGCTTTGCTCCAAAAAGGAATGGCGTCTGAATTGCCCGACAGGCAACAGTTCGAAAGAACCTGACTTAGCTTTCAGTCTCTTGCTATGGGCTTTGAAATCACAGGCATATTAACAAATAGAGCCAAAATGTATTAGTTGTTTCGGACTTTTCGGCCACTTGAGCCTCAACGTACATTCATTTAGCACTCTGTTCAACCCAAAATGTCCAATGAAAGAATACCTTTCAACAATTAATTTGAGCATTCCTGACACACTCTTTTGGTTTTGGCAGTGTTGTATTGTCTTTTCAGACTCATATTTTGATTCAGAGAAGCAAATTTTTCAGTCTAATGAGTGGAATTTTGAGAAAATTGACTTTGAGAAATATTTGAGCCCTAACCCTAACTAGCAAAACCCAAAGCTAGGGTTAGGGTTTTATTCCCATACAATGTAGACAGTTTTTGATGGCATGGCTGTGTTTTAGGGCTGAAAGGATACTGAGGAATATAGTTCTTTCAATGTTTTCTAAACATTTCTTTCTGGCCTATATGGCTGTATACACTGCTTTGCCCCAAAAAGGAATGGCGTCTGAATTGCCCGACAGGCAACAGTTCGATAGAACCTGATTTAGCTTTCAAACTCTTGCCATGGGCTTTGAAATCACAGGCATATTAACAAATACAGCCAAAATGTATTAGTTGTTTCGGACTTTTCGGCCACTTGAGCCTCAACGTACATTCATTTAGCACTCCGTTCAACCCAAAATGTCCAATGAAAGAATACCTTTCAACAATTAATTTGTCCATTCCTGACACACTCTTTTGGTTTTGGCAGTGTTGTATTGTCTTTTCAGACTCATATTTTGATTCAGAGAAGCAAGTTTTCCAGTCTAATGAGTGGAATTTTGAGAAAATTGTCTTTGAGAAATATTTGAGCCCTAACCCTAACTAGCAAAACCCAAAGCTAGGGTTAGGGTTTTATTCCCATACAATGTAGACAGTTTTTGATGGCATGGCTGTGTTTTAGGGCTGAAAGGATACTGAGGAATATAGTTCTTTCAATGTTTTCTAAACATTTTTTTCTGACCTATATGTCTGTATACAGTGCTTTGCTCCAAAAAGGAATGGCGTCTGAATTGCCCGACAGGCAACAGTTCGAAAGAACCTGACTTAGCTTTCAGTCTCTTGCTATGGGCTTTGAAATCACAGGCATATTAACAAATAGAGCCAAAATGTATTAGTTGTTTCGGACTTTTCGGCCACTTGAGCCTCAACGTACATTCATTTAGCACTCTGTTCAACCCAAAATGTCCAATGAAAGAATACCTTTCAACAATTAATTTGAGCATTCCTGACACACTCTTTTGGTTTTGGCAGTGTTGTATTGTCTTTTCAGACTCATATTTTGATTCAGAGAAGCAAATTTTTCAGTCTAATGAGTGGAATTTTGAGAAAATTGACTTTGAGAAATATTTGAGCCCTAACCCTAACTAGCAAAACCCAAAGCTAGGGTTAGGGTTTTATTCCCATACAATGTAGACAGTTTTTGATGGCATGGCTGTGTTTTAGGGCTGAAAGGATACTGAGGAATATAGTTCTTTCAATGTTTTCTAAACATTTCTTTCTGGCCTATATGGCTGTATACACTGCTTTGCCCCAAAAAGGAATGGCGTCTGAATTGCCCGACAGGCAACAGTTCGATAGAACCTGATTTAGCTTTCAAACTCTTGCCATGGGCTTTGAAATCACAGGCATATTAACAAATACAGCCAAAATGTATTAGTTGTTTCGGACTTTTCGGCCACTTGAGCCTCAACGTACATTCATTTAGCACTCCGTTCAACCCAAAATGTCCAATGAAAGAATACCTTTCAACAATTAATTTGTCCATTCCTGACACACTCTTTTGGTTTTGGCAGTGTTGTATTGTCTTTTCAGACTCATATTTTGATTCAGAGAAGCAAGTTTTCCAGTCTAATGAGTGGAATTTTGAGAAAATTGTCTTTGAGAAATATTTGAGCCCTAACCCTAACTAGCAAAACCCGAAGCTAGGGTTAGGGTTTTATTCCCATACAATGTAGACAGTTTTTGATGGCATGGCTGTGTTTTAGGGCTGAAAGGATACTTAGGAATATAGTTCTTTCAATGTTTTCTAAACATTTTTTTCTGGCCTATATGGCTGTATACAGTGCTTTGCCCCAAAAAGGAATGGCGTCTGAATTGCCCGACAGGCAACAGTTCGAAAGAACCTGATTTAGCTTTCAAACTCTTGCCATGGGCTTTGAAATCACAGGCATATTAACAAATAGAGCCAAAATGTATTAGTTGTTTCGGACTTTTCGGCCACTTGAGCCTCAACGTACATTCATTTAGCACTCCGTTCAACCCAAAATGTCCAATGAAAGAATACCTTTCAACAATTAATTTGAGCATTCCTGACACACTCTTTTGGTTTTGGCAGTGTTGTATTGTCTTTTCAGACTCATATTTTGATTCAGAGAAGCAAATTTTCCAGTCTAATGAGTGGAATTTTGAGAAAATTGTCTTTGAGAAATATTTGAGCCCTAACCCTAACTAGCAAAACCCGAAGCTAGGGTTAGGGTTTTATTCCCATACAATGTAGACAGTTTTTGATGGCATGGCTGTGTTTTAGGGCTGAAAGGATACTGAGGAATATAGTTCTTTCAATGTTTTCTAAACATTTTTTTCTGACCTATATGTCTGTATACAGTGCTTTGCTCCAAAAAGGAATGGCGTCTGAATTGCCCGACAGGCAACAGTTCGAAAGAACCTGACTTAGCTTTCAGTCTCTTGCTATGGGCTTTGAAATCACAGGCATATTAACAAATAGAGCCAAAATGTATTAGTTGTTTCGGACTTTTCGGCCACTTGAGCCTCAACGTACATTCATTTAGCACTCCGTTCAACGCAAAATGTCCAATGAAAGAATACCTTTCAACAATTAATTTGTCCATTCCTGACACACTCTTTTGGTTTTGGCAGTGTTGTATTGTCTTTTCAGACTCATATTTTGATTCAGAGAAGCAAGTTTTCCAGTCTAATGAGTGGAATTTTGAGAAAATTGTCTTTGAGAAATATTTGAGCCCTAACCCTAACTAGCAAAACCCGAAGCTAGGGTTAGGGTTTTATTCCCATACAATGTAGACAGTTTTTGATGGCATGGCTGTGTTTTAGGGCTGAAAGGATACTTAGGAATATAGTTCTTTCAATGTCTTCTAAACATTTTTTTCTGACCTATATGGCTGTATACAGTGCTTTGCCCCAAAAAGGAATGGCGTCTGAATTGCCCGACAGGCAACAGTTCGAAAGAACCTGATTTAGCTTTCAAACTCTTGCCATGGGCTTTGAAATCACAGGCATATTAACAAATAGAGCCAAAATGTATTAGTTGTTTTGGACTTTTCGGCCACTTGAGCCTCAACGTACATTCATTTAGCACTCCGTTCAACCCAAAATGTCCAATGAAAGAATACCTTTCAACAATTAATTTGACCATTCCTGACACACTCTTTTGGTTTTGGCAGTGTTGTATTGTGTTTTCAGACTCATATTTTGATTCAGAGAAGCAAATTTTCCAGTCTAATGAGTGGAATTTTGAGGAAATTGTCTTTGAGAAATATTTGAGCCCTAACCCTAACTAGCAAAACCCGAAGCTAGGGTTAGGGTTTTATTCCCATACAATGTAGACAGTTTTTGATGGCATGGCTGTGTTTTAGGGCTGAAAGGATACTGAGGAATATAGTTCTTTCAATGTTTTCTAAACATTTTTTTCTGGCCTATATGGCTGTATACACTGCTTTGCCCCAAAAAGGAATGGCGTCTGAATTGCCCGACAGGCAACAGTTCGATAGAACCTGATTTAGCTTTCAAACTCTTGCCATGGGCTTTGAAATCACAGGCATATTAACAAATAGAGCCAAAATGTATTAGTTGTTTCGGACTTTTCGGCCACTTGAGCCTCAACGTACATTCATTTAGCACTCCGTTCAATCCAAAATGTCCAATGAAAGAATACCTTTCAACAATTAATTTGACCATTCCTGACACACTCTTTTGGTTTTGGCAGTGTTGTATTGTCTTTTCAGACTCATATTTTGATTCAGAGAAGCAAGTTTTCCAGTCTAATGAGTGGAATTTTGAGAAAATTGTCTTTGAGAAATATTTGAGCCCTAACCCTAACTAGCAAAACCCGAAGCTAGGGTTAGGGTTTTATTCCCATACTATGTAGACAGTTTTTGATGGCATGGCTGTGTTTTAGGGCTGAAAGGATACTTAGGAATATAGTTCTTTCAATGTTTTCTAAACATTTTTTTCTGACCTATATGGCTGTATACAGTGCTTTGCCCCAAAAAGGAATGGCGTCTGAATTGCCCGACAGGCAACAGTTCGAAAGAACCTGATTTAGCTTTCAAACTCTTGCCATGGGCTTTGAAATCACAGGCATATTAACAAATAGAGCCAAAATGTATTAGTTGTTTCGGACTTTTCGGCCACTTGAGCCTCAACGTACATTCATTTAGCACTCCGTTCAACCCAAATTGTCCAATGAAAGAATACCTTTCAACAATTAATTTGAGCATTCCTGACACACTCTTTTGGTTTTGGCAGTGTTGTATTGTCTTTTCAGACTCATATTTTGATTCAGAGAAGCAAATTTTCCAGTCTAATGAGTGGAATTTTGAGAAAATTGTCTTTGAGAAATATTTGAGCCCTAACCCTAACTAGCAAAACCCGAAGCTAGGGTTAGGGTTTTATTCCCATACAATGTAGACAGTTTTTGATGGCATGGCTGTGTTTTAGGGCTGAAAGGATACTGAGGAATATAGTTCTTTCAATGTTTTCTAAACATTTTTTTCTGACCTATATGTCTGTATACAGTGCTTTGCTCCAAAAAGGAATGGCGTCTGAATTGCCCGACAGGCAACAGTTCGAAAGAACCTGACTTAGCTTTCAGTCTCTTGCTATGGGCTTTGAAATCACAGGCATATTAACAAATACAGCCAAAATGTATTAGTTGTTTCGGACTTTTCGGCCACTTGAGCCTCAACGTACATTCATTTAGCACTCCGTTCAACGCAAAATGTCCAATGAAAGAATACCTTTCAACAATTAATTTGTCCATTCCTGACACACTCTTTTGGTTTTGGCAGTGTTGTATTGTCTTTTCAGACTCATATTTTGATTCAGAGAAGCAAGTTTTCCAGTCTAATGAGTGGAATTTTGAGAAAATTGTCTTTGAGAAATATTTGAGCCCTAACCCTAACTAGCAAAACCCGAAGCTAGGGTTAGGGTTTTATTCCCATACAATGTAGACAGTTTTTGATGGCATGGCTGTGTTTTAGGGCTGAAAGGATACTTAGGAATATAGTTCTTTCAATGTCTTCTAAACATTTTTTTCTGACCTATATGGCTGTATACAGTGCTTTGCCCCAAAAAGGAATGGCGTCTGAATTGCCCGACAGGCAACAGTTCGAAAGAACCTGATTTAGCTTTCAAACTCTTGCCATGGGCTTTGAAATCACAGGAATATTAAGAAATAGAGCCAAAATGTATTAGTTGTTTCGGACTTTTCGGCCACTTGAGCCTCAACGTACATTCATTTAGCACTCCGTTCAACCCAAAATGTCCAATGAAAGAATACCTTTCAACAATTAATTTGACCATTCCTGACACACTCTTTTGGTTTTGGCAGTGTTGTATTGTCTTTTCAGACTCATATTTTGATTCAGAGAAGCAAATTTTCCAGTCTAATGAGTGGAATTTTGAGAAAATTGTCTTTGAGAAATATTTGAGCCCTAACCCTAACTAGAAAAACCCGAAGCTAGGGTTAGGGTTTTATTCCCATACAATGTAGACAGTTTTTGATGGCATGGCTGTGTTTTAGGGCTGAAAGGATACTTAGGAATATAGTTCTTTCAATGTTTTCTAAACATTTTTTTCTGACCTATATGGCTGTATACAGTGCTTTGCTCCAAAAAGGAATGGCGTCTGAATTGCCCGACAGGCAACAGTTCGAAAGAACCTGATTTAGCTTTCAAACTCTTGCCATGGGCTTTGAAATCACAGGCATATTAACAAATAGAGCCAAAATGTATTAGTTGTTTTGGACTTTTCGGCCACTTGAGCCTCAACGTACATTCATTTAGCACTCCGTTCAACCCAAAATGTCCAATGAAAGAATACCTTTCAACAATTAATTTGACCATTCCTGACACACTCTTTTGGTTTTGGCAGTGTTGTATTGTGTTTTCAGACTCATATTTTGATTCAGAGAAGCAAATTTTCCAGTCTAATGAGTGGAATTTTGAGGAAATTGTCTTTGAGAAATATTTGAGCCCTAACCCTAACTAGCAAAACCCGAAGCTAGGGTTAGGGTTTTATTCCCATACAATGTAGACAGTTTTTGATGGCATGGCTGTGTTTTAGGGCTGAAAGGATACTGAGGAATATAGTTCTTTCAATGTTTTCTAAACATTTTTTTCTGGCCTATATGGCTGTATACACTGCTTTGCCCCAAAAAGGAATGGCGTCTGAATTGCCCGACAGGCAACAGTTCGATAGAACCTGATTTAGCTTTCAAACTCTTGCCATGGGCTTTGAAATCACAGGCATATTAACAAATAGAGCCAAAATGTATTAGTTGTTTCGGACTTTTCGGCCACTTGAGCCTCAACGTACATTCATTTAGCACTCCGTTCAATCCAAAATGTCCAATGAAAGAATACCTTTCAACAATTAATTTGACCATTCCTGACACACTCTTTTGGTTTTGGCAGTGTTGTATTGTCTTTTCAGACTCATATTTTGATTCAGAGAAGCAAGTTTTCCAGTCTAATGAGTGGAATTTTGAGAAAATTGTCTTTGAGAAATATTTGAGCCCTAACCCTAACTAGCAAAACCCGAAGCTAGGGTTAGGGTTTTATTCCCATACTATGTAGACAGTTTTTGATGGCATGGCTGTGTTTTAGGGCTGAAAGGATACTTAGGAATATAGTTCTTTCAATGTTTTCTAAACATTTTTTTCTCACCTATATGGCTGTATACAGTGCTTTGCCCCAAAAAGGAATGGCGTCTGAATTGCCCGACAGGCAACAGTTCGAAAGAACCTGATTTAGCTTTCAAACTCTTGCCATGGGCTTTGAAATCACAGGCATATTAACAAATAGAGCCAAAATGTATTAGTTGTTTCGGACTTTTCGGCCACTTGAGCCTCAACGTACATTCATTTAGCACTCCGTTCAACCCAAAATGTCCAATGAAAGAATACCTTTCAACAATTAATTTGAGCATTCCTGACACAGTCTTTTGGTTTTGGCAGTGTTGTATTGTCTTTTCAGACTCATATTTTGATTCAGAGAAGCAAATTTTCCAGTCTAATGAGTGGAATTTTGAGAAAATTGTCTTTGAGAAATATTTGAGCCCTAACCCTAACTAGCAAAACCCGAAGCTAGGGTTAGGGTTTTATTCCCATACAATGTAGACAGTTTTTGATGGCATGGCTGTGTTTTAGGGCTGAAAGGATACTGAGGAATATAGTTCTTTCAATGTTTTCTAAACATTTTTTTCTGACCTATATGGCTGTATACAGTGCTTTGCCCCAAAAAGGAATGGCGTCTGAATTGCCCGACAGGCAAGAGTTCGAAAGAACCTGATTTAGCTTTCAAACTCTTGCCATGGGCTTTGAAATCACAGGCATATTAACAAATAGAGCCAAAATGTATTAGTTGTTTCGGACTTTTCGGCCACTTGACCCTCAACGTACATTCATTTAGCACTCCGTTCAACCCAAAATGTCCAATGAAAGAATACCTTTCAACAATTAATTTGAGCATTCCTGACACACTCTTTTGGTTTTGGCAGTGTTGTATTGTCTTTTCAGACTCATATTTTGATTCAGAGAAGCAAATTTTCCAGTCTAATGAGTGGAATTTTGAGAAAATTGTCTTTGAGAAATATTTGAGCCCTAACCCTAACTAGCAAAACCCGAAGCTAGGGTTAGGGTTTTATTCCCATACAATGTAGACAGTTTTTGATGGCATGGCTGTGTTTTAGGGCTGAAAGGATACTTAGGAATATAGTTCTTTCAATGTTTTCTAAACATTTTTTTCTGACCTATATGGCTGTATACAGTGCTTTGCTCCAAAAAGGAATGGCGTCTGAATTGCCCGACAGGCAACAGTTCGAAAGAACCTGATTTAGCTTTCAAACTCTTGCCATGGGCTTTGAAATCACAGGCATATTAACAAATAGAGCCAAAATGTATTAGTTGTTTCGGACTTTTCGGCCATTTGAGCCTCAACGTACATTCATTTAGTACTCCGTTCAACCCAAAATGTCCGATGAAAGAATACCTTTCAACAATTAATTTGACCATTCCTGACACACTCTTTTGGTTTTGGCAGTGTTGTATTGTCTTTTCAGACTCATATTTTGATTCAGAGAAGGAAATTTTCCAGTCTAATGAGTGGAATTTTGAGGAACTTGTCTTTGAGAAATATTTGAGCCCTAACCCTAACTAGCAAAACCCGAAGCTAGGGTTAGGGTTTTATTCCCATACAATGTAGACAGTTTTTGATGGCATGGCTGTGTTTTAGGGCTGAAAGGATACTGAGGAATATAGTTCTTTCAATGTTTTCTAAACATTTTTTTCTGACCTATATGTCTGTATACAGTGCTTTGCTCCAAAAAGGAATGGCGTCTGAATTGCCCGACAGGCAACAGTTCGAAAGAACCTGACTTAGCTTTCAGTCTCTTGCTATGGGCTTTGAAATCACAGGCATATTAACAAATAGAGCCAAAATGTATTAGTTGTTTCGGACTTTTCGGCCACTTGAGCCTCAACGTACATTCATTTAGCACTCTGTTCAACCCAAAATGTCCAATGAAAGAATACCTTTCAACAATTAATTTGAGCATTCCTGACACACTCTTTTGGTTTTGGCAGTGTTGTATTGTCTTTTCAGACTCATATTTTGATTCAGAGAAGCAAATTTTTCAGTCTAATGAGTGGAATTTTGAGAAAATTGACTTTGAGAAATATTTGAGCCCTAACCCTAACTAGCAAAACCCAAAGCTAGGGTTAGGGTTTTATTCCCATACAATGTAGACAGTTTTTGATGGCATGGCTGTGTTTTAGGGCTGAAAGGATACTGAGGAATATAGTTCTTTCAATGTTTTCTAAACATTTTTTTCTGGCCTATATGGCTGTATACACTGCTTTGCCCCAAAAAGGAATGGCGTCTGAATTGCCCGACAGGTAACAGTTCGATAGAACCTGATTTAGCTTTCAAACTCTTGCCATGGGCTTTGAAATCACAGGCATATTATCAAATAGAGCCAAAATGTATTAGTTGTTTCGGACTTTTCGGCCACTTGAGCCTCAACGTACATTCATTTAGCACTCCGTTCAACCCAAAATGTCCAATGAAAGAATACCTTTCAACAATTAATTTGTCCATTCCTGACACACTCTTTTGGTTTTGGCAGTGTTGTATTGTCTTTTCAGACTCATATTTTGATTCAGAGAAGCAAGTTTTCCAGTCTAATGAGTGGAATTTTGAGAAAATTGTCTTTGAGAAATATTTGAGCCCTAACCCTAACTAGCAAAACCCGAAGCTAGGGTTAGGGTTTTATTCCCATACAATGTAGACAGTTTTTGATGGCATGGCTGTGTTTTAGGGCTGAAAGGATACTTAGGAATATAGTTCTTTCAATGTTTTCTAAACATTTTTTTCTGGCCTATATGGCTGTATACAGTGCTTTGCCCCAAAATGGAATGGCGCTGAATTGCCCGACAGGCAACAGTTCGAAAGAACCTGATTTAGCTTTCAAACTCTTGCCATGGGCTTTGAAATCACAGGCATATTAACAAATAGAGCCAAAATGTATTAGTTGTTTCGGACTTTTCGGCCACTTGAGCCTCAACGTACATTCATTTAGCACTCCGTTCAACCCAAAATGTCCAATGAAAGAATACCTTTCAACAATTAATTTGAGCATTCCTGACACACTCTTTTGGTTTTGGCAGTGTTGTATTGTCTTTTCAGACTCATATTTTGATTCAGAGAAGCAAATTTTCCAGTCTAATGAGTGGAATTTTGAGAAAATTGTCTTTGAGAAATATTTGAGCCCTAACCCTAACTAGCAAAACCCGAAGCTAGGGTTAGGGTTTTATTCCCATACAATGTAGACAGTTTTTGATGGCATGGCTGTGTTTTAGGGCTGAAAGGATACTGAGGAATATAGTTCTTTCAATGTTTTCTAAACATTTTTTTCTGGCCTATATGTCTGTATACAGTGCTTTGCTCCAAAAAGGAATGGCGTCTGAATTGCCCGACAGGCAACAGTTCGAAAGAACCTGACTTAGCTTTCAGTCTCTTGCTATGGGCTTTGAAATCACAGGCATATTAACAAATAGAGCCAAAATGTATTAGTTGTTTCGGACTTTTCGGCCACTTGAGCCTCAACGTACATTCATTTAGCACTCCGTTCAACGCAAAATGTCCAATGAAAGAATACCTTTCAACAATTAATTTGTCCATTCCTGACACACTCTTTTGGTTTTGGCAGTGTTGTATTGTCTTTTCAGACTCATATTTTGATTCAGAGAAGCAAGTTTTCCAGTCTAATGAGTGGAATTTTGAGAAAATTGTCTTTGAGAAATATTTGAGCCCTAACCCTAACTAGCAAAACCCGAAGCTAGGGTTAGGGTTTTATTCCCATACAATGTAGACAGTTTTTGATGGCATGGCTGTGTTTTAGGGCTGAAAGGATACTGAGGAATATAGTTCTTTCAATGTTTTCTAAACATTTTTTTCTGGCCTATATGTCTGTATACAGTGCTTTGCTCCAAAAAGGAATGGCGTCTGAATTGCCCGACAGGCAACAGTTCGAAAGAACCTGACTTAGCTTTCAGTCTCTTGCTATGGGCTTTGAAATCACAGGCATATTAACAAATAGAGCCAAAATGTATTAGTTGTTTCGGACTTTTCGGCCACTTGAGCCTCAACGTACATTCATTTAGCACTCCGTTCAACGCAAAATGTCCAATGAAAGAATACCTTTCAACAATTAATTTGTCCATTCCTGACACACTCTTTTGGTTTTGGCAGTGTTGTATTGTCTTTTCAGACTCATATTTTGATTCAGAGAAGCAAGTTTTCCAGTCTAATGAGTGGAATTTTGAGAAAATTGTCTTTGAGAAATATTTGAGCCCTAACCCTAACTAGCAAAACCCGAAGCTAGGGTTAGGGTTTTATTCCCATACAATGTAGACAGTTTTTGATGGCATGGCTGTGTTTTAGGGCTGAAAGGATACTTAGGAATATAGTTCTTTCAATGTCTTCTAAACATTTTTTTCTGACCTATATGGCTGTATACAGTGCTTTGCCCCAAAAAGGAATGGCGTCTGAATTGCCCGACAGGCAACAGTTCGAAAGAACCTGATTTAGCTTTCAAACTCTTGCCATGGGCTTTGAAATCACAGGAATATTAAGAAATAGAGCCAAAATGTATTAGTTGTTTCGGACTTTTCGGCCACTTGAGCCTCAACGTACATTCATTTAGCACTCCGTTCAACCCAAAATGTCCAATGAAAGAATACCTTTCAACAATTAATTTGACCATTCCTGACACACTCTTTTGGTTTTGGCAGTGTTGTATTGTCTTTTCAGACTCATATTTTGATTCAGAGAAGCAAATTTTCCAGTCTAATGAGTGGAATTTTGAGAAAATTGTCTTTGAGAAATATTTGAGCCCTAACCCTAACTAGAAAAACCCGAAGCTAGGGTTAGGGTTTTATTCCCATACAATGTAGACAGTTTTTGATGGCATGGCTGTGTTTTAGGGCTGAAAGGATACTTAGGAATATAGTTCTTTCAATGTTTTCTAAACATTTTTTTCTGACCTATATGGCTGTATACAGTGCTTTGCTCCAAAAAGGAATGGCGTCTGAATTGCCCGACAGGCAACAGTTCGAAAGAACCTGATTTAGCTTTCAAACTCTTGCCATGGGCTTTGAAATCACAGGCATATTAACAAATAGAGCCAAAATGTATTAGTTGTTTTGGACTTTTCGGCCACTTGAGCCTCAACGTACATTCATTTAGCACTCCGTTCAACCCAAAATGTCCAATGAAAGAATACCTTTCAACAATTAATTTGACCATTCCTGACACACTCTTTTGGTTTTGGCAGTGTTGTATTGTGTTTTCAGACTCATATTTTGATTCAGAGAAGCAAATTTTCCAGTCTAATGAGTGGAATTTTGAGGAAATTGTCTTTGAGAAATATTTGAGCCCTAACCCTAACTAGCAAAACCCGAAGCTAGGGTTAGGGTTTTATTCCCATACAATGTAGACAGTTTTTGATGGCATGGCTGTGTTTTAGGGCTGAAAGGATACTGAGGAATATAGTTCTTTCAATGTTTTCTAAACATTTTTTTCTGGCCTATATGGCTGTATACACTGCTTTGCCCCAAAAAGGAATGGCGTCTGAATTGCCCGACAGGCAACAGTTCGATAGAACCTGATTTAGCTTTCAAACTCTTGCCATGGGCTTTGAAATCACAGGCATATTAACAAATAGAGCCAAAATGTATTAGTTGTTTCGGACTTTTCGGCCACTTGAGCCTCAACGTACATTCATTTAGCACTCCGTTCAATCCAAAATGTCCAATGAAAGAATACCTTTCAACAATTAATTTGACCATTCCTGACACACTCTTTTGGTTTTGGCAGTGTTGTATTGTCTTTTCAGACTCATATTTTGATTCAGAGAAGCAAGTTTTCCAGTCTAATGAGTGGAATTTTGAGAAAATTGTCTTTGAGAAATATTTGAGCCCTAACCCTAACTAGCAAAACCCGAAGCTAGGGTTAGGGTTTTATTCCCATACTATGTAGACAGTTTTTGATGGCATGGCTGTGTTTTAGGGCTGAAAGGATACTTAGGAATATAGTTCTTTCAATGTTTTCTAAACATTTTTTTCTCACCTATATGGCTGTATACAGTGCTTTGCCCCAAAAAGGAATGGCGTCTGAATTGCCCGACAGGCAACAGTTCGAAAGAACCTGATTTAGCTTTCAAACTCTTGCCATGGGCTTTGAAATCACAGGCATATTAACAAATAGAGCCAAAATGTATTAGTTGTTTCGGACTTTTCGGCCACTTGAGCCTCAACGTACATTCATTTAGCACTCCGTTCAACCCAAAATGTCCAATGAAAGAATACCTTTCAACAATTAATTTGAGCATTCCTGACACAGTCTTTTGGTTTTGGCAGTGTTGTATTGTCTTTTCAGACTCATATTTTGATTCAGAGAAGCAAATTTTCCAGTCTAATGAGTGGAATTTTGAGAAAATTGTCTTTGAGAAATATTTGAGCCCTAACCCTAACTAGCAAAACCCGAAGCTAGGGTTAGGGTTTTATTCCCATACAATGTAGACAGTTTTTGATGGCATGGCTGTGTTTTAGGGCTGAAAGGATACTGAGGAATATAGTTCTTTCAATGTTTTCTAAACATTTTTTTCTGACCTATATGGCTGTATACAGTGCTTTGCCCCAAAAAGGAATGGCGTCTGAATTGCCCGACAGGCAAGAGTTCGAAAGAACCTGATTTAGCTTTCAAACTCTTGCCATGGGCTTTGAAATCACAGGCATATTAACAAATAGAGCCAAAATGTATTAGTTGTTTCGGACTTTTCGGCCACTTGACCCTCAACGTACATTCATTTAGCACTCCGTTCAACCCAAAATGTCCAATGAAAGAATACCTTTCAACAATTAATTTGAGCATTCCTGACACACTCTTTTGGTTTTGGCAGTGTTGTATTGTCTTTTCAGACTCATATTTTGATTCAGAGAAGCAAATTTTCCAGTCTAATGAGTGGAATTTTGAGAAAATTGTCTTTGAGAAATATTTGAGCCCTAACCCTAACTAGCAAAACCCGAAGCTAGGGTTAGGGTTTTATTCCCATACAATGTAGACAGTTTTTGATGGCATGGCTGTGTTTTAGGGCTGAAAGGATACTTAGGAATATAGTTCTTTCAATGTTTTCTAAACATTTTTTTCTGACCTATATGGCTGTATACAGTGCTTTGCTCCAAAAAGGAATGGCGTCTGAATTGCCCGACAGGCAACAGTTCGAAAGAACCTGATTTAGCTTTCAAACTCTTGCCATGGGCTTTGAAATCACAGGCATATTAACAAATAGAGCCAAAATGTATTAGTTGTTTCGGACTTTTCGGCCATTTGAGCCTCAACGTACATTCATTTAGTACTCCGTTCAACCCAAAATGTCCGATGAAAGAATACCTTTCAACAATTAATTTGACCATTCCTGACACACTCTTTTGGTTTTGGCAGTGTTGTATTGTCTTTTCAGACTCATATTTTGATTCAGAGAAGGAAATTTTCCAGTCTAATGAGTGGAATTTTGAGGAACTTGTCTTTGAGAAATATTTGAGCCCTAACCCTAACTAGCAAAACCCGAAGCTAGGGTTAGGGTTTTATTCCCATACAATGTAGACAGTTTTTGATGGCATGGCTGTGTTTTAGGGCTGAAAGGATACTGAGGAATATAGTTCTTTCAATGTTTTCTAAACATTTTTTTCTGACCTATATGTCTGTATACAGTGCTTTGCTCCAAAAAGGAATGGCGTCTGAATTGCCCGACAGGCAACAGTTCGAAAGAACCTGACTTAGCTTTCAGTCTCTTGCTATGGGCTTTGAAATCACAGGCATATTAACAAATAGAGCCAAAATGTATTAGTTGTTTCGGACTTTTCGGCCACTTGAGCCTCAACGTACATTCATTTAGCACTCTGTTCAACCCAAAATGTCCAATGAAAGAATACCTTTCAACAATTAATTTGAGCATTCCTGACACACTCTTTTGGTTTTGGCAGTGTTGTATTGTCTTTTCAGACTCATATTTTGATTCAGAGAAGCAAATTTTTCAGTCTAATGAGTGGAATTTTGAGAAAATTGACTTTGAGAAATATTTGAGCCCTAACCCTAACTAGCAAAACCCAAAGCTAGGGTTAGGGTTTTATTCCCATACAATGTAGACAGTTTTTGATGGCATGGCTGTGTTTTAGGGCTGAAAGGATACTGAGGAATATAGTTCTTTCAATGTTTTCTAAACATTTTTTTCTGGCCTATATGGCTGTATACACTGCTTTGCCCCAAAAAGGAATGGCGTCTGAATTGCCCGACAGGTAACAGTTCGATAGAACCTGATTTAGCTTTCAAACTCTTGCCATGGGCTTTGAAATCACAGGCATATTATCAAATAGAGCCAAAATGTATTAGTTGTTTCGGACTTTTCGGCCACTTGAGCCTCAACGTACATTCATTTAGCACTCCGTTCAACCCAAAATGTCCAATGAAAGAATACCTTTCAACAATTAATTTGTCCACTCCTGACACACTCTTTTGGTTTTGGCAGTGTTGTATTGTCTTTTCAGACTCATATTTTGATTCAGAGAAGCAAGTTTTCCAGTCTAATGAGTGGAATTTTGAGAAAATTGTCTTTGAGAAATATTTGAGCCCTAACCCTAACTAGCAAAACCCGAAGCTAGGGTTAGGGTTTTATTCCCATACAATGTAGACAGTTTTTGATGGCATGGCTGTGTTTTAGGGCTGAAAGGATACTTAGGAATATAGTTCTTTCAATGTTTTCTAAACATTTTTTTCTGGCCTATATGGCTGTATACAGTGCTTTGCCCCAAAATGGAATGGCGCTGAATTGCCCGACAGGCAACAGTTCGAAAGAACCTGATTTAGCTTTCAAACTCTTGCCATGGGCTTTGAAATCACAGGCATATTAACAAATAGAGCCAAAATGTATTAGTTGTTTCGGACTTTTCGGCCACTTGAGCCTCAACGTACATTCATTTAGCACTCCGTTCAACCCAAAATGTCCAATGAAAGAATACCTTTCAACAATTAATTTGAGCATTCCTGACACACTCTTTTGGTTTTGGCAGTGTTGTATTGTCTTTTCAGACTCATATTTTGATTCAGAGAAGCAAATTTTCCAGTCTAATGAGTGGAATTTTGAGAAAATTGTCTTTGAGAAATATTTGAGCCCTAACCCTAACTAGCAAAACCCGAAGCTAGGGTTAGGGTTTTATTCCCATACAATGTAGACAGTTTTTGATGGCATGGCTGTGTTTTAGGGCTGAAAGGATACTGAGGAATATAGTTCTTTCAATGTTTTCTAAACATTTTTTTCTGGCCTATATGTCTGTATACAGTGCTTTGCTCCAAAAAGGAATGGCGTCTGAATTGCCCGACAGGCAACAGTTCGAAAGAACCTGACTTAGCTTTCAGTCTCTTGCTATGGGCTTTGAAATCACAGGCATATTAACAAATAGAGCCAAAATGTATTAGTTGTTTCGGACTTTTCGGCCACTTGAGCCTCAACGTACATTCATTTAGCACTCCGTTCAACGCAAAATGTCCAATGAAAGAATACCTTTCAACAATTAATTTGTCCATTCCTGACACACTCTTTTGGTTTTGGCAGTGTTGTATTGTCTTTTCAGACTCATATTTTGATTCAGAGAAGCAAGTTTTCCAGTCTAATGAGTGGAATTTTGAGAAAATTGTCTTTGAGAAATATTTGAGCCCTAACCCTAACTAGCAAAACCCGAAGCTAGGGTTAGGGTTTTATTCCCATACAATGTAGACAGTTTTTGATGGCATGGCTGTGTTTTAGGGCTGAAAGGATACTGAGGAATATAGTTCTTTCAATGTTTTCTAAACATTTTTTTCTGGCCTATATGTCTGTATACAGTGCTTTGCTCCAAAAAGGAATGGCGTCTGAATTGCCCGACAGGCAACAGTTCGAAAGAACCTGACTTAGCTTTCAGTCTCTTGCTATGGGCTTTGAAATCACAGGCATATTAACAAATAGAGCCAAAATGTATTAGTTGTTTCGGACTTTTCGGCCACTTGAGCCTCAACGTACATTCATTTAGCACTCCGTTCAACGCAAAATGTCCAATGAAAGAATACCTTTCAACAATTAATTTGTCCATTCCTGACACACTCTTTTGGTTTTGGCAGTGTTGTATTGTCTTTTCAGACTCATATTTTGATTCAGAGAAGCAAGTTTTCCAGTCTAATGAGTGGAATTTTGAGAAAATTGTCTTTGAGAAATATTTGAGCCCTAACCCTAACTAGCAAAACCCGAAGCTAGGGTTAGGGTTTTATTCCCATACAATGTAGACAGTTTTTGATGGCATGGCTGTGTTTTAGGGCTGAAAGGATACTTAGGAATATAGTTCTTTCAATGTCTTCTAAACATTTTTTTCTGACCTATATGGCTGTATACAGTGCTTTGCCCCAAAAAGGAATGGCGTCTGAATTGCCCGACAGGCAACAGTTCGAAAGAACCTGATTTAGCTTTCAAACTCTTGCCATGGGCTTTGAAATCACAGGAATATTAAGAAATAGAGCCAAAATGTATTAGTTGTTTCGGACTTTTCGGCCACTTGAGCCTCAACGTACATTCATTTAGCACTCCGTTCAACCCAAAATGTCCAATGAAAGAATACCTTTCAACAATTAATTTGACCATTCCTGACACACTCTTTTGGTTTTGGCAGTGTTGTATTGTCTTTTCAGACTCATATTTTGATTCAGAGAAGCAAATTTTCCAGTCTAATGAGTGGAATTTTGAGAAAATTGTCTTTGAGAAATATTTGAGCCCTAACCCTAACTAGAAAAACCCGAAGCTAGGGTTAGGGTTTTATTCCCATACAATGTAGACAGTTTTTGATGGCATGGCTGTGTTTTAGGGCTGAAAGGATACTTAGGAATATAGTTCTTTCAATGTTTTCTAAACATTTTTTTCTGACCTATATGGCTGTATACAGTGCTTTGCTCCAAAAAGGAATGGCGTCTGAATTGCCCGACAGGCAACAGTTCGAAAGAACCTGATTTAGCTTTCAAACTCTTGCCATGGGCTTTGAAATCACAGGCATATTAACAAATAGAGCCAAAATGTATTAGTTGTTTTGGACTTTTCGGCCACTTGAGCCTCAACGTACATTCATTTAGCACTCCGTTCAACCCAAAATGTCCAATGAAAGAATACCTTTCAACAATTAATTTGACCATTCCTGACACACTCTTTTGGTTTTGGCAGTGTTGTATTGTGTTTTCAGACTCATATTTTGATTCAGAGAAGCAAATTTTCCAGTCTAATGAGTGGAATTTTGAGGAAATTGTCTTTGAGAAATATTTGAGCCCTAACCCTAACTAGCAAAACCCGAAGCTAGGGTTAGGGTTTTATTCCCATACAATGTAGACAGTTTTTGATGGCATGGCTGTGTTTTAGGGCTGAAAGGATACTGAGGAATATAGTTCTTTCAATGTTTTCTAAACATTTTTTTCTGGCCTATATGGCTGTATACACTGCTTTGCCCCAAAAAGGAATGGCGTCTGAATTGCCCGACAGGCAACAGTTCGATAGAACCTGATTTAGCTTTCAAACTCTTGCCATGGGCTTTGAAATCACAGGCATATTAACAAATAGAGCCAAAATGTATTAGTTGTTTCGGACTTTTCGGCCACTTGAGCCTCAACGTACATTCATTTAGCACTCCGTTCAATCCAAAATGTCCAATGAAAGAATACCTTTCAACAATTAATTTGACCATTCCTGACACACTCTTTTGGTTTTGGCAGTGTTGTATTGTCTTTTCAGACTCATATTTTGATTCAGAGAAGCAAGTTTTCCAGTCTAATGAGTGGAATTTTGAGAAAATTGTCTTTGAGAAATATTTGAGCCCTAACCCTAACTAGCAAAACCCGAAGCTAGGGTTAGGGTTTTATTCCCATACTATGTAGACAGTTTTTGATGGCATGGCTGTGTTTTAGGGCTGAAAGGATACTGAGGAATATAGTTCTTTCAATGTTTTCTAAACATTTTTTTCTGACCTATATGTCTGTATACAGTGCTTTGCTCCAAAAAGGAATGGCGTCTGAATTGCCCGACAGGCAACAGTTCGAAAGAACCTGACTTAGCTTTCAGTCTCTTGCTATGGGCTTTGAAATCACAGGCATATTAACAAATAGAGCCAAAATGTATTAGTTGTTTCGGACTTTTCGGCCACTTGAGCCTCAACGTACATTCATTTAGCACTCTGTTCAACCCAAAATGTCCAATGAAAGAATACCTTTCAACAATTAATTTGAGCATTCCTGACACACTCTTTTGGTTTTGGCAGTGTTGTATTGTCTTTTCAGACTCATATTTTGATTCAGAGAAGCAAATTTTTCAGTCTAATGAGTGGAATTTTGAGAAAATTGACTTTGAGAAATATTTGAGCCCTAACCCTAACTAGCAAAACCCAAAGCTAGGGTTAGGGTTTTATTCCCATACAATGTAGACAGTTTTTGATGGCATGGCTGTGTTTTAGGGCTGAAAGGATACTGAGGAATATAGTTCTTTCAATGTTTTCTAAACATTTTTTTCTGGCCTATATGTCTGTATACAGTGCTTTGCTCCAAAAAGGAATGGCGTCTGAATTGCCCGACAGGCAACAGTTCGAAAGAACCTGACTTAGCTTTCAGTCTCTTGCTATGGGCTTTGAAATCACAGGCATATTAACAAATAGAGCCAAAATGTATTAGTTGTTTCGGACTTTTCGGCCACTTGAGCCTCAACGTACATTCATTTAGCACTCCGTTCAACGCAAAATGTCCAATGAAAGAATACCTTTCAACAATTAATTTGTCCATTCCTGACACACTCTTTTGGTTTTGGCAGTGTTGTATTGTCTTTTCAGACTCATATTTTGATTCAGAGAAGCAAGTTTTCCAGTCTAATGAGTGGAATTTTGAGAAAATTGTCTTTGAGAAATATTTGAGCCCTAACCCTAACTAGCAAAACCCGAAGCTAGGGTTAGGGTTTTATTCCCATACAATGTAGACAGTTTTTGATGGCATGGCTGTGTTTTAGGGCTGAAAGGATACTGAGGAATATAGTTCTTTCAATGTTTTCTAAACATTTTTTTCTGGCCTATATGTCTGTATACAGTGCTTTGCTCCAAAAAGGAATGGCGTCTGAATTGCCCGACAGGCAACAGTTCGAAAGAACCTGACTTAGCTTTCAGTCTCTTGCTATGGGCTTTGAAATCACAGGCATATTAACAAATAGAGCCAAAATGTATTAGTTGTTTCGGACTTTTCGGCCACTTGAGCCTCAACGTACATTCATTTAGCACTCCGTTCAACGCAAAATGTCCAATGAAAGAATACCTTTCAACAATTAATTTGTCCATTCCTGACACACTCTTTTGGTTTTGGCAGTGTTGTATTGTCTTTTCAGACTCATATTTTGATTCAGAGAAGCAAGTTTTCCAGTCTAATGAGTGGAATTTTGAGAAAATTGTCTTTGAGAAATATTTGAGCCCTAACCCTAACTAGCAAAACCCGAAGCTAGGGTTAGGGTTTTATTCCCATACAATGTAGACAGTTTTTGATGGCATGGCTGTGTTTTAGGGCTGAAAGGATACTTAGGAATATAGTTCTTTCAATGTCTTCTAAACATTTTTTTCTGACCTATATGGCTGTATACAGTGCTTTGCCCCAAAAAGGAATGGCGTCTGAATTGCCCGACAGGCAACAGTTCGAAAGAACCTGATTTAGCTTTCAAACTCTTGCCATGGGCTTTGAAATCACAGGAATATTAAGAAATAGAGCCAAAATGTATTAGTTGTTTCGGACTTTTCGGCCACTTGAGCCTCAACGTACATTCATTTAGCACTCCGATCAACCCAAAATGTCCAATGAAAGAATACCTTTCAACAATTAATTTGACCATTCCTGACACACTCTTTTGGTTTTGGCAGTGTTGTATTGTCTTTTCAGACTCATATTTTGATTCAGAGAAGCAAATTTTCCAGTCTAATGAGTGGAATTTTGAGAAAATTGTCTTTGAGAAATATTTGAGCCCTAACCCTAACTAGAAAAACCCGAAGCTAGGGTTAGGGTTTTATTCCCATACAATGTAGACAGTTTTTGATGGCATGGCTGTGTTTTAGGGCTGAAAGGATACTTAGGAATATAGTTCTTTCAATGTTTTCTAAACATTTTTTTCTGACCTATATGGCTGTATACAGTGCTTTGCTCCAAAAAGGAATGGCGTCTGAATTACCCGACAGGCAACAGTTCGAAAGAACCTGATTTAGCTTTCAAACTCTTGCCATGGGCTTTGAAATCACAGGCATATTAACAAATAGAGCCAAAATGTATTAGTTGTTTTGGACTTTTCGGCCACTTGAGCCTCAACGTACATTCATTTAGCACTCCGTTCAACCCAAAATGTCCAATGAAAGAATACCTTTCAACAATTAATTTGACCATTCCTGACACACTCTTTTGGTTTTGGCAGTGTTGTATTGTGTTTTCAGACTCATATTTTGATTCAGAGAAGCAAATTTTCCAGTCTAATGAGTGGAATTTTGAGGAAATTGTCTTTGAGAAATATTTGAGCCCTAACCCTAACTAGCAAAACCCGAAGCTAGGGTTAGGGTTTTATTCCCATACAATGTAGACAGTTTTTGATGGCATGGCTGTGTTTTAGGGCTGAAAGGATACTGAGGAATATAGTTCTTTCAATGTTTTCTAAACATTTTTTTCTGGCCTATATGGCTGTATACACTGCTTTGCCCCAAAAAGGAATGGCGTCTGAATTGCCCGACAGGCAACAGTTCGATAGAACCTGATTTAGCTTTCAAACTCTTGCCATGGGCTTTGAAATCACAGGCATATTAACAAATAGAGCCAAAATGTATTAGTTGTTTCGGACTTTTCGGCCACTTGAGCCTCAACGTACATTCATTTAGCACTCCGTTCAATCCAAAATGTCCAATGAAAGAATACCTTTCAACAATTAATTTGACCATTCCTGACACACTCTTTTGGTTTTGGCAGTGTTGTATTGTCTTTTCAGACTCATATTTTGATTCAGAGAAGCAAGTTTTCCAGTCTAATGAGTGGAATTTTGAGAAAATTGTCTTTGAGAAATATTTGAGCCCTAACCCTAACTAGCAAAACCCGAAGCTAGGGTTAGGGTTTTATTCCCATACTATGTAGACAGTTTTTGATGGCATGGCTGTGTTTTAGGGCTGAAAGGATACTGAGGAATATAGTTCTTTCAATGTTTTCTAAACATTTTTTTCTGACCTATATGTCTGTATACAGTGCTTTGCTCCAAAAAGGAATGGCGTCTGAATTGCCCGACAGGCAACAGTTCGAAAGAACCTGACTTAGCTTTCAGTCTCTTGCTATGGGCTTTGAAATCACAGGCATATTAACAAATAGAGCCAAAATGTATTAGTTGTTTCGGACTTTTCGGCCACTTGAGCCTCAACGTACATTCATTTAGCACTCTGTTCAACCCAAAATGTCCAATGAAAGAATACCTTTCAACAATTAATTTGAGCATTCCTGACACACTCTTTTGGTTTTGGCAGTGTTGTATTGTCTTTTCAGACTCATATTTTGATTCAGAGAAGCAAATTTTTCAGTCTAATGAGTGGAATTTTGAGAAAATTGACTTTGAGAAATATTTGAGCCCTAACCCTAACTAGCAAAACCCAAAGCTAGGGTTAGGGTTTTATTCCCATACAATGTAGACAGTTTTTGATGGCATGGCTGTGTTTTAGGGCTGAAAGGATACTGAGGAATATAGTTCTTTCAATGTTTTCTAAACATTTTTTTCTGGCCTATATGGCTGTATACACTGCTTTGCCCCAAAAAGGAATGGCGTCTGAATTGCCCGACAGGTAACAGTTCGATAGAACCTGATTTAGCTTTCAAACTCTTGCCATGGGCTTTGAAATCACAGGCATATTATCAAATAGAGCCAAAATGTATTAGTTGTTTCGGACTTTTCGGCCACTTGAGCCTCAACGTACATTCATTTAGCACTCCGTTCAACCCAAAATGTCCAATGAAAGAATACCTTTCAACAATTAATTTGTCCATTCCTGACACACTCTTTTGGTTTTGGCAGTGTTGTATTGTCTTTTCAGACTCATATTTTGATTCAGAGAAGCAAGTTTTCCAGTCTAATGAGTGGAATTTTGAGAAAATTGTCTTTGAGAAATATTTGAGCCCTAACCCTAACTAGCAAAACCCGAAGCTAGGGTTAGGGTTTTATTCCCATACAATGTAGACAGTTTTTGATGGCATGGCTGTGTTTTAGGGCTGAAAGGATACTTAGGAATATAGTTCTTTCAATGTTTTCTAAACATTTTTTTCTGGCCTATATGGCTGTATACAGTGCTTTGCCCCAAAATGGAATGGCGCTGAATTGCCCGACAGGCAACAGTTCGAAAGAACCTGATTTAGCTTTCAAACTCTTGCCATGGGCTTTGAAATCACAGGCATATTAACAAATAGAGCCAAAATGTATTAGTTGTTTCGGACTTTTCGGCCACTTGAGCCTCAACGTACATTCATTTAGCACTCCGTTCAACCCAAAATGTCCAATGAAAGAATACCTTTCAACAATTAATTTGAGCATTCCTGACACACTCTTTTGGTTTTGGCAGTGTTGTATTGTCTTTTCAGACTCATATTTTGATTCAGAGAAGCAAATTTTCCAGTCTAATGAGTGGAATTTTGAGAAAATTGTCTTTGAGAAATATTTGAGCCCTAACCCTAACTAGCAAAACCCGAAGCTAGGGTTAGGGTTTTATTCCCATACAATGTAGACAGTTTTTGATGGCATGGCTGTGTTTTAGGGCTGAAAGGATACTGAGGAATATAGTTCTTTCAATGTTTTCTAAACATTTTTTTCTGGCCTATATGTCTGTATACAGTGCTTTGCTCCAAAAAGGAATGGCGTCTGAATTGCCCGACAGGCAACAGTTCGAAAGAACCTGACTTAGCTTTCAGTCTCTTGCTATGGGCTTTGAAATCACAGGCATATTAACAAATAGAGCCAAAATGTATTAGTTGTTTCGGACTTTTCGGCCACTTGAGCCTCAACGTACATTCATTTAGCACTCCGTTCAACGCAAAATGTCCAATGAAAGAATACCTTTCAACAATTAATTTGTCCATTCCTGACACACTCTTTTGGTTTTGGCAGTGTTGTATTGTCTTTTCAGACTCATATTTTGATTCAGAGAAGCAAGTTTTCCAGTCTAATGAGTGGAATTTTGAGAAAATTGTCTTTGAGAAATATTTGAGCCCTAACCCTAACTAGCAAAACCCGAAGCTAGGGTTAGGGTTTTATTCCCATACAATGTAGACAGTTTTTGATGGCATGGCTGTGTTTTAGGGCTGAAAGGATACTGAGGAATATAGTTCTTTCAATGTTTTCTAAACATTTTTTTCTGGCCTATATGTCTGTATACAGTGCTTTGCTCCAAAAAGGAATGGCGTCTGAATTGCCCGACAGGCAACAGTTCGAAAGAACCTGACTTAGCTTTCAGTCTCTTGCTATGGGCTTTGAAATCACAGGCATATTAACAAATAGAGCCAAAATGTATTAGTTGTTTCGGACTTTTCGGCCACTTGAGCCTCAACGTACATTCATTTAGCACTCCGTTCAACGCAAAATGTCCAATGAAAGAATACCTTTCAACAATTAATTTGTCCATTCCTGACACACTCTTTTGGTTTTGGCAGTGTTGTATTGTCTTTTCAGATTCATATTTTGATTCAGAGAAGCAAGTTTTCCAGTCTAATGAGTGGAATTTTGAGAAAATTGTCTTTGAGAAATATTTGAGCCCTAACCCTAACTAGCAAAACCCGAAGCTAGGGTTAGGGTTTTATTCCCATACAATGTAGACAGTTTTTGATGGCATGGCTGTGTTTTAGGGCTGAAAGGATACTTAGGAATATAGTTCTTTCAATGTCTTCTAAACATTTTTTTCTGACCTATATGGCTGTATACAGTGCTTTGCCCCAAAAAGGAATGGCGTCTGAATTGCCCGACAGGCAACAGTTCGAAAGAACCTGATTTAGCTTTCAAACTCTTGCCATGGGCTTTGAAATCACAGGAATATTAAGAAATAGAGCCAAAATGTATTAGTTGTTTCGGACTTTTCGGCCACTTGAGCCTCAACGTACATTCATTTAGCACTCCGTTCAACCCAAAATGTCCAATGAAAGAATACCTTTCAACAATTAATTTGACCATTCCTGACACACTCTTTTGGTTTTGGCAGTGTTGTATTGTCTTTTCAGACTCATATTTTGATTCAGAGAAGCAAATTTTCCAGTCTAATGAGTGGAATTTTGAGAAAATTGTCTTTGAGAAATATTTGAGCCCTAACCCTAACTAGAAAAACCCGAAGCTAGGGTTAGGGTTTTATTCCCATACAATGTAGACAGTTTTTGATGGCATGGCTGTGTTTTAGGGCTGAAAGGATACTTAGGAATATAGTTCTTTCAATGTTTTCTAAACATTTTTTTCTGACCTATATGGCTGTATACAGTGCTTTGCTCCAAAAAGGAATGGCGTCTGAATTGCCCGACAGGCAACAGTTCGAAAGAACCTGATTTAGCTTTCAAACTCTTGCCATGGGCTTTGAAATCACAGGCATATTAACAAATAGAGCCAAAATGTATTAGTTGTTTTGGACTTTTCGGCCACTTGAGCCTCAACGTACATTCATTTAGCACTCCGTTCAACCCAAAATGTCCAATGAAAGAATACCTTTCAACAATTAATTTGACCATTCCTGACACACTCTTTTGGTTTTGGCAGTGTTGTATTGTGTTTTCAGACTCATATTTTGATTCAGAGAAGCAAATTTTCCAGTCTAATGAGTGGAATTTTGAGGAAATTGTCTTTGAGAAATATTTGAGCCCTAACCCTAACTAGCAAAACCCGAAGCTAGGGTTAGGGTTTTATTCCCATACAATGTAGACAGTTTTTGATGGCATGGCTGTGTTTTAGGGCTGAAAGGATACTGAGGAATATAGTTCTTTCAATGTTTTCTAAACATTTTTTTCTGGCCTATATGGCTGTATACACTGCTTTGCCCCAAAAAGGAATGGCGTCTGAATTGCCCGACAGGCAACAGTTCGATAGAACCTGATTTAGCTTTCAAACTCTTGCCATGGGCTTTGAAATCACAGGCATATTAACAAATAGAGCCAAAATGTATTAGTTGTTTCGGACTTTTCGGCCACTTGAGCCTCAACGTACATTCATTTAGCACTCCGTTCAATCCAAAATGTCCAATGAAAGAATACCTTTCAACAATTAATTTGACCATTCCTGACACACTCTTTTGGTTTTGGCAGTGTTGTATTGTCTTTTCAGACTCATATTTTGATTCAGAGAAGCAAGTTTTCCAGTCTAATGAGTGGAATTTTGAGAAAATTGTCTTTGAGAAATATTTGAGCCCTAACCCTAACTAGCAAAACCCGAAGCTAGGGTTAGGGTTTTATTCCCATACTATGTAGACAGTTTTTGATGGCATGGCTGTGTTTTAGGGCTGAAAGGATACTTAGGAATATAGTTCTTTCAATGTTTTCTAAACATTTTTTTCTGACCTATATGGCTGTATACAGTGCTTTGCCCCAAAAAGGAATGGCGTCTGAATTGCCCGACAGGCAACAGTTCGAAAGAACCTGATTTAGCTTTCAAACTCTTGCCATGGGCTTTGAAATCACAGGCATATTAACAAATAGAGCCAAAATGTATTAGTTGTTTCGGACTTTTCGGCCACTTGAGCCTCAACGTACATTCATTTAGCACTCCGTTCAACCCAAAATGTCCAATGAAAGAATACCTTTCAACAATTAATTTGAGCATTCCTGACACAGTCTTTTGGTTTTGGCAGTGTTGTATTGTCTTTTCAGACTCATATTTTGATTCAGAGAAGCAAATTTTCCAGTCTAATGAGTGGAATTTTGAGAAAATTGTCTTTGAGAAATATTTGAGCCCTAACCCTAACTAGCAAAACCCGAAGCTAGGGTTAGGGTTTTATTCCCATACAATGTAGACAGTTTTTGATGGCATGGCTGTGTTTTAGGGCTGAAAGGATACTGAGGAATATAGTTCTTTCAATGTTTTCTAAACATTTTTTTCTGACCTATATGGCTGTATACAGTGCTTTGCCCCAAAAAGGAATGGCGTCTGAATTGCCCGACAGGCAAGAGTTCGAAAGAACCTGATTTAGCTTTCAAACTCTTGCCATGGGCTTTGAAATCACAGGCATATTAACAAATAGAGCCAAAATGTATTAGTTGTTTCGGACTTTTCGGCCACTTGACCCTCAACGTACATTCATTTAGCACTCCGTTCAACCCAAAATGTCCAATGAAAGAATACCTTTCAACAATTAATTTGAGCATTCCTGACACACTCTTTTGGTTTTGGCAGTGTTGTATTGTCTTTTCAGACTCATATTTTGATTCAGAGAAGCAAATTTTCCAGTCTAATGAGTGGAATTTTGAGAAAATTGTCTTTGAGAAATATTTGAGCCCTAACCCTAACTAGCAAAACCCGAAGCTAGGGTTAGGGTTTTATTCCCATACAATGTAGACAGTTTTTGATGGCATGGCTGTGTTTTAGGGCTGAAAGGATACTTAGGAATATAGTTCTTTCAATGTTTTCTAAACATTTTTTTCTGACCTATATGGCTGTATACAGTGCTTTGCTCCAAAAAGGAATGGCGTCTGAATTGCCCGACAGGCAACAGTTCGAAAGAACCTGATTTAGCTTTCAAACTCTTGCCATGGGCTTTGAAATCACAGGCATATTAACAAATAGAGCCAAAATGTATTAGTTGTTTCGGACTTTTCGGCCATTTGAGCCTCAACGTACATTCATTTAGTACTCCGTTCAACCCAAAATGTCCGATGAAAGAATACCTTTCAACAATTAATTTGACCATTCCTGACACACTCTTTTGGTTTTGGCAGTGTTGTATTGTCTTTTCAGACTCATATTTTGATTCAGAGAAGGAAATTTTCCAGTCTAATGAGTGGAATTTTGAGGAACTTGTCTTTGAGAAATATTTGAGCCCTAACCCTAACTAGCAAAACCCGAAGCTAGGGTTAGGGTTTTATTCCCATACAATGTAGACAGTTTTTGATGGCATGGCTGTGTTTTAGGGCTGAAAGGATACTGAGGAATATAGTTCTTTCAATGTTTTCTAAACATTTTTTTCTGACCTATATGTCTGTATACAGTGCTTTGCTCCAAAAAGGAATGGCGTCTGAATTGCCCGACAGGCAACAGTTCGAAAGAACCTGACTTAGCTTTCAGTCTCTTGCTATGGGCTTTGAAATCACAGGCATATTAACAAATAGAGCCAAAATGTATTAGTTGTTTCGGACTTTTCGGCCACTTGAGCCTCAACGTACATTCATTTAGCACTCTGTTCAACCCAAAATGTCCAATGAAAGAATACCTTTCAACAATTAATTTGAGCATTCCTGACACACTCTTTTGGTTTTGGCAGTGTTGTATTGTCTTTTCAGACTCATATTTTGATTCAGAGAAGCAAATTTTTCAGTCTAATGAGTGGAATTTTGAGAAAATTGACTTTGAGAAATATTTGAGCCCTAACCCTAACTAGCAAAACCCGAAGCTAGGGTTAGGGTTTTATTCCCATACAATGTAGACAGTTTTTGATGGCATGGCTGTGTTTTAGGGCTGAAAGGATACTTAGGAATATAGTTCTTTCAATGTTTTCTAAACATTTTTTTCTGGCCTATATGGCTGTATACAGTGCTTTGCCCCAAAAAGGAATGGCGTCTGAATTGCCCGACAGGCAACAGTTCGAAAGAACCTGATTTAGCTTTCAAACTCTTGCCATGGGCTTTGAAATCACAGGAATATTAAGAAATAGAGCCAAAATGTATTAGTTGTTTCGGACTTTTCGGCCACTTGAGCCTCAACGTACATTCATTTAGCACTCCGTTCAACCCAAAATGTCCAATGAAAGAATACCTTTCAACAATTAATTTGAGCATTCCTGACACACTCTTTTGGTTTTGGCAGTGTTGTATTGTCTTTTCAGACTCATATTCTGATTCAGAGAAGCAAATTTTCCAGTCTAATGAGTGGAATTTTGAGAAAATTGTCTTTGAGAAATATTTGAGCCCTAACCCTAACTAGAAAAACCCGAAGCTAGGGTTAGGGTTTTATTCCCATACAATGTAGACAGTTTTTGATGGCATGGCTGTGTTTTAGGGCTGAAAGGATACTTAGGAATATAGTTCTTTCAATGTTTTCTAAACATTTTTTTCTGACCTATATGGCTGTATACAGTGCTTTGCTCCAAAAAGGAATGGCGTCTGAATTGCCCGACAGGCAACAGTTCGAAAGAACCTGATTTAGCTTTCAAACTCTTCCCATGGGCTTTGAAATCACAGGCATATTAACAAATAGAGCCAAAATGTATTAGTTGTTTTGGACTTTTCGGCCACTTGAGCCTCAACGTACATTCATTTAGCACTCCGTTCAACCCAAAATGTCCAATGAAAGAATACCTTTCAACAATTAATTTGACCATTCCTGACACACTCTTTTGGTTTTGGCAGTGTTGTATTGTGTTTTCAGACTCATATTTTGATTCAGAGAAGCAAATTTTCCAGTCTAATGAGTGGAATTTTGAGGAAATTGTCTTTGAGAAATATTTGAGCCCTAACCCTAACTAGCAAAACCCGAAGCTAGGGTTAGGGTTTTATTCCCATACAATGTAGACAGTTTTTGATGGCATGGCTGTGTTTTAGGGCTGAAAGGATACTGAGGAATATAGTTCTTTCAATGTTTTCTAAACATTTTTTTCTGGCCTATATGGCTGTATACACTGCTTTGCCCCAAAAAGGAATGGCGTCTGAATTGCCCGACAGGCAACAGTTCGATAGAACCTGATTTAGCTTTCAAACTCTTGCCATGGGCTTTGAAATCACAGGCATATTAACAAATAGAGCCAAAATGTATTAGTTGTTTCGGACTTTTCGGCCACTTGAGCCTCAACGTACATTCATTTAGCACTCCGTTCAACCCAAAATGTCCAATGAAAGAATACCTTTCAACAATTAATTTGACCATTCCTGACACACTCTTTTGGTTTTGGCAGTGTTGTATTGTCTTTTCAGACTCATATTTTGATTCAGAGAAGCAAGTTTTCCAGTCTAATGAGTGGAATTTTGAGAAAATTGTCTTTGAGAAATATTTGAGCCCTAACCCTAACTAGCAAAACCCGAAGCTAGGGTTAGGGTTTTATTCCCATACAATGTAGACAGTTTTTGATGGCATGGCTGTGTTTTAGGGCTGAAAGGATACTGAGGAATATAGTTCTTTCAATGTTTTCTAAACATTTTTTTCTGACCTATATGGCTGTATACAGTGCTTTGCTCCAAAAAGGAATGGCGTCTGAATTGCCCGACAGGCAACAGTTCGAAAGAACCTGATTTAGCTTTCAGTCTCTTGCTATGGGCTTTGAAATCACAGGCATATTAACAAATAGAGCCAAAATGTATTAGTTGTTTCGGACTTTTCGGCCACTTGAGCCTCAACGTACATTCATTTAGCACTCCGTTCAACCCAAAATGTCCAATGAAAGAATACCTTTCAACAATTAAATTGAGCATTCCTGACACACTCTTTTGGTTTTGGCAGTGTTGTATTGTCTTTTCAGACTCATATTTTGATTCAGAGAAGCAAATTTTTCAGTCTAATGAGTGGAATTTTGAGAAAATTGTCTTTGAGAAATATTTGAGCTCTAACCCTAACTAGCAAAACCCGAAGCTAGGGTTAGGGTTTTATTCCCATACAATGTAGACAGTTTTTGATGGCATGGCTGTGTTTTAGGGCTGAAAGGATACTTAGGAATATAGTTCTTTCAATGTTTTCTAAACATTTTTTTCTGACCTATATGGCTGTATACAGTGCTTTGCTCCAAAAAGGAATGGCGTCTGAATTGCCCGACAGGCAACAGTTCGAAAGAACCTGATTTAGCTTTCAAACTCTTGCCATGGGCTTTGAAATCACAGGCATATTAACAAATAGAGCCAAAATGTATTAGTTGTTTCGGACTTTTCGGCCATTTGAGCCTCAACGTACATTCATTTAGTACTCCGTTCAACCCAAAATGTCCAATGAAAGAATACCTTTCAACAATTAATTTGACCATTCCTGACACACTCTTTTGGTTTTGGCAGTGTTGTATTGTCTTTTCAGACTCATATTTTGATTCAGAGAAGCAAATTTTCCAGTCTAATGAGTGGAATTTTGAGGAACTTGTCTTTGAGAAATATTTGAGCCCTAACCCTAACTAGCAAAACCCGAAGCTAGGGTTAGGGTTTTATTCCCATACAATGTAGACAGTTTTTGATGGCATGGCTGTGTTTTAGGGCTGAAAGGATACTGAGGAATATAGTTCTTTCAATGTTTTCTAAACATTTTTTTCTGACCTATATGGCTGTATACAGTGCTTTGCCCCAAAAAGGAATGGCGTCTGAATTGCCCGACAGGCAAGAGTTCGAAAGAACCTGATTTAGCTTTCAAACTCTTGCCATGGGCTTTGAAATCACAGGCATATTAACAAATAGAGCCAAAATGTATTAGTTGTTTCGGACTTTTCGGCCACTTGAGCCTCAACGTACATTCATTTAGCACTCCGTTCAACCCAAAATGTCCAATGAAAGAATACCTTTCAACAATTAATTTGAGCATTCCTGACACACTCTTTTGGTTTTGGCAGTGTTGTATTGTCTTTTCAGACTCATATTTTGATTCAGAGAAGCAAATTTTCCAGTCTAATGAGTGGAATTTTGAGAAAATTGTCTTTGAGAAATATTTGAGCCCTAACCCTAACTAGCAAAACCCGAAGCTAGGGTTAGGGTTTTATTCCCATACAATGTAGACAGTTTTTGATGGCATGGCTGTGTTTTAGGGCTGAAAGGATACTTAGGAATATAGTTCTTTCAATGTTTTCTAAACATTTTTTTCTGACCTATATGGCTGTATACAGTGCTTTGCTCCAAAAAGGAATGGCGTCTGAATTGCCCGACAGGCAACAGTTCGAAAGAACCTGATTTAGCTTTCAAACTCTTGCCATGGGCTTTGAAATCACAGGCATATTAACAAATAGAGCCAAAATGTATTAGTTGTTTCGGACTTTTCGGCCATTTGAGCCTCAACGTACATTCATTTAGTACTCCGTTCAACCCAAAATGTCCGATGAAAGAATACCTTTCAACAATTAATTTGACCATTCCTGACACACTCTTTTGGTTTTGGCAGTGTTGTATTGTCTTTTCAGACTCATATTTTGATTCAGAGAAGGAAATTTTCCAGTCTAATGAGTGGAATTTTGAGGAACTTGTCTTTGAGAAATATTTGAGCCCTAACCCTAACTAGCAAAACCCGAAGCTAGGGTTAGGGTTTTATTCCCATACAATGTAGACAGTTTTTGATGGCATGGCTGTGTTTTAGGGCTGAAAGGATACTGAGGAATATAGTTCTTTCAATGTTTTCTAAACATTTTTTTCTGACCTATATGTCTGTATACAGTGCTTTGCTCCAAAAAGGAATGGCGTCTGAATTGCCCGACAGGCAACAGTTCGAAAGAACCTGACTTAGCATTCAGTCTCTTGCTATGGGCTTTGAAATCACAGGCATATTAACAAATAGAGCCAAAATGTATTAGTTGTTTCGGACTTTTCGGCCACTTGAGCCTCAACGTACATTCATTTAGCACTCTGTTCAACCCAAAATGTCCAATGAAAGAATACCTTTCAACAATTAATTTGAGCATTCCTGACACACTCTTTTGGTTTTGGCAGTGTTGTATTGTCTTTTCAGACTCATATTTTGATTCAGAGAAGCAAGTTTTCCAGTCTAATGAGTGGAATTTTGAGAAAATTGTCTTTGAGAAATATTTGAGCCCTAACCCTAACTAGCAAAACCCGAAGCTAGGGTTAGGGTTTTATTCCCATACAATGTAGACAGTTTTTGATGGCATGGCTGTGTTTTAGGGCTGAAAGGATACTGAGGAATATAGTTCTTTCAATGTTTTCTAAACATTTTTTTCTGGCCTATATGGCTGTATACACTGCTTTGCCCCAAAAAGGAATGGCGTCTGAATTGCCCGACAGGCAACAGTTCGATAGAACCTGATTTAGCTTTCAAACTCTTGCCATGGGCTTTGAAATCACAGGCATATTAACAAATAGAGCCAAAATGTATTAGTTGTTTCGGACTTTTCGGCCACTTGAGCCTCAACGTACATTCATTTAGCACTCCGTTCAACGCAAAATGTCCAATGAAAGAATACCTTTCAACAATTAATTTGTCCATTCCTGACACACTCTTTTGGTTTTGGCAGTGTTGTATTGTCTTTTCAGACTCATATTTTGATTCAGAGAAGCAAGTTTTCCAGTCTAATGAGTGGAATTTTGAGAAAATTGTCTTTGAGAAATATTTGAGCCCTAACCCTAACTAGCAAAACCCGAAGCTAGGGTTAGGGTTTTATTCCCATACAATGTAGACAGTTTTTGATGGCATGGCTGTGTTTTAGGGCTGAAAGGATACTGAGGAATGTAGTTCTTTCAATGTCTTCTAAACATTTTTTTCTGGCCTATATGGCTGTATACAGTGCTTTGCCCCAAAAAGGAATGGCGTCTGAATTGCCCGACAGGCAACAGTTCGAAAGAACCTGATTTAGCTTTCAAACTCTTGCCATGGGCTTTGAAATCACAGGCATATTAACAAATAGAGCCAAAATGTATTAGTTGTTTCGGACTTTTCGGCCATTTGAGCCTCAACGTACATTCATTTAGTACTCCGTTCAACCCAAAATGTCCAATGAAAGAATACCTTTCAACAATTAATTTGACCATTCCTGACACACTCTTTTGGTTTTGGCAGTGTTGTATTGTCTTTTCAGACTCATATTTTGATTCAGAGAAGCAAATTTTCCAGTCTAATGAGTGGAATTTTGAGGAACTTGTCTTTGAGAAATATTTGAGCCCTAACCCTAACTAGCAAAACCCGAAGCTAGGGTTAGGGTTTTATTCCCATACAATGTAGACAGTTTTTGATGGCATGGCTGTGTTTTAGGGCTGAAAGGATACTGAGGAATATAGTTCTTTCAATGTTTTCTAAACATTTTTTTCTGACCTATATGGCTGTATACAGTGCTTTGCCCCAAAAAGGAATGGCGTCTGAATTGCCCGACAGGCAAGAGTTCGAAAGAACCTGATTTAGCTTTCAAACTCTTGCCATGGGCTTTGAAATCACAGGCATATTAACAAATAGAGCCAAAATGTATTAGTTGTTTCGGACTTTTCGGCCACTTGACCCTCAACGTACATTCATTTAGCACTCCGTTCAACCCAAAATGTCCAATGAAAGAATACCTTTCAACAATTAATTTGAGCATTCCTGACACACTCTTTTGGTTTTGGCAGTGTTGTATTGTCTTTTCAGACTCATATTTTGATTCAGAGAAGCAAATTTTCCAGTCTAATGAGTGGAATTTTGAGAAAATTGTCTTTGAGAAATATTTGAGCCCTAACCCTAACTAGCAAAACCCGAAGCTAGGGTTAGGGTTTTATTCCCATACAATGTAGACAGTTTTTGATGGCATGGCTGTGTTTTAGGGCTGAAAGGATACTTAGGAATATAGTTCTTTCAATGTTTTCTAAACATTTTTTTCTGACCTATATGGCTGTATACAGTGCTTTGCTCCAAAAAGGAATGGCGTCTGAATTGCCCGACAGGCAACAGTTCGAAAGAACCTGATTTAGCTTTCAAACTCTTGCCATGGGCTTTGAAATCACAGGCATATTAACAAATAGAGCCAAAATGTATTAGTTGTTTCGGACTTTTCGGCCATTTGAGCCTCAACGTACATTCATTTAGTACTCCGTTCAACCCAAAATGTCCGATGAAAGAATACCTTTCAACAATTAATTTGACCATTCCTGACACACTCTTTTGGTTTTGGCAGTGTTGTATTGTCTTTTCAGACTCATATTTTGATTCAGAGAAGGAAATTTTCCAGTCTAATGAGTGGAATTTTGAGGAACTTGTCTTTGAGAAATATTTGAGCCCTAACCCTAACTAGCAAAACCCGAAGCTAGGGTTAGGGTTTTATTCCCATACAATGTAGACAGTTTTTGATGGCATGGCTGTGTTTTAGGGCTGAAAGGATACTGAGGAATATAGTTCTTTCAATGTTTTCTAAACATTTTTTTCTGACCTATATGTCTGTATACAGTGCTTTGCTCCAAAAAGGAATGGCGTCTGAATTGCCCGACAGGCAACAGTTCGAAAGAACCTGACTTAGCATTCAGTCTCTTGCTATGGGCTTTGAAATCACAGGCATATTAACAAATAGAACCAAAATGTATTAGTTGTTTCGGACTTTTCGGCCACTTGAGCCTCAACGTACATTCATTTAGCACTCTGTTCAACCCAAAATGTCCAATGAAAGAATACCTTTCAACAATTAATTTGAGCATTCCTGACACACTCTTTTGGTTTTGGCAGTGTTGTATTGTCTTTTCAGACTCATATTTTGATTCAGAGAAGCAAGTTTTCCAGTCTAATGAGTGGAATTTTGAGAAAATTGTCTTTGAGAAATATTTGAGCCCTAACCCTAACTAGCAAAACCCGAAGCTAGGGTTAGGGTTTTATTCCCATACAATGTAGACAGTTTTTGATGGCATGGCTGTGTTTTAGGGCTGAAAGGATACTGAGGAATATAGTTCTTTCAATGTTTTCTAAACATTTTTTTCTGGCCTATATGGCTGTATACACTGCTTTGCCCCAAAAAGGAATGGCGTCTGAATTGCCCGACAGGCAACAGTTCGATAGAACCTGATTTAGCTTTCAAACTCTTGCCATGGGCTTTGAAATCACAGGCATATTAACAAATAGAGCCAAAATGTATTAGTTGTTTCGGACTTTTCGGCCACTTGAGCCTCAACGTACATTCATTTAGCACTCCGTTCAACGCAAAATGTCCAATGAAAGAATACCTTTCAACAATTAATTTGTCCATTCCTGACACACTCTTTTGGTTTTGGCAGTGTTGTATTGTCTTTTCAGACTCATATTTTGATTCAGAGAAGCAAGTTTTCCAGTCTAATGAGTGGAATTTTGAGAAAATTGTCTTTGAGAAATATTTGAGCCCTAACCCTAACTAGCAAAACCCGAAGCTAGGGTTAGGGTTTTATTCCCATACAATGTAGACAGTTTTTGATGGCATGGCTGTGTTTTAGGGCTGAAAGGATACTGAGGAATGTAGTTCTTTCAATGTCTTCTAAACATTTTTTTCTGGCCTATATGGCTGTATACAGTGCTTTGCCCCAAAAAGGAATGGCGTCTGAATTGCCCGACAGGCAACAGTTCGAAAGAACCTGATTTAGCTTTCAAACTCTTGCCATGGGCTTTGAAATCACAGGAATATTAAGAAATAGAGCCAAAATGTATTAGTTGTTTCGGACTTTTCGGCCACTTGAGCCTCAACGTACATTCATTTAGCACTCCGTTCAACCCAAAATGTCCAATGAAAGAATACCTTTCAACAATTAATTTGACCATTCCTGACACACTCTTTTGGTTTTGGCAGTGTTGTATTGTCTTTTCAGACTCATATTCTGATTCAGAGAAGCAAATTTTCCAGTCTAATGAGTGGAATTTTGAGAAAATTGTCTTTGAGAAATATTTGAGCCCTAACCCTAACTAGAAAAACCCGAAGCTAGGGTTAGGGTTTTATTCCCATACAATGTAGACAGTTTTTGATGGCATGGCTGTGTTTTAGGGCTGAAAGGATACTGAGGAATATAGTTCTTTCAATGTCTTCTAAACATTTTTTTCTGACCTATATGGCTGTATACAGTGCTTTGCCCCAAAAAGGAATGGCGTCTGAATTGCCCGACAGGCAACAGTTCGAAAGAACCTGATTTAGCTTTCAAACTCTTGCCATGGGCTTTGAAATCACAGGAATATTAAGAAATAGAGCCAAAATGTATTAGTTGTTTCGGACTTTTCGGCCACTTGAGCCTCAACGTACATTCATTTAGCACTCCGTTCAACCCAAAATGTCCAATGAAAGAATACCTTTCAACAATTAATTTGACCATTCCTGACACACTCTTTTGGTTTTGGCAGTGTTGTATTGTCTTTTCAGACTCATATTCTGATTCAGAGAAGTAAATTTTCCAGTCTAATGAGTGGAATTTTGAGAAAATTGTCTTTGAGAAATATTTGAGCCCTAACCCTAACTAGCAAAACCCGAAGCTAGGGTTAGGGTTTTATTCCCATACAATGTAGACAGTTTTTGATGGCATGGCTGTGTTTTAGGGCTGAAAGGATACTTAGGAATATAGTTCTTTCAATGTTTTCTAAACATTTTTTTCTGACCTATATGGCTGTATACAGTGCTTTGCTCCAAAAAGGAATGGCGTCTGAATTGCCCGACAGGCAACAGTTCGAAAGAACCTGATTTAGCTTTCAAACTCTTGCCATGGGCTTTGAAATCACAGGCATATTAACAAATAGAGCCAAAATGTATTAGTTGTTTTGGACTTTTCGGCCACTTGAGCCTCAACGTACATTCATTTAGCACTCCGTTCAACCCAAAATGTCCAATGAAAGAATACCTTTCAACAATTAATTTGACCATTCCTGACACACTCTTTTGGTTTTGGCAGTGTTGTATTGTGTTTTCAGACTCATATTTTGATTCAGAGAAGCAAATTTTCCAGTCTAATGAGTGGAATTTTGAGGAAATTGTCTTTGAGAAATATTTGAGCCCTAACCCTAACTAGCAAAACCCGAAGTTAGTGTTAGGGTTTTATTCCCATACAATGTAGACAGTTTTTGATGGCATGGCTGTGTTTTAGGGCTGAAAGGATACTGAGGAATATAGTTCTTTCAATGTTTTCTAAACATTTTTTTCTGGCCTATATGGCTGTATACACTGCTTTGCCCCAAAAAGGAATGGCGTCTGAATTGCCCGACAGGCAACAGTTCGATAGAACCTGATTTAGCTTTCAAACTCTTGCCATGGGCTTTGAAATCACAGGCATATTAACAAATAGAGCCAAAATGTATTAGTTGTTTCGGACTTTTCGGCCACTTGAGCCTCAACGTACATTCATTTAGCACTCCGTTCAACCCAAAATGTCCAATGAAAGAATACCTTTCAACAATTAATTTGACCATTCCTGACACACTCTTTTGGTTTTGGCAGTGTTGTATTGTCTTTTCAGACTCATATTTTGATTCAGAGAAGCAAGTTTTCCAGTCTAATGAGTGGAATTTTGAGAAAATTGTCTTTGAGAAATATTTGAGCCCTAACCCTAACTAGCAAAACCCGAAGCTAGGGTTAGGGTTTTATTCCCATACAATGTAGACAGTTTTTGATGGCATGGCTGTGTTTTAGGGCTGAAAGGATACTGAGGAATATAGTTCTTTCAATGTTTTCTAAACATTTTTTTCTGACCTATATGGCTGTATACAGTGCTTTGCTCCAAAAAGGAATGGCGTCTGAATTGCCCGACAGGCAACAGTTCGAAAGAACCTGATTTAGCTTTCAGTCTCTTGCTATGGGCTTTGAAATCACAGGCATATTAACAAATAGAGCCAAAATGTATTAGTTGTTTCGGACTTTTCGGCCACTTGAGCCTCAACGTACATTCATTTAGCACTCCGTTCAACCCAAAATGTCCAATGAAAGAATACCTTTCAACAATTAAATTGAGCATTCCTGACACACTCTTTTGGTTTTGGCAGTGTTGTATTGTCTTTTCAGACTCATATTTTGATTCAGAGAAGCAAATTTTTCAGTCTAATGAGTGGAATTTTGAGAAAATTGTCTTTGAGAAATATTTGAGCTCTAACCCTAACTAGCAAAACCCGAAGCTAGGGTTAGGGTTTTATTCCCATACAATGTAGACAGTTTTTGATGGCATGGCTGTGTTTTAGGGCTGAAAGGATACTTAGGAATATAGTTCTTTCAATGTTTTCTAAACATTTTTTTCTGACCTATATGGCTGTATACAGTGCTTTGCTCCAAAAAGGAATGGCGTCTGAATTGCCCGACAGGCAACAGTTCGAAAGAACCTGATTTAGCTTTCAAACTTTTGCCATGGGCTTTGAAATCACAGGCATATTAACAAATAGAGCCAAAATGTATTAGTTGTTTCGGACTTTTCGGCCATTTGAGCCTCAACGTACATTCATTTAGTACTCCGTTCAACCCAAAATGTCCAATGAAAGAATACCTTTCAACAATTAATTTGACCATTCCTGACACACTCTTTTGGTTTTGGCAGTGTTGTATTGTGTTTTCAGACTCATATTTTGATTCAGAGAAGCAAATTTTCCAGTCTAATGAGTGGAATTTTGAGGAAATTGTCTTTGAGAAATATTTGAGCCCTAACCCTAACTAGCAAAACCCGAAGCTAGGGTTAGGGTTTTATTCCCATACAATGTAGACAGTTTTTGATGGCATGGCTGTGTTTTAGGGCTGAAAGGATACTGAGGAATATAGTTCTTTCAATGTTTTCTAAACATTTTTTTCTGGCCTATATGGCTGTATACACTGCTTTGCCCCAAAAAGGAATGGCGTCTGAATTGCCCGACAGGCAACAGTTCGATAGAACCTGATTTAGCTTTCAAACTCTTGCCATGGGCTTTGAAATCACAGGCATATTAACAAATAGAGCCAAAATGTATTAGTTGTTTCGGACTTTTCGGCCACTTGAGCCTCAACGTACATTCATTTAGCACTCCGTTCAACCCAAAATGTCCAATGAAAGAATACCTTTCAACAATTAATTTGACCATTCCTGACACACTCTTTTGGTTTTGGCAGTGTTGTATTGTCTTTTCAGACTCATATTTTGATTCAGAGAAGCAAGTTTTCCAGTCTAATGAGTGGAATTTTGAGAAAATTGTCTTTGAGAAATATTTGAGCCCTAACCCTAACTAGCAAAACCCGAAGCTAGGGTTAGGGTTTTATTCCCATACAATGTAGACAGTTTTTGATGGCATGGCTGTGTTTTAGGGCTGAAAGGATACTTAGGAATATAGTTCTTTCAATGTTTTCTAAACATTTTTTTCTGACCTATATGGCTGTATACAGTGCTTTGCCCCAAAAAGGAATGGCGTCTGAATTGCCCGACAGGCAACAGTTCGAAAGAACCTGATTTAGCTTTCAAACTCTTGCCATGGGCTTTGAAATCACAGGCATATTAACAAATAGAGCCAAAATGTATTAGTTGTTTCGGACTTTTCGGCCACTTGAGCCTCAACGTACATTCATTTAGCACTCCGTTCAACCCAAAATGTCCAATGAAAGAATACCTTTCAACAATTAATTTGAGCATTCCTGACACAGTCTTTTGGTTTTGGCAGTGTTGTATTGTCTTTTCAGACTCATATTTTGATTCAGAGAAGCAAATTTTCCAGTCTAATGAGTGGAATTTTGAGAAAATTGTCTTTGAGAAATATTTGAGCCCTAACCCTAACTAGCAAAACCCGAAGCTAGGGTTAGGGTTTTATTCAAATACAATGTAGACAGTTTTTGATGGCATGGCTGTGTTTTAGGGCTGAAAGGATACTGAGGAATATAGTTCTTTCAATGTTTTCTAAACATTTTTTTCTGACCTATATGGCTGTATACAGTGCTTTGCTCCAAAAAGGAATGGCGTCTGAATTGCCCGACAGGCAACAGTTCGAAAGAACCTGATTTAGCTTTCAGTCTCTTGCTATGGGCTTTGAAATCACAGGCATATTAACAAATAGAGCCAAAATGTATTAGTTGTTTCGGACTTTTCGGCCACTTGAGCCTCAACGTACATTCATTTAGCACTCCGTTCAACCCAAAATGTCCAATGAAAGAATACCTTTCAACAATTAAATTGAGCATTCCTGACACACTCTTTTGGTTTTGGCAGTGTTGTATTGTCTTTTCAGACTCATATTTTGATTCAGAGAAGCAAATTTTTCAGTCTAATGAGTGGAATTTTGAGAAAATTGTCTTTGAGAAATATTTGAGCTCTAACCCTAACTAGCAAAACCCGAAGCTAGGGTTAGGGTTTTATTCCCATACAATGTAGACAGTTTTTGATGGCATGGCTGTGTTTTAGGGCTGAAAGGATACTTAGGAATATAGTTCTTTCAATGTTTTCTAAACATTTTTTTCTGACCTATATGGCTGTATACAGTGCTTTGCTCCAAAAAGGAATGGCGTCTGAATTGCCCGACAGGCAACAGTTCGAAAGAACCTGATTTAGCTTTCAGACTCTTGCCATGGGCTTTGAAATCACAGGCATATTAACAAATAGAGCCAAAATGTATTAGTTGTTTCGGACTTTTCGGCCATTTGAGCCTCAACGTACATTCATTTAGTACTCCGTTCAACCCAAAATGTCCAATGAAAGAATACCTTTCAACAATTAATTTGACCATTCCTGACACACTCTTTTGGTTTTGGCAGTGTTGTATTGTCTTTTCAGACTCATATTCTGATTCAGAGAAGCAAATTTTCCAGTCTAATGAGTGGAATTTTGAGAAAATTGTCTTTGAGAAATATTTGAGCCCTAACCCTAACTAGAAAAACCCGAAGCTAGGGTTAGGGTTTTATTCCCATACAATGTAGACAGTTTTTGATGGCATGGCTGTGTTTTAGGGCTGAAAGGATACTTAGGAATATAGTTCTTTCAATGTTTTCTAAACATTTTTTTCTGACCTATATGGCTGTATACAGTGCTTTGCTCCAAAAAGGAATGGCGTCTGAATTGCCCGACAGGCAACAGTTCGAAAGAACTTGATTTAGCTTTCAAACTCTTGCCATGGGCTTTGAAATCACAGGCATATTAACAAATAGAGCCAAAATGTATTAGTTGTTTTGGACTTTTCGGCCACTTGAGCCTCAACGTACATTCATTTAGCACTCCGTTCAACCCAAAATGTCCAATGAAAGAATACCTTTCAACAATTAATTTGACCATTCCTGACACACTCTTTTGGTTTTGGCAGTGTTGTATTGTGTTTTCAGACTCATATTTTGATTCAGAGAAGCAAATTTTCCAGTCTAATGAGTGGAATTTTGAGGAAATTGTCTTTGAGAAATATTTGAGCCCTAACCCTAACTAGCAAAACCCGAAGCTAGGGTTAGGGTTTTATTCCCATACAATGTAGACAGTTTTTGATGGCATGGCTGTGTTTTAGGGCTGAAAGGATACTGAGGAATATAGTTCTTTCAATGTTTTCTAAACATTTTTTTCTGGCCTATATGGCTGTATACACTGCTTTGCCCCAAAAAGGAATGGCGTCTGAATTGCCCGACAGGCAACAGTTCGATAGAACCTGATTTAGCTTTCAAACTCTTGCCATGGGCTTTGAAATCACAGGCATATTAACAAATAGAGCCAAAATGTATTAGTTGTTTCGGACTTTTCGGCCACTTGAGCCTCAACGTACATTCATTTAGCACTCCGTTCAACCCAAAATGTCCAATGAAAGAATACCTTTCAACAATTAATTTGACCATTCCTGACACACTCTTTTGGTTTTGGCAGTGTTGTATTGTCTTTTCAGACTCATATTTTGATTCAGAGAAGCAAGTTTTCCAGTCTAATGAGTGGAATTTTGAGAAAATTGTCTTTGAGAAATATTTGAGCCCTAACCCTAACTAGCAAAACCCGAAGCTAGGGTTAGGGTTTTATTCCCATACAATGTAGACAGTTTTTGATGGCATGGCTGTGTTTTAGGGCTGAAAGGATACTTAGGAATATAGTTCTTTCAATGTTTTCTAAACATTTTTTTCTGACCTACATGGCTGTATACAGTGCTTTGCCCCAAAAAGGAATGGCGTCTGAATTGCCCGACAGGCAACAGTTCGAAAGAACCTGATTTAGCTTTCAAACTCTTGCCATGGGCTTTGAAATCACAGGCATATTAACAAATAGAGCCAAAATGTATTAGTTGTTTCGGACTTTTCGGCCACTTGAGCCTCAACGTACATTCATTTAGCACTCCGTTCAACCCAAAATGTCCAATGAAAGAATACCTTTCAACAATTAATTTGAGCATTCCTGACACAGTCTTTTGGTTTTGGCAGTGTTGTATTGTCTTTTCAGACTCATATTTTGATTCAGAGAAGCAAATTTTCCAGTCTAATGAGTGGAATTTTGAGAAAATTGTCTTTGAGAAATATTTGAGCCCTAACCCTAACTAGCAAAACCCGAAGCTAGGGTTAGGGTTTTATTCAAATACAATGTAGACAGTTTTTGATGGCATGGCTGTGTTTTAGGGCTGAAAGGATACTGAGGAATATAGTTCTTTCAATGTTTTCTAAACATTTTTTTCTGACCTATATGGCTGTATACAGTGCTTTGCTCCAAAAAGGAATGGCGTCTGAATTGCCCGACAGGCAACAGTTCGAAAGAACCTGATTTAGCTTTCAAACTCTTGCCATGGGCTTTGAAATCACAGGCATATTAACAAATAGAGCCAAAATGTATTAGTTGTTTCGGACTTTTCGGCCATTTGAGCCTCAACGTACATTCATTTAGTACTCCGTTCAACCCAAAATGTCCAATGAAAGAATACCTTTCAACAATTAATTTGACCATTCCTGACACACTCTTTTGGTTTTGGCAGTGTTGTATTGTCTTTTCAGACTCATATTTTGATTCAGAGAAGCAAATTTTCCAGTCTAATGAGTGGAATTTTGAGGAACTTGTCTTTGAGAAATATTTGAGCCCTAACCCTAACTAGCAAAACCCGAAGCTAGGGTTAGGGTTTTATTCCCATACAATGTAGACAGTTTTTGATGGCATGGCTGTGTTTTAGGGCTGAAAGGATACTGAGGAATATAGTTCTTTCAATGTTTTCTAAACATTTTTTTCTGGCCTATATGGCTGTATACACTGCTTTGCCCCAAAAAGGAATGGCGTCTGAATTGCCCGACAGGCAACAGTTCGATAGAACCTGATTTAGCTTTCAAACTCTTGCCATGGGCTTTGAAATCACAGGCATATTAACAAATAGAGCCAAAATGTATTAGTTGTTTCGGACTTTTCGGCCACTTGAGCCTCAACGTACATTCATTTAGCACTCCGTTCAACCCAAAATGTCCAATGAAAGAATACCTTTCAACAATTAATTTGACCATTCCTGACACACTCTTTTGGTTTTGGCAGTGTTGTATTGTCTTTTCAGACTCATATTTTGATTCAGAGAAGCAAGTTTTCCAGTCTAATGAGTGGAATTTTGAGAAAATTGTCTTTGAGAAATATTTGAGCCCTAACCCTAACTAGCAAAACCCGAAGCTAGGGTTAGGGTTTTATTCCCATACAATGTAGACAGTTTTTGATGGCATGGCTGTGTTTTAGGGCTGAAAGGATACTTAGGAATATAGTTCTTTCAATGTTTTCTAAACATTTTTTTCTGACCTATATGGCTGTATACAGTGCTTTGCCCCAAAAAGGAATGGCGTCTGAATTGCCCGACAGGCAACAGTTCGAAAGAACCTGATTTAGCTTTCAAACTCTTGCCATGGGCTTTGAAATCACAGGCATATTAACAAATAGAGCCAAAATGTATTAGTTGTTTCGGACTTTTCGGCCACTTGAGCCTCAACGTACATTCATTTAGCACTCCGTTCAACCCAAAATGTCCAATGAAAGAATACCTTTCAACAATTAATTTGAGCATTCCTGACACAGTCTTTTGGTTTTGGCAGTGTTGTATTGTCTTTTCAGACTCATATTTTGATTCAGAGAAGCAAATTTTCCAGTCTAATGAGTGGAATTTTGAGAAAATTGTCTTTGAGAAATATTTGAGCCCTAACCCTAACTAGCAAAACCCGAAGCTAGGGTTAGGGTTTTATTCAAATACAATGTAGACAGTTTTTGATGGCATGGCTGTGTTTTAGGGCTGAAAGGATACTGAGGAATATAGTTCTTTCAATGTTTTCTAAACATTTTTTTCTGACCTATATGGCTGTATACAGTGCTTTGCTCCAAAAAGGAATGGCGTCTGAATTGCCCGACAGGCAACAGTTCGAAAGAACCTGATTTAGCTTTCAGTCTCTTGCTATGGGCTTTGAAATCACAGGCATATTAACAAATAGAGCCAAAATGTATTAGTTGTTTCGGACTTTTCGGCCACTTGAGCCTCAACGTACATTCATTTAGCACTCCGTTCAACCCAAAATGTCCAATGAAAGAATACCTTTCAACAATTAAATTGAGCATTCCTGACACACTCTTTTGGTTTTGGCAGTGTTGTATTGTCTTTTCAGACTCATATTTTGATTCAGAGAAGCAAATTTTTAGTCTAATGAGTGGAATTTTGAGAAAATTGTCTTTGAGAAATATTTGAGCTCTAACCCTAACTAGCAAAACCCGAAGCTAGGGTTAGGGTTTTATTCCCATACAATGTAGACAGTTTTTGATGGCATGGCTGTGTTTTAGGGCTGAAAGGATACTTAGGAATATAGTTCTTTCAATGTTTTCTAAACATTTTTTTCTGACCTATATGGCTGTATACAGTGCTTTGCTCCAAAAAGGAATGGCGTCTGAATTGCCCGACAGGCAACAGTTCGAAAGAACCTGATTTAGCTTTCAAACTCTTGCCATGGGCTTTGAAATCACAGGCATATTAACAAATAGAGCCAAAATGTATTAGTTGTTTCGGACTTTTCGGCCATTTGAGCCTCAACGTACATTCATTTAGTACTCCGTTCAACCCAAAATGTCCAATGAAAGAATACCTTTCAACAATTAATTTGACCATTCCTGACACACTCTTTTGGTTTTGGCAGTGTTGTATTGTCTTTTCAGACTCATATTTTGATTCAGAGAAGCAAATTTTCCAGTCTAATGAGTGGAATTTTGAGGAACTTGTCTTTGAGAAATATTTGAGCCCTAACCCTAACTAGCAAAACCCGAAGCTAGGGTTAGGGTTTTATTCCCATACAATGTAGACAGTTTTTGATGACATGGCTGTGTTTTAGGGCTGAAAGGATACTGAGGAATATAGTTCTTTCAATGTTTTCTAAACATTTTTTTCTGACCTATATGGCTGTATACAGTGCTTTGCCCCAAAAAGGAATGGCGTCTGAATTGCCCGACAGGCAAGAGTTCGAAAGAACCTGATTTAGCTTTCAAACTCTTGCCATGGGCTTTGAAATCACAGGCATATTAACAAATAGAGCCAAAATGTATTAGTTGTTTCGGACTTTTCGGCCACTTGAGCCTCAACGTACATTCATTTAGCACTCCGTTCAACCCAAAATGTCCAATGAAAGAATACCTTTCAACAATTAATTTGACCATTCCTGACACACTCTTTTGGTTTTGGCAGTGTTGTATTGTCTTTTCAGACTCATATTTTGATTCAGAGAAGCAAGTTTTCCAGTCTAATGAGTGGAATTTTGAGAAAATTGTCTTTGAGAAATATTTGAGCCCTAACCCTAACTAGCAAAACCCGAAGCTAGGGTTAGGGTTTTATTCCCATACAATGTAGACAGTTTTTGATGGCATGGCTGTGTTTTAGGGCTGAAAGGATACTGAGGAATATAGTTCTTTCAATGTTTTCTAAACATTTTTTTCTGACCTATATGTCTGTATACAGTGCTTTGCTCCAAAAAGGAATGGCGTCTGAATTGCCCGACAGGCAACAGTTCGAAAGAACCTGACTTAGCTTTCAGTCTCTTGCTATGGGCTTTGAAATCACAGGCATATTAACAAATAGAGCCAAAATGTATTAGTTGTTTCGGACTTTTCGGCCACTTGAGCCTCAACGTACATTCATTTAGCACTCTGTTCAACCCAAAATGTCCAATGAAAGAATACCTTTCAACAATTAATTTGAGCATTCCTGACACACTCTTTTGGTTTTGGCAGTGTTGTATTGTCTTTTCAGACTCATATTTTGATTCAGAGAAGCAAATTTTTCAGTCTAATGAGTGGAATTTTGAGAAAATTGACTTTGAGAAATATTTGAGCCCTAACCCTAACTAGCAAAACCCAAAGCTAGGGTTAGGGTTTTATTCCCATACAATGTAGACAGTTTTTGATGGCATGGCTGTGTTTTAGGGCTGAAAGGATACTGAGGAATATAGTTCTTTCAATGTCTTCTAAACATTTTTTTCTGGCCTATATGGCTGTATACAGTGCTTTGCCCCAAAAAGGAATGGCGTCTGAATTGCCCGACAGGCAACAGTTCGAAAGAACCTGATTTAGCTTTCAAACTCTTGCCATGGGCTTTGAAATCACAGGAATATTAAGAAATAGAGCCAAAATGTATTAGTTGTTTCGGACTTTTCGGCCACTTGAGCCTCAACGTACATTCATTTAGCACTCCGTTCAACCCAAAATGTCCAATGAAAGAATACCTTTCAACAATTAATTTGACCATTCCTGACACACTCTTTTGGTTTTGGCAGTGTTGTATTGTCTTTTCAGACTCATATTCTGATTCAGAGAAGCAAATTTTCCAGTCTAATGAGTGGAATTTTGAGAAAATTGTCTTTGAGAAATATTTGAGCCCTAACCCTAACTAGAAAAACCCGAAGCTAGGGTTAGGGTTTTATTCCCATACAATGTAGACAGTTTTTGATGGCATGGCTGTGTTTTAGGGCTGAAAGGATACTTAGGAATATAGTTCTTTCAATGTTTTCTAAACATTTTTTTCTGACCTATATGGCTGTATACAGTGCTTTGCTCCAAAAAGGAATGGCGTCTGAATTGCCCGACAGGCAACAGTTCGAAAGAACCTGATTTAGCTTTCAAACTCTTGCCATGGGCTTTGAAATCACAGGCATATTAACAAATAGAGCCAAAATGTATTAGTTGTTTTGGACTTTTCGGCCACTTGAGCCTCAACGTACATTCATTTAGCACTCCGTTCAACCCAAAATGTCCAATGAAAGAATACCTTTCAACAATTAATTTGACCATTCCTGACACACTCTTTTGGTTTTGGCAGTGTTGTATTGTGTTTTCAGACTCATATTTTGATTCAGAGAAGCAAATTTTCCAGTCTAATGAGTGGAATTTTGAGGAAATTGTCTTTGAGAAATATTTGAGCCCTAACCCTAACTAGCAAAACCCGAAGCTAGGGTTAGGGTTTTATTCCCATACAATGTAGACAGTTTTTGATGGCATGGCTGTGTTTTAGGGCTGAAAGGATACTGAGGAATATAGTTCTTTCAATGTTTTCTAAACATTTTTTTCTGGCCTATATGGCTGTATACACTGCTTTGCCCCAAAAAGGAATGGCGTCTGAATTGCCCGACAGGCAAACGTTCGATAGAACCTGATTTAGCTTTCAAACTCTTGCCATGGGCTTTGAAATCACAGGCATATTAACAAATAGAGCCAAAATGTATTAGTTGTTTCGGACTTTTCGGCCACTTGAGCCTCAACGTACATTCATTTAGCACTCCGTTCAACCCAAAATGTCCAATGAAAGAATACCTTTCAACAATTAATTTGACCATTCCTGACACACTCTTTTGGTTTTGGCAGTGTTGTATTGTCTTTTCAGACTCATATTTTGATTCAGAGAAGCAAGTTTTCCAGTCTAATGAGTGGAATTTTGAGAAAATTGTCTTTGAGAAATATTTGAGCCCTAACCCTAACTAGCAAAACCCGAAGCTAGGGTTAGGGTTTTATTCCCATACAATGTAGACAGTTTTTGATGGCATGGCTGTGTTTTAGGGCTGAAAGGATACTTAGGAATATAGTTCTTTCAATGTTTTCTAAACATTTTTTTCTGACCTATATGGCTGTATACAGTGCATTGCCCCAAAAAGGAATGGCGTCTGAATTGCCCGACAGGCAACAGTTCGAAAGAACCTGATTTAGCTTTCAAACTCTTGCCATGGGCTTTGAAATCACAGGCATATTAACAAATAGAGCCAAAATGTATTAGTTGTTTCGGACTTTTCGGCCACTTGAGCCTCAACGTACATTCATTTAGCACTCCGTTCAACCCAAAATGACCAATGAAAGAATACCTTTCAACAATTAATTTGAGCATTCCTGACACAGTCTTTTGGTTTTGGCAGTGTTGTATTGTCTTTTCAGACTCATATTTTGATTCAGAGAAGCACATTTTCCAGTCTAATGAGTGGAATTTTGAGGAACTTGTCTTTGAGAAATATTTGAGCCCTAACCCTAACTAGCAAAACCCGAAGCTAGGGTTAGGGTTTTATTCCCATACAATGTAGACAGTTTTTGATGGCATGGCTGTGTTTTAGGGCTGAAAGGATACTGAGGAATATAGTTCTTTCAATGTTTTCTAAACATTTTTTTCTGACCTATATGTCTGTATACAGTGCTTTGCTGCAAAAAGGAATGGCGTCTGAATTGCCCGACAGGCAACAGTTCGAAAGAACCTGATTTAGCGTTCAGTCTCTTGCTATGGGCTTTGAAATCACAGGCATATTAACAAATAGAGCCAAAATGTATTAATTGTTTCGGACTTTTCGGCCACTTGAGCCTCAACGTACATTCATTTAGCACTCCGTTCAACCCAAAATGTCCAATGAAAGAATACCTTTCAACAATTAATTTGAGCATTCCTGACACACTCTTTTGGTTTTGGCAGTGTTGTATTGTCTTTTCAGACTCATATTTTGATTCAGAGAAGCAAGTTTTTCAGTCTAAAGAGTGGAATTTTGAGAAAATTGACTTTGAGAAATATTTGAGCCCTAACCCTAACTAGCAAAACCCAAAGCTAGGGTTAGCGTTTTATGCCCATACAATGTAGGCAGTTTTTGATGGCATGGCTGTGTTTTAGAGCTGAAAGGATACTGAGGAATATCGTTCTTTCAATGTTTTCTAAACATTTTTTTCTGGCCTATATGGCTGTATACACTGCTTTGCCCCAAAAAGGAATGGCGTCTGAATTGCCCGACAGGCAACAGTTCGAAAGAACCTGATTTAGCTTTCAAACTCTTGCCATGGGCTTTGAAATCATAGGCATATTAACAAATAGAGCCAAAATGTATTAGTTGTTTCGGACTTTTCGGCCACTTGAGCCTCAACGTACATTCATTTAGCACTCCGTTCAACCCAAAATGTCCAATGAAAGAATACCTTTCAACAATTAATTTGACCATTCCTGACACACTCTTTTGGTTTTGGCAGTGTTGTATTCTCTTTTCAGACTCAAATTTTGAGTCAGAGAAGCAGATTTTCCAGTCTAATGAGTGGAATATTGAGAAAATTGTCTTTGAGAAATATTTGAGCCCTAACCCTAACTAGCAAAACCCGAAGCTAGGGTTAGGGTTTTATTCCCATACAATGTAGGCAGTTTTTGATGGCATGGCTGTGTTTTAGGGCTGAAAGGATACTTAGGAATATAGTTCTTTCAATGTTTTCTAAACATTTTTTTCTGACCTATATGTCTGTATACAGTGCTTTGCTCCAAAAAGGAATGGCGTCTGAATTGCCCGACAGGCAACAGTTCGAAAGAACCTGATTTAGCTTTCAAACTCTTGCCATGGGCTTTGAAATCATAGGCATATTAACAAATAGAGCCAAAATGTATTAGTTGTTTCGGACTTTTCGGCCACTTGAGCCTCAACGTACATTCATTTAGCACTCCGTTCAACCCAAAATGTCCAATGAAAGAATACCTTTCAACAATTAATTTGAGCATTCCTGACACACTCTTTTGGTTTTGGCAGTGTTGTATTGTCTTTTCAGACTCATATTTTGATTCAGAGAAGCAAATTTTTCAGTCTAATGAGTGGAATTTTGAGAAAATTGTCTTTGAGAAATATTTGAGCCCTAACCCTAACTAGCAAAACCCGAAGCTAGGGTTAGGGTTTTATTCCCATACAATGTAGACAGTTTTTGATGGCATGGCTGTGTTTTAGGGCTGAAAGGATACTTAGGAATATAGTTCTTTCAATGTTTTCTAAACATTTTTTTCTGACCTATATGGCTGTATACAGTGCTTTGCTCCAAAAAGGAATGGCGTCTGAATTGCCCGACAGGCAACAGTTCGAAAGAACCTGATTTAGCTTTCAGTCTCTTGCCATGGGCTTTGAAATCACAGGCATATTAACAAATAGAGCCAAAATGTATTAGTTGTTTCGGACTTTTCGGCCATTGAGCCTCAACGTACATTCATTTAGCACTCCGTTCAACCCAAAATGTCCAATGAAAGAATACCTTTCAACAATTAATTTGAGCATTCCTGACACACTCTTTTGGTTTTGGCAGTGTTGTATTGTCTTTTGAGACTCATATTTTGATTCAGAGAAGCAAATTTTTCAGTCTAATGAGTGGAATTTTGAGAAAATTGTCTTTGAGAAATATTTGAGCCCTAACCCTAACTAGCAAAACCCGAAGCTAGGGTTAGGTTTTTATTCCCATAAAATGTAGGCAGTTTTTTATGGCATGGCTGTGTTTTAGGGTTGAAAGGATACTTAGGAATATAGTTCTTTCAATGTTTTCTAAACATTTTTTTCTGACCTATATGGCTGTATACAGTGCTTTGCTCCAAAAAGGAATGGCGTCTGAATTGCCCGACAGGCAACAGTTCGAAAGAACCTGATTTAGCTTTCAAACTCTTGCCATGGGCTTTGAAATCACAGGCATATTAACAAATAGAGCCAAAATGTATTAGTTGTTTCGGACTTTTCGGCCACTTGAGCCTCAACGTACATTCATTTAGCACTCCGTTCAACCCAAAATGTCCAATGAAAGAATACCTTTCAACAATTAATTTGAGCATTCCTGACACACTCTTTTGGTTTTGGCAGTGTTGTATTGTCTTTTCAGACTCATATTTTGATTCAGAGAAGCAAATTTTTCAGTCTAATGAGTGGAATTTTGAGAAAATTGTCTTTGAGAAATATTTGAGCCCTAACCCTAACTAGCAAAACCCGAAGCTAGGGTTAGGGTTTTATTCCCATACAATGTAGACAGTTTTTGATGGCATGGCTGTGTTTTAGGGCTGAAAGGATACTGAGGAATATAGTTCTTTCAATGTTTTCTAAACATTTTTTTCTGACCTATATGTCTGTATACAGTGCTTTGCTCCAAAAAGGAATGGCGTCTGAATTGCCCGACAGGCAACAGTTCGAAAGAACCTGATTTAGCTTTCAGTCTCTTGCTATGGGCTTTGAAATCACAGGCATATTAACAAATAGAGCCAAAATGTATTAGTTGTTTCGGACTTTTCGGCCACTTGAGCCTCAACGTACATTCATTTAGCACTCCGTTCAACCCAAAATGTCCAATGAAAGAATACCTTTCAACAATTAATTTGAGCATTCCTGACACACTCTTTTGGTTTTGGCAGTGTTGTATTGTCTTTTCAGACTCATATTTTGATTCAGAGAAGCAAATTTTTCAGTCTAATGAGTGGAATTTTGAGAAAATTGACTTTGAGAAATATTTGAGCCCTAACCCTAACTAGCAAAACCCAAAGCTAGGGTTAGGGTTTTATTCCCATACAATGTAGACAGTTTTTGATGGCATGGCTGTGTTTTAGGGCTGAAAGGATACTGAGGAATATAGTTCTTTCAATGTTTTCTAAACATTTTTTTCTGGCCTATATGGCTGTATACACTGCTTTGCCCCAAAAAGGAATGGCGTCTGAATTGCCCGACAGGCAACAGTTCGATAGAACCTGATTTAACTTTCAAACTCTTGCCATGGGCTTTGAAATCACAGGCATATTAACAAATAGAGCCAAAATGTATTAGTTGTTTCGGACTTTTCGGCCACTTGAGCCTCAACGTACATTCATTTAGCACTCCGTTCAACCCAAAATGTCCAATGAAAGAATACCTTTCAACAATTAATTTGAGCATTCCTGACACACTCTTTTGGTTTTGGCAGTGTTGTATTGTCTTTTCAGACTCATATTTTGATTCAGAGAAGCAAATTTTTCAGTCTAATGAGTGGAATTTTGAGAAAATTGACTTTGAGAAATATTTGAGCCCTAACCCTAACTAGCAAAACCCAAAGCTAGGGTTAGGGTTTTATTCCCATACAATGTAGACAGTTTTTGATGGCATGGCTGTGTTTTAGGGCTGAAAGGATACTGAGGAATATAGTTCTTTCAATGTTTTCTAAACATTTTTTTCTGGCCTATATGGCTGTATACACTGCTTTGCCCCAAAAAGGAATGGCGTCTGAATTGCCCGACAGGCAACAGTTCGATAGAACCTGATTTAACTTTCAAACTCTTGCCATGGGCTTTGAAATCACAGGCATATTAACAAATAGAGCCAAAATGTATTAGTTGTTTCGGTCTTTTCGGCCACTTGAGCCTCAACGTACATTCATTTAGCACTCCGTTCAACCCAAAATGTCCAATGAAAGAATACCTTTCAACAATTAATTTGAGCATTCCTGACACACTCTTTTGGTTTTGGCAGTGTTGTATTGTCTTTTCAGACTCATATTTTGATTCAGAGAAGCAAGTTTTCCAGTCTAATGAGTGGAATTTTGAGAAAATTGTTTTTGAGAAATATTTGAGCCCTAACCCTAACTAGCAAAACCCGAAGCTAGGGTTAGGGTTTTATTCCCATACAATGTAGACAGTTTTTGATGGCATGGCTGTGTTTTAGGGCTGAAAGGATACTGAGGAATATAGTTCTTTCAATGTTTTCTAAACATTTTTTTCTGACCTATATGTCTGTATACAGTGCTTTGCTGCAAAAAGGAATGGCGTCTGAATTGCCCGACAGGCAACAGTTCGAAAGAACCTGATTTAGCGTTCAGTCTCTTGCTATGGGCTTTGAAATCACAGGCATATTAACAAATAGAGCCAAAATGTATTAATTGTTTCGGACTTTTCGGCCACTTGAGCCTCAACGTACATTCATTTAGCACTCCGTTCAACCCAAAATGTCCAATGAAAGAATACCTTTCAACAATTAATTTGAGCATTCCTGACACACTCTTTTGGTTTTGGCAGTGTTGTATTGTCTTTTCAGACTCATATTTTGATTCAGAGAAGCAAGTTTTTCAGTCTAAAGAGTGGAATTTTGAGAAAATTGACTTTGAGAAATATTTGAGCCCTAACCCTAACTAGCAAAACCCAAAGCTAGGGTTAGCGTTTTATTCCCATACAATGTAGGCAGTTTTTGATGGCATGGCTGTGTTTTAGAGCTGAAAGGATACTGAGGAATATCGTTCTTTCAATGTTTTCTAAACATTTTTTTCTGGCCTATATGGCTGTATACACTGCTTTGCCCCAAAAAGGAATGGCGTCTGAATTGCCCGACAGGCAACAGTTCGAAAGAACCTGATTTAGCTTTCAAACTCTTGCCATGGGCTTTGAAATCATAGGCATATTAACAAATAGAGCCAAAATGTATTAGTTGTTTCGGACTTTTCGGCCACTTGAGCCTCAACGTACATTCATTTAGCACTCCGTTCAACCCAAAATGTCCAATGAAAGAATACCTTTCAACAATTAATTTGACCATTCCTGACACACTCTTTTGGTTTTGGCAGTGTTGTATTCTCTTTTCAGACTCAAATTTTGAGTCAGAGAAGCAGATTTTCCAGTCTAATGAGTGGAATATTGAGAAAATTGTCTTTGAGAAATATTTGAGCCCTAACCCTAACTAGCAAAACCCGAAGCTAGGGTTAGGGTTTTATTCCCATACAATGTAGGCAGTTTTTGATGGCATGGCTGTGTTTTAGGGCTGAAAGGATACTTAGGAATATAGTTCTTTCAATGTTTTCTAAACATTTTTTTCTGACCTATATGTCTGTATACAGTGCTTTGCTCCAAAAAGGAATGGCGTCTGAATTGCCCGACAGGCAACAGTTCGAAAGAACCTGATTTAGCTTTCAAACTCTTGCCATGGGCTTTGAAATCATAGGCATATTAACAAATAGAGCCAAAATGTATTAGTTGTTTCGGACTTTTCGGCCACTTGAGCCTCAACGTACATTCATTTAGCACTCCGTTCAACCCAAAATGTCCAATGAAAGAATACCTTTCAACAATTAATTTGAGCATTCCTGACACACTCTTTTGGTTTTGGCAGTGTTGTATTGTCTTTTCAGACTCATATTTTGATTCAGAGAAGCAAATTTTTCAGTCTAATGAGTGGAATTTTGAGAAAATTGTCTTTGAGAAATATTTGAGCCCTAACCCTAACTAGCAAAACCCGAAGCTAGGGTTAGGGTTTTATTCCCATACAATGTAGACAGTTTTTGATGGCATGGCTGTGTTTTAGGGCTGAAAGGATACTTAGGAATATAGTTCTTTCAATGTTTTCTAAACATTTTTTTCTGACCTATATGGCTGTATACAGTGCTTTGCTCCAAAAAGGAATGGCGTCTGAATTGCCCGACAGGCAACAGTTCGAAAGAACCTGATTTAGCTTTCAGTCTCTTGCCATGGGCTTTGAAATCACAGGCATATTAACAAATAGAGCCAAAATGTATTAGTTGTTTCGGACTTTTCGGCCATTGAGCCTCAACGTACATTCATTTAGCACTCCGTTCAACCCAAAATGTCCAATGAAAGAATACCTTTCAACAATTAATTTGAGCATTCCTGACACACTCTTTTGGTTTTGGCAGTGTTGTATTGTCTTTTGAGACTCATATTTTGATTCAGAGAAGCAAATTTTTCAGTCTAATGAGTGGAATTTTGAGAAAATTGTCTTTGAGAAATATTTGAGCCCTAACCCTAACTAGCAAAACCCGAAGCTAGGGTTAGGTTTTTATTCCCATAAAATGTAGGCAGTTTTTTATGGCATGGCTGTGTTTTAGGGTTGAAAGGATACTTAGGAATATAGTTCTTTCAATGTTTTCTAAACATTTTTTTCTGACCTATATGGCTGTATACAGTGCTTTGCTCCAAAAAGGAATGGCGTCTGAATTGCCCGACAGGCAACAGTTCGAAAGAACCTGATTTAGCTTTCAAACTCTTGCCATGGGCTTTGAAATCACAGGCATATTAACAAATAGAGCCAAAATGTATTAGTTGTTTCGGACTTTTCGGCCACTTGAGCCTCAACGTACATTCATTTAGCACTCCGTTCAACCCAAAATGTCCAATGAAAGAATACCTTTCAACAATTAATTTGAGCATTCCTGACACACTCTTTTGGTTTTGGCAGTGTTGTATTGTCTTTTCAGACTCATATTTTGATTCAGAGAAGCAAATTTTTCAGTCTAATGAGTGGAATTTTGAGAAAATTGTCTTTGAGAAATATTTGAGCCCTAACCCTAACTAGCAAAACCCGAAGCTAGGGTTAGGGTTTTATTCCCATACAATGTAGACAGTTTTTGATGGCATGGCTGTGTTTTAGGGCTGAAAGGATACTGAGGAATATAGTTCTTTCAATGTTTTCTAAACATTTTTTTCTGACCTATATGTCTGTATACAGTGCTTTGCTCCAAAAGGGAATGGCGTCTGAATTGCCCGACAGGCAACAGTTCGAAAGAACCTGATTTAGCTTTCAGTCTCTTGCTATGGGCTTTGAAATCACAGGCATATTAACAAATAGAGCCAAAATGTATTAGTTGTTTCGGACTTTTCGGCCACTTGAGCCTCAACGTACATTCATTTAGCACTCCGTTCAACCCAAAATGTCCAATGAAAGAATACCTTTCAACAATTAATTTGAGCATTCCTGACACACTCTTTTGGTTTTGGCAGTGTTGTATTGTCTTTTCAGACTCATATTTTGATTCAGAGAAGCAAATTTTTCAGTCTAATGAGTGGAATTTTGAGAAAATTGACTTTGAGAAATATTTGAGCCCTAACCCTAACTAGCAAAACCCAAAGCTAGGGTTAGGGTTTTATTCCCATACAATGTAGACAGTTTTTGATGGCATGGCTGTGTTTTAGGGCTGAAAGGATACTGAGGAATATAGTTCTTTCAATGTTTTCTAAACATTTTTTTCTGGCCTATATGGCTGTATACACTGCTTTGCCCCAAAAAGGAATGGCGTCTGAATTGCCCGACAGGCAACAGTTCGATAGAACCTGATTTAACTTTCAAACTCTTGCCATGGGCTTTGAAATCACAGGCATATTAACAAATAGAGCCAAAATGTATTAGTTGTTTCGGACTTTTCGGCCACTTGAGCCTCAACGTACATTCATTTAGCACTCCGTTCAACCCAAAATGTCCAATGAAAGAATACCTTTCAACAATTAATTTGAGCATTCCTGACACACTCTTTTGGTTTTGGCAGTGTTGTATTGTCTTTTCAGACTCATATTTTGATTCAGAGAAGCAAATTTTTCAGTCTAATGAGTGGAATTTTGAGAAAATTGACTTTGAGAAATATTTGAGCCCTAACCCTAACTAGCAAAACCCAAAGCTAGGGTTAGGGTTTTATTCCCATACAATGTAGACAGTTTTTGATGGCATGGCTGTGTTTTAGGGCTGAAAGGATACTGAGGAATATAGTTCTTTCAATGTTTTCTAAACATTTTTTTCTGGCCTATATGGCTGTATACACTGCTTTGCCCCAAAAAGGAATGGCGTCTGAATTGCCCGACAGGCAACAGTTCGATAGAACCTGATTTAACTTTCAAACTCTTGCCATGGGCTTTGAAATCACAGGCATATTAACAAATAGAGCCAAAATGTATTAGTTGTTTCGGTCTTTTCGGCCACTTGAGCCTCAACGTACATTCATTTAGCACTCCGTTCAACCCAAAATGTCCAATGAAAGAATACCTTTCAACAATTAATTTGAGCATTCCTGACACACTCTTTTGGTTTTGGCAGTGTTGTATTGTCTTTTCAGACTCATATTTTGATTCAGAGAAGCAAGTTTTCCAGTCTAATGAGTGGAATTTTGAGAAAATTGTTTTTGAGAAATATTTGAGCCCTAACCCTAACTAGCAAAACCCGAAGCTAGGGTTAGGGTTTTATTCCCATACAATGTAGACAGTTTTTGATGGCATGGCTGTGTTTTAGGGCTGAAAGGATACTGAGGAATATAGTTCTTTCAATGTTTTCTAAACATTTTTTTCTGACCTATATGTCTGTATACAGTGCTTTGCTGCAAAAAGGAATGGCGTCTGAATTGCCCGACAGGCAACAGTTCGAAAGAACCTGATTTAGCGTTCAGTCTCTTGCTATGGGCTTTGAAATCACAGGCATATTAACAAATAGAGCCAAAATGTATTAATTGTTTCGGACTTTTCGGCCACTTGAGCCTCAACGTACATTCATTTAGCACTCCGTTCAACCCAAAATGTCCAATGAAAGAATACCTTTCAACAATTAATTTGAGCATTCCTGACACACTCTTTTGGTTTTGGCAGTGTTGTATTGTCTTTTCAGACTCATATTTTGATTCAGAGAAGCAAGTTTTTCAGTCTAAAGAGTGGAATTTTGAGAAAATTGACTTTGAGAAATATTTGAGCCCTAACCCTAACTAGCAAAACCCAAAGCTAGGGTTAGCGTTTTATTCCCATACAATGTAGGCAGTTTTTGATGGCATGGCTGTGTTTTAGAGCTGAAAGGATACTGAGGAATATCGTTCTTTCAATGTTTTCTAAACATTTTTTTCTGGCCTATATGGCTGTATACACTGCTTTGCCCCAAAAAGGAATGGCGTCTGAATTGCCCGACAGGCAACAGTTCGAAAGAACCTGATTTAGCTTTCAAACTCTTGCCATGGGCTTTGAAATCATAGGCATATTAACAAATAGAGCCAAAATGTATTAGTTGTTTCGGACTTTTCGGCCACTTGAGCCTCAACGTACATTCATTTAGCACTCCGTTCAACCCAAAATGTCCAATGAAAGAATACCTTTCAACAATTAATTTGACCATTCCTGACACACTCTTTTGGTTTTGGCAGTGTTGTATTCTCTTTTCAGACTCAAATTTTGAGTCAGAGAAGCAGATTTTCCAGTCTAATGAGTGGAATATTGAGAAAATTGTCTTTGAGAAATATTTGAGCCCTAACCCTAACTAGCAAAACCCGAAGCTAGGGTTAGGGTTTTATTCCCATACAATGTAGGCAGTTTTTGATGGCATGGCTGTGTTTTAGGGCTGAAAGGATACTTAGGAATATAGTTCTTTCAATGTTTTCTAAACATTTTTTTCTGACCTATATGTCTGTATACAGTGCTTTGCTCCAAAAAGGAATGGCGTCTGAATTGCCCGACAGGCAACAGTTCGAAAGAACCTGATTTAGCTTTCAAACTCTTGCCATGGGCTTTGAAATCATAGGCATATTAACAAATAGAGCCAAAATGTATTAGTTGTTTCGGACTTTTCGGCCACTTGAGCCTCAACGTACATTCATTTAGCACTCCGTTCAACCCAAAATGTCCAATGAAAGAATACCTTTCAACAATTAATTTGAGCATTCCTGACACACTCTTTTGGTTTTGGCAGTGTTGTATTGTCTTTTCAGACTCATATTTTGATTCAGAGAAGCAAATTTTTCAGTCTAATGAGTGGAATTTTGAGAAAATTGTCTTTGAGAAATATTTGAGCCCTAACCCTAACTAGCAAAACCCGAAGCTAGGGTTAGGGTTTTATTCCCATACAATGTAGACAGTTTTTGATGGCATGGCTGTGTTTTAGGGCTGAAAGGATACTTAGGAATATAGTTCTTTCAATGTTTTCTAAACATTTTTTTCTGACCTATATGGCTGTATACAGTGCTTTGCTCCAAAAAGGAATGGCGTCTGAATTGCCCGACAGGCAACAGTTCGAAAGAACCTGATTTAGCTTTCAGTCTCTTGCCATGGGCTTTGAAATCACAGGCATATTAACAAATAGAGCCAAAATGTATTAGTTGTTTCGGACTTTTCGGCCATTGAGCCTCAACGTACATTCATTTAGCACTCCGTTCAACCCAAAATGTCCAATGAAAGAATACCTTTCAACAATTAATTTGAGCATTCCTGACACACTCTTTTGGTTTTGGCAGTGTTGTATTGTCTTTTGAGACTCATATTTTGATTCAGAGAAGCAAATTTTTCAGTCTAATGAGTGGAATTTTGAGAAAATTGTCTTTGAGAAATATTTGAGCCCTAACCCTAACTAGCAAAACCCGAAGCTAGGGTTAGGTTTTTATTCCCATAAAATGTAGGCAGTTTTTTATGGCATGGCTGTGTTTTAGGGTTGAAAGGATACTTAGGAATATAGTTCTTTCAATGTTTTCTAAACATTTTTTTCTGACCTATATGGCTGTATACAGTGCTTTGCTCCAAAAAGGAATGGCGTCTGAATTGCCCGACAGGCAACAGTTCGAAAGAACCTGATTTAGCTTTCAAACTCTTGCCATGGGCTTTGAAATCACAGGCATATTAACAAATAGAGCCAAAATGTATTAGTTGTTTCGGACTTTTCGGCCACTTGAGCCTCAACGTACATTCATTTAGCACTCCGTTCAACCCAAAATGTCCAATGAAAGAATACCTTTCAACAATTAATTTGAGCATTCCTGACACACTCTTTTGGTTTTGGCAGTGTTGTATTGTCTTTTCAGACTCATATTTTGATTCAGAGAAGCAACTTTTTCCAGTCTAATGAGTGGAATTTTGAGAAAATTGTCTTTGAGAAATATTTGAGCCCTAACCCTAACTAGCAAAACCCGAAGCTAGGGTTAGGGTTTTATTCCCATACAATGTAGACAGTTTTTGATGGCATGGCTGTGTTTTAGGGCTGAAAGGATACTGAGGAATATAGTTCTTTCAATGTTTTCTAAACATTTTTTTCTGACCTATATGTCTGTATACAGTGCTTTGCTCCAAAAAGGAATGGCGTCTGAATTGCCCGACAGGCAACAGTTCGAAAGAACCTGATTTAGCTTTCAGTCTCTTGCTATGGGCTTTGAAATCACAGGCATATTAACAAATAGAGCCAAAATGTATTAGTTGTTTCGGACTTTTCGGCCACTTGAGCCTCAACGTACATTCATTTAGCACTCCGTTCAACCCAAAATGTCCAATGAAAGAATACCTTTCAACAATTAATTTGACCATTCCTGACACACTCTTTTGGTTTTGGCAGTGTTGTATTGTCTTTTCAGACTCATATTTTGATTCAGAGAAGCAAATTTTTCAGTCTAATGAGTGGAATTTTGAGAAAATTGACTTTGAGAAATATTTGAGCCCTAACCCTAACTAGCAAAACCCAAAGCTAGGGTTAGGGTTTTATTCCCATACAATGTAGACAGTTTTTGATGGCATGGCTGTGTTTTAGGGCTGAAAGGATACTGAGGAATATAGTTCTTTCAATGTTTTCTAAACATTTTTTTCTGGCCTATATGGCTGTATACACTGCTTTGCCCCAAAAAGGAATGGCGTCTGAATTGCCCGACAGGCAACAGTTCGATAGACCCTGATTTAGCTTTCAAACTCTTGCCATGGGCTTTGAAATCACAGGCATATTAACAAATAGAGCCAAAATGTATTAGTTGTTTCGGACTTTTCGGCCACTTGAGCCTCAACGTACATTCATTTAGCACTCCGTTCAACCCAAAATGTCCAATGAAAGAATACCTTTCAACAGTTAATTTGACCATTCCTGACACACTCTTTTGGTTTTGGTAGTGTTGTATTGTCTTTTCAGACTCATATTTTGATTCAGAGAAGCAAATTTTCCAGTCTAATGAGTGGAATTTTGAGAAAATTGTCTTTGAGAAATATTTGAGCCCTAACCCTAACTAGCAAAACCCGAAGCTAGGGTTAGGGTTTTATTCCCATACAATGTAGACAGTTTTTGATGGCATGGCTGTGTTTTAGGGCTGAAAGGATACTTAGGAATATAGTTCTTTCAATGTTTTCTAAACATTTTTTTCTGACCTATATGTCTGTATACAGTGCTTTGCTCCAAAAAGGAATGGCGTCTGAATTGCCCGACAGGCAACAGTTCGAAAGAACCTGATTTAGCTTTCAAACTCTTGCCATGGGCTTTGAAATCACAGGCATATTAACAAATAGAGCCAAAATGTATTAGTTGTTTCGGACTTTTTGGCCACTTGAGCCTCAACGTACATTCATTTAGCACTCCGTTCAACCCAAAATGTCCAATGAAAGAATACCTTTCAACAATTAATTTGACCATTCCTGACACACTCTTTTGGTTTTGGCAGTGTTGTATTGTCTTTTCAGACTCATATTTTGATTCAGAGAAGCAAATTTTCCAGTCTAATGAGTGGAATTTTGAGGAAATTGTCTTTGAGAAATATTTGAGCCCTAACCCTAACTAGCAAACCCCGAAGCTAGGGTTAGGGTTTTATTCCCATACAATGTAGACAGTTTTTGATGGCATGGCTGTGTTTTAGGGCTGAAAGGATACTGAGGAATATAGTTCTTTCAATGTCTTCTAAACATTTTTTTCTGACCTATATGGCTGTATACAGTGCTTTGCCCCAAAAAGGAATGGCGTCTGAATTGCCCGACAGGCAACAGTTCGAAAGAACCTGATTTAGCTTTCAAACTCTTGCCATGGGCTTTGAAATCACAGGAATATTAACAAATAGAGCCAAAATGTATTAGTTGTTTCGGACTTTTCGGCCACTTGAGCCTCAACGTACATTCATTTAGCACTCCGTTCAACCCAAAATGTCCAATGAAAGAATACCTTTCAACAATTAATTTGACCATTCCTGACACACTCTTTTGGTTTTGGCAGTGTTGTATTGTCTTTTCAGACTCATATTTTGATTCAGAGAAGCAAATTTTCCAGTCTAATGAGTGGAATTTTGAGAAAATTGTCTTTGAGAAATATTTGAGCCCTAACCCTATCTAGCAAAACCCGAAGGTAGGGTTAGGGTTTTATTCCCATACAATGTAGACAGTTTTTGATGGCATGGCTGTGTTTTAGGGCTGAAAGGATACTTAGGAATATAGTTCTTTCAATGTTTTCTAAACATTTTTTTCTGACCTATATGGCTGTATACAGTGCTTTGCCCCAAAAAGGAATGGCGTCTGAATTGCCCGACAGGCAACAGTTCGAAAGAACCTGATTTAGCTTTCAAACTCTTGCCATGGGCTTTGAAATCATAGGCATATTAACAAATAGAGCCAAAATGTATTAGTTGTTTTGGACTTTTCGGCCACTTGAGCCTCAACGTACATTCATTTAGCACTCCGTTCAACCCAAAATGTCCAATGAAAGAATACCTTTCAACAATTAATTTGACCATTCCTGACACACTCTTTTGGTTTTGGCAGTGTTGTATTGTGTTTTCAGACTCATATTTTGATTCAGAGAAGCAAATTTTCCAGTGTAATGAGTGGAATTTTGAGAAAATTGTTTTTGAGAAATATTTGAGCCCTAACCCTAACTAGCAAAACCCGAAGCTAGGGTTAGGGTTTTATTCCCATACAATGTAGACAGTTTTTGATGGCATGGCTGTGTTTTAGGGCTGAAAGGATACTGAGGAATATAGTTCTTTCAATGTTTTCTAAACATTTTTTTCTGACCTATATGGCTGTATACAGTGCTTTGCTCCAAAAAGGAATGCCGTCTGAATTGCCCGACAGGCAACAGTTTGAAAGAACCTGATTTAGCTTTCAGTCTCTTGCTATGGGCTTTGAAATCACAGGCATATTAACAAATAGAGCCAAAATGTATTAGTTGTTTCGGACTTTTCGGCCACTTGAGCCTCAACGTACATTCATTTAGCACTCCGTTCAACCCAAAATGTCCAATGAAAGAATACCTTTCAACAATTAATTTGAGCATTCCTGACACACTCTTTTGGTTTTGGCAGTGTTGTATTGTCTTTTCAGACTCATATTTTGATTCAGAGAAGCAAATTTTCCAGTCTAATGACTGGAATTTTGAGAAAATTGTCTTTGAGAAATATTTGAGCCCTAACCCTAACTAGCAAAACCCGAAGCTAGGGTTAGGGTTTTATTCCCATACAATGTAGACAGTTTTTGATGGCATGGCTGTGTTTTAGGGCTGAAAGGATACTGAGGAATATAGTTCTTTCAATGTTTTCTAAACATTTTTTTCTGACCTATATGGCTGTATACAGTGCTTTGCTCCAAAAAGGAATGGCGTCTGAATTGCCCGACAGGCAACAGTTCGAAAGAACCTGATTTAGCTTTCAAACTCTTGCCATGGGCTTTGAAATCATAGGCATATTAACAAATAGAGCCAAAATGTATTAGTTGTTTTGGACTTTTCGGCCACTTGAGCCTCAACGTACATTCATTTAGCACTCCGTTCAACCCAAAATGTCCAATGAAAGAATACCTTTCAACAATTAATTTGACCATTCCTGACACACTCTTTTGGTTTTGGCAGTGTTGTATTCTCTTTTCAGACTCAAATTTTGAGTCAGAGAAGCAGATTTTCCAGTCTAATGAGTGGAATTTTGAGAAAATTGTCTTTGAGAAATATTTGAGCCCTAACCCTAACTAGCAAAACCCGAAGCTAGGGTTAGGGTTTTATTCCCATACAATGTAGGCAGTTTTTGATGGCATGGCTGTGTTTTAGGGCTGAAAGGATACTTAGGAATATAGTTCTTTCAATGTTTTCTAAACATTTTTTTCTGACCTATATGTCTGTATACAGTGCTTTGCTCCAAAAAGGAATGGCGTCTGAATTGCCCGACAGGCAACAGTTCGAAAGAACCTGATTTAGCTTTCAAACTCTTGCCATGGGCTTTGAAATCATAGGCATATTAACAAATAGAGCCAAAATGTATTAGTTGTTTCGGACTTTTCGGCCACTTGAGCCTCAACGTACATTCATTTAGCACTCCGTTCAACCCAAAATGTCCAATGAAAGAATACCTTTCAACAATTAATTTGAGCATTCCTGACACACTCTTTTGGTTTTGGCAGTGTTGTATTGTCTTTTCAGACTCATATTTTGATTCAGAGAAGCAAATTTTTCAGTCTAATGAGTGGAATTTTGAGAAAATTGTCTTTGAGAAATATTTGAGCCCTAACCCTAACTAGCAAAACCCGAAGCTAGGGTTAGGGTTTTATTCCCATACAATGTAGACAGTTTTTGATGGCATGGCTGTGTTTTAGGGCTGAAAGGATACTTAGGAATATAGTTCTTTCAATGTTTTCTAAACATTTTTTTCTGACCTATATGGCTGTATACAGTGCTTTGCTCCAAAAAGGAATGGCGTCTGAATTGCCCGACAGGCAACAGTTCGAAAGAACTTGATTTAGCTTTCAGTCTCTTGCCATGGGCTTTGAAATCACAGGCATATTAACAAATAGAGCCAAAATGTATTAGTTGTTTCGGACTTTTCGGCCACTTGAGCCTCAACGTACATTCATTTAGCACTCCGTTCAACCCAAAATGTCCAATGAAAGAATACCTTTCAACAATTAATTTGAGCATTCCTGACACACTCTTTTGGTTTTGGCAGTGTTGTATTGTCTTTTGAGACTCATATTTTGATTCAGAGAAGCAAATTTTTCAGTCTAATGAGTGGAATTTTGAGAAAATTGTCTTTGAGAAATATTTGAGCCCTAACCCTAACTAGCAAAACCCGAAGCTAGGGTTAGGGTTTTATTCCCATAAAATGTAGGCAGTTTTTTATGGCATGGCTGTGTTTTAGGGTTGAAAGGATACTTAGGAATATAGTTCTTTAAATGTTTTCTAAACATTTTTTTCTGACCTATATGGCTGTATACAGTGCTTTGCTCCAAAAAGGAATGGCGTCTGAATTGCCCGACAGGCAACAGTTCGAAAGAACCTGATTTAGCTTTCAAACTCTTGCCATGGGCTTTGAAATCACAGGCATATTAACAAATAGAGCCAAAATGTATTAGTTGTTTCGGACTTTTCGGCCACTTGAGCCTCAACGTACATTCATTTAGCACTCCGTTCAACCCAAAATGTCCAATGAAAGAATACCTTTCAACAATTAATTTGAGCATTCCTGACACACTCTTTTGGTTTTGGCAGTGTTGTATTGTCTTTTCAGACTCATATTTTGATTCAGAGAAGCAACTTTTTCCAGTCTAATGAGTGGAATTTTGAGAAAATTGTCTTTGAGAAATATTTGAGCCCTAACCCTAACTAGCAAAACCCGAAGCTAGGGTTAGGGTTTTATTCCCATACAATGTAGACAGTTTTTGATGGCATGGCTGTGTTTTAGGGCTGAAAGGATACTGAGGAATATAGTTCTTTCAATGTTTTCTAAACATTTTTTTCTGACCTATATGTCTGTATACAGTGCTTTGCTCCAAAAAGGAATGGCGTCTGAATTGCCCGACAGGCAACAGTTCGAAAGAACCTGATTTAGCTTTCAGTCTCTTGCTATGGGCTTTGAAATCACAGGCATATTAACAAATAGAGCCAAAATGTATTAGTTGTTTCGGACTTTTCGGCCACTTGAGCCTCAACGTACATTCATTTAGCACTCCGTTCAACCCAAAATGTCCAATGAAAGAATACCTTTCAACAATTAATTTGAGCATTCCTGACACACTCTTTTGGTTTTGGCAGTGTTGTATTGTCTTTTCAGACTCATATTTTGATTCAGAGAAGCAAATTTTTCAGTCTAATGAGTGGAATTTTGAGAAAATTGACTTTGAGAAATATTTGAGCCCTAACCCTAACTAGCAAAACCCAAAGCTAGGGTTAGGGTTTTATTCCCATACAATGTAGACAGTTTTTGATGGCATGGCTGTGTTTTAGGGCTGAAAGGATACTGAGGAATATAGTTCTTTCAATGTTTTCTAAACATTTTTTTCTGGCCTATATGGCTGTATACACTGCTTTGCCCCAAAAAGGAATGGCGTCTGAATTGCCCGACAGGCAACAGTTCGATAGAACCTGATTTAGCTTTCAAACTCTTGCCATGGGCTTTGAAATCACAGGCATATTAACAAATAGAGCCAAAATGTATTAGTTGTTTCGGACTTTTCGGCCACTTGAGCCTCAACGTACATTCATTTAGCACTCCGTTCAACCCAAAATGTCCAATGAAAGAATACCTTTCAACAGTTAATTTGACCATTCCTGACACACTCTTTTGGTTTTGGTAGTGTTGTATTGTCTTTTCAGACTCATATTTTGATTCAGAGAAGCAAATTTTCCAGTCTAATGAGTGGAATTTTGAGAAAATTGTCTTTGAGAAATATTTGAGCCCTAACCCTAACTAGCAAAACCCGAAGCTAGGGTTAGGGTTTTATTCCCATACAATGTAGACAGTTTTTGATGGCATGGCTGTGTTTTAGGGCTGAAAGGATACTGAGGAATATAGTTCTTTCAATGTTTTCTAAACATTTTTTTCTGACCTATATGTCTGTATACAGTGCTTTGCTCCAAAAAGGAATGGCGTCTGAATTGCCCGACAGGCAACAGTTCGAAAGAACCTGATTTAGCTTTCAGTCTCTTGCTATGGGCTTTGAAATCACAGGCATATTAACAAATAGAGCCAAAATGTATTAGTTGTTTCGGACTTTTCGGCCACTTGAGCCTCAACGTACATTCATTTAGCACTCCGTTCAACCCAAAATGTCCAATGAAAGAATACCTTTCAACAATTAATTTGACCATTCCTGACACACTCTTTTGGTTTTGGCAGTGTTGTATTGTCTTTTCAGACTCATATTTTGATTCAGAGAAGCAAATTTTTCAGTCTAATGAGTGGAATTTTGAGAAAATTGACTTTGAGAAATATTTGAGCCCTAACCCTAAGTAGCAAAACCCAAAGCTAGGGTTAGGGTTTTATTCCCATACAATGTAGACAGTTTTTGATGGCATGGCTGTGTTTTAGGGCTGAAAGGATACTTAGGAATATAGTTCTTTCAATGTTTTCTAAACATTTTTTTCTGACCTATATGTCTGTATACAGTGCTTTGCTCCAAAAAGGAATGGCGTCTGAATTGCCCGACAGGCAACAGTTCGAAAGAACCTGATTTAGCTTTCAAACTCTTGCCATGGGCTTTGAAATCACAGGCATATTAACAAATAGAGCCAAAATGTATTAGTTGTTTCGGACTTTTTGTCCACTTGAGCCTCAACGTACATTCATTTAGCACTCCGTTCAACCCAAAATGTCCAATGAAAGAATACCTTTCAACAATTAATTTGACCATTCCTGACACACTCTTTTGGTTTTGGCAGTGTTGTATTGTCTTTTCAGACTCATATTTTGATTCAGAGAAGCAAATTTTCCAGTCTAATGAGTGGAATTTTGAGGAAATTGTCTTTGAGAAATATTTGAGCCCTAACCCTAACTAGCAAACCCCGAAGCTAGGGTTAGGGTTTTATTCCCATACAATGTAGACAGTTTTTGATGGCATGGCTGTGTTTTAGGGCTGAAAGGATACTGAGGAATATAGTTCTTTCAATGTCTTCTAAACCTTTTTTTCTGACCTATATGGCTGTATACAGTGCTTTGCCCCAAAAAGGAATGGCGTCTGAATTGCCCGACAGGCAACAGTTCGAAAGAACCTGATTTAGCTTTCAAACTCTTGCCATGGGCTTTGAAATCACAGGAATATTAACAAATAGAGCCAAAATGTATTAGTTGTTTCGGACTTTTCGGCCACTTGAGCCTCAACGTACATTCATTTAGCACTCCGTTCAACCCAAAATGTCCAATGAAAGAATACCTTTCAACAATTAATTTGAGCATTCCTGACACACTCTTTTGGTTTTGGCAGTGTTGTATTGTCTTTTCAGACTCATATTTTGATTCAGAGAAGCAAATTTTCCAGTCTAATGAGTGGAATTTTGAGAAAATTGTCTTTGAGAAATATTTGAGCCCTAACCCTAACTAGCAAAACCCGAAGGTAGGGTTAGGGTTTTATTCCCATACAATGTAGACAGTTTTTGATGGCATGGCTGTGTTTTAGGGCTGAAAGGATACTTAGGAATATAGTTCTTTCAATGTTTTCTAAACATTTTTTTCTGACCTATATGGCTGTATACAGTGCTTTGCCCCAAAAAGGAATGGCGTCTGAATTGCCCGACAGGCAACAGTTCGAAAGAACCTGATTTAGCTTTCAAACTCTTGCCATGGGCTTTGAAATCATAGGCATATTAACAAATAGAGCCAAAATGTATTAGTTGTTTTGGACTTTTCGGCCACTTGAGCCTCAACGTACATTCATTTAGCACTCCGTTCAACCCAAAATGTCCAATGAAAGAATACCTTTCAACAATTAATTTGACCATTCCTGACACACTCTTTTGGTTTTGGCAGTGTTGTATTGTGTTTTCAGACTCATATTTTGATTCAGAGAAGCAAATTTTCCAGTGTAATGAGTGGAATTTTGAGAAAATTGTTTTTGAGAAATATTTGAGCCCTAACCCTAACTAGCAAAACCCGAAGCTAGGGTTAGGGTTTTATTCCCATACAATGTAGACAGTTTTTGATGGCATGGCTGTGTTTTAGGGCTGAAAGGATACTGAGGAATATAGTTCTTTCAATGTTTTCTAAACATTTTTTTCTGACCTATATGGCTGTATACAGTGCTTTGCTCCAAAAAGGAATGCCGTCTGAATTGCCCGACAGGCAACAGTTCGAAAGAACCTGATTTAGCTTTCAGTCTCTTGCTATGGGCTTTGAAATCACAGGCATATTAACAAATAGAGCCAAAATGTATTAGTTGTTTCGGACTTTTCGGCCACTTGAGCCTCAACGTACATTCATTTAGCACTCCGTTCAACCCAAAATGTCCAATGAAAGAATACCTTTCAACAATTAATTTGACCATTCCTGACACACTCTTTTGGTTTTGGCAGTGTTGTATTGTCTTTTCAGACTCATATTTTGATTCAGAGAAGCAAATTTTCCAGTCTAATGAGTGGAATTTTGAGAAAATTGTCTTTGAGAAATATTTGAGCCCTAACCCTAACTAGCAAAACCCGAAGGTAGGGTTAGGGTTTTATTCCCATACAATGTAGACAGTTTTTGATGGCATGGCTGTGTTTTAGGGCTGAAAGGATACTTAGGAATATAGTTCTTTCAATGTTTTCTAAACATTTTTTTCTGACCTATATGGCTGTATACAGTGCTTTGCCCCAAAAAGGAATGGCGTCTGAAATGCCCGACAGGCAACAGTTCGAAAGAACCTGATTTAGCTTTCAGTCTCTTCCTATGGGCTTTGAAATCACAGGCATATTAACAAATAGAGCCAAAATGTATTAGTTGTTTCGGACTTTTCGGCCACTTGAGCCTCAACGTACATTCATTTAGCACTCCGTTCAACCCAAAATGTCCAATGAAAGAATACCTTTCAACAATTAATTTGAGCATTCCTGACACACTCTTTTGGTTTTGGCAGTGTTGTATTGTCTTTTCAGACTCATATTTTGATTCAGAGAAGCAAATTTTTCAGTCTAATGAGTGGAATTTTGAGAAAATTGTCTTTGAGAAATATTTGAGCCCTAACCCTAACTAGCAAAACCCGAAGCTAGGGTTAGGGTTTTATTCCCATACAATGTAGACAGTTTTTGATGGCATGGCTGTGTTTTAGGGCTGAAAGGATACTTAGGAATATAGTTCTTTCAATGTTTTCTAAACATTTTTTTCTGACCTATATGGCTGTATACAGTGCTTTGCTCCAAAAAGGAATGGCGTCTGAATTGCCCGACAGGCAACAGTTCGAAAGAACCTGATTTAGCTTTCAGTCTCTTGCCATGGGCTTTGAAATCACAGGCATATTAACAAATAGAGCCAAAATGTATTAGTTGTTTCGGACTTTTCGGCCACTTGATCCTCAACGTACATTCATTTAGCACTCCGTTCAACCCAAAATGTCCAATGAAAGAATACCTTTCAACAATTAATTTGAGCATTCCTGACACACTCTTTTGGTTTTGGCAGTGTTGTATTGTCTTTTGAGACTCATATTTTGATTCAGAGAAGCAAATTTTTCAGTCTAATGAGTGGAATTTTGAGAAAATTGTCTTTGAGAAATATTTGAGCCCTAACCCTAACTAGCAAAACCCGAAGCTAGGGTTAGGGTTTTATTCCCATAAAATGTAGGCAGTTTTTTATGGCATGGCTGTGTTTTAGGGTTGAAAGGATACTTAGGAATATAGTTCTTTCAATGTTTTCTAAACATTTTTTTCTGACCTATATGGCTGTATACAGTGCTTTGCTCCAAAAAGGAATGGCGTCTGAATTGCCCGACAGGCAACAGTTCGAAAGAACCTGATTTAGCTTTCAAACTCTTGCCATGGGCTTTGAAATCACAGGCATATTAACAAATAGAGCCAAAATGTATTAGTTGTTTCGGACTTTTCGGCCACTTGAGCCTCAACGTACATTCATTTAGCACTCCGTTCAACCCAAAATGTCCAATGAAAGAATACCTTTCAACAATTAATTTGAGCATTCCTGACACACTCTTTTGGTTTTGGCAGTGTTGTATTGTCTTTTCAGACTCATATTTTGATTCAGAGAAGCAACTTTTTCCAGTCTAATGAGTGGAATTTTGAGAAAATTGTCTTTGAGAAATATTTGAGCCCTAACCCTAACTAGCAAAACCCGAAGCTAGGGTTAGGGTTTTATTCCCATACAATGTAGACAGTTTTTGATGGCATGGCTGTGTTTTAGGGCTGAAAGGATACTGAGGAATATAGTTCTTTCAATGTTTTCTAAACATTTTTTTCTGACCTATATGTCTGTATACAGTGCTTTGCTCCAAAAAGGAATGGCGTCTGAATTGCCCGACAGGCAACAGTTCGAAAGAACCTGATTTAGCTTTCAGTCTCTTGCTATGGGCTTTGAAATCACAGGCATATTAACAAATAGAGCCAAAATGTATTAGTTGTTTCGGACTTTTCGGCCACTTGAGCCTCAACGTACATTCATTTAGCACTCCGTTCAACCCAAAATGTCCAATGAAAGAATACCTTTCAACAATTAATTTGACCATTCCTGACACACTCTTTTGGTTTTGGCAGTGTTGTATTGTCTTTTCAGACTCATATTTTGATTCAGAGAAGCAAATTTTTCAGTCTAATGAGTGGAATTTTGAGAAAATTGACTTTGAGAAATATTTCAGCCCTAACCCTAACTAGCAAAACCCAAAGCTAGGGTTAGGGTTTTATTCCCATACAATGTAGACAGTTTTTGATGGCATGGCTGTGTTTTAGGGCTGAAAGGATACTGAGGAATATAGTTCTTTCAATGTTTTCTAAACATTTTTTTCTGGCCTATATGGCTGTATACACTGCTTTGCCCCAAAAAGGAATGGCGTCTGAATTGCCCGACAGGCAACAGTTCGATAGAACCTGATTTAGCTTTCAAACTCTTGCCATGGGCTTTGAAATCACAGGCATATTAACAAATAGAGCCAAAATGTATTAGTTGTTTCGGACTTTTCGGCCACTTGAGCCTCAACGTACATTCATTTAGCACTCCGTTCAACCCAAAATGTCCAATGAAAGAATACCTTTCAACAGTTAATTTGACCATTCCTGACACACTCTTTTGGTTTTGGTAGTGTTGTATTGTCTTTTCAGACTCATATTTTGATTCATAGAAGCAAATTTTCCAGTCTAATGAGTGGAATTTTGAGAAAATTGTCTTTGAGAAATATTTGAGCCCTAACCCTAACTAGCAAAACCCGAAGCTAGGGTTAGGGTTTTATTCCCATACAATGTAGACAGTTTTTGATGGCATGGCTGTGTTTTAGGGCTGAAAGGATACTTAGGAATATAGTTCTTTCAATGTTTTCTAAACATTTTTTTCTCACCTATATGTCTGTATACAGTGCTTTGCTCCAAAAAGGAATGGCGTCTGAATTGCCCGACAGGCAACAGTTCGAAAGAACCTGATTTAGCTTTCAAACTCTTGCCATGGGCTTTGAAATCACAGGCATATTAACAAATAGAGCCAAAATGTATTAGTTGTTTCGGACTTTTTGGCCACTTGAGCCTCAACGTACATTCATTTAGCACTCCGTTCAACCCAAAATGTCCAATGAAAGAATACCTTTCAACAATTAATTTGACCATTCCTGACACACTCTTTTGGTTTTGGCAGTGTTGTATTGTCTTTTCAGACTCATATTTTGATTCAGAGAAGCAAATTTTCCAGTCTAATGAGTGGAATTTTGAGGAAATTGTCTTTGAGAAATATTTGAGCCCTAACCCTAACTAGCAAACCCCGAAGCTAGGGTTAGGGTTTTATTCCCATACAATGTAGACAGTTTTTGATGGCATGGCTGTGTTTTAGGGCTGAAAGGATACTGAGGAATATAGTTCTTTCAATGTTTTCTAAACATTTTTTTCTCACCTATATGTCTGTATACAGTGCTTTGCTCCAAAAAGGAATGGCGTCTGAATTGCCCGACAGGCAACAGTTCGAAAGAACCTGATTTAGCTTTCAAACTCTTGCCATGGGCTTTGAAATCACAGGCATATTAACAAATAGAGCCAAAATGTATTAGTTGTTTCGGACTTTTTGGCCACTTGAGCCTCAACGTACATTCATTTAGCACTCCGTTCAACCCAAAATGTCCAATGAAAGAATACCTTTCAACAATTAATTTGACCATTCCTGACACACTCTTTTGGTTTTGGCAGTGTTGTATTGTCTTTTCAGACTCATATTTTGATTCAGAGAAGCAAATTTTCCAGTCTAATGAGTGGAATTTTGAGGAAATTGTCTTTGAGAAATATTTGAGCCCTAACCCTAACTAGCAAACCCCGAAGCTAGGGTTAGGGTTTTATTCCCATACAATGTAGACAGTTTTTGATGGCATGGCTGTGTTTTAGGGCTGAAAGGATACTGAGGAATATAGTTCTTTCAATGTCTTCTAAACATTTTTTTCTGACCTATATGGCTGTATACAGTGCTTTGCTCCAAAAAGGAATGGCGTCTGAATTGCCCGACAGGCAACAGTTCGAAAGAACCTGATTTAGCTTTCAAACTCTTGCCATGGGCTTTGAAATCATAGGCATATTAACAAATAGAGCCAAAATGTATTAGTTGTTTCGGACTTTTCGGCCACTTGAGCCTCAACGTACATTCATTTAGCACTCCGTTCAACCCAAAATGTCCAATGAAAGAATACCTTTCAACAATTAATTTGAGCATTCCTGACACACTCTTTTGGTTTTGGCAGTGTTGTATTGTCTTTTCAGACTCATATTTTGATTCAGAGAAGCAAATTTTTCAGTCTAATGAGTGGAATTTTGAGAAAATTGTCTTTGAGAAATATTTGAGCCCTAACCCTAACTAGCAAAACCCGAAGCTAGGGTTAGGGTTTTATTCCCATACAATGTAGACAGTTTTTGATGGCATGGCTGTGTTTTAGGGCTGAAAGGATACTTAGGAATATAGTTCTTTCAATGTTTTCTAAACATTTTTTTCTCACCTATATGTCTGTATACAGTGCTTTGCTCCAAAAAGGAATGGCGTCTGAATTGCCCGACAGGCAACAGTTCGAAAGAACCTGATTTAGCTTTCAAACTCTTGCCATGGGCTTTGAAATCACAGGCATATTAACAAATAGAGCCAAAATGTATTAGTTGTTTCGGACTTTTTGGCCACTTGAGCCTCAACGTACATTCATTTAGCACTCCGTTCAACCCAAAATGTCCAATGAAAGAATACCTTTCAACAATTAATTTGACCATTCCTGACACACTCTTTTGGTTTTGGCAGTGTTGTATTGTCTTTTCAGACTCATATTTTGATTCAGAGAAGCAAATTTTCCAGTCTAATGAGTGGAATTTTGAGGAAATTGTCTTTGAGAAATATTTGAGCCCTAACCCTAACTAGCAAACCCCGAAGCTAGGGTTAGGGTTTTATTCCCATACAATGTAGACAGTTTTTGATGGCATGGCTGTGTTTTAGGGCTGAAAGGATACTGAGGAATATAGTTCTTTCAATGTCTTCTAAACATTTTTTTCTGACCTATATGGCTGTATACAGTGCTTTGCTCCAAAAAGGAATGGCGTCTGAATTGCCCGACAGGCAACAGTTCGAAAGAACCTGATTTAGCTTTCAAACTCTTGCCATGGGCTTTGAAATCATAGGCATATTAACAAATAGAGCCAAAATGTATTAGTTGTTTCGGACTTTTCGGCCACTTGAGCCTCAACGTACATTCATTTAGCACTCCGTTCAACCCAAAATGTCCAATGAAAGAATACCTTTCAACAATTAATTTGAGCATTCCTGACACACTCTTTTGGTTTTGGCAGTGTTGTATTGTCTTTTCAGACTCATATTTTGATTCAGAGAAGCAAATTTTTCAGTCTAATGAGTGGAATTTTGAGAAAATTGTCTTTGAGAAATATTTGAGCCCTAACCCTAACTAGCAAAACCCGAAGCTAGGGTTAGGGTTTTATTCCCATACAATGTAGACAGTTTTTGATGGCATGGCTGTGTTTTAGGGCTGAAAGGATACTTAGGAATATAGTTCTTTCAATGTTTTCTAAACATTTTTTTCTCACCTATATGTCTGTATACAGTGCTTTGCTCCAAAAAGGAATGGCGTCTGAATTGCCCGACAGGCAACAGTTCGAAAGAACCTGATTTAGCTTTCAAACTCTTGCCATGGGCTTTGAAATCACAGGCATATTAACAAATAGAGCCAAAATGTATTAGTTGTTTCGGACTTTTTGGCCACTTGAGCCTCAACGTACATTCATTTAGCACTCCGTTCAACCCAAAATGTCCAATGAAAGAATACCTTTCAACAATTAATTTGACCATTCCTGACACACTCTTTTGGTTTTGGCAGTGTTGTATTGTCTTTTCAGACTCATATTTTGATTCAGAGAAGCAAATTTTCCAGTCTAATGAGTGGAATTTTGAGGAAATTGTCTTTGAGAAATATTTGAGCCCTAACCCTAACTAGCAAACCCCGAAGCTAGGGTTAGGGTTTTATTCCCATACAATGTAGACAGTTTTTGATGGCATGGCTGTGTTTTAGGGCTGAAAGGATACTGAGGAATATAGTTCTTTCAATGTCTTCTAAACATTTTTTTCTGACCTATATGGCTGTATACAGTGCTTTGCTCCAAAAAGGAATGGCGTCTGAATTGCCCGACAGGCAACAGTTCGAAAGAACCTGATTTAGCTTTCAAACTCTTGCCATGGGCTTTGAAATCATAGGCATATTAACAAATAGAGCCAAAATGTATTAGTTGTTTCGGACTTTTCGGCCACTTGAGCCTCAACGTACATTCATTTAGCACTCCGTTCAACCCAAAATGTCCAATGAAAGAATACCTTTCAACAATTAATTTGAGCATTCCTGACACACTCTTTTGGTTTTGGCAGTGTTGTATTGTCTTTTCAGACTCATATTTTGATTCAGAGAAGCAAATTTTTCAGTCTAATGAGTGGAATTTTGAGAAAATTGTCTTTGAGAAATATTTGAGCCCTAACCCTAACTAGCAAAACCCGAAGCTAGGGTTAGGGTTTTATTCCCATACAATGTAGACAGTTTTTGATGGCATGGCTGTGTTTTAGGGCTGAAAGGATACTTAGGAATATAGTTCTTTCAATGTTTTCTAAACATTTTTTTCTGACCTATATGGCTGTATACAGTGCTTTGCTCCAAAAAGGAATGGCGTCTGAATTGCCCGACAGGCAACAGTTCGAAAGAACCTGATTTAGCTTTCAGTCTCTTGCCATGGGCTTTGAAATCACAGGCATATTAACAAATAGAGCCAAAATGTATTAGTTGTTTCGGACTTTTCGGCCACTTGAGCCTCAACGTACATTCATTTAGCACTCCGTTCAACCCAAAATGTCCAATGAAAGAATACCTTTCAACAATTAATTTGAGCATTCCTGACACACTCTTTTGGTTTTGGCAGTGTTGTATTGTCTTTTGAGACTCATATTTTGATTCAGAGAAGCAAATTTTTCAGTCTAATGAGTGGAATTTTGAGAAAATTGTCTTTGAGAAATATTTGAGCCCTAACCCTAACTAGCAAAACCCGAAGCTAGGGTTAGGGTTTTATTCCCATAAAATGTAGGCAGTTTTTTATGGCATGGCTGTGTTTTAGGGTTGAAAGGATACTTAGGAATATAGTTCTTTCAATGTTTTCTAAACATTTTTTTCTGACCTATATGGCTGTATACAGTGCTTTGCTCCAAAAAGGAATGGCGTCTGAATTGCCCGACAGGCAACAGTTCGAAAGAACCTGATTTAGCTTTCAAACTCTTGCCATGGGCTTTGAAATCACAGGCATATTAACAAATAGAGCCAAAATGTATTAGTTGTTTCGGACTTTTCGGCCACTTGAGCCTCAACGTACATTCATTTAGCACTCCGTTCAACCCAAAATGTCCAATGAAAGAATACCTTTCAACAATTAATTTGAGCATTCCTGACACACTCTTTTGGTTTTGGCAGTGTTGTATTGTCTTTTCAGACTCATATTTTGATTCAGAGAAGCAACTTTTTCCAGTCTAATGAGTGGAATTTTGAGAAAATTGTCTTTGAGAAATATTTGAGCCCTAACCCTAACTAGCAAAACCCGAAGCTAGGGTTAGGGTTTTATTCCCATACAATGTAGACAGTTTTTGATGGCATGGCTGTGTTTTAGGGCTGAAAGGATACTGAGGAATATAGTTCTTTCAATGTTTTCTAAACATTTTTTTCTGACCTATATGTCTGTATACAGTGCTTTGCTCCAAAAAGGAATGGCGTCTGAATTGCCCGACAGGCAACAGTTCGAAAGAACCTGATTTAGCTTTCAGTCTCTTGCTATGGGCTTTGAAATCACAGGCATATTAACAAATAGAGCCAAAATGTATTAGTTGTTTCGGACTTTTCGGCCACTTGAGCCTCAACGTACATTCATTTAGCACTCCGTTCAACCCAAAATGTCCAATGAAAGAATACCTTTCAACAATTAATTTGACCATTCCTGACACACTCTTTTGGTTTTGGCAGTGTTGTATTGTCTTTTCAGACTCATATTTTGATTCAGAGAAGCAAATTTTTCAGTCTAATGAGTGGAATTTTGAGAAAATTGTCTTTGAGAAATATTTGAGCCCTAACCCTAACTAGCAAAACCCGAAGCTAGGGTTAGGGTTTTATTCCCATACAATGTAGACAGTTTTTGATGGCATGGCTGTGTTTTAGGGCTGAAAGGATACTTAGGAATATAGTTCTTTCAATGTTTTCTAAACATTTTTTTCTGACCTATATGTCTGTATACAGTGCTTTGCTCCAAAAAGGAATGGCGTCTGAATTGCCCGACAGGCAACAGTTCGAAAGAACCTGATTTAGCTTTCAAACTCTTGCCATGGGCTTTGAAATCACAGGCATATTAACAAATAGAGCCAAAATGTATTAGTTGTTTCGGACTTTTTGGCCACTTGAGCCTCAACGTACATTCATTTAGCACTCCGTTCAACCCAAAATGTCCAATGAAAGAATACCTTTCAACAATTAATTTGAGCATTCCTGACACACTCTTTTGGTTTTGGCAGTGTTGTATTGTCTTTTCAGACTCATATTTTGATTCAGAGAAGCAAATTTTCCAGTCTAATGAGTGGAATTTTGAGGAAATTGTCTTTGAGAAATATTTGAGCCCTAACCCTAACTAGCAAACCCCGAAGCTAGGGTTAGGGTTTTATTCCCATACAATGTAGACAGTTTTTGATGGCATGGCTGTGTTTTAGGGCTGAAAGGATACTTAGGAATATAGTTCTTTCAATGTTTTCTAAACATTTTTTTCTGACCTATATGGCTGTATACAGTGCTTTGCCCCAAAAAGGAATGGCGTCTGAATTGCCCGACAGGCAACAGTTCGAAAGAACCTGATTTAGCTTTCAAACTCTTGCCATGGGCTTTGAAATCATAGGCATATTAACAAATAGAGCCAAAATGTATTAGTTGTTTTGGACTTTTCGGCCACTTGAGCCTCAACGTACATTCATTTAGCACTCCGTTCAACCCAAAATGTCCAATGAAAGAATACCTTTCAACAATTAATTTGACCATTCCTGACACACTCTTTTGGTTTTGGCAGTGTTGTATTGTGTTTTCAGACTCATATTTTGATTCAGAGAAGCAAATTTTCCAGTGTAATGAGTGGAATTTTGAGAAAATTGTTTTTGAGAAATATTTGAGCCCTAACCCTAACTAGCAAAACCCGAAGCTAGGGTTAGGGTTTTATTCCCATACAATGTAGACAGTTTTTGATGGCATGGCTGTGTTTTAGGGCTGAAAGGATACTGAGGAATATAGTTCTTTCAATGTTTTCTAAACATTTTTTTCTGACCTATATGGCTGTATACAGTGCTTTGCTCCAAAAAGGAATGCCGTCTGAATTGCCCGACAGGCAACAGTTCGAAAGAACCTGATTTAGCTTTCAGTCTCTTGCTATGGGCTTTGAAATCACAGGCATATTAACAAATAGAGCCAAAATGTATTAGTTGTTTCGGACTTTTCGGCCACTTGAGCCTCAACGTACATTCATTTAGCACTCCGTTCAACCCAAAATGTCCAATGAAAGAATACCTTTCAACAATTAATTTGACCATTCCTGACACACTCTTTTGGTTTTGGCAGTGTTGTATTGTCTTTTCAGACTCATATTTTGATTCAGAGAAGCAAATTTTCCAGTCTAATGAGTGGAATTTTGAGAAAATTGTCTTTGAGAAATATTTGAGCCCTAACCCTAACTAGCAAAACCCGAAGGTAGGGTTAGGGTTTTATTCCCATACAATGTAGACAGTTTTTGATGGCATGGCTGTGTTTTAGGGCTGAAAGGATACTTAGGAATATAGTTCTTTCAATGTTTTCTAAACATTTTTTTCTGACCTATATGGCTGTATACAGTGCTTTGCCCCAAAAAGGAATGGCGTCTGAAATGCCCGACAGGCAACAGTTCGAAAGAACCTGATTTAGCTTTCAGTCTCTTCCTATGGGCTTTGAAATCACAGGCATATTAACAAATAGAGCCAAAATGTATTAGTTGTTTCGGACTTTTCGGCCACTTGAGCCTCAACGTACATTCATTTAGCACTCCGTTCAACCCAAAATGTCCAATGAAAGAATACCTTTCAACAATTAATTTGAGCATTCCTGACACACTCTTTTGGTTTCGGCAGTGTTGTATTGTCTTTTCAGACTCATATTTTGATTCAGAGAAGCAAATTTTCCAGTCTAATGAGTGGAATTTTGAGGAAATTGTCTTTGAGAAATATTTGAGCCCTAACCCTAACTAGGAAACCCCGAAGCTAGGGTTAGGGTTTTATTCCCATACAATGTAGACAGTTTTTGATGGCATGGCTGTGTTTTAGGGCTGAAAGGATACTGAGGAATATAGTTCTTTCAATGTCTTCTAAACATTTTTTTCTGACCTATATGGCTGTATACAGTGCTTTGCCCCAAAAAGGAATAGCGTCTGAATTGCCCGACAGGCAACAGTTCGAAAGAACCTGATTTAGCTTTCAAACTCTTGCCATGGGCTTTGAAATCACAGGAATATTAACAAATAGAGCCAAAATGTATTAGTTGTTTCGGACTTTTCGGCCACTTGAGCCTCAACGTACATTCATTTAGCACTCCGTTCAACCCAAAATGTCCAATGAAAGAATACCTTTCAACAATTAATTTGAGCATTCCTGACACACTCTTTTGGTTTTGGCAGTGTTGTATTGTCTTTTCAGACTCATATTTTGATTCAGAGAAGCAAATTTTCCAGTCTAATGAGTGGAATTTTGAGAAAATTGTCTTTGAGAAATATTTGAGCCCTAACCCTAACTAGCAAAACCCGAAGCTAGGGTTAGGGTTTTATTCCCATACAATGTAGACAGTTTTTGATGGCATGGCTGTGTTTTAGGGCTGAAAGGATACTGAGGAATATAGTTCTTTCAATGTTTTCTAAACATTTTTTTCTGACCTATATGTCTGTATACCGTGCTTTGCTCCAAAAAGGAATGGCGTCTGAATTGCCCGACAGGCAACAGTTCGAAAGAACCTGATTTAGCTTTCAGTCTCTTGCCATGGGCTTTGAAATCACAGGCATATTAACAAATAGAGCCAAAATGTATTAGTTGTTTCGGACTTTTCGGCCACTTGAGCCTCAACGTACATTCATTTAGCACTCCGTTCAACCCAAAATGTCCAATGAAAGAATACCTTTCAACAATTAATTTGAGCATTCCTGACACACTCTTTTGGTTTTGGCAGTGTTGTATTGTCTTTTCAGACTCATATTTTGATTCAGAGAAGCAAATTTTCCAGTCTAATGAGTGGAATTTTGAGAAAATTGTCTTTGAGAAATATTTGAGCCCTAACCCTAACTAGCAAAACCCGAAGGTAGGGTTAGGGTTTTATTCCCATACAATGTAGACAGTTTTTGATGGCATGGCTGTGTTTTAGGGCTGAAAGGATACTTAGGAATATAGTTCTTTCAATGTTTTCTAAACATTTTTTTCTGACCTATATGGCTGTATACAGTGCTTTGCCCCAAAAAGGAATGGCGTCTGAATTGCCCGACAGGCAACAGTTCGAAAGAACCTGATTTAGCTTTCAAACTCTTGCCATGGGCTTTGAAATCATAGGCATATTAACAAATAGAGCCAAAATGTATTAGTTGTTTTGGACTTTTCGGCCACTTGAGCCTCAACGTACATTCATTTAGCACTCCGTTCAACCCAAAATGTCCAATGAAAGAATACCTTTCAACAATTAATTTGACCATTCCTGACACACTCTTTTGGTTTTGGCAGTGTTGTATTGTGTTTTCAGACTCATATTTTGATTCAGAGAAGCAAATTTTCCAGTGTAATGAGTGGAATTTTGAGAAAATTGTCTTTGAGAAATATTTGAGCCCTAACCCTAACTAGCAAAACCCGAAGCTAGGGTTAGGGTTTTATTCCCATACAATGTAGACAGTTTTTGATGGCATGGCTGTGTTTTAGGGCTGAAAGGATACTGAGGAATATAGTTCTTTCAATGTTTTCTAAACATTTTTTTCTGACCTATATGGCTGTATACAGTGCTTTGCTCCAAAAAGGAATGCCGTCTGAATTGCCCGACAGGCAACAGTTCGAAAGAACCTGATTTAGCTTTCAGTCTCTTGCTATGGGCTTTGAAATCACAGGCATATTAACAAATAGAGCCAAAATGTATTAGTTGTTTCGGACTTTTCGGCCACTTGAGCCTCAACGTACATTCATTTAGCACTCCGTTCAACCCAAAATGTCCAATGAAAGAATACCTTTCAACAATTAATTTGAGCATTCCTGACACACTCTTTTGGTTTTGGCAGTGTTGTATTGTCTTTTCAGACTCATATTTTGATTCAGAGAAGCAAATTTTCCAGTCTAATGAGTGGAATTTTGAGAAAATTGTCTTTGAGAAATATTTGAGCCCTAACCCTAACTAGCAAAACCCGAAGCTAGGGTTAGGGTTTTATTCCCATACAATGTAGACAGTTTTTGATGGCATGGCTGTGTTTTAGAGCTGAAAGGATACTGAGGAATATAGTTCTTTCAATGTTTTCTAAACATTTTTTTCTGACCTATATGTCTGTATACAGTGCTTTGCTCCAAAAAGGAATGGCGTCTGAATTGCCCGACAGGCAACAGTTCGAAAGAACCTGATTTAGCTTTCAGTCTCTTGCCATGGGCTTTGAAATCACAGGCATATTAACAAATAGAGCCAAAATGTATTAGTTGTTTCGGACTTTTCGGCCACTTGAGCCTCAACGTACATTCATTTAGCACTCCGTTCAACCCAAAATGTCCAATGAAAGAATACCTTTCAACAATTAATTTGAGCATTCCTGACACACTCTTTTGGTTTTGGCAGTGTTGTATTGTCTTTTGAGACTCATATTTTGATTCAGAGAAGCAAATTTTTCAGTCTAATGAGTGGAATTTTGAGAAAATTGTCTTTGAGAAATATTTGAGCCCTAACCCTAACTAGCAAAACCCGAAGCTAGGGTTAGGGTTTTATTCCCATAAAATGTAGGCAGTTTTTTATGGCATGGCTGTGTTTTAGGGTTGAAAGGATACTTAGGAATATAGTTCTTTCAATGTTTTCTAAACATTTTTTTCTGACCTATATGGCTGTATACAGTGCTTTGCTCCAAAAAGGAATGGCGTCTGAATTGCCCGACAGGCAACAGTTCGAAAGAACCTGATTTAGCTTTCAAACTCTTGCCATGGGCTTTGAAATCACAGGCATATTAACAAATAGAGCCAAAATGTATTAGTTGTTTCGGACTTTTCGGCCACTTGAGCCTCAACGTACATTCATTTAGCACTCCGTTCAACCCAAAATGTCCAATGAAAGAATACCTTTCAACAATTAATTTGAGCATTCCTGACACACTCTTTTGGTTTTGGCAGTGTTGTATTGTCTTTTCAGACTCATATTTTGATTCAGAGAAGCAACTTTTTCCAGTCTAATGAGTGGAATTTTGAGAAAATTGTCTTTGAGAAATATTTGAGCCCTAACCCTAACTAGCAAAACCCGAAGCTAGGGTTAGGGTTTTATTCCCATACAATGTAGACAGTTTTTGATGGCATGGCTGTGTTTTAGGGCTGAAAGGATACTGAGGAATATAGTTCTTTCAATGTTTTCTAAACATTTTTTTCTGACCTATATGTCTGTATACAGTGCTTTGCTCCAAAAAGGAATGGCGTCTGAATTGCCCGACAGGCAACAGTTCGAAAGAACCTGATTTAGCTTTCAGTCTCTTGCTATGGGCTTTGAAATCACAGGCATATTAACAAATAGAGCCAAAATGTATTAGTTGTTTCGGACTTTTCGGCCACTTGAGCCTCAACGTACATTCATTTAGCACTCCGTTCAACCCAAAATGTCCAATGAAAGAATACCTTTCAACAATTAATTTGACCATTCCTGACACACTCTTTTGGTTTTGGCAGTGTTGTATTGTCTTTTCAGACTCATATTTTGATTCAGAGAAGCAAATTTTTCAGTCTAATGAGTGGAATTTTGAGAAAATTGACTTTGAGAAATATTTGAGCCCTAACCCTAACTAGCAAAACCCAAAGCTAGGGTTAGGGTTTTATTCCCATACAATGTAGACAGTTTTTGATGGCATGGCTGTGTTTTAGGGCTGAAAGGATACTTAGGAATATAGTTCTTTCAATGTTTTCTAAACATTTTTTTCTGACCTATATGGCTGTATACAGTGCTTTGCCCCAAAAAGGAATGGCGTCTGAATTGCCCGACAGGCAACAGTTCGAAAGAACCTGATTTAGCTTTCAAACTCTTGCCATGGGCTTTGAAATCATAGGCATATTAACAAATAGAGCCAAAATGTATTAGTTGTTTTGGACTTTTCGGCCACTTGAGCCTCAACGTACATTCATTTAGCACTCCGTTCAACCCAAAATGTCCAATGAAAGAATACCTTTCAACAATTAATTTGACCATTCCTGACACACTCTTTTGGTTTTGGCAGTGTTGTATTGTGTTTTCAGACTCATATTTTGATTCAGAGAAGCAAATTTTCCAGTGTAATGAGTGGAATTTTGAGAAAATTGTTTTTGAGAAATATTTGAGCCCTAACCCTAACTAGCAAAACCCGAAGCTAGGGTTAGGGTTTTATTCCCATACAATGTAGACAGTTTTTGATGGCATGGCTGTGTTTTAGGGCTGAAAGGATACTGAGGAATATAGTTCTTTCAATGTTTTCTAAACATTTTTTTCTGACCTATATGGCTGTATACAGTGCTTTGCTCCAAAAAGGAATGCCGTCTGAATTGCCCGACAGGCAACAGTTCGAAAGAACCTGATTTAGCTTTCAGTCTCTTGCTATGGGCTTTGAAATCACAGGCATATTAACAAATAGAGCCAAAATGTATTAGTTGTTTCGGACTTTTCGGCCACTTGAGCCTCAACGTACATTCATTTAGCACTCCGTTCAACCCAAAATGTCCAATGAAAGAATACCTTTCAACAATTAATTTGACCATTCCTGACACACTCTTTTGGTTTTGGCAGTGTTGTATTGTCTTTTCAGACTCATATTTTGATTCAGAGAAGCAAATTTTCCAGTCTAATGAGTGGAATTTTGAGAAAATTGTCTTTGAGAAATATTTGAGCCCTAACCCTAACTAGCAAAACCCGAAGGTAGGGTTAGGGTTTTATTCCCATACAATGTAGACAGTTTTTGATGGCATGGCTGTGTTTTAGGGCTGAAAGGATACTTAGGAATATAGTTCTTTCAATGTTTTCTAAACATTTTTTTCTGACCTATATGGCTGTATACAGTGCTTTGCCCCAAAAAGGAATGGCGTCTGAAATGCCCGACAGGCAACAGTTCGAAAGAACCTGATTTAGCTTTCAGTCTCTTCCTATGGGCTTTGAAATCACAGGCATATTAACAAATAGAGCCAAAATGTATTAGTTGTTTCGGACTTTTCGGCCACTTGAGCCTCAACGTACATTCATTTAGCACTCCGTTCAACCCAAAATGTCCAATGAAAGAATACCTTTCAACAATTAATTTGAGCATTCCTGACACACTCTTTTGGTTTCGGCAGTGTTGTATTGTCTTTTCAGACTCATATTTTGATTCAGAGAAGCAAATTTTCCAGTCTAATGAGTGGAATTTTGAGGAAATTGTCTTTGAGAAATATTTGAGCCCTAACCCTAACTAGGAAACCCCGAAGCTAGGGTTAGGGTTTTATTCCCATACAATGTAGACAGTTTTTGATGGCATGGCTGTGTTTTAGGGCTGAAAGGATACTGAGGAATATAGTTCTTTCAATGTCTTCTAAACATTTTTTTCTGACCTATATGGCTGTATACAGTGCTTTGCCCCAAAAAGGAATAGCGTCTGAATTGCCCGACAGGCAACAGTTCGAAAGAACCTGATTTAGCTTTCAAACTCTTGCCATGGGCTTTGAAATCACAGGAATATTAACAAATAGAGCCAAAATGTATTAGTTGTTTCGGACTTTTCGGCCACTTGAGCCTCAACGTACATTCATTTAGCACTCCGTTCAACCCAAAATGTCCAATGAAAGAATACCTTTCAACAATTAATTTGAGCATTCCTGACACACTCTTTTGGTTTTGGCAGTGTTGTATTGTCTTTTCAGACTCATATTTTGATTCAGAGAAGCAAATTTTCCAGTCTAATGAGTGGAATTTTGAGAAAATTGTCTTTGAGAAATATTTGAGCCCTAACCCTAACTAGCAAAACCCGAAGCTAGGGTTAGGGTTTTATTCCCATACAATGTAGACAGTTTTTGATGGCATGGCTGTGTTTTAGGGCTGAAAGGATACTGAGGAATATAGTTCTTTCAATGTTTTCTAAACATTTTTTTCTGACCTATATGTCTGTATACCGTGCTTTGCTCCAAAAAGGAATGGCGTCTGAATTGCCCGACAGGCAACAGTTCGAAAGAACCTGATTTAGCTTTCAGTCTCTTGCCATGGGCTTTGAAATCACAGGCATATTAACAAATAGAGCCAAAATGTATTAGTTGTTTCGGACTTTTCGGCCACTTGAGCCTCAACGTACATTCATTTAGCACTCCGTTCAACCCAAAATGTCCAATGAAAGAATACCTTTCAACAATTAATTTGAGCATTCCTGACACACTCTTTTGGTTTTGGCAGTGTTGTATTGTCTTTTCAGACTCATATTTTGATTCAGAGAAGCAAATTTTCCAGTCTAATGAGTGGAATTTTGAGAAAATTGTCTTTGAGAAATATTTGAGCCCTAACCCTAACTAGCAAAACCCGAAGGTAGGGTTAGGGTTTTATTCCCATACAATGTAGACAGTTTTTGATGGCATGGCTGTGTTTTAGGGCTGAAAGGATACTTAGGAATATAGTTCTTTCAATGTTTTCTAAACATTTTTTTCTGACCTATATGGCTGTATACAGTGCTTTGCCCCAAAAAGGAATGGCGTCTGAATTGCCCGACAGGCAACAGTTCGAAAGAACCTGATTTAGCTTTCAAACTCTTGCCATGGGCTTTGAAATCATAGGCATATTAACAAATAGAGCCAAAATGTATTAGTTGTTTTGGACTTTTCGGCCACTTGAGCCTCAACGTACATTCATTTAGCACTCCGTTCAACCCAAAATGTCCAATGAAAGAATACCTTTCAACAATTAATTTGACCATTCCTGACACACTCTTTTGGTTTTGGCAGTGTTGTATTGTGTTTTCAGACTCATATTTTGATTCAGAGAAGCAAATTTTCCAGTGTAATGAGTGGAATTTTGAGAAAATTGTCTTTGAGAAATATTTGAGCCCTAACCCTAACTAGCAAAACCCGAAGCTAGGGTTAGGGTTTTATTCCCATACAATGTAGACAGTTTTTGATGGCATGGCTGTGTTTTAGGGCTGAAAGGATACTGAGGAATATAGTTCTTTCAATGTTTTCTAAACATTTTTTTCTGACCTATATGGCTGTATACAGTGCTTTGCTCCAAAAAGGAATGCCGTCTGAATTGCCCGACAGGCAACAGTTCGAAAGAACCTGATTTAGCTTTCAGTCTCTTGCTATGGGCTTTGAAATCACAGGCATATTAACAAATAGAGCCAAAATGTATTAGTTGTTTCGGACTTTTCGGCCACTTGAGCCTCAACGTACATTCATTTAGCACTCCGTTCAACCCAAAATGTCCAATGAAAGAATACCTTTCAACAATTAATTTGAGCATTCCTGACACACTCTTTTGGTTTTGGCAGTGTTGTATTGTCTTTTCAGACTCATATTTTGATTCAGAGAAGCAAATTTTCCAGTCTAATGAGTGGAATTTTGAGAAAATTGTCTTTGAGAAATATTTGAGCCCTAACCCTAACTAGCAAAACCCGAAGCTAGGGTTAGGGTTTTATTCCCATACAATGTAGACAGTTTTTGATGGCATGGCTGTGTTTTAGGGCTGAAAGGATACTGAGGAATATAGTTCTTTCAATGTTTTCTAAACATTTTTTTCTGACCTATATGTCTGTATACAGTGCTTTGCTCCAAAAAGGAATGGCGTCTGAATTGCCCGACAGGCAACAGTTCGAAAGAACCTGATTTAGCTTTCAGTCTCTTGCCATGGGCTTTGAAATCACAGGCATATTAACAAATAGAGCCAAAATGTATTAGTTGTTTCGGACTTTTCGGCCACTTGAGCCTCAACGTACATTCATTTAGCACTCCGTTCAACCCAAAATGTCCAATGAAAGAATACCTTTCAACAATTAATTTGAGCATTCCTGACACACTCTTTTGGTTTTGGCAGTGTTGTATTGTCTTTTCAGACTCATATTTTGATTCAGAGAAGCAAATTTTCCAGTGTAATGAGTGGAATTTTGAGAAAATTGTCTTTGAGAAATATTTGAGCCCTAACCCTAACTAGCAAAACCCGAAGGTAGGGTTAGGGTTTTATTCCCATACAATGTAGACAGTTTTTGATGGCATGGCTGTGTTTTAGGGCTGAAAGGATACTTAGGAATATAGTTCTTTCAATGTTTTCTAAACATTTTTTTCTGACCTATATGGCTGTATACAGTGCTTTGCCCCAAAAAGGAATGGCGTCTGAATTGCCCGACAGGCAACAGTTCGAAAGAACCTGATTTAGCTTTCAAACTCTTGCCATGGGCTTTGAAATCATAGGCATATTAACAAATAGAGCCAAAATGTATTAGATGTTTCGGACTTTTCGGCCACTTGAGCCTCAACGTACATTCATTTAGCACTCCGTTCAACCCAAAATGTCCAATGAAAGAATACCTTTCAACAATTAATTTGACCATTCCTGACACACTCTTTTGGTTTTGGCAGTGTTGTATTGTCTTTTCAGACTCATATTTTGATTCAGAGAAGCAAATTTTCCAGTCTAATGAGTGGAATTTTGAGAAAATTGTCTTTGAGAAATATTTGAGCCCTAACCCTAACTAGCAAAACCCGAAGGTAGGGTTAGGGTTTTATTCCCATACAATGTAGACAGTTTTTGATGGCATGGCTGTGTTTTAGGGCTGAAAGGATACTTAGGAATATAGTTCTTTCAATGTTTTCTAAACATTTTTTTCTGACCTATATGGCTGTATACAGTGCTTTGCCCCAAAAAGGAATGGCGTCTGAATTGCCCGACAGGCAACAGTTCGAAAGAACCTGATTTAGCTTTCAATCTCTTGCTATGGGCTTTGAAATCACAGGCATATTAACAAATAGAGCCGAAATGTATTAGTTGTTTCGGACTTTTCGGCCACTTGAGCCTCAACGTACATTCATTTAGCACTCCGTTCAACCCAAAATGTCCAATGAAAGAATACCTTTCAACAATTAATTTGAGCATTCCTGACACACTCTTTTGGTTTCGGCAGTGTTGTATTGTCTTTTCAGACTCATATTTTGATTCAGAGAAGCAAATTTTTCAGTCTAATGAGTGGAATTTTGAGAAAATTGACTTTGAGAAATATTTGAGCCCTAACCCTAACTAGCAAAACCCAAAGCTAGGGTTAGGGTTTTATTCCCATACAATGTAGACAGTTTTTGATGCCATGGCTGTGTTTTAGGGCTGAAAGGATACTGAGGAATATAGTTCTTTCAATGTTTTCTAAATATTTTTTTCTGGCCTATATGGCTGTATACACTGCTTTGCTCCAAAAAGGAATGGCGTCTGAATTGCCCGACAGGCAACAGTTCGAAAGAACCTGATTTAGCTTTCAAACTCTTGCCATGGGCTTTGAAATCACAGGCATATTAACAAATAGAGCCAAAATGTATTAGTTGTTTCGGACTTTTCGGACACTTGAGCCTCAACGTACATTCATTTAGTACTCCGTTTTACCCAAAATGTCCAATGAAAGAATACCTTTCAACAATTAATTTGACCATTCCTGACACACTCTTTTGGTTTTGGCAGTGTTGTATTGTCTTTTCAGACTCATATTTTGATTCAGAGAAGCAAATTTTTCAATCTAATGAGTAGAATGTTGAGAAAATTGTCTTTGAGAAATATTTGAGCCCTAACCCTAACTAGCAAAACCCAAAGCTAGGGTTAGGGTTTTATTCCCATACAATGTAGACAGTTTTTGATGGCATGGCTGTGTTTTAGGGCTGAAAGGATACTGAGGAATATAGTTCTTTCAATGTTTTCTAGACATTTTTTTCTGGCCTATATGGCTGTATACACTGCTTTGCCCCAAAAAGGAATGGCGTCTGAATTGCCCGACAGGCAACAGTTCCATAGAACCTGATTTAGCTTTCAAACTCTTGCCATGGGCTTTGAAATCACAGGCATATTAACAAATACAGCCAAAATGTATTAGTTGTTTCGGACTTTTCGGCCACTTGAGCCTCAACGTACATTCATTTAGCACTCCGTTCAACCCAAAATGTCCAATGAAAGAATACCTTTCAACAATTAATTTGAGCATTCCTGACACACTCTTTTGGTTTTGGCAGTGTTGTATTGTCTTTTCAGACTCATATTTTGATTCAGAGAAGCAAATTTTCCAGTCTAATGAGTGGAATTTTGAGGAAATTGTCTTTGAGAAATATTTGAGCCCTAACCCTAACTAGCAAACCCCGAAGCTAGGGTTAGGGTTTTATTCCCATACAATGTAGACAGTTTTTGATGGCATGGCTGTGTTTTAGGGCTGAAAGGATACTGAGGAATATAGTTCTTTCAATGTCTTCTAAACATTTTTTTCTGACCTATATGGCTGTATACAGTGCTTTGCCCCAAAAAGGAATGGCGTCTGAATTGCCCGACAGGCAACAGTTCGAAAGAACCTGATTTAGCTTTCAAACTCTTGCCATGGGCTTTGAAATCACAGGAATATTAACAAATAGAGCCAAAATGTATTAGTTGTTTCGGACTTTTCGGCCACTTGAGCCTCAACGTACATTCATTTAGCACTACGTTCAACCCAAAATGTCCAATGAAAGAATACCTTTCAACAATTAATTTGAGCATTCCTGACACACTCTTTTGGTTTTGGCAGTGTTGTATTGTCTTTTCAGACTCATATTTTGATTCAGAGAAGCAAATTTTCCAGTGTAATGAGTGGAATTTTGAGAAAATTGTCTTTGAGAAATATTTGAGCCCTAACCCTAACTAGCAAAACCCGAAGGTAGGGTTAGGGTTTTATTCCCATACAATGTAGACAGTTTTTGATGGCATGGCTGTGTTTTAGGGCTGAAAGGATACTTAGGAATATAGTTCTTTCAATGTTTTCTAAACATTTTTTTCTGACCTATATGGCTGTATACAGTGCTTTGCCCCAAAAAGGAATGGCGTCTGAATTGCCCGACAGGCAACAGTTCGAAAGAACCTGATTTAGCTTTCAAACTCTTGCCATGGGCTTTGAAATCATAGGCATATTAACAAATAGAGCCAAAATGTATTAGTTGTTTTGGACTTTTCGGCCACTTGAGCCTCAACGTACATTCATTTAGCACTCCGTTCAACCCAAAATGTCCAATGAAAGAATACCTTTCAACAATTAATTTGACCATTCCTGACACACTCTTTTGGTTTTGGCAGTGTTGTATTGTGTTTTCAGACTCATATTTTGATTCAGAGAAGCAAATTTTCCAGTGTAATGAGTGGAATTTTGAGAAAATTGTTTTTGAGAAATATTTGAGCCCTAACCCTAACTAGCAAAACCCGAAGCTAGGGTTAGGGTTTTATTCCCATACAATGTAGACAGTTTTTGATGGCATGGCTGTGTTTTAGGGCTGAAAGGATACTGAGGAATATAGTTCTTTCAATGTTTTCTAAACATTTTTTTCTGACCTATATGGCTGTATACAGTGCTTTGCTCCAAAAAGGAATGCCGTCTGAATTGCCCGACAGGCAACAGTTCGAAAGAACCTGATTTAGCTTTCAGTCTCTTGCTATGGGCTTTGAAATCACAGGCATATTAACAAATAGAGCCAAAATGTATTAGTTGTTTCGGACTTTTCGGCCACTTGAGCCTCAACGTACATTCATTTAGCACTCCGTTCAACCCAAAATGTCCAATGAAAGAATACCTTTCAACAATTAATTTGACCATTCCTGACACACTCTTTTGGTTTTGGCAGTGTTGTATTGTCTTTTCAGACTCATATTTTGATTCAGAGAAGCAAATTTTCCAGTCTAATGAGTGGAATTTTGAGGAAATTGTCTTTGAGAAATATTTGAGCCCTAACCCTAACTAGCAAAACCCGAAGGTAGGGTTAGGGTTTTATTCCCATACAATGTAGACAGTTTTTGATGGCATGGCTGTGTTTTAGGGCTGAAAGGATACTTAGGAATATAGTTCTTTCAATGTTTTCTAAACATTTTTTTCTGACCTATATGGCTGTATACAGTGCTTTGCCCCAAAAAGGAATGGCGTCTGAAATGCCCGACAGGCAACAGTTCGAAAGAACCTGATTTAGCTTTCAGTCTCTTCCTATGGGCTTTGAAATCACAGGCATATTAACAAATAGAGCCAAAATGTATTAGTTGTTTCGGACTTTTCGGCCACTTGAGCCTCAACGTACATTCATTTAGCACTCCGTTCAACCCAAAATGTCCAATGAAAGAATACCTTTCAACAATTAATTTGAGCATTCCTGACACACTCTTTTGGTTTCGGCAGTGTTGTATTGTCTTTTCAGACTCATATTTTGATTCAGAGAAGCAAATTTTTCAGTCTAATGAGTGGAATTTTGAGGAAATTGTCTTTGAGAAATATTTGAGCCCTAACCCTAACTAGGAAACCCCGAAGCTAGGGTTAGGGTTTTATTCCCATACAATGTAGACAGTTTTTGATGGCATGGCTGTGTTTTAGGGCTGAAAGGATACTGAGGAATATAGTTCTTTCAATGTCTTCTAAACATTTTTTTCTGACCTATATGGCTGTATACAGTGCTTTGCCCCAAAAAGGAATGGCGTCTGAATTGCCCGACAGGCAACAGTTCGAAAGAACCTGATTTAGCTTTCAAACTCTTGCCATGGGCTTTGAAATCACAGGAATATTAACAAATAGAGCCAAAATGTATTAGTTGTTTCGGACTTTTCGGCCACTTGAGCCTCAACGTACATTCATTTAGCACTCCGTTCAACCCAAAATGTCCAATGAAAGAATACCTTTCAACAATTAATTTGACCATTCCTGACACACTCTTTTGGTTTTGGCAGTGTTGTATTGTGTTTTCAGACTCATATTTTGATTCAGAGAAGCAAATTTTCCAGTGTAATGAGTGGAATTTTGAGAAAATTGTCTTTGAGAAATATTTGAGCCCTAACCCTAACTAGCAAAACCCGAAGGTAGGGTTAGGGTTTTATTCCCATACAATGTAGACAGTTTTTGATGGCATGGCTGTGTTTTAGGGCTGAAAGGATACTGAGGAATATAGTTCTTTCAATGTTTTCTAAACATTTTTTTCTGACCTATATGGCTGTATACAGTGCTTTGCTCCAAAAAGGAATGCCGTCTGAATTGCCCGACAGGCAACAGTTCGAAAGAACCTGATTTAGCTTTCAGTCTCTTGCTATGGGCTTTGAAATCACAGGCATATTAACAAATAGAGCCAAAATGTATTAGTTGTTTCGGACTTTTCGGCCACTTGAGCCTCAACGTACATTCATTTAGCACTCCGTTCAACCCAAAATGTCCAATGAAAGAATACCTTTCAACAATTAATTTGAGCATTCCTGACACACTCTTTTGGTTTCGGCAGTGTTGTATTGTCTTTTCAGACTCATATTTTGATTCAGAGAAGCAAATTTTCCAGTCTAATGAGTGGAATTTTGAGGAAATTGTCTTTGAGAAATATTTGAGCCCTAACCCTAACTAGCAAACCCCGAAGCTAGGGTTAGGGTTTTATTCCCATACAATGTAGACAGTTTTTGATGGCATGGCTGTGTTTTAGGGCTGAAAGGATACTGAGGAATATAGTTCTTTCAATGTCTTCTAAACATTTTTTTCTGACCTATATGGCTGTATACAGTGCTTTGCCCCAAAAAGGAATGGCGTCTGAATTGCCCGACAGGCAACAGTTCGAAAGAACCTGATTTAGCTTTCAAACTCTTGCCATGGGCTTTGAAATCACAGGAATATTAACAAATAGAGCCAAAATGTATTAGTTGTTTCGGACTTTTCGGCCACTTGAGCCTCAACGTACATTCATTTAGCACTCCGTTCAACCCAAAATGTCCAATGAAAGAATACCTTTCAACAATTAATTTGAGCATTCCTGACACACTCTTTTGGTTTTGGCAGTGTTGTATTGTCTTTTCAGACTCATATTTTGATTCAGAGAAGCAAATTTTCCAGTGTAATGAGTGGAATTTTGAGAAAATTGTCTTTGAGAAATATTTGAGCCCTAACCCTAACTAGCAAAACCCGAAGGTAGGGTTAGGGTTTTATTCCCATACAATGTAGACAGTTTTTGATGGCATGGCTGTGTTTTAGGGCTGAAAGGATACTTAGGAATATAGTTCTTTCAATGTTTTCTAAACATTTTTTTCTGACCTATATGGCTGTATACAGTGCTTTGCCCCAAAAAGGAATGGCGTCTGAATTGCCCGACAGGCAACAGTTCGAAAGAACCTGATTTAGCTTTCAATCTCTTGCTATGGGCTTTGAAATCACAGGCATATTAACAAATAGAGCCGAAATGTATTAGTTGTTTCGGACTTTTCGGCCACTTGAGCCTCAACGTACATTCATTTAGCACTCCGTTCAACCCAAAATGTCCAATGAAAGAATACCTTTCAACAATTAATTTGAGCATTCCTGACACACTCTTTTGGTTTCGGCAGTGTTGTATTGTCTTTTCAGACTCATATTTTGATTCAGAGAAGCAAATTTTTCAGTCTAATGAGTGGAATTTTGAGAAAATTGACTTTGAGAAATATTTGAGCCCTAACCCTAACTAGCAAAACCCAAAGCTAGGGTTAGGGTTTTATTCCCATACAATGTAGACAGTTTTTGATGCCATGGCTGTGTTTTAGGGCTGAAAGGATACTGAGGAATATAGTTCTTTCAATGTTTTCTAAATATTTTTTTCTGGCCTATATGGCTGTATACACTGCTTTGCTCCAAAAAGGAATGGCGTCTGAATTGCCCGACAGGCAACAGTTCGAAAGAACCTGATTTAGCTTTCAAACTCTTGCCATGGGCTTTGAAATCACAGGCATATTAACAAATAGAGCCAAAATGTATTAGTTGTTTCGGACTTTTCGGCCACTTGAGCCTCAACGTACATTCATTTAGTACTCCGTTTTACCCAAAATGTCCAATGAAAGAATACCTTTCAACAATTAATTTGACCATTCCTGACACACTCTTTTGGTTTTGGCAGTGTTGTATTGTCTTTTCAGACTCATATTTTGATTCAGAGAAGCAAATTTTTCAATCTAATGAGTAGAATGTTGAGAAAATTGTCTTTGAGAAATATTTGAGCCCTAACCCTAACTAGCAAAACCCAAAGCTAGGGTTAGGGTTTTATTCCCATACAATGTAGACAGTTTTTGATGGCATGGCTGTGTTTTAGGGCTGAAAGGATACTGAGGAATATAGTTCTTTCAATGTTTTCTAGACATTTTTTTCTGGCCTATATGGCTGTATACACTGCTTTGCCCCAAAAAGGAATGGCGTCTGAATTGCCCGACAGGCAACAGTTCCATAGAACCTGATTTAGCTTTCAAACTCTTGCCATGGGCTTTGAAATCACAGGCATATTAACAAATACAGCCAAAATGTATTAGTTGTTTCGGACTTTTCGGCCACTTGAGCCTCAACGTACATTCATTTAGCACTCCGTTCAACCCAAAATGTCCAATGAAAGAATACCTTTCAACAATTAATTTGAGCATTCCTGACACACTCTTTTGGTTTTGGCAGTGTTGTATTGTCTTTTCAGACTCATATTTTGATTCAGAGAAGCAAATTTTCCAGTCTAATGAGTGGAATTTTGAGGAAATTGTCTTTGAGAAATATTTGAGCCCTAACCCTAACTAGCAAACCCCGAAGCTAGGGTTAGGGTTTTATTCCCATACAATGTAGACAGTTTTTGATGGCATGGCTGTGTTTTAGGGCTGAAAGGATACTGAGGAATATAGTTCTTTCAATGTCTTCTAAACATTTTTTTCTGACCTATATGGCTGTATACAGTGCTTTGCCCCAAAAAGGAATGGCGTCTGAATTGCCCGACAGGCAACAGTTCGAAAGAACCTGATTTAGCTTTCAAACTCTTGCCATGGGCTTTGAAATCACAGGAATATTAACAAATAGAGCCAAAATGTATTAGTTGTTTCGGACTTTTCGGCCACTTGAGCCTCAACGTACATTCATTTAGCACTCCGTTCAACCCAAAATGTCCAATGAAAGAATACCTTTCAACAATTAATTTGAGCATTCCTGACACACTCTTTTGGTTTTGGCAGTGTTGTATTGTCTTTTCAGACTCATATTTTGATTCAGAGAAGCAAATTTTCCAGTGTAATGAGTGGAATTTTGAGAAAATTGTCTTTGAGAAATATTTGAGCCCTAACCCTAACTAGCAAAACCCGAAGGTAGGGTTAGGGTTTTATTCCCATACAATGTAGACAGTTTTTGATGGCATGGCTGTGTTTTAGGGCTGAAAGGATACTTAGGAATATAGTTCTTTCAATGTTTTCTAAACATTTTTTTCTGACCTATATGGCTGTATACAGTGCTTTGCCCCAAAAAGGAATGGCGTCTGAATTGCCCGACAGGCAACAGTTCGAAAGAACCTGATTTAGCTTTCAAACTCTTGCCATGGGCTTTGAAATCATAGGCATATTAACAAATAGAGCCAAAATGTATTAGTTGTTTTGGACTTTTCGGCCACTTGAGCCTCAACGTACATTCATTTAGCACTCCGTTCAACCCAAAATGTCCAATGAAAGAATACCTTTCAACAATTAATTTGACCATTCCTGACACACTCTTTTGGTTTTGGCAGTGTTGTATTGTGTTTTCAGACTCATATTTTGATTCAGAGAAGCAAATTTTCCAGTGTAATGAGTGGAATTTTGAGAAAATTGTTTTTGAGAAATATTTGAGCCCTAACCCTAACTAGCAAAACCCGAAGCTAGGGTTAGGGTTTTATTCCCATACAATGTAGACAGTTTTTGATGGCATGGCTGTGTTTTAGGGCTGAAAGGATACTGAGGAATATAGTTCTTTCAATGTTTTCTAAACATTTTTTTCTGACCTATATGGCTGTATACAGTGCTTTGCTCCAAAAAGGAATGCCGTCTGAATTGCCCGACAGGCAACAGTTCGAAAGAACCTGATTTAGCTTTCAGTCTCTTGCTATGGGCTTTGAAATCACAGGCATATTAACAAATAGAGCCAAAATGTATTAGTTGTTTCGGACTTTTCGGCCACTTGAGCCTCAACGTACATTCATTTAGCACTCCGTTCAACCCAAAATGTCCAATGAAAGAATACCTTTCAACAATTAATTTGACCATTCCTGACACACTCTTTTGGTTTTGGCAGTGTTGTATTGTCTTTTCAGACTCATATTTTGATTCAGAGAAGCAAATTTTCCAGTCTAATGAGTGGAATTTTGAGGAAATTGTCTTTGAGAAATATTTGAGCCCTAACCCTAACTAGCAAAACCCGAAGGTAGGGTTAGGGTTTTATTCCCATACAATGTAGACAGTTTTTGATGGCATGGCTGTGTTTTAGGGCTGAAAGGATACTTAGGAATATAGTTCTTTCAATGTTTTCTAAACATTTTTTTCTGACCTATATGGCTGTATACAGTGCTTTGCCCCAAAAAGGAATGGCGTCTGAAATGCCCGACAGGCAACAGTTCGAAAGAACCTGATTTAGCTTTCAGTCTCTTCCTATGGGCTTTGAAATCACAGGCATATTAACAAATAGAGCCAAAATGTATTAGTTGTTTCGGACTTTTCGGCCACTTGAGCCTCAACGTACATTCATTTAGCACTCCGTTCAACCCAAAATGTCCAATGAAAGAATACCTTTCAACAATTAATTTGAGCATTCCTGACACACTCTTTTGGTTTCGGCAGTGTTGTATTGTCTTTTCAGACTCATATTTTGATTCAGAGAAGCAAATTTTCCAGTCTAATGAGTGGAATTTTGAGGAAATTGTCTTTGAGAAATATTTGAGCCCTAACCCTAACTAGGAAACCCCGAAGCTAGGGTTAGGGTTTTATTCCCATACAATGTAGACAGTTTTTGATGGCATGGCTGTGTTTTAGGGCTGAAAGGATACTGAGGAATATAGTTCTTTCAATGTCTTCTAAACATTTTTTTCTGACCTATATGGCTGTATACAGTGCTTTGCCCCAAAAAGGAATGGCGTCTGAATTGCCCGACAGGCAACAGTTCGAAAGAACCTGATTTAGCTTTCAAACTCTTGCCATGGGCTTTGAAATCACAGGAATATTAACAAATAGAGCCAAAATGTATTAGTTGTTTCGGACTTTTCGGCCACTTGAGCCTCAACGTACATTCATTTAGCACTCCGTTCAACCCAAAATGTCCAATGAAAGAATACCTTTCAACAATTAATTTGACCATTCCTGACACACTCTTTTGGTTTTGGCAGTGTTGTATTGTGTTTTCAGACTCATATTTTGATTCAGAGAAGCAAATTTTCCAGTGTAATGAGTGGAATTTTGAGAAAATTGTCTTTGAGAAATATTTGAGCCCTAACCCTAACTAGCAAAACCCGAAGGTAGGGTTAGGGTTTTATTCCCATACAATGTAGACAGTTTTTGATGGCATGGCTGTGTTTTAGGGCTGAAAGGATACTGAGGAATATAGTTCTTTCAATGTTTTCTAAACATTTTTTTCTGACCTATATGGCTGTATACAGTGCTTTGCTCCAAAAAGGAATGCCGTCTGAATTGCCCGACAGGCAACAGTTCGAAAGAACCTGATTTAGCTTTCAGTCTCTTGCTATGGGCTTTGAAATCACAGGCATATTAACAAATAGAGCCAAAATGTATTAGTTGTTTCGGACTTTTCGGCCACTTGAGCCTCAACGTACATTCATTTAGCACTCCGTTCAACCCAAAATGTCCAATGAAAGAATACCTTTCAACAATTAATTTGAGCATTCCTGACACACTCTTTTGGTTTCGGCAGTGTTGTATTGTCTTTTCAGACTCATATTTTGATTCAGAGAAGCAAATTTTCCAGTCTAATGAGTGGAATTTTGAGGAAATTGTCTTTGAGAAATATTTGAGCCCTAACCCTAACTAGCAAACCCCGAAGCTAGGGTTAGGGTTTTATTCCCATACAATGTAGACAGTTTTTGATGGCATGGCTGTGTTTTAGGGCTGAAAGGATACTGAGGAATATAGTTCTTTCAATGTCTTCTAAACATTTTTTTCTGACCTATATGGCTGTATACAGTGCTTTGCCCCAAAAAGGAATGGCGTCTGAATTGCCCGACAGGCAACAGTTCGAAAGAACCTGATTTAGCTTTCAAACTCTTGCCATGGGCTTTGAAATCACAGGAATATTAACAAATAGAGCCAAAATGTATTAGTTGTTTCGGACTTTTCGGCCACTTGAGCCTCAACGTACATTCATTTAGCACTCCGTTCAACCCAAAATGTCCAATGAAAGAATACCTTTCAACAATTAATTTGAGCATTCCTGACACACTCTTTTGGTTTTGGCAGTGTTGTATTGTCTTTTCAGACTCATATTGTGATTCAGAGAAGCAAATTTTCCAGTCTAATGAGTGGAATTTTGAGAAAATTGTCTTTGAGAAATATTTGAGCCCTAACCCTAACTAGCAAAACCCGAAGCTAGGGTTAGGGTTTTATTCCCATACAATGTAGACAGTTTTTGATGGCATGGCTGTGTTTTAGGGCTGAAAGGATACTGAGGAATATAGTTCTTTCAATGTTTTCTAAACATTTTTTTCTGACCTATATGTCTGTATACAGTGCTTTGCTCCAAAAAGGAATGGTGTCTGAATTGCCCGACAGGCAACAGTTCGAAAGAACCTGATTTAGCTTTCAGTCTCTTGCCATGGGCTTTGAAATCACAGGCATATTAACAAATAGAGCCAAAATGTATTAGTTGTTTCGGACTTTTCGGCCACTTGAGCCTCAACGTACATTCATTTAGCACTCCGTTCAACCCAAAATGTCCAATGAAAGAATACCTTTCAACAATTAATTTGAGCATTCCTGACACACTCTTTTGGTTTTGGCAGTGTTGTATTGTCTTTTCAGACTCATATTTTGATTCAGAGAAGCAAATTTTCCAGTGTAATGAGTGGAATTTTGAGAAAATTGTCTTTGAGAAATATTTGAGCCCTAACCCTAACTAGCAAAACCCGAAGGTAGGGTTAGGGTTTTATTCCCATACAATGTAGACAGTTTTTGATGGCATGGCTGTGTTTTAGGGCTGAAAGGATACTTAGGAATATAGTTCTTTCAATGTTTTCTAAACATTTTTTTCTGACCTATATGGCTGTATACAGTGCTTTGCCCCAAAAAGGAATGGCATCTGAAATGCCCGACAGGCAACAGTTCGAAAGAACCTGATTTAGCTTTCAATCTCTTGCTATGGGCTTTGAAATCACAGGCATATTAACAAATAGAGCCAAAATGTATTAGTTGTTTCGGACTTTTCGGCCACTTGAGCCTCAACGTACATTCATTTAGCACTCCGTTCAACCCAAAATGTCCAATGAAAGAATACCTTTCAACAATTAATTTGAGCATTCCTGACACACTCTTTTGGTTTCGGCAGTGTTGTATTGTCTTTTCAGACTCATATTTTGATTCAGAGAAGCAAATTTTTCAGTCTAATGAGTGGAATTTTGAGAAAATTGACTTTGAGAAATATTTGAGCCCTAACCCTAACTAGCAAAACCCAAAGCTAGGGTTAGGGTTTTATTCCCATACAATGTAGACAGTTTTTGATGCCATGGCTGTGTTTTAGGGCTGAAAGGATACTGAGGAATATAGTTCTTTCAATGTTTTCTAAATATTTTTTTCTGGCCTATATGGCTGTATACACTGCTTTGCTCCAAAAAGGAATGGCGTCTGAATTGCCCGACAGGCAACAGTTCGAAAGAACCTGATTTAGCTTTCAACCTCTTGCCATGGGCTTTGAAATCACAGGCATATTAACAAATAGAGCCAAAATGTATTAGTTGTTTCGGACTTTTCGGCCACTTGAGCCTCAACGTACATTCATTTAGTACTCCGTTTTACCCAAAATGTCCAATGAAAGAATACCTTTCAACAATTAATTTGACCATTCCTGACACACTCTTTTGGTTTTGGCAGTGTTGTATTGTCTTTTCAGACTCATATTTTGATTCAGAGAAGCAAATTTTTCAATCTAATGAGTAGAATGTTGAGAAAATTGTCTTTGAGAAATATTTGAGCCCTAACCCTAACTAGCAAAACCCAAAGCTAGGGTTAGGGTTTTATTCCCATACAATGTAGACAGTTTTTGATGGCATGGCTGTGTTTTAGGGCTGAAAGGATACTGAGGAATATAGTTCTTTCAATGTTTTCTAGACATTTTTTTCTGGCCTATATGGCTGTATACACTGCTTTGCCCCAAAAAGGAATGGCGTCTGAATTGCCCGACAGGCAACAGTTCCATAGAACCTGATTTAGCTTTCAAACTCTTGCCATGGGCTTTGAAATCACAGGCATATTAACAAATAGAGCCAAAATGTATTAGTTGTTTCGGACTTTTCGGCCACTTGAGCCTCAACGTACATTCATTTAGCACTCCGTTCAACCCAAAATGTCCAATGAAAGAATACCTTTCAACAATTAATTTGAGCATTCCTGACACACTCTTTTGGTTTTGGCAGTGTTGTATTGTCTTTTCAGACTCATATTTTGATTTAGAGAAGCAAATTTTCCACTATAATGAGTGGAATTTTGAGAAAATTGTCTTTGAGAAATATTTGAGCCCTAACCCTAACTAGCAAACCCCGAAGCTAGGGTTAGGGTTTTATTCCCATACAATGTAGACAGTTTTTGATGGCATGGCTGTGTTTTAGGCTGAAAGGATACTGAGGAATATAGTTCTTTCAATGTCTTCTAAACATTTTTTTCTGACCTATATGGCTGTATACAGTGCTTTGCCCCAAAAAGGAATGGCGTCTGAATTGCCCGACAGGCAACAGTTCGAAAGAACCTGATTTAGCTTTCAAACTCTTGCCATGGGCTTTGAAATCACAGGAATATTAACAAATAGAGCCAAAATGTATTAGTTGTTTCGGACTTTTCGGCCAGTTGAGCCTCAACGTACATTCATTTAGCACTCCGTTCAACCCAAAATGTCCAATGAAAGAATACCTTTCAACAATTAATTTGAGCATTCCTGACACACTCTTTTGGTTTTGGCAGTGTTGTATTGTCTTTTCAGACTCATATTTTGATTCAGAGAAGCAAATTTTCCAGTCTAATGAGTGGAATTTTGAGAAAATTGTCTTTGAGAAATATTTGAGCCCTAACCCTAACTAGCAAAACCCGAAGCTAGGGTTAGGGTTTTATTCCCATACAATGTAGACAGTTTTTGATGGCATGGCTGTGTTTTAGGGCTGAAAGGATACTGAGGAATATAGTTCTTTCAATGTTTTCTAAACATTTTTTTCTGACCTATATGTCTGTATACAGTGCTTTGCTCCAAAAAGGATTTGGCGTCTGAATTGCCCGACAGGCAACAGTTCGAAAGAACCTGATTTAGCTTTCAGTCTCTTGCCATGGGCTTTGAAATCACAGGCATATTAACAAATAGAGCCAAAATGTATTAGTTGTTTCGGACTTTTCGGCCACTTGAGCCTCAACGTACATTCATTTAGCACTCCGTTCAACCCAAAATGTCCAATGAAAGAATACCTTTCAACAATTAATTTGAGCATTCCTGACACACTCTTTTGGTTTTGGCAGTGTTGTATTGTCTTTTCAGACTCATATTTTGATTCAGAGAAGCAAATTTTCCAGTGTAATGAGTGGAATTTTGAGAAAATTGTCTTTGAGAAATATTTGAGCCCTAACCCTAACTAGCAAAACCCGAAGGTAGGGTTAGGGTTTTATTCCCATACAATGTAGACAGTTTTTGATGGCATGGCTGTGTTTTAGGGCTGAAAGGATACTTAGGAATATAGTTCTTTCAATGTTTTCTAAACATTTTTTTCTGACCTATATGGCTGTATACAGTGCTTTGCCCCAAAATGGAATGGCGTCTGAATTGCCCGACAGGCAACAGTTCGAAAGAACCTGATTTAGCTTTCAAACTCTTGCCATGGGCTTTGAAATCATAGGCATATTAACAAATAGAGCCAAAATGTATTAGTTGTTTCGGACTTTTCGGCCACTTGAGCCTCAACGTACATTCATTTAGCACTCCGTTCAACCCAAAATGTCCAATGAAAGAATACCTTTCAACAATTAATTTGACCATTCCTGACACACTCTTTTGGTTTTGGCAGTGTTGTATTGTCTTTTCAGACTCATATTTTGATTCAGAAAAGCAAATTTTCCAGTCTAATGAGTGGAATTTTGAGAAAATTGTCTTTGAGAAATATTTGAGCCCTAACCCTAACTAGCAAAACCCGAAGGTAGGGTTAGGGTTTTATTCCCATACAATGTAGACAGTTTTTGATGGCATGGCTGTGTTTTAGGGCTGAAAGGATACTTAGGAATATAGTTCTTTCAATGTTTTCTAAATATTTTTTTCTGACCTATATGGCTGTATACACTGCTTTGCTCCAAAAAGGAATGGCGTCTGAATTGCCCGACAGGCAACAGTTCGAAAGAACCTGATTTAGCTTTCAAACTCTTGCCATGGGCTTTGAAATCACAGGCATATTAACAAATAGAGCCAAAATGTATTAGTTGTTTCGGACTTTTCGGCCACTTGAGCCTCAACGTACATTCATTTAGTACTCCGTTTTACCCAAAATGTCCAATGAAAGAATACCTTTCAACAATTAATTTGACCATTCCTGACACACTCTTTTGGTTTTGGCAGTGTTGTATTGTCTTTTCAGACTCATATTTTGATTCAGAGAAGCAAATTTTTCAATCTAATGAGTAGAATGTTGAGAAAATTGTCTTTGAGAAATATTTGAGCCCTAACCCTAACTAGCAAAACCCAAAGCTAGGGTTAGGGTTTTATTCCCATACAATGTAGACAGTTTTTGATGGCATGGCTGTGTTTTAGGGCTGAAAGAATACTGAGGAATATAGTTCTTTCAATGTTTTCTAGACATTTTTTTCTGTTCTATATGTCTGTATACAGTGCTTTGCTCCAAAAAGGAATGGCGTCTGAATTGCCCGACAGGCAACAGTTCGAAAGAACCTGATTTAGCTTTCAAACTCTTGCCATGGGCTTTGAAATCACAGGCATATTAACAAATAGAGCCAAAATGTATTAGTTGTTTCGGACTTTTCGGCCACTTGAGCCTCAACGTACATTCATTTAGCACTCCGTTCAACCCAAAATGTCCAATGAAAGAATACCTTTCAACAATTAATTTGAGCATTCCTGACACACTCTTTTGGTTTTGGCAGTGTTGTATTGTCTTTTCAGACTCATATTTTGATTTAGAGAAGCAAATTTTCCACTATAATGAGTGGAATTTTGAGAAAATTGTCTTTGAGAAATATTTGAGCCCTAACCCTAACTAGCAAAACCCGAAGCTAGGGTTAGGGTTTTATTCCCATACAATGTAGACAGTTTTTGATGGCATGGCTGTGTTTTAGGGCTGAAAGGATACTGAGGAATATAGTTCTTTCAATGTTTTCTAAACATTTTTTTCTGACCTATATGTCTGTATACAGTGCTTTGCTCCAAAAAGGAATGGCGTCTGAATTGCCCGACAGGCAACAGTTCGAAAGAACCTGATTAAGCTTTCAAACTCTTGCTATGGGCTTTGAAATCACAGGCATATTAACAAATAGAGCCAAAATGTATTAGTTGTTTCGGACTTTTCGGCCACTTGAGCCTCAACGTACATTCATTTAGCACTCCGTTCAACCCAAAATGTCCAATGAAAGAATACCTTTCAACAATTAATTTGAGCATTCCTGACACACTCTTTTGGTTTCGGCAGTGTTGTATTGTCTTTTCAGACTCATATTTTGATTCAGAGAAGCAAATTTTTCAGTCTAATGAGTGGAATTTTTTGAAAATTTACTTTGAGAAATATTTGAGCCCTAACCCTAACTAGCAAAACCCAAAGCTAGGGTTAGGGTTTTATTCCCATACAATGTAGACAGTTTTTGATGGCATGGCTGTGTTTTAGGGCTGAAAGGATACTGAGGAATATAGTTCTTTCAATGTTTTCTAAACATTTTTTTCTGGCCTATATGGCTGTATACACTGCTTTGCCCCAAAAAGGAATGGCGTCTGAATTGCCCGACAGGCAACAGTTCGATAGAACCTGATTTAGCTTTCAAACTCTTGCCATGGGCTTTGAAATCACAGGGATATTAACAAATAGAGCCAAAATGTATTAGTTGTTTCGGACTTTTCGGCCACTTGAGTCTCAACGTACATTCATTTAGCACTCCGTTCAACCCAAAATGTCCAATGAAAGAATACCTTTCAACAATTAATTTGACCATTACTGACACACTCTTTTGGTTTTGGCAGTGTTTTATTCTCTTTTCAGACTCAAATTTTGAGTCAGAGAAGCAGATTTTCCTGTCTAATGAGTGGAATTTTGAGGAAATTGTCTTTGAGAAATATTTGAGCCCTAACCCTAACTAGCAAAACCCGAAGGTAGGGTTAGGGTTTTATTCCCATACAATGTAGACAGTTTTTGATGGCATGGCTGTGTTTTAGGGCTGAAAGGATACTTAGGAATATAGTTCTTTCAATGTTTTCTAAACATTTTTTTCTGACCTATATGTCTGTATACAGTGCTTTGCTCCAAAAAGGAATGGCGTCTGAATTGCCCGACAGGCAACAGTTCGAAAGAACCTGATTTAGCTTTCAAACTCTTGCCATGGGCTTTGAAATCACAGGCATATTAACAAATAGAGCCAAAATGTATTAGTTGTTTCGGACTTTTCGGCCACTTGAGCCTCAACGTACATTCATTTAGTACTCCGTTCAACCCAAAATGTCCAATGAAAGAATACCTTTCAACAATTAATTTGACCATTCCTGACACACTCTTTTGGTTTTGGCAGTGTTGTATTGTCTTTTCAGACTCATATTTTGATTCAGAGAAGCAAATTTTCCAGTCTAATGAGTGGAAATTTGAGAAAATTGTCTTTGAGAAATATTTGAGCCCTAACCCTAACTAGCAAAACCCGAAGCTAGGGTTAGGGTTTTATTCCCATACAATGTAGACAGTTTTTGATGGCATGGCTGTGTTTTAGGGCTGAAAGGATACTTAGGAATATAGTTCTTTCAATGTTTTCTAAATATTTTTTTCTGGCCTATATGGCTGTATACAGTGCTTTGCCCCAAAAAGGAATGGCGTCTGAATTGCCCGACAGGCAACAGTTCGAAAGAACCTGATTTAGCGTTCAAACTCTTGCCATGGGCTTTGAAATCACAAGCATATTAACAAATAGAGCCAAAATGTATTAGTTGTTTCGGACTTTTCGGCCACTTGAGCCTCAACGTACATTCATTTAGTACTCCGTTTTACCCAAAATGTCCAATGAAAGAATACCTTTCAACAATTAATTTGACCATTCCTGACACACTCTTTTGGATTTGGCAGTGTTGTATTGTCTTTTCAGACTCATATTTTGATTCAGAGAAGCAAATTTTTCAATCTAATGAGTGGAATGTTGAGAAAATTGTCTTTGAGAAATATTTGAGCCCTAACCCTAACTAGCAAAACCCAAAGCTAGGGTTAGGGTTTTATTCCCATACAATGTAGACAGTTTTTGATGGCATGGCTGTGTTTTAGGGCTGAAAGGATACTTAGGAATATAGTTCTTTCAATGTTTTCTAAACATTTTTTTCTGACCTATATGGCTGTATACAGTGCTTTGCTACAAAAAGGAATGGCGTCTGAATTGCCCGACAGGCAACAGTTCGAAAGAACCTGATTTAGCGTTCAAACTCTTGCCATGGGCTTTGAAATCACAAGCATATTAACAAATAGAGCCAAAATGTATTAGTTGTTTCGGACTTTTCGGCCACTTGAGCCTCAACGTACATTCATTTAGTACTCCGTTTTACCCAAAATGTCCAATGAAAGAATACCTTTCAACAATTAATTTGAGCATTCCTGACACACTCTTTTGGTTTTGGCAGTGTTGTATTGTCTTTTCAGACTCATATTTTGATTTAGAGAAGCAAATTTTCCACTATAATGAGTGGAATTTTGAGAAAATTGTCTTTGAGAAATATTTGAGCCCTAACCCTAACTAGCAAAACCCGAAGCTAGGGTTAGGGTTTTATTCCCATACAATGTAGACAGTTTTTGATGGCATGGCTGTATTTTAGGGCTGAAAGGATACTGAAGAATATAGTTCTTTCAATGTTTTCTAAACATTTTTTTCTGACCTATATGGCTGTATACAGTGCTTTGCCCCAAAAAGGAATGGCGTCTGAATTGCCCGACAGGCAACAGTTCAAAAGAACCTGATTAAGCTTTCAAACTCTTGCCATGGGCTTTGAAATCACAGGCATATTAAGAAATAGAGCCAAAATGTATTAGTTGTTTCGGACTTTTCGGCCACTTGAGCCTCAACGTACATTCATTTAGCACTCCGTTCAACCCAAAATGTCCAATGAAAGAATACCTTTCAACAATTAATTTGACCATTCCTGACACACTCTTTTGTTTTTTTCAGTGTTGTATTGTCTTTTCAGACTCATATTTTGATTCAGAGAAGCACATTTTCCCGTCTAATGAGTGGAATTTTGAGAAAATTGTCTTTGAGAAATATTTGAGCCCTAACCCTAACTAGCAAAACCCGAAGCTAGGGTTAGGGTTTTATTCCCATACAATGTAGACAGTTTTTGATGGCATGGCTGTGTTTTAGGGCTGAAAGGATACTTAGGAATATAGTTCTTTCAATGTTTTCTAAATATTTTTTTCTGGCCTATATGGCTGTATACAGTGCTTTGCCCCAAAAAGGAATGGCGTCTGAATTGCCCGACAGGCAACAGTTCGAAAGAACCTGATTTAGCTTTCAAACTCTTGCCATGGGCTTTGAAATCACAGGCATATTAACAAATAGAGCCAAAATGTATTAGTTGTTTCGGACTTTTCGGCCACTTGAGCCTCAACGTACATTCATTTAGTACTCCGTTTTACCCAAAATGTCCAATGAAAGAATACCTTTCAACAATTAATTTGAGCATTCCTGACACACTCTTTTGGTTTTGGCAGTGTTGTATTGTCTTTTCAGACTCATATTTTGATTCAGAGAAGCAAATTTTTCAATCTAATGAGTGGAATGTTGAGAAAATTGTCTTTGAGAAATATTTGACCCCTAACCCTAACTAGCAAAACCCGAAGCTAGGGTTAGGGTTTTATTCCCATATAATGTAGACAGTTTTTGATGGCATGGCTGTTTTAGGGCTGAAAGGATACTGAGGAATATAGTTCTTTCAATGTTTTCTAAATATTTTTTTCTGGCCTATATGGCTGTATACAGTGCTTTGCCCCAAAAAGGAATGGCGTCTGAATTGCCCGACAGGCAACAGTTCAAAAGAACCTGATTAAGCTTTCAAACTCTTGCCATGGGCTTTGAAATCACAGGCATATTAAGAAATAGAGCCAAAATGTATTAGTTGTTTCGGACTTTTCGGCCACTTGAGCCTCAACGTACATTCATTTAGCACTCCGTTCAACCCAAAATGTCCAATGAAAGAATACCTTTCAACAATTAATTTGAGCATTCCTGACACACTCTTTTGGTTTTGGCAGTGTTGTATTGTCTTTTCAGACTCATATTTTGATTTAGAGAAGCAAATTTTCCACTATAATGAGTGGAATTTTGAGAAAATTGTCTTTGAGAAATATTTGAGCCCTAACCCTAACTAGCAAAACCCGAAGCTAGGGTTAGGGTTTTATTCCCATACAATGTAGACAGTTTTTGATGGCATGGCTGTGTTTTAGGGCTGAAAGGATACTGAGGAATATAGTTCTTTCAATGTTTTCTAAACATTTTTTTCTGACCTATATGGCTGTATACAGTGCTTTGCCCCAAAAAGGAATGGCGTCTGAATTGCCCGACAGGCAACAGTTCAAAAGAACCTGATTAAGCTTTCAAACTCTTGCCATGGGCTTTGAAATCACAGGCATATTAAGAAATAGAGCCAAAATGTATTAGTTGTTTCGGACTTTTCGGCCACTTGAGCCTCAACGTACATTCATTTAGCACTCCGTTCAACCCAAAATGTCCAATGAAAGAATACCTTTCAACAATTAATTTGACCATTCCTGACACACTCTTTTGTTTTTTTCAGTGTTGTATTGTCTTTTCAGACTCATATTTTGATTCAGAGAAGCAAATTTTCCCGTCTAATGAGTGGAAATTTGAGAAAATTGTCTTTGAGAAATATTTGAGCCCTAACCCTGACTAGCAAAACCCGAAGCTAGGGTTAGGGTTTTATTCCCATACAATGTAGACAGTTTTTGATGGCATGGCTGTGTTTTAGGGCTGAAAGGATACTTAGGAATATAGTTCTTTCAATGTTTTCTAAACATTTTTTTCTGACCTATATGGCTGTATACAGTGCTTTGCTCCAAAAAGGAATGGCGTCTGAATTGCCCGACAGGCAACAGTTCGAAAGAACCTGATTTAGCTTTCAAACTCTTGCCATGGGCTTTGAAATCACAGGCATATTAACAAATAGAGCCAAAATGTATTAGTTGTTTCGGACTTTTCGGCCACTTGAGCCTCAACGTACATTCATTTAGCACTCCGTTCAACCCAAAATGTCCAATGAAAGAATACCTTTCAACAGTTAATTTGACCATTCCTGACACACTCTTTTGGATTTGGCAGTGTTGTATTGTCTTTTCAGACTCATATTTTGATTCAGAGAAGCAAATTTTTCAATCTAATGAGTGGAATGTTGAGAAAATTGTCTTTGAGAAATATTTGAGCCCTAACCCTAACTAGCAAAACCCAAAGCTAGGGTTAGGGTTTTATTCCCATACAATGTAGACAGTTTTTGATGGCATGGCTGTGTTTTAGGGCTGAAAGGATACTTAGGAATATAGTTCTTTCAATGTTTTCTAAACATTTTTTTCTGACCTATATGGCTGTATACAGTGCTTTGCTACAAAAAGGAATGGCGTCTGAATTGCCCGACAGGCAACAGTTCGAAAGAACCTGATTTAGCGTTCAAACTCTTGCCATGGGCTTTGAAATCACAAGCATATTAACAAATAGAGCCAAAATGTATTAGTTGTTTCGGACTTTTCGGCCACTTGAGCCTCAACGTACATTCATTTAGTACTCCGTTTTATCCAAAATGTCCAATGAAAGAATACCTTTCAACAATTAATTTGAGCATTCCTGACACACTCTTTTGGTTTTGGCAGTGTTGTATTGTCTTTTCAGACTCATATTTTGATTTAGAGAAGCAAATTTTCCACTATAATGAGTGGAATTTTGAGAAAATTGTCTTTGAGAAATATTTGAGCCCTAACCCTAACTAGCAAAACCCGAAGCTAGGGTTAGGGTTTTATTCCCATACAATGTAGACAGTTTTTGATGGCATGGCTGTGTTTTAGGGCTGAAAGGATACTGAAGAATATAGTTCTTTCAATGTTTTCTAAACTTTTTTTTCTGACCTATATGGCTGTATACAGTGCTTTGCCCCAAAAAGGAATGGCGTCTGAATTGCCCGACAGGCAACAGTTCAAAAGAACCTGATTAAGCTTTCAAACTCTTGCCATGGGCTTTGAAATCACAGGCATATTAAGAAATAGAGCCAAAATGTATTAGTTGTTTCGGACTTTTCGGCCACTTGAGCCTCAACGTACATTCATTTAGCACTCCGTTCAACCCAAAATGTCCAATGAAAGAATACCTTTCAACAATTAATTTGACCATTCCTGACACACTCTTTTGTTTTTTTCAGTGTTGTATTGTCTTTTCAGACTCATATTTTGATTCAGAGAAGCACATTTTCCCGTCTAATGAGTGGAATTTTGAGAAAATTGTCTTTGAGAAATATTTGAGCCCTAACCCTAACTAGCAAAACCCGAAGCTAGGGTTAGGGTTTTATTCCCATACAATGTAGACAGTTTTTGATGGCATGGCTGTGTTTTAGGGCTGAAAGGATACTTAGGAATATAGTTCTTTCAATGTTTTCTAAATATTTTTTTCTGGCCTATATGGCTGTATACAGTGCTTTGCCCCAAAAAGGAATGGCGTCTGAATTGCCCGACAGGCAACAGTTCGAAAGAACCTGATTTAGCTTTCAAACTCTTGCCATGGGCTTTGAAATCACAGGCATATTAACAAATAGAGCCAAAATGTATTAGTTGTTTCGGACTTTTCGGCCACTTGAGCCTCAACGTACATTCATTTAGCACTCCGTTCAACCCAAAATGTCCAATGAAAGAATACCTTTCAACAATTAATTTGAGCATTCCTGACACACTCTTCTGGTTTTGGCAGTGTTGTATTGTCTTTTCAGACTCATATTTTGATTTAGAGAAGCAAATTTTCCACTATAATGAGTGGAATTTTGAGAAAATTGTCTTTGAGAAATATTTGAGCCCTAACCCTAACTAGCAAAACCCGAAGCTAGGGTTAGGGTTTTTTTCCCATACAATGTAGACAGTTTTTGATGGCATGGCTGTGTTTTAGGGCTGAAAGGATACTGAGGAATATAGTTCTTTCAATGTTTTCTAAACATTTTTTTCTGACCTATATGGCTGTATACAGTGCTTTGCCCCAAAAAGGAATGGCGTCTGAATTGCCCGACAGGCAACAGTTCGAAAGAACCTGATTTAGCTTTCAAACTCTTGCCATGGGCTTTGAAATCACAGGCATATTTACAAATAGAGCCAAAATGTATTAGTTGTTTCGGACTTTTCGGCCACTTGAGCCTCAACGTACATTCATTTAGCACTCCGTTCAACCCAAAATGTCCAATGAAAGAATACCTTTCAACAATTAATTTGACCATTCCTGACACACTCTTTTGTTTTTTTCAGTGTTGTATTGTCTTTTCAGACTCATATTTTGATTCAGAGAAGCAAATTTTCCAGTCTAATGAGTGGAAATTTGAGAAAATTGTCTTTGAGAAATATTTGAGCCCTAACCCTAACTAGCAAAACCCGAAGCTAGGGTTAGGGTTTTATTCCCATACAATGTAGACAGTTTTTGATGGCATGGCTGTGTTTTAGGGCTGAAAGGATACTTAGGAATATAGTTCTTTCAATGTTTTCTAAATATTTTTTTCTGGCCTATATGGCTGTATACAGTGCTTTGCCCCAAAAAGGAATGGCGTCTGAATTGCCCGACAGGCAACAGTTCGAAAGAACCTGATTTAGCGTTCAAACTCTTGCCATGGGCTTTGAAATCACAAGCATATTAACAAATAGAGCCAAAATGTATTAGTTGTTTCGGACTTTTCGGCCACTTGAGCCTCAACGTACATTCATTTAGTACTCCGTTTTACCCAAAATGTCCAATGAAAGAATACCTTTCAACAATTAATTTGACCATTCCTGACACACTCTTTTGGATTTGGCAGTGTTGTATTGTCTTTTCAGACTCATATTTTGATTCAGAGAAGCAAATTTTTCAATCTAATGAGTGGAATGTTGAGAAAATTGTCTTTGAGAAATATTTGAGCCCTAACCCTAACTAGCAAAACCCAAAGCTAGGGTTAGGGTTTTATTCCCATACAATGTAGACAGTTTTTGATGGCATGGCTGTGTTTTAGGGCTGAAAGGATACTTAGGAATATAGTTCTTTCAATGTTTTCTAAACATTTTTTTCTGACCTATATGGCTGTATACAGTGCTTTGCTACAAAAAGGAATGGCGTCTGAATTGCCCGACAGGCAACAGTTCGAAAGAACCTGATTTAGCGTTCAAACTCTTGCCATGGGCTTTGAAATCACAAGCATATTAACAAATAGAGCCAAAATGTATTAGTTGTTTCGGACTTTTCGGCCACTTGAGCCTCAACGTACATTCATTTAGTACTCCGTTTTACCCAAAATGTCCAATGAAAGAATACCTTTCAACAATTAATTTGAGCATTCCTGACACACTCTTTTGGTTTTGGCAGTGTTGTATTGTCTTTTCAGACTCATATTTTGATTTAGAGAAGCAAATTTTCCACTATAATGAGTGGAATTTTGAGAAAATTGTCTTTGAGAAATATTTGAGCCCTAACCCTAACTAGCAAAACCCGAAGCTAGGGTTAGGGTTTTATTCCCATACAATGTAGACAGTTTTTGATGGCATGGCTGTGTTTTAGGGCTGAAAGGATACTGAAGAATATAGTTCTTTCAATGTTTTCTAAACATTTTTTTCTGACCTATATGGCTGTATACAGTGCTTTGCCCCAAAAAGGAATGGCGTCTGAATTGCCCGACAGGCAACAGTTCAAAAGAACCTGATTAAGCTTTCAAACTCTTGCCATGGGCTTTGAAATCACAGGCATATTAAGAAATAGAGCCAAAATGTATTAGTTGTTTCGGACTTTTCGGCCACTTGAGCCTCAACGTACATTCATTTAGCACTCCGTTCAACCCAAAATGTCCAATGAAAGAATACCTTTCAACAATTAATTTGACCATTCCTGACACACTCTTTTGTTTTTTTCAGTGTTGTATTGTCTTTTCAGACTCATATTTTGATTCAGAGAAGCACATTTTCCCGTCTAATGAGTGGAATTTTGAGAAAATTGTCTTTGAGAAATATTTGAGCCCTAACCCTAACTAGCAAAACCCGAAGCTAGGGTTAGGGTTTTATTCCCATACAATGTAGACAGTTTTTGATGGCATGGCTGTGTTTTAGGGCTGAAAGGATACTTAGGAATATAGTTCTTTCAATGTTTTCTAAATATTTTTTTCTGGCCTATATGGCTGTATACAGTGCTTTGCCCCAAAAAGGAATGGCGTCTGAATTGCCCGACAGGCAACAGTTCGAAAGAACCTGATTTAGCTTTCAAACTCTTGCCATGGGCTTTGAAATCACAGGCATATTAAGAAATAGAGCCAAAATGTATTAGTTGTTTCGGACTTTTCGGCCACTTGAGCCTCAACGTACATTCATTTAGCACTCCGTTCAACCCAAAATGTCCAATGAAAGAATACCTTTCAACAATTAATTTGAGCATTCCTGACACACTCTTTTGGTTTTGGCAGTGTTGTATTGTCTTTTCAGACTCATATTTTGATTTAGAGAAGCAAATTTTCCACTATAATGAGTGGAATTTTGAGAAAATTGTCTTTGAGAAATATTTGAGCCCTAACCCTAACTAGCAAAACCCGAAGCTAGGGTTAGGGTTTTATTCCCATACAATGTAGACAGTTTTTGATGGCATGGCTGTGTTTTAGGGCTGAAAGGATACTGAGGAATATAGTTCTTTCAATGTTTTCTAAACATTTTTTTCTGACCTATATGGCTGTATACAGTGCTTTGCCCCAAAAAGGAATGGCGTCTGAATTGCCCGACAGGCAACAGTTCAAAAGAACCTGATTAAGCTTTCAAACTCTTGCCATGGGCTTTGAAATCACAGGCATATTAAGAAATAGAGCCAAAATGTATTAGTTGTTTCGGACTTTTCGGCCACTTGAGCCTCAACGTACATTCATTTAGCACTCCGTTCAACCCAAAATGTCCAATGAAAGAATACCTTTCAACAATTAATTTGACCATTCCTGACACACTCTTTTGTTTTTTTCAGTGTTGTATTGTCTTTTCAGACTCATATTTTGATTCAGAGAAGCAAATTTTCCCGTCTAATGAGTGGAAATTTGAGAAAATTGTCTTTGAGAAATATTTGAGCCCTAACCCTGACTAGCAAAACCCGAAGCTAGGGTTAGGGTTTTATTCCCATACAATGTAGACAGTTTTTGATGGCATGGCTGTGTTTTAGGGCTGAAAGGATACTTAGGAATATAGTTCTTTCAATGTTTTCTAAACTTTTTTTTTCTGACCTATATGGCTGTATACAGTTCTTTGCTCCAAAAAGGAATGGCGTCTGAATTGCCCGACAGGCAACAGTTCGAAAGAACCTGATTTAGCTTTCAAACTCTTGCCATGGGCTTTGAAATCACAGGCATATTAACAAATAGAGCCAAAATGTATTAGTTGTTTCGGACTTCTCGGCCACTTGAGCCTCAACGTACATTCATTTAGCACTCCGTTCAACCCAAAATGTCCAATGAAAGAATACCTTTCAACAATTAATTTGACCATTCCTGAAACACTCTTTTGGTTTTGGCAGTGTTTTATTCTCTTTTCAGACTCAAATTTTGAGTCAGAGAAGCAGATTTTCCAGTCTAATGAGTGGAATTTTGAGAAAATTGTCTTTGAGAATTATTTGAGCCCTAACCCTAACTAGCAAAACCCGAAGCTAGGGTTAGGGTTTTATTCCCATACAATGTAGACAGTTTTTTATGGCATAGCTGTGTTTTAGGGCTGAAAGGATACTTAGGAATATAGTTCTTTCAATGTTTTCTAAACATTTTTTTCTGACCTATATGGCTGTATACAGTGCTTTGCTCCAAAAAGGAATGGCGTCTGAATTGCCCGACAGGCAACAGTTCGAAAGAACCTGATTTAGCTTTTAAACTCTTGCCATGGGCTTTGAAATCACAGGCATATTAAGAAATAGAGCCAAAATGTATTAGTTGTTTCGGACTTTTCGGCCACTTGAGCCTCAACGTACATTCATTTAGCACTCCGTTCAACCCAAAATGTCCAATGAAAGAATACCTTTCAACAATTAATTTGAGCATTCCTGACACACTCTTTTGGTTTTGGCAGTGTTGTATTGTCTTTTCAGACTCATATTTTGATTTAGAGAAGCAAATTTTCCACTATAATGAGTGGAATTTTGAGAAAATTGTCTTTGAGAAATATTTGAGCCCTAACCCTAACTAGCAAAACCCGAAGCTAGGGTTAGGGTTTTTTTCCCATACAATGTAGACAGTTTTTGATGGCATGGCTGTGTTTTAGGGCTGAAAGGATACTGAGGAATATAGTTCTTTCAATGTTTTCTAAACATTTTTTTCTGACCTATATGGCTGTATACAGTGCTTTGCCCCAAAAAGGAATGGCGTCTGAATTGCCCGACAGGCAACAGTTCAAAAGAACCTGATTAAGCTTTCAAACTCTTGCCATGGGCTTTGAAATCACAGGCATATTAAGAAATAGAGCCAAAATGTATTAGTTGTTTCGGACTTTTCGGCCACTTGAGCCTCAACGTACATTCATTTAGCACTCCGTTCAACCCAAAATGTCCAATGAAAGAATACCTTTCAACAATTAATTTGACCATTCCTGACACACTCTTTTGTTTTTTTCAGTGTTGTATTGTCTTTTCAGACTCATATTTTGATTCAGAGAAGCAAATTTTCCCGTCTAATGAGTGGAAATTTGAGAAAATTGTCTTTGAGAAATATTTGAGCCCTAACCCTGACTAGCAAAACCCGAAGCTAGGGTTAGGGTTTTATTCCCATACAATGTAGACAGTTTTTGATGGCATGGCTGTGTTTTAGGGCTGAACGGATACTTAGGAATATAGTTCTTTCAATGTTTTCTAAACATTTTTTTCTGACCTATATGGCTGTATACAGTGCTTTGCTCCAAAAAGGAATGGCGTCTGAATTGCCCGACAGGCAACAGTTCGAAAGAACCTGATTTAGCTTTCAAACTCTTGCCATGGGCTTTGAAATCACAGGCATATTAAGAAATAGAGCCAAAATGTATTAGTTGTTTCGGACTTTTCGGCCACTTGAGCCTCAACGTACATTCATTTAGCACTCCGTTCAACCCAAAATGTCCAATGAAAGAATACCTTTCAACAATTAATTTGAGCATTCCTGACACACTCTTTTGGTTTTGGCAGTGTTGTATTGTCTTTTCAGACTCATATTTTGATTTAGAGAAGCAAATTTTCCACTATAATGAGTGGAATTTTGAGAAAATTGTCTTTGAGAAATATTTGAGCCCTAACCCTAACTAGCAAAACCCGAAGCTAGGGTTAGGGTTTTATTCCCATACAATGTAGACAGTTTTTGATGGCATGGCTGTTTTAGGGCTGAAAGGATACTGAGGAATATAGTTCTTTCAATGTTTTCTAAACATTTTTTTCTGACCTATATGGCTGTATACAGTGCTTTGCCCCAAAAAGGAATGGCGTCTGAATTGCCCGACAGGCAACAGTTCAAAAGAACCTGATTAAGCTTTCAAACTCTTGCCATGGGCTTTGAAATCACAGGCATATTAAGAAATAGAGCCAAAATGTATTAGTTGTTTCGGACTTTTCGGCCACTTGAGCCTCAACGTACATTCATTTAGCACTCCGTTCAACCCAAAATGTCCAATGAAAGAATACCTTTCAACAATTAATTTGACCATTCCTGACACACTCTTTTGTTTTTTTCAGTGTTGTATTGTCTTTTCAGACTCATATTTTGATTCAGAGAAGCAAATTTTCCCGTCTAATGAGTGGAAATTTGAGAAAATTGTCTTTGAGAAATATTTGAGCCCTAACCCTAACTAGCAAAACCCAAAGCTAGGGTTAGGGTTTTATTCCCATACAATGTAGACAGTTTTTGATGGCATGGCTGTGTTTTAGGGCTGAAAGGATACTTAGGAATATAGTTCTTTCAATGTTTTCTAAACATTTTTTTCTGACCTATATGGCTGTATACAGTGCTTTGCTCCAAAAAGGAATGGCGTCTGAATTGCCCGACAGGCAACAGTTCGAAAGAACCTGATTTAGCTTTCAAACTCTTGCCATGGGCTTTGAAATCACAGGCATATTAACAAATAGAGCCAAAATGTATTAGTTGTTTCGGACTTTTCGGCCACTTGAGCCTCAACGTACATTCATATAGCACTCCGTTCAACCCAAAATGTCCAATGAAAGAATACCTTTCAACAATTAATTTGACCATTCCTGACACACTCTTTTGGTTTTGGCAGTGTTTTATTCTCTTTTCAGACTCAAATTTTGAGTCAGAGAAGCAGATTTTCCAGTCTAATGAGTGGAATTTTGAGAAAATTGTCTTTGAGAAATATTTGAGCCCTAACCCTAACTAGCAAAACCCGAAGCTAGGGTTAGGGTTTTATTCCAATACAATGTAGACAGTTTTTGATGGCATGGCTGTGTTTTAGGGCTGAAAGGATACTTAGGAATATAGTTCTTTCAATGTTTTCTAAACATTTTTTTCTGACCTATATGGCTGTATACAGTGCTTTGCTCCAAAAAGGAATGGCGTCTGAATTGCCCGACAGGCAACAGTTCGAAAGAACCTGATTTAGCTTTCAAACTCTTGCCATGGGCTTTGAAATCACAGGCATATTAAGAAATAGAGCCAAAATGTATTAGTTGTTTCGGACTTTTCGGCCACTTGAGCCTCAACGTACATTCATTTAGCACTCCGTTCAACCCAAAATGTCCAATGAAAGAATACCTTTCAACAATTAATTTGAGCATTCCTGACACACTCTTTTGGTTTTGGCAGTGTTGTATTGTCTTTTCAGACTCATATTTTGATTTAGAGAAGCAAATTTTCCACTATAATGAGTGGAATTTTGAGAAAATTGTCTTTGAGAAATATTTGAGCCCTAACCCTAACTAGCAAAACCCGAAGCTAGGGTTAGGGTTTTATTCCCATACAATGTAGACAGTTTTTGATGGCATGGCTGTGTTTTAGGGCTGAAAGGATACTTAGGAATATAGTTCTTTCAATGTTTTCTAAACATTTTTTTCTGACCTATATGGCTGTATACAGTGCTTTGCCCCAAAAAGGAATGGCGTCTGAATTGCCCGACAGGCAACAGTTCAAAAGAACCTGATTAAGCTTTCAAACTCTTGCCATGGGCTTTGAAATCACAGGCATATTAAGAAATAGAGCCAAAATGTATTAGTTGTTTCGGACTTTTCGGCCACTTGAGCCTCAACGTACATTCATTTAGCACTCCGTTCAACCCAAAATGTCCAATGAAAGAATACCTTTCAACAATTAATTTGACCATTCCTGACACAATCTTTTGTTTTTTTCAGTGTTGTATTGTCTTTTCAGACTCATATTTTGATTCAGAGAAGCAAATTTTCCCGTCTAATGAGTGGAAATTTGAGAAAATTGTCTTTGAGAAATATTTGAGCCCTAACCCTGACTAGCAAAACCCGAAGCTAGGGTTAGGGTTTTATTCCCATACAATGTAGACAGTTTTTCATGGCATGGCTGTGTTTTAGGGCTGAAAGGATACTTAGGAATATAGTTCTTTCAATGTTTTCTAAACATTTTTTTCTGACCTATATGGCTGTATACAGTGCTTTGCTCCAAAAAGGAATGGCGTCTGAATTGCCCGACAGGCAACAGTTCGAAAGAACCTGATTTAGCTTTTAAACTCTTGCCATGGGCTTTGAAATCACAGGCATATTAAGAAATAGAGCCAAAATGTATTAGTTGTTTCGGACTTTTCGGCCACTTGAGCCTCAACGTACATTCATTTAGCACTCCGTTCAACCCAAAATGTCCAATGAAAGAATACCTTTCAACAATTAATTTGAGCATTCCTGACACACTCTTTTGGTTTTGGCAGTGTTGTATTGTCTTTTCAGACTCATATTTTGATTTAGAGAAGCAAATTTTCCACTATAATGAGTGGAATTTTGAGAAAATTGTCTTTGAGAAATATTTGAGCCCTAACCCTAACTAGCAAAACCCGAAGCTAGGGTTAGGGTTTTATTCCCATACAATGTAGACAGTTTTTGATGGCATGGCTGTTTTAGGGCTGAAAGGATACTGAGGAATATAGTTCTTTCAATGTTTTCTAAACATTTTTTTCTGACCTATATGGCTGTATACAGTGCTTTGCCCCAAAAAGGAATGGCGTCTGAATTGCCCGACAGGCAACAGTTCAAAAGAACCTGATTAAGCTTTCAAACTCTTGCCATGGGCTTTGAAATCACAGGCATATTAAGAAATAGAGCCAAAATGTATTAGTTGTTTCGGACTTTTCGGCCACTTGAGCCTCAACGTACATTCATTTAGCACTCCGTTCAACCCAAAATGTCCAATGAAAGAATACCTTTCAACAATTAATTTGACCATTCCTGACACACTCTTTTGTTTTTTTCAGTGTTGTATTGTCTTTTCAGACTCATATTTTGATTCAGAGAAGCAAATTTTCCCGTCTAATGAGTGGAAATTTGAGAAAATTGTCTTTGAGAAATATTTGAGCCCTAACCCTAACTAGCAAAACCCGAAGCTAGGGTTAGGGTTTTATTCCCATACAATGTAGACAGTTTTTGATGGCATGGCTGTGTTTTAGGGCTGAAAGGATACTTAGGAATATAGTTCTTTCAATGTTTTCTAAACATTTTTTTCTGACCTATATGGCTGTATACAGTGCTTTGCTCCAAAAAGGAATGGCGTCTGAATTGCCCGACAGGCAACAGTTCGAAAGAACCTGATTTAGCTTTCAAACTCTTGCCATGGGCTTTGAAATCACAGGCATATTAACAAATAGAGCCAAAATGTATTAGTTGTTTCGGACTTTTCGGCCACTTGAGCCTCAACGTACATTCATATAGCACTCCGTTCAACCCAAAATGTCCAATGAAAGAATACCTTTCAACAATTAATTTGACCATTCCTGACACACTCTTTTGGTTTTGGCAGTGTTTTATTCTCTTTTCAGACTCAAATTTTGAGTCAGAGAAGCAGATTTTCCAGTCTAATGAGTGGAATTTTGAGAAAATTGTCCTTGAGAAATATTTGAGCCCTAACCCTAACTAGCAAAACCCGAAGCTAGGGTTAGGGTTTTATTCCCATACAATGTAGACAGTTATTTATGGCATGGCTGTGTTTTAGGGCTGAAAGGATACTTAGGAATATAGTTCTTTCAATGTTTTCTAAACATTTTTTTCTGACCTATATGGCTGTATACTGTGCTTTGCCCCAAAAAGGAATGGCGTCTGAATTGCCCGACAGGCAATAGTTCGAAAGAACCTGATTTAGCTTTCAAACTCTTGCCATGGGCTTTGAAATCACAGGCATATTAAGAAATAGAGCCAAAATGTATTAGTTGTTTCGGACTTTTCGGCCACTTGAGCCTCAACGTACATTCATTTAGCACTCCGTTCAACCCAAAATGTCCAATGAAAGAATACCTTTCAACAATTAATTTGAGCATTCCTGACACACTCTTTTGGTTTTGGCAGTGTTGTATTGTCTTTTCAGACTCATATTTTGATTCAGAGAAGCAAATTTTCCAGTCTAATGAGTGGAAATTTGAGAAAATTGTCTTTGAGAAATATTTCAGCCCTAACCCTAACTAGCAAAACCCGAAGCTAGGGTTAGGGTTTTATTCCCATACAATGTAGACAGTTTTTGATGGCATGGCTGTGTTTTAGGGCTGAAAGGATACTGAGGAATATAGTTCTTTCAATGTTTTCTAAACATTTTTTTCTGACCTATATGGCTGTATACAGTGCTTTGCCCCAAAAAGGAATGGCGTCTGAATTGCCCGACAGGCAACAGTTCAAAAGAACCTGATTAAGCTTTCAAACTCTTGCCATGTGCTTTGAAATCACAGGCATATTAAGAAATAAAGCCAAAATGTATTAGTTGTTTCGGACTTTTCGGCCACTTGAGCCTAAACGTACATTCATTTAGCACTCCGTTCAACCCAAAATGTCCAATGAAAGAATACCTTTCAACAATTAATTTGACCATTCCTGACACACTCTTTTGTTTTTTTCAGTGTTGTATTGTCTTTTCAGACTCATATTTTGATTCGGAGAAGCAAATTTTCCCGTCTAATGAGTGGAAATTTGAGAAAATTGTCCTTGAGAAATATTTGAGCCCTAACCCTAACTAGCAAAACCCGAAGCTAGGGTTAGGGTTTTATTCCCATACAATGTAGACAGTTTTTGATGGCATGGCTGTGTTTTAGGGCTGAAAGGATACTTAGGAATATAGTTCTTTCAATGTTTTCTAAATATTTTTTTCTGGCCTATATGGCTGTATACAGTGCTTTGACCCAAAAAGGAATGGCGTCTGAATTGCCCGACAGGCAACAGTTCGAAAGAACCTGATTTAGCTTTCAAACTCTTGCCATGGGCTTTGAAATCACAGGCATATTAACAAATAGAGCCAAAATGTATTAGTTGTTTCGGACTTTTCGGCCACTTGAGCCTCAACGTACATTCATTTAGTACTCCGTTTTACCCAAAATGTCCAATGAAAGAATACCTTTCAACAATTAATTTGACCATTCCTGACACACTCTTTTGGTTTTGGCAGTGTTGTATTGTCTTTTCAGACTCATATTTTGATTCAGAGAAGCAAATTTGTCAATCTAATGAGTGGAATTTTGAGAAAATTGTCTTTGAGAAATTTTTGAGCCCTAACCCTAACTAGCATAACCCGAAGCTAGGGTTAGGGATTTATTCCCATACAATGTAGACAGTTTTTGATGGCATGGCTGTGTTTTAGTTCTGAAAGGATACTTAGGAATATAGTTCTTTCAATGTTTTCTAAACATTTTTTTCTGACCTATATGGCTGTATACTGTGCTTTGCCCCAAAAAGGAATGGCGTCTGAATTGCCCGACAGGCAATAGTTCGAAAGAACCTGATTTAGCTTTCAAACTCTTGCCATGGGCTTTGAAATCACAGGCATATTAAGAAATAGAGCCAAAATGTATTAGTTGTTTCGGACTTTTCGGCCACTTGAGCCTCAACGTACATTCATTTAGCACTCCGTTCAACCCAAAATGTCCAATGAAAGAATACCTTTCAACAATTAATTTGAGCATTCCTGACACACTCTTTTGGTTTTGGCAGTGTTGTATTGTCTTTTCAGACTCATATTTTGATTCAGAGAAGCAAATTTTCCAGTCTAATGAGTGGAAATTTGAGAAAATTGTCTTTGAGAAATATTTGAGCCCTAACCCTAACTAGCAAAACCCGAAGCTAGGGTTAGGGTTTTATTCCCATACAATGTAGACAGTTTTTGATGGCATGGCTGTGTTTTAGGGCTGAAAGGATACTGAGGAATATAGTTCTTTCAATGTTTTCTAAACATTTTTTTCTGACCTATATGGCTGTATACAGTGCTTTGCCCCAAAAAGGAATGGCGTCTGAATTGCCCGACAGGCAACAGTTCAAAAGAACCTGATTAAGCTTTCAAACTCTTGCCATGTGCTTTGAAATCACAGGCATATTAAGAAATAAAGCCAAAATGTATTAGTTGTTTCGGACTTTTCGGCCACTTGAGCCTAAACGTACATTCATTTAGCACTCCGTTCAACCCAAAATGTCCAATGAAAGAATACCTTTCAACAATTAATTTGACCATTCCTGACACACTCTTTTGTTTTTTTCAGTGTTGTATTGTCTTTTCAGACTCATATTTTGATTCGGAGAAGCAAATTTTCCCGTCTAATGAGTGGAAATTTGAGAAAATTGTCTTTGAGAAATATTTGAGCCCTAACCCTAACTAGCAAAACCCGAAGCTAGGGTTAGGGTTTTATTCCCATACAATGTAGACAGTTTTTGATGGCATGGCTGTGTTTTAGGGCTGAAAGGATACTTAGGAATATAGTTCTTTCAATGTTTTCTAAATATTTTTTTCTGGCCTATATGGCTGTATACAGTGCTTTGCCCCAAAAAGGAATGGCGTCTGAATTGCCCGACAGGCAACAGTTCGAAAGAACCTGATTTAGCTTTCAAACTCTTGCCATGGGCTTTGAAATCACAGGCATATTAACAAATAGAGCCAAAATGTATTAGTTGTTTCGGACTTTTCGGCCACTTGAGCCTCAACGTACATTCATTTAGTACTCCGTTTTACCCAAAATGTCCAATGAAAGAATACCTTTCAACAATTAATTTGACCATTCCTGACACACTCTTTTGGTTTTGGCAGTGTTGTATTGTCTTTTCAGACTCATATTTTGATTCAGAGAAGCAAATTTTCCAGTCTAATGAGTGGAATTTTGAGAAAATTGTCTTTGAGAAATATTTGAGCCCTTACCCTAACTAGCAAAACCCCAAGCTAGGGTTAGTTTTTATTCCCATACAATGTAGACAGTTTTTGATGGCATGGCTGTGTTTTAGGGCTGAAAGGATACTTAGGAATATAGTTCTTTCAATGTTTTCTAAACATTTTTTTCTGACCTATATGGCTGTATACAGTGCTTTGCTCCAAAAAGGAATGGCGTCTGAATTGCCCGACAGGCAACAGTTCGAAAGAACCTGATTTAGCTTTTAAACTCTTGCCATGGGCTTTGAAATCACAGGCATATTAAGAAATAGAGCCAAAATGTATTAGTTGTTTCGGACTTTTCGGCCACTTGAGCCTCAACGTACATTCATTTAGCACTCCGTTCAACCCAAAATGTCCAATGAAAGAATACCTTTCAACAATTAATTTGAGCATTCCTGACACACTCTTTTGGTTTTGGCAGTGTTGTATTGTCTTTTCAGACTCATATTTTGATTTAGAGAAGCAAATTTTCCACTATAATGAGTGGAATTTTGAGAAAATTGTCTTTGAGAAATATTTGAGCCCTAACCCTAACTAGCAAAACCCGAAGCTAGGGTTAGGGTTTTATTCCCATACAATGTAGACAGTTTTTGATGGCATGGCTGTTTTAGGGCTGAAAGGATACTGAGGAATATAGTTCTTTCAATGTTTTCTAAACATTTTTTTCTGACCTATATGGCTGTATACAGTGCTTTGCCCCAAAAAGGAATGGCGTCTGAATTGCCCGACAGGCAACAGTTCAAAAGAACCTGATTAAGCTTTCAAACTCTTGCCATGGGCTTTGAAATCACAGGCATATTAAGAAATAGAGCCAAAATGTATTAGTTGTTTCGGACTTTTCGGCCACTTGAGCCTCAACGTACATTCATTTAGCACTCCGTTCAACCCAAAATGTCCAATGAAAGAATACCTTTCAACAATTAATTTGACCATTCCTGACACACTCTTTTGTTTTTTTCAGTGTTGTATTGTCTTTTCAGACTCATATTTTGATTCAGAGAAGCAAATTTTCCCGTCTAATGAGTGGAAATTTGAGAAAATTGTCTTTGAGAAATATTTGAGCCCTAACCCTAACTAGCAAAACCCGAAGCTAGGGTTAGGGTTTTATTCCCATACAATGTAGACAGTTTTTGATGGCATGGCTGTGTTTTAGGGCTGAAAGGATACTTAGGAATATAGTTCTTTCAATGTTTTCTAAACATTTTTTTCTGACCTATATGGCTGTATACAGTGCTTTGCTCCAAAAAGGAATGGCGTCTGAATTGCCCGACAGGCAACAGTTCGAAAGAACCTGATTTAGCTTTCAAACTCTTGCCATGGGCTTTGAAATCACAGGCATATTAACAAATAGAGCCAAAATGTATTAGTTGTTTCGGACTTTTCGGCCACTTGAGCCTCAACGTACATTCATATAGCACTCCGTTCAACCCAAAATGTCCAATGAAAGAATACCTTTCAACAATTAATTTGACCATTCCTGACACACTCTTTTGGTTTTGGCAGTGTTTTATTCTCTTTTCAGACTCAAATTTTGAGTCAGAGAAGCAGATTTTCCAGTCTAATGAGTGGAATTTTGAGAAAATTGTCCTTGAGAAATATTTGAGCCCTAACCCTAACTAGCAAAACCCGAAGCTAGGGTTAGGGTTTTATTCCCATACAATGTAGACAGTTATTTATGGCATGGCTGTGTTTTAGGGCTGAAAGGATACTTAGGAATATAGTTCTTTCAATGTTTTCTAAACATTTTTTTCTGACCTATATGGCTGTATACAGTGCTTTGCTCCAAAAAGGAATGGCGTCTGAATTGCCCGACAGGCAACAGTTCGAAAGAACCTGATTTAGCTTTCAAACTCTTGCCATGGGCTTTGAAATCACAGGCATATTAACAAATAGAGCCAAAATATATTAGTTGTTTCGGACTTCTCGGCCACTTGAGCCTCAACGTACATTCATTTAGCACTCCGTTCAACCCAAAATGTCCAATGAAAGAATACCTTTCAACAATTAATTTAACCATTCCTGACACACTCTTTTGGTTTTGGCAGTGTTGTATTGTCTTTTCAGACTCATATTTTGATTCAGAGAAGCAAATTTGTCAATCTAATGAGTGGAATTTTGAGAAAATTGTCTTTGAGAAATTTTTGAGCCCTAACCCTAACTAGCATAACCCGAAGCTAGGGTTAGGGTTTTATTCCCATACAATGTAGACAGTTTTTGATGGCATGGCTGTGTTTTAGTTCTGAAAGGATACTTAGGAATATAGTTCTTTCAATGTTTTCTAAACATTTTTTTCTGACCTATATGGCTGTATACTGTGCTTTGCCCCAAAAAGGAATGGCGTCTGAATTGCCCGACAGGCAATAGTTCGAAAGAACCTGATTTAGCTTTCAAACTCTTGCCATGGGCTTTGAAATCACAGGCATATTAAGAAATAGAGCCAAAATGTATTAGTTGTTTCGGACTTTTCGGCCACTTGAGCCTCAACGTACATTCATTTAGCACTCCGTTCAACCCAAAATGTCCAATGAAAGAATACCTTTCAACAATTAATTTGAGCATTCCTGACACACTCTTTTGGTTTTGGCAGTGTTGTATTGTCTTTTCAGACTCATATTTTGATTCAGAGAAGCAAATTTTCCAGTCTAATGAGTGGAAATTTGAGAAAATTGTCTTTGAGAAATATTTGAGCCCTAACCCTAACTAGCAAAACCCGAAGCTAGGGTTAGGGTTTTATTCCCATACAATGTAGACAGTTTTTGATGGCATGGCTGTGTTTTAGGGCTGAAAGGATACTGAGGAATATAGTTCTTTCAATGTTTTCTAAACATTTTTTTCTGACCTATATGGCTGTATACAGTGCTTTGCCCCAAAAAGGAATGGCGTCTGAATTGCCCGACAGGCAACAGTTCAAAAGAACCTGATTAAGCTTTCAAACTCTTGCCATGTGCTTTGAAATCACAGGCATATTAAGAAATAAAGCCAAAATGTATTAGTTGTTTCGGACTTTTCGGCCACTTGAGCCAAAACGTACATTCATTTAGCACTCCGTTCAACCCAAAATGTCCAATGAAAGAATACCTTTCAACAATTAATTTGACCATTCCTGACACACTCTTTTGTTTTTTTCAGTGTTGTATTGTCTTTTCAGACTCATATTTTGATTCGGAGAAGCAAATTTTCCCGTCTAATGAGTGGAAATTTGAGAAAATTGTCTTTGAGAAATATTTGAGCCCTAACCCTAACTAGCAAAACCCGAAGCTAGGGTTAGGGTTTTATTCCCATACAATGTAGACAGTTTTTGATGGCATGGCTGTGTTTTAGGGCTGAAAGGATACTTAGGAATATAGTTCTTTCAATGTTTTCTAAATATTTTTTTCTGGCCTATATGGCTGTATACAGTGCTTTGCCCCAAAAAGGAATGGCGTCTGAATTGCCCGACAGGCAACAGTTCGAAAGAACCTGATTTAGCTTTCAAACTCTTGCCATGGGCTTTGAAATCACAGGCATATTAACAAATAGAGCCAAAATGTATTAGTTGTTTCGGACTTTTCGGCCACTTGAGCCTCAACGTACATTCATATAGCACTCCGTTCAACCCAAAATGTCCAATGAAAGAATACCTTTCAACAATTAATTTGACCATTCCTGACACACTCTTTTGGTTTTGGCAGTGTTTTATTCTCTTTTCAGACTCAAATTTTGAGTCAGAGAAGCAGATTTTCCAGTCTAATGAGTGGAATTTTGAGAAAATTGTCCTTGAGAAATATTTGAGCCCTAACCCTAACTAGCAAAACCCGAAGCTAGGGTTAGGGTTTTATTCCCATACAATGTAGACAGTTATTTATGGCATGGCTGTGTTTTAGGGCTGAAAGGATACTTAGGAATATAGTTCTTTCAATGTTTTCTAAACATTTTTTTCTGACCTATATGGCTGTATACAGTGCTTTGCTCCAAAAAGGAATGGCGTCTGAATTGCCCGACAGGCAACAGTTCGAAAGAACCTGATTTAGCTTTCAAACTCTTGCCATGGGCTTTGAAATCACAGGCATATTAACAAATAGAGCCAAAATATATTAGTTGTTTCGGACTTCTCGGCCACTTGAGCCTCAACGTACATTCATTTAGCACTCCGTTCAACCCAAAATGTCCAATGAAAGAATACCTTTCAACAATTAATTTAACCATTCCTGACACACTCTTTTGGTTTTGGCAGTGTTGTATTGTCTTTTCAGACTCATATTTTGATTCAGAGAAGCAAATTTGTCAATCTAATGAGTGGAATTTTGAGAAAATTGTCTTTGAGAAATTTTTGAGCCCTAACCCTAACTAGCATAACCCGAAGCTAGGGTTAGGGTTTTATTCCCATACAATGTAGACAGTTTTTGATGGCATGGCTGTGTTTTAGTTCTGAAAGGATACTTAGGAATATAGTTCTTTCAATGTTTTCTAAACATTTTTTTCTGACCTATATGGCTGTATACTGTGCTTTGCCCCAAAAAGGAATGGCGTCTGAATTGCCCGACAGGCAATAGTTCGAAAGAACCTGATTTAGCTTTCAAACTCTTGCCATGGGCTTTGAAATCACAGGCATATTAAGAAATAGAGCCAAAATGTATTAGTTGTTTCGGACTTTTCGGCCACTTGAGCCTCAACGTACATTCATTTAGCACTCCGTTCAACCCAAAATGTCCAATGAAAGAATACCTTTCAACAATTAATTTGAGCATTCCTGACACACTCTTTTGGTTTTGGCAGTGTTGTATTGTCTTTTCAGACTCATATTTTGATTCAGAGAAGCAAATTTTCCAGTCTAATGAGTGGAAATTTGAGAAAATTGTCTTTGAGAAATATTTGAGCCCTAACCCTAACTAGCAAAACCCGAAGCTAGGGTTAGGGTTTTATTCCCATACAATGTAGACAGTTTTTGATGGCATGGCTGTGTTTTAGGGCTGAAAGGATACTGAGGAATATAGTTCTTTCAATGTTTTCTAAACATTTTTTTCTGACCTATATGGCTGTATACAGTGCTTTGCCCCAAAAAGGAATGGCGTCTGAATTGCCCGACAGGCAACAGTTCAAAAGAACCTGATTAAGCTTTCAAACTCTTGCCATGTGCTTTGAAATCACAGGCATATTAAGAAATAAAGCCAAAATGTATTAGTTGTTTCGGACTTTTCGGCCACTTGAGCCTAAACGTACATTCATTTAGCACTCCGTTCAACCCAAAATGTCCAATGAAAGAATACCTTTCAACAATTAATTTGACCATTCCTGACACACTCTTTTGTTTTTTTCAGTGTTGTATTGTCTTTTCAGACTCATATTTTGATTCGGAGAAGCAAATTTTCCCGTCTAATGAGTGGAAATTTGAGAAAATTGTCTTTGAGAAATATTTGAGCCCTAACCCTAACTAGCAAAACCCGAAGCTAGGGTTAGGGTTTTATTCCCATACAATGTAGACAGTTTTTGATGGCATGGCTGTGTTTTAGGGCTGAAAGGATACTTAGGAATATAGTTCTTTCAATGTTTTCTAAATATTTTTTTCTGGCCTATATGGCTGTATACAGTGCTTTGCCCCAAAAAGGAATGGCGTCTGAATTGCCCGACAGGCAACAGTTCGAAAGAACCTGATTTAGCTTTCAAACTCTTGCCATGGGCTTTGAAATCACAGGCATATTAACAAATAGAGCCAAAATGTATTAGTTGTTTCGGACTTTTCGGCCACTTGAGCCTCAACGTACATTCATTTAGTACTCCGTTTTACCCAAAATGTCCAATGAAAGAATACCTTTCAACAATTAATTTGACCATTCCTGACACACTCTTTTGGTTTTGGCAGTGTTGTATTGTCTTTTCAGACTCATATTTTGATTCAGAGAAGCAAATTTTCCAGTCTAATGAGTGGAATTTTGAGAAAATTGTCTTTGAGAAATATTTGAGCCCTTACCCTAACTAGCAAAACCCCAAGCTAGGGTTAGTTTTTATTCCCATACAATGTAGACAGTTTTTGATGGCATGGCTGTGTTTTAGGGCTGAAAGGATACTTAGGAATATAGTTCTTTCAATGTTTTCTAAACATTTTTTTCTGACCTATATGGCTGTATACAGTGCTTTGCTCCAAAAAGGAATGGCGTCTGAATTGCCCGACAGGCAACAATTCGAAAGAACCTGATTTAGCTTTCAAACTCTTGCCATGGGCTTTGAAATCACAGGCATATTAACAAATAGAGCCAAAATGTATTAGTTGTTTCAGACTTTTCGGCCACTTGAGCCTCAACGTACATTCATTTAGCACTCCGTTCAACCCAAAATGTCCAATGAAAGAATACCTTTCAACAATTAATTTGACAATTCCTGACACACTCTTTTGGTTTTGGCAGTGTTTTATTCTCTTTTCAGACTCAAATTTTGAGTCAGAGAAGCAGATTTTCCAGTCTAATTAGTGGAATTTTGAGAAAATTGTCTTTGAGAAATATTTGAGCCCTAACCCTAACTAGCAAAACCCGAAGCTAGGGTTAGGGTTTTATTCCCATACAATGTAGACAGTTTTTGATGGCATAGCTGTGTTTTAGGGCTGAAAGGATACTTAGGAATATAGTTCTTTCAATGTTTTCTAAACATTTTTTTCTGACCTATATGGCTGTATACAGTGCTTTGCTCCAAAAAGGAATGGCGTCTGAATTGCCCGACAGGCAACAGTTCGAAAGAACCTGATTTAGATTTCAAACTCTTGCCATGGGCTTTGAAATCACAGGCATATTAAGAAATAGAGCCAAAATGTATTAGTTGTTTCGGACTTTTCGGCCACTTGAGCCTCAACGTACATTCATTTAGCACTCCGTTCAACCCAAAATGTCCAATGAAAGAATACCTTTCAACAATTAATTTGACCATTCCTGACACACTCTTTTGGTTTTGGCAGTGTTGTATTGTCTTTTCAGACTCATATTTTGATTCAGAGAAGCAAATTTTTCAATCTAATGAGTGGAATGTTGAGAAAATTGTCTTTGAGAAATATTTGAGCCCTAACCCTAACTAGCAAAACCCGAAGCTAGGGTTAGGGTTTTATTCCCATACAATGTAGACAGTTTTTGATGGCATGGCTGTGTTTTAGGTCTGAAAGGATACTTAGGAATATAGTTCTTTCAATGTTTTCTAAATATTTTTTTCTGACCTATATGGCTGTATACAGTGCTTTGCTCCAAAAAGGAATTGCGTCTGAATTACCCGACAGGCAACAGTTCGAAAGAACCTGATTTAGCTTTCAAACTCTTGCCATGGGCTTTGAAATCACAGGCATATTAAGAAATAGAGCCAAAATGTATTAGTTGTTTCGGACTTTTCGGCCACTTGAGCCTCAACGTACATTCATTTAGCACTCCGTTCAACCCAAAATGTCCAATGAAAGAATACCTTTCAACAATTAATTTGAGCATTCCTGACACACTCTTTTGGTTTTGGCAGTGGTGTATTGTCTTTTCAGACTCATATTTTGATTCAGAGAAGCAAATTTTCCAGTCTAATGAGTGGAAATTTGAGAAAATTGTCTTTGAGAAATATTTGAGCCCTAACCCTAACTAGCAAAACCCGAAGCTAGGGTTAGGGTTTTATTCCCATACAATGTAGACAGTTTTTGATGGCATGGCTGTGTTTTAGGGCTGAAAGGATACTGAGGAATATAGTTCTTTCAATGTTTTCTAAACATTTTTTTCTGACCTATATGGCTGTATACAGTGCTTTGCCCCAAAAAGGAATGGCGTCTGAATTGCCCGACAGGCAACAGTTCAAAAGAACCTGATTAAGCTTTCAAACTCTTGCCATGTGCTTTGAAATCACAGGCATATTAAGAAATAAAGCCAAAATGTATTAGTTGTTTCGGACTTTTCGGCCACTTGAGCCTAAACGTACATTCATTTAGCACTCCGTTCAACCCAAAATGTCCAATGAAAGAATACCTTTCAACAATTAATTTGACCATTCCTGACACACTCTTTTGTTTTTTTCAGTGTTGTATTGTCTTTTCAGACTCATATTTTGATTCGGAGAAGCAAATTTTCCCGTCTAATGAGTGGAAATTTGAGAAAATTGTCTTTGAGAAATATTTGAGCCCTAACCCTAACTAGCAAAACCCGAAGCTAGGGTTAGGGTTTTATTCCCATACAATGTAGACAGTTTTTGATGGCATGGCTGTGTTTTAGGGCTGAAAGGATACTTAGGAATATAGTTCTTTCAATGTTTTCTAAATATTTTTTTCTGGCCTATATGGCTGTATACAGTGCTTTGCCCCAAAAAGGAATGGCGTCTGAATTGCCCGACAGGCAACAGTTCGAAAGAACCTGATTTAGCTTTCAAACTCTTGCCATGGGCTTTGAAATCACAGGCATATTAACAAATAGAGCCAAAATGTATTAGTTGTTTCGGACTTTTCGGCCACTTGAGCCTCAACGTACATTCATTTAGTACTCCGTTTTACCCAAAATGTCCAATGAAAGAATACCTTTCAACAATTAATTTGACCATTCCTGACACACTCTTTTGGTTTTGGCAGTGTTGTATTGTCTTTTCAGACTCATATTTTGATTCAGAGAAGCAAATTTTCCAGTCTAATGAGTGGAATTTTGAGAAAATTGTCTTTGAGAAATATTTGAGCCCTTACCCTAACTAGCAAAACCCCAAGCTAGGGTTAGTTTTTATTCCCATACAATGTAGACAGTTTTTGATGGCATGGCTGTGTTTTAGGGCTGAAAGGATACTTAGGAATATAGTTCTTTCAATGTTTTCTAAACATTTTTTTCTGACCTCTATGGCTGTATACAGTGCTTTGCTCCAAAAAGGAATGGCGTCTGAATTGCCCGACAGGCAACAATTCGAAAGAACCTGATTTAGCTTTCAAACTCTTGCCATGGGCTTTGAAATCACAGGCATATTAACAAATAGAGCCAAAATGTATTAGTTGTTTCAGACTTTTCGGCCACTTGAGCCTCAACGTACATTCATTTAGCACTCCGTTCAACCCAAAATGTCCAATGAAAGAATACCTTTCAACAATTAATTTGACCATTCCTGACACACTCTTTTGGTTTTGGCAGTGTTTTATTCTCTTTTCAGACTCAAATTTTGAGTCAGAGAAGCAGATTTTCCAGTCTAATGAGTGGAATTTTGAGAAAATTGTCTTTGAGAAATATTTGAGCCCTAACCCTAACTAGCAAAACCCGAAGCTAGGGTTAGGGTTTTATTCCCATACAATGTAGACAGTTTTTGATGGCATAGCTGTGTTTTAGGGCTGAAAGGATACTTAGGAATATAGTTCTTTCAATGTTTTCTAAACATTTTTTTCTGACCTATATGGCTGTATACAGTGCTTTGCTCCAAAAAGGAATGGCGTCTGAATTGCCCGACAGGCAACAGTTCGAAAGAACCTGATTTAGCTTTCAAACTCTTGCCATCGGCTTTGAAATCACAGGCATATTAAGAAATAGAGCCAAAATGTATTAGTTGTTTCGGACTTTTCGGCCACTTGAGCCTCAACGTACATTCATTTAGCACTCCGTTCAACCCAAAATGTCCAATGAAAGAATATCTTTCAACAATTAATTTGACCATTCCTGACACACTCTTTTGGTTTTGGCAGTGTTGTATTGTCTTTTCAGACTCATATTTTGATTCAGAGAAGCAAATTTTTCAATCTAATGAGTGGAATGTTGAGAAAATTGTCTTTGAGAAATATTTGAGCCCTAACCCTAACTAGCAAAACCCGAAGCTAGGGTTAGGGTTTTATTCCCATACAATGTAGACAGTTTTTGATGGCATGGCTGTGTTTTAGGTCTGAAAGGATACTTAGGAATATAGTTCTTTCAATGTTTTCTAAATATTTTTTTCTGACCTATATGGCTGTATACAGTGCTTTGCTCCAAAAAGGAATTGCGTCTGAATTACCCGACAGGCAACAGTTCGAAAGAACCTGATTTAGCTTTCAAACTCTTGCCATGGGCTTTGAAATCACAGGCATATTAACAAATAGAGCCAAAATGTATTAGTTGTTTCGGACTTTTCGGCCACTTGAGCCTCAACGTACATTCATTTAGCACTCCGTTCAACCCAAAATGTCCAATGAAAGAATACCTTTCAACAATTAATTTGACCATTCCTGACACACTCTTTTGGTTTTGGCAGTGTTTTATTCTCTTTTCAGACTCAAATTTTGAGTCAGAGAAGCAGATTTTCCAGTCTAATGAGTGGAATTTTGAGAAAATTGTCTTTGAGAAATATTTGAGCCCTAACCCTAACTAGCAAAACCCGAAGCTAGGGTTAGGGTTTTATTCCCATACAATGTAGACAGTTTTTGATGGCATGGCTGTGTTTTAGGGCTGAAAGGATACTTAGGAATATAGTTCTTTCAATGTTTTCTAAACATTTTTTTCTGACCTATATGGCTGTATACAGTGCTTTGCTCCAAAAAGGAATTGCGTCTGAATTGCCCGACAGGCAACAGTTCGAAAGAACCTGATTTAGCTTTCAAACTCTTGCCATGGGCTTTGAAATCACAGGCATATTAACAAATAGAGCCAAAATGTATTAGTTGTTTCGGACTTCTCGGCCACTTGAGCCTCAACGTACATTCATTTAGCACTCCGTTCAACCCAAAATGTCCAATGAAAGAATACCTTTCAACAATTAATTTGACCATTCCTGACACACTCTTTTGGTTTTGGCAGTGTTGTATTGTCTTTTCAGACTCATATTTTGATTCAGAGAAGCAAATTTTTCAATCTAATGAGTGGAATTTTGAGAAAATTGTCTTTGAGAAATTTTTGTGCCCTAACCCTAACTAGCAAAACCCGAAGCTAGGGTTAGGGTTTTATTCCCATACAATGTAGACAGTTTTTTATGGCATAGCTGTGTTTTAGGGCTGAAAGGATACTTAGGAATATAGGTCTTTCAATGTTTTCTAAACATTTTTTTCTGACCTATATGGCTGTATACAGTGCTTTGCTCCAAAAAGGAATGGCGTCTGAATTGCCCGACAGGCAACAGTTCGAAAGAACCTGATTTAGCTTTTAAACTCTTGCCATGGGCTTTGAAATCACAGGCATATTAAGAAATAGAGCCAAAATGTATTAGTTGTTTCGGACTTTTCGGCCACTTGAGCCTCAACGTACATTCATTTAGCACTCCGTTCAACCCAAAATGTCCAATGAAAGAATACCTTTCAACAATTAATTTGACCATTCCTGACACACTCTTTTGGTTTTGGCAGTGTTGTATTGTCTTTTCAGACTCATATTTTGATTCAGAGAAGCAAATTTTTCAATCTAATGAGTGGAATGTTGAGAAAATTGTCTTTGAGAAATATTTGAGCCCTAACCCTAACTAGCAAAACCCGAAGCTAGGGTTAGGGTTTTATTCCCATACAATGTAGACAGTTTTTGATGGCATGGCTGTGTTTTAGGTCTGAAAGGATACTTAGGAATATAGTTCTTTCAATGTTTTCTAAATATTTTTTTCTGACCTATATGGCTGTATACAGTGCTTTGCTCCAAAAAGGAATTGCGTCTGAATTACCCGACAGGCAACAGTTCGAAAGAACCTGATTTAGCTTTCAAACTCTTGCCATGGGCTTTGAAATCACAGGCATATTAAGAAATAGAGCCAAAATGTATTAGTTGTTTCGGACTTTTCGGCCACTTGAGCCTCAACGTACATTCATTTAGCACTCCGTTCAACCCAAAATGTCCAATGAAAGAATACCTTTCAACAATTAATTTGAGCATTCCTGACACACTCTTTTGGTTTTGGCAGTGGTGTATTGTCTTTTCAGACTCATATTTTGATTCAGAGAAGCAAATTTTCCAGTCTAATGAGTGGAAATTTGAGAAAATTGTCTTTGAGAAATATTTGAGCCCTAACCCTAACTAGCAAAACCCGAAGCTAGGGTTAGGGTTTTATTCCCATACAATGTAGACAGTTTTTGATGGCATGGCTGTGTTTTAGGGCTGAAAGGATACTGAGGAATATAGTTCTTTCAATGTTTTCTAAACATTTTTTTCTGACCTATATGGCTGTATACAGTGCTTTGCCCCAAAAAGGAATGGCGTCTGAATTGCCCGACAGGCAACAGTTCAAAAGAACCTGATTAAGCTTTCAAACTCTTGCCATGTGCTTTGAAATCACAGGCATATTAAGAAATAAAGCCAAAATGTATTAGTTGTTTCGGACTTTTCGGCCACTTGAGCCTAAACGTACATTCATTTAGCACTCCGTTCAACCCAAAATGTCCAATGAAAGAATACCTTTCAACAATTAATTTGACCATTCCTGACACACTCTTTTGTTTTTTTCAGTGTTGTATTGTCTTTTCAGACTCATATTTTGATTCGGAGAAGCAAATTTTCCTGTCTAATGAGTGGAAATTTGAGAAAATTGTCTTTGAGAAATATTTGAGCCCTAACCCTAACTAGCAAAACCCGAAGCTAGGGTTAGGGTTTTATTCCCATACAATGTAGACAGTTTTTGATGGCATGGCTGTGTTTTAGGGCTGAAAGGATACTTAGGAATATAGTTCTTTCAATGTTTTCTAAACATTTTTTTCTGACCTCTATGGCTGTATACAGTGCTTTGCTCCAAAAAGGAATGGCGTCTGAATTGCCCGACAGGCAACAATTCGAAAGAACCTGATTTAGCTTTCAAACTCTTGCCATGGGCTTTGAAATCACAGGCATATTAACAAATAGAGCCAAAATGTATTAGTTGTTTCAGACTTTTCGGCCACTTGAGCCTCAACGTACATTCATTTAGCACTCCGTTCAACCCAAAATGTCCAATGAAAGAATACCTTTCAACAATTAATTTGACCATTCCTGACACACTCTTTTGGTTTTGGCAGTGTTTTATTCTCTTTTCAGACTCAAATTTTGAGTCAGAGAAGCAGATTTTCCAGTCTAATGAGTGGAATTTTGAGAAAATTGTCTTTGAGAAATATTTGAGCCCTAACCCTAACTAGCAAAACCCGAAGCTAGGGTTAGGGTTTTATTCCCATACAATGTAGACAGTTTTTGATGGCATAGCTGTGTTTTAGGGCTGAAAGGATACTTAGGAATATAGTTCTTTCAATGTTTTCTAAACATTTTTTTCTGACCTATATGGCTGTATACAGTGCTTTGCTCCAAAAAGGAATGGCGTCTGAATTGCCCGACAGGCAACAGTTCGAAAGAACCTGATTTAGCTTTCAAACTCTTGCCATCGGCTTTGAAATCACAGGCATATTAAGAAATAGAGCCAAAATGTATTAGTTGTTTCGGACTTTTCGGCCACTTGAGCCTCAACGTACATTCATTTAGCACTCCGTTCAACCCAAAATGTCCAATGAAAGAATATCTTTCAACAATTAATTTGACCATTCCTGACACACTCTTTTGGTTTTGGCAGTGTTGTATTGTCTTTTCAGACTCATATTTTGATTCAGAGAAGCAAATTTTTCAATCTAATGAGTGGAATGTTGAGAAAATTGTCTTTGAGAAATATTTGAGCCCTAACCCTAACTAGCAAAACCCGAAGCTAGGGTTAGGGTTTTATTCCCATACAATGTAGACAGTTTTTGATGGCATGGCTGTGTTTTAGGTCTGAAAGGATACTTAGGAATATAGTTCTTTCAATGTTTTCTAAATATTTTTTTCTGACCTATATGGCTGTATACAGTGCTTTGCTCCAAAAAGGAATTGCGTCTGAATTACCCGACAGGCAACAGTTCGAAAGAACCTGATTTAGCTTTCAAACTCTTGCCATGGGCTTTGAAATCACAGGCATATTAACAAATAGAGCCAAAATGTATTAGTTGTTTCGGACTTTTCGGCCACTTGAGCCTCAACGTACATTCATTTAGCACTCCGTTCAACCCAAAATGTCCAATGAAAGAATACCTTTCAACAATTAATTTGACCATTCCTGACACACTCTTTTGGTTTTGGCAGTGTTTTATTCTCTTTTCAGACTCAAATTTTGAGTCAGAGAAGCAGATTTTCCAGTCTAATGAGTGGAATTTTGAGAAAATTGTCTTTGAGAAATATTTGAGCCCTAACCCTAACTAGCAAAACCCGAAGCTAGGGTTAGGGTTTTATTCCCATACAATGTAGACAGTTTTTGATGGCATGGCTGTGTTTTAGGGCTGAAAGGATACTTAGGAATATAGTTCTTTCAATGTTTTCTAAACATTTTTTTCTGACCTATATGGCTGTATACAGTGCTTTGCTCCAAAAAGGAATTGCGTCTGAATTGCCCGACAGGCAACAGTTCGAAAGAACCTGATTTAGCTTTCAAACTCTTGCCATGGGCTTTGAAATCACAGGCATATTAACAAATAGAGCCAAAATGTATTAGTTGTTTCGGACTTCTCGGCCACTTGAGCCTCAACGTACATTCATTTAGCACTCCGTTCAACCCAAAATGTCCAATGAAAGAATACCTTTCAACAATTAATTTGACCATTCCTGACACACTCTTTTGGTTTTGGCAGTGTTGTATTGTCTTTTCAGACTCATATTTTGATTCAGAGAAGCAAATTTTTCAATCTAATGAGTGGAATTTTGAGAAAATTGTCTTTGAGAAATTTTTGTGCCCTAACCCTAACTAGCAAAACCCGAAGCTAGGGTTAGGGTTTTATTCCCATACAATGTAGACAGTTTTTTATGGCATAGCTGTGTTTTAGGGCTGAAAGGATACTTAGGAATATAGGTCTTTCAATGTTTTCTAAACATTTTTTTCTGACCTATATGGCTGTATACAGTGCTTTGCTCCAAAAAGGAATGGCGTCTGAATTGCCCGACAGGCAACAGTTCGAAAGAACCTGATTTAGCTTTTAAACTCTTGCCATGGGCTTTGAAATCACAGGCATATTAAGAAATAGAGCCAAAATGTATTAGTTGTTTCGGACTTTTCGGCCACTTGAGCCTCAACGTACATTCATTTAGCACTCCGTTCAACCCAAAATGTCCAATGAAAGAATACCTTTCAACAATTAATTTGAGCATTCCTGACACACTCTTTTGGTTTTTGCAGTGTTGTATTGTCTTTTCAGACTCATATTTTGATTTAGAGAAGCAAATTTTCCACTATAATGAGTGGAATTTTGAGAAAATTGTCTTTGAGAAATATTTGAGCCCTAACCCTAACTAGCAAAACCCGAAGCTAGGGTTAGGGTTTTATTCCCATACAATGTAGACAGTTTTTGATGGCATGGCTGTGTTTTAGGGCTGAAAGGATACTGAGGAATATAGTTCTTTCAATGTTTTCTAAACATTTTTTTCTGACCTATATGGCTGTATACAGTGCTTTGCTCCAAAAAGGAATGGCGTCTGAATTGCCCGACAGGCAACAGTTCGAAAGAACCTGATTTAGCTTTCAAACTCTTGCCATGGGCTTTGAAATCACAGGCATATTAACAAATAGAGCCAAAATGTATTAGTTGTTTCGGACTTCTCGGCCACTTGAGCCTCAACGTACATTCATTTAGCACTCCGTTCAACCCAAAATGTCCAATGAAAGAATACCTTTCAACAATTAATTTGACCATTCCTGACACACTCTTTTGGTTTTGGCAGTGTTGTATTGTCTTTTCAGACTCATATTTTGATTCAGAGAAGCAAATTTTCCAGTCTAATGAGTGGAATTTTGAGAAAATTGTCTTTGAGAAATATTTGAGCCCTTACCCTAACTAGCAAAACCCCAAGCTAGGGTTAGTTTTTATTCCCATACAATGTAGACAGTTTTTGATGGCATGGCTGTGTTTTAGGGCTGAAAGGATACTTAGGAATATAGTTCTTTCAATGTTTTCTAAACATTTTTTTCTGACCTCTATGGCTGTATACAGTGCTTTGCTCCAAAAAGGAATGGCGTCTGAATTGCCCGACAGGCAACAATTCGAAAGAACCTGATTTAGCTTTCAAACTCTTGCCATGGGCTTTGAAATCACAGGCATATTAACAAATAGAGCCAAAATGTATTAGTTGTTTCAGACTTTTCGGCCACTTGAGCCTCAACGTACATTCATTTAGCACTCCGTTCAACCCAAAATGTCCAATGAAAGAATACCTTTCAACAATTAATTTGACCATTCCTGACACACTCTTTTGGTTTTGGCAGTGTTTTATTCTCTTTTCAGACTCAAATTTTGAGTCAGAGAAGCAGATTTTCCAGTCTAATGAGTGGAATTTTGAGAAAATTGTCTTTGAGAAATATTTGAGCCCTAACCCTAACTAGCAAAACCCGAAGCTAGGGTTAGGGTTTTATTCCCATACAATGTAGACAGTTTTTGATGGCATAGCTGTGTTTTAGGGCTGAAAGGATACTTAGGAATATAGTTCTTTCAATGTTTTCTAAACATTTTTTTCTGACCTATATGGCTGTATACAGTGCTTTGCTCCAAAAAGGAATGGCGTCTGAATTGCCCGACAGGTAACAGTTCGAAAGAACCTGATTTAGCTTTCAAACTCTTGCCATGGGCTTTGAAATCACAGGCATATTAACAAATAGAGCCAAAATGTATTAGTTGTTTCGGACTTTTCGGCCACTTGAGCCTCAACGTACATTCATTTAGCACTCCGTTCAACCCAAAATGTCCAATGAAAGAATACCTTTCAACAATTAATTTGACCATTCCTGACACACTCTTTTGGTTTTGGCAGTGTTGTATTGTCTTTTCAGACTCATATTTTGATTCAGAGAAGCAAATTTTTCAATCTAATGAGTGGAATGTTGAGAAAATTGTCTTTGAGAAATATTTGAGCCCTAACCCTAACTAGCAAAACCCGAAGCTAGGGTTAGGGTTTTATTCCCATACAATGTAGACAGTTTTTGATGGCATGGCTGTGTTTTAGGTCTGAAAGGATACTTAGGAATATAGTTCTTTCAATGTTTTCTAAATATTTTTTTCTGACCTATATGGCTGTATACAGTGCTTTGCTCCAAAAAGGAATTGCGTCTGAATTACCCGACAGGCAACAGTTCGAAAGAACCTGATTTAGCTTTCAAACTCTTGCCATGGGCTTTGAAATCATAGGCATATTAACAAATAGAGCCAAAATGTATTAGTTGTTTCGGACTTCTCGGCCACTTGAGCCTCAACGTACATTCATTTAGCACTCCGTTCAACCCAAAATGTCCAATGAAAGAATACCTTTCAACAATTAATTTGAGCATTCCTGACACACTCTTTTGGTTTTGGCAGTGTTTTATTCTCTTTTCAGACTCAAATTTTGAGTCAGAGAAGCAGATTTTCCAGTCTAATGAGTGGAATTTTGAGAAAATTGTCTTTGAGAAATATTTGAGCCCTAACCCTAACTAGCAAAACCCGAAGCTAGGGTTAGGGTTTTATTCCCATACAATGTAGACAGTTTTTGATGGCATAGCTGTGTTTTAGGGCTGAAAGGATACTTAGGAATATAGTTCTTTCAATGTTTTCTAAACATTTTTTTCTGGCCTATATGGCTGTATACAGTGCTTTGCTCCAAAAAGGAATGGCGTCTGAATTGCCCGACAGGCAACAGTTCGAAAGAACCTGATTTAGCTTTCAAACTCTTGCCATGGGCTTTGAAATCACAGGCATATTAACAAATAGAGCCAAAATGTATTAGTTGTTTCGGACTTTTCGGCCACTTGAGCCTCAACGTACATTCATTTAGCACTCCGTTCAACCCAAAATGTCCAATGAAAGAATACCTTTCAACAATTAATTTGACCATTCCTGACACACTCTTTTGGTTTTGGCAGTGTTGTATTGTCTTTTCAGACTCATATTTTGATTCAGAGAAGCAAATTTTTCAATCTAATGAGTGGAATGTTGAGAAAATTGTCTTTGAGAAATATTTGAGCCCTAACCCTAACTAGCAAAACCCGAAGCTAGGGTTAGGGTTTTATTCCCATACAATGTAGACAGTTTTTGATGGCATGGCTGTGTTTTAGGTCTGAAAGGATACTTAGGAATATAGTTCTTTCAATGTTTTCTAAATATTTTTTTCTGACCTATATGGCTGTATACAGTGCTTTGCTCCAAAAAGGAATTGCGTCTGAATTACCCGACAGGCAACAGTTCGAAAGAACCTGATTTAGCTTTCAAACTCTTGCCATGGGCTTTGAAATCATAGGCATATTAACAAATAGAGCCAAAATGTATTAGTTGTTTCGGACTTCTCGGCCACTTGAGCCTCAACGTACATTCATTTAGCACTCCGTTCAACCCAAAATGTCCAATGAAAGAATACCTTTCAACAATTAATTTGAGCATTCCTGACACACTCTTTTGGTTTTTGCAGTGTTGTATTGTCTTTTCAGACTCATATTTTGATTTAGAGAAGCAAATTTTCCACTATAATGAGTGGAATTTTGAGAAAATTGTCTTTGAGAAATATTTGAGCCCTAACCCTAACTAGCAAAACCCGAAGCTAGGGTTAGGGTTTTATTCCCATACAATGTAGACAGTTTTTGATGGCATGGCTGTGTTTTAGGGCTGAAAGGATACTGAGGAATATAGTTCTTTCAATGTTTTCTAAACATTTTTTTCTGACCTATATGGCTGTATACAGTGCTTTGCTCCAAAAAGGAATGGCGTCTGAATTGCCCGACAGGCAACAGTTCGAAAGAACCTGATTTAGCTTTCAAACTCTTGCCATGGGCTTTGAAATCACAGGCATATTAACAAATAGAGCCAAAATGTATTAGTTGTTTCGGACTTCTCGGCCACTTGAGCCTCAACGTACATTCATTTAGCACTCCTTTCAACCCAAAATGTCCAATGAAAGAATACCTTTCAACAATTAATTTGACCATTCCTGACACACTCTTTTGGTTTTGGCAGTGTTGTATTGTCTTTTCAGACTCATATTTTGATTCAGAGAAGCAAATTTTTCAATCTAATGAGTGGAATTTTGAGAAAATTGTCTTTGAGAAATTTTTGTGCCCTAACCCTAACTAGCAAAACCCGAAGCTAGGGTTAGGGTTTTATTCCCATACAATGTAGACAGTTTTTGATGGCATGGCTGTGTTTTAGGGCTGAAAGGATACTTAGGAATATAGTTCTTTCAATGTTTTCTAAACATTTTTTTCTGACCTATATGGCTGTATACAGTGCTTTGCCCCAAAAAGGAATGGCGTCTGAATTGCCCGATAGGCAACAGTTCAAAAGAACCTGATTAAGCTTTCAAACTCTTGCCATGTGCTTTGAAATCACAGGCATATTAAGAAATAAAGCCAAAATGTATTAGTTGTTTCGGACTTTTCGGCCACTTGAGCCTAAACGTATATTCATTTAGCACTCCGTTCAACCCAAAATGTCCAATGAAAGAATACCTTTCAACAACTAATTTGACCATTCCTGACACACTCTATTGTTTTTTTCAGTGTTGTATTGTCTTTTCAGACTCATATTTTGATTCGGAGAAGCAAATTTTCCCGTCTAATGAGTGGAAATTTGAGAAAATTGTCTTTGAGAAATATTTGAGCCCTAACCCTAACTAGCAAAACCCGAAGCTAGGGTTAGGGTTTTATTCCCATACAATGTAGACAGTTTTTGATGGCATGGCTGTGTTTTAGGGCTGAAAGGATACTTAGGAATATAGTTCTTTCAATGTTTTCTAAATATTTTTTTCTGTCCTATATGGCTGTATACAGTGCTTTGCCCCAAAAAGGAATGGCGTCTGAATTGCCCGACAGGCAACAGTTCGAAAGAACCTGATTTAGCTTTCAAACTCTTGCCATGGGCTTTGAAATCACAGGCATATTAACAAATAGAGCCAAAATGTATTAGTTGTTTCGGACTTTTCGGCCACTTGAGCCTCAACGTACATTCATTTAGTACTCCGTTTTACCCAAAATGTCCAATGAAAGAATACCTTTCAACAATTAATTTGACCATTCCTGACACACTCTTTTGGTTTTGGCAGTGTTGTATTGTCTTTTCAGACTCATATTTTGATTCAGAGAAGCAAATTTTCCAGTCTAATGAGTGGAATTTTGAGAAAATTGTCTTTGAGAAATATTTGAGCCCTTACCCTAACTAGCAAAACCCCAAGCTAGGGTTAGGGTTTTATTCCCATACAATGTAGACAGTTTTTGATGGCATGGCTGTGTTTTAGGGCTGAAAGGATACTTAGGAATATAGTTCTTTCAATGTTTTCTAAACATTTTTTTCTGACCTATATGGCTGTATACAGTGCTTTGCTCCAAAAAGGAATGGCGTCTGAATTGCCCGACAGGCAACAGTTCGAAAGAACCTGATTTAGCTTTCAAACTCTTGCCATGGGCTTTGAAATCACAGGCATATTAACAAATAGAGCCAAAATGTATTAGTTGTTTCGGACTTTTCGGCCACTTGAGCCTCAACGTACATTCATTTAGCACTCCGTTCAACCCAAAATGTCCAATGAAAGAATACCTTTCAACAATTAATTTGACCATTCCTGACACACTCTTTTGGTTTTGGCAGTGTTTTATTCTCTTTTCAGACTCAAATTTTGAGTCAGAGAAGCAGATTTTCCAGTCTAATGAGTGGAATTTTGAGAAAATTGTCTTTGAGAAATATTTGAGCCCTAACCCTAACTAGCAAAACCCGAAGCTAGGGTTAGGGTTTTATTCCCATACAATGTAGACAGTTTTTGATGGCATGGCTGTGTTTTAGGGCTGAAAGGATACTTAGGAATATAGTTCTTTCAATGTTTTCTAAATATTTTTTTCTGGCCTATATGGCTGTATACAGTGCTTTGCTCCAAAAAGGAATTGCGTCTGAATTGCCCGACAGGCAACAGTTCGAAAGAACCTGATTTAGCTTTCAAACTCTTGCCATGGGCTTTGAAATCACAGGCATATTAACAAATAGAGCCAAAATGTATTAGTTGTTTCGGACTTTTCGGCCACTTGAGCCTCAACGTACATTCATTTAGTACTCCGTTTTACCCAAAATGTCCAATGAAAGAATACCTTTCAACAATTAATTTGACCATTCCTGACACACTCTTTTGGTTTTGGCAGTGTTGTATTGTCTTTTCAGACTCATATTTTGATTCAGAGAAGCAAATTTTCCAGTCTAATGAGTGGAATTTTGAGAAAATTGTCTTTGAGAAATATTTGAGCCCTTACCCTAACTAGCAAAACCCCAAGCTAGGGTTAGGGTTTTATTCCCATACAATGTAGACAGTTTTTGATGGCATGGCTGTGTTTTAGGGCTGAAAGGATACTTAGGAATATAGTTCTTTCAATGTTTTCTAAACATTTTTTTCTGACCTATATGGCTGTATACAGTGCTTTGCTCCAAAAAGGAATGGCGTCTGAATTGCCCGACAGGCAACAGTTCGAAAGAACCTGATTTAGCTTTCAAACTCTTGCCATGGGCTTTGAAATCACAGGCATATTAACAAATAGAGCCAAAATGTATTAGTTGTTTCGGACTTTTCGGCCACTTGAGCCTCAACGTACATTCATTTAGCACTCCGTTCAACCCAAAATGTCCAATGAAAGAATACCTTTCAACAATTAATTTGACCATTCCTGACACACTCTTTTGGTTTTGGCAGTGTTTTATTCTCTTTTCAGACTCAAATTTTGAGTCAGAGAAGCAGATTTTCCAGTCTAATGAGTGGAATTTTGAGAAAATTGTCTTTGAGAAATATTTGAGCCCTAACCCTAACTAGCAAAACCCGAAGCTAGGGTTAGGGTTTTATTCCCATACAATGTAGACAGTTTTTGATGGCATGGCTGTGTTTTAGGGCTGAAAGGATACTTAGGAATATAGTTCTTTCAATGTTTTCTAAATATTTTTTTCTGGCCTATATGGCTGTATACAGTGCTTTGCTCCAAAAAGGAATTGCGTCTGAATTGCCCGACAGGCAACAGTTCGAAAGAACCTGATTTAGCTTTCAAACTCTTGCCATGGGCTTTGAAATCACAGGCATAATAAGAAATAGAGCCAAAATGTATTAGTTGTTTCGGACTTTTCGGCCACTTGAGCCTCAACGTACATTCATTTAGCACTTCGTTCAACCCAAAATGTCCAATGAAAGAATACCTTTCAACAATTAATTTGACCATTCCTGACACACTCTTTTGGTTTTGGCAGTGTTGTATTGTCTTTTCAGACTCATATTTTGATTCAGAGAAGCAGATTTTCCAGTCTAATGAGTGGAATTTTGAGAAAATTGTCTTTGAGAAATATTTGAGCCCTAACCCTAACTAGCAAAACCCGAAGCTAGGGTTAGGGTTTTATTCCCATACAATGTAGACAGTTTTTGATGGCATGGCTGTGTTTTAGGGCTGAAAGGATACTTAGGAATATAGTTCTTTCAATGTTTTCTAAACATTTTTTTCTGACCTATATGGCTGTATACAGTGCTTTGCTCCAAAAAGGAATTACGTCTGAATTGCCCGACAGGCAACAGTTCGAAAGAACCTGATTTAGCGTTCAAACTCTTGCCATGGGCTTTGAAATCCCAGGCATATTAACAAATAGAGCCAAAATGTATTAGTTGTTTCGGACTTCTCGGCCACTTGAGCCTCAACGTACATTCATTTAGCACTCCGTTCAACCCAAAATGTCCAATGAAAGAATACCTTTCAACAATTAATTTGACCATTCCTGACACACTCTTTTGGTTTTGGCAGTGTTTTATTCTCTTTTCAGACTCAAATTTTGAGTCAGAGAAGCAGATTTTCCAGTCTAATGAGTGGAATTTTGAGAAAATTGTCTTTGAGAAATATTTGAGCCCTAACCCTAACTAGCAAAACCCGAAGCTAGGGTTAGGGTTTTATTCCCATACAATGTAGACAGTTTTTGATGGCATGGCTGTGTTTTAGGGCTGAAAGGATACTTAGGAATATAGTTCTTTCAATGTTTTCTAAACATTTTTTTCTGACCTATATGGCTGTATACAGTGCTTTGCTCCAAAAAGGAATGGCGTCTGAATTGCCCAACAGGCAACAGTTCGAAAGAACCTGATTTAGCTTTCAAACTCTTGCCATGGGCTTTGAAATCACCGGCATATTAACAAATAGAGCCAAAATGTATTAGTTGTTTCGGACTTTTCGGCCACTTGAGCCTCAACGTACATTCATTTAGCACTCCGTTCAACCCAAAATGTCCAATGAAAGAATACCTTTCAACAATTAATTTGACCATTCCTGACACACTCTTTTGGTTTTGGCAGTGTTTTATTCTCTTTTCAGACTCAAATTTTGAGTCAGAGAAGCAGATTTTCCAGTCTAATGAGTGGAATTTTGAGAAAATTGTCTTTGAGAAATATTTGAGCCCTAACCCTAACTAGCAAAACCCGAAGCTAGGGTTAGGGTTTTATTCCCATACAATGTAGACAGTTTTTGATGGCATGGCTGTGTTTTAGGGCTGAAAGGATACTTAGGAATATAGTTCTTTCAATGTTTTCTAAATATTTTTTTCTGGCCTATATGGCTGTATACAGTGCTTTGCCCCAAAAAGGAATTGCGTCTGAATTGCACGACAGGCAACAGTTCGAAAGAAACTGATTTAGCGTTCAAACTCTTGCCATGGGCTTTGAAATCACAGGCATATTAACAAATAGAGCCAAAATGTATTAGTTGTTTCGGACTTTTCGGCCACTTGAGCCTCAACGTACATTCATTTAGCACTCCGTTCAACCCAAAATGTCCAATGAAAGAATACCTTTCAACAATTAATTTGACCATTCCTGACACACTCTTTTGGTTTTGGCAGTGTTTTATTCTCTTTTCAGACTCAAATTTTGAGTCAGAGAAGCAGATTTTCCAGTCTAATGAGTGGAATTTTGAGAAAATTGTCTTTGAGAAATGTTTGAGCCCTAACCCTAACTAGCAAAACCCGAAGCTAGGGTTAGGGTTTTATTCCCATACAATGTAGACAGTTTTTGATGGCATGGCTGTGTTTTAGGGCTGAAAGGATACTTAGGAATATAGTTCTTTCAATGTTTTCTAAACATTTTTTTCTGACCTATATGGCTGTATACAGTGCTTTGCTCCAAAAAGGAATGGCGTCTGAATTGCCCGACAGGCAACAGTTCGAAAGAACCTGATTTAGCTTTCAAACTCTTGCCATGGGCTTTGAAATCACAGGCATATTAACAAATAGAGCCAAAATGTATTAGTTGTTTCGGACTTTTCGGCCACTTGAGCCTCAACGTACATTCATTTAGCACTCCGTTCAACCCAAAATGTCCAATGAAAGAATACCTTTCAACAATTAATTTGACCATTCCTGACACACTCTTTTGGTTTTGGCAGTGTTGTATTGTCTTTTCAGACTCATATTTTGATTCAGAGAAGCAAATTTTTCAATCTAATGAGTGGAATGTTGAGAAAATTGTCTTTGAGAAATATTTGAGCCCTAACCCTAACTAGCAAAACCCGAAGCTAGGGTTAGGGTTTTATTCCCATACAATGTAGACAGTTTTTGATGGCATGGCTGTGTTTTAGGTCTGAAAGGATACTTAGGAATATAGTTCTTTCAATGTTTTCTAAATATTTTTTTCTGACCTATATGGCTGTATACAGTGCTTTGCTCCAAAAAGGAATTGCGTCTGAATTGCCCGACAGGCAACAGTTCGAAAGAACCTGATTTAGCTTTCAAACTCTTGCCATGGGCTTTGAAATCATAGGCATATTAACAAATAGAGCCAAAATGTATTAGTTGTTTCGGACTTCTCGGCCACTTGAGCCTCAACGTACATTCATTTAGCACTCCGTTCAACCCAAAATGTCCAATGAAAGAATACCTTTCAACAATTAATTTGAGCATTCCTGACACACTCTTTTGGTTTTTGCAGTGTTGTATTGTCTTTTCAGACTCATATTTTGATTTAGAGAAGCAAATTTTCCACTATAATGAGTGGAATTTTGAGAAAATTGTCTTTGAGAAATATTTGAGCCCTAACCCTAACTAGCAAAACCCGAAGCTAGGGTTAGGGTTTTATTCCCATACAATGTAGACAGTTTTTGATGGCATGGCTGTGTTTTAGGGCTGAAAGGATACTGAGGAATATAGTTCTTTCAATGTTTTCTAAACATTTTTTTCTGACCTATATGGCTGTATACAGTGCTTTGCTCCAAAAAGGAATGGCGTCTGAATTGCCCGACAGGCAACAGTTCGAAAGAACCTGATTTAGCGTTCAAACTCTTGCCATGGGCTTTGAAATCACAGGCATATTAAGAAATAGAGCCAAAATGTATTAGTTGTTTCGGACTTTTCGGCCACTTGAGCCTCAACGTACATTCATTTAGCACTTCGTTCAACCCAAAATGTCCATTGAAAGAATACCTTTCAACAATTAATTTGACCATTCCTGACACACTCTTTTGGTTTTGGCAGTGTTTTATTCTCTTTTCAGACTCAAATTTTGAGTCAGAGAAGCAGATTTTCCAGTCTAATGAGTGGAATTTTGAGAAAATTGTCTTTGAGAAATATTTGAGCCCTAACCCTAACTAGCAAAACCCGAAGCTAGGGTTAGGGTTTTATTCCCATACAATGTAGACAGTTTTTGATGGCATGGCTGTGTTTTAGGGCTGAAAGGATACTTAGGAATATAGTTCTTTCAATGTTTTCTAAACATTTTTTTCTGACCTATATGGCTGTATACAGTGCTTTGCTCCAAAAAGGAATGGCGTCTGAATTGCCCGACAGGCAACAGTTCGAAAGAACCTGATTTAGCTTTCAAACTCTTGCCATGGGCTTTGAAATCACAGGCATATTAAGAAATAGAGCCAAAATGTATTAGTTGTTTCGGACTTTTCGGCCACTTGAGCCTCAACGTACATTCATTTAGCACTTCGTTCAACCCAAAATGTCCAATGAAAGAATACCTTTCAACAATTAATTTGACCATTCCTGACACACTCTTTTGGTTTTGGCAGTGTTGTATTGTCTTTTCAGACTCATATTTTGATTCAGAGAAGCAAATTTTTCAATCTAATGAGTGGAATTTTGAGAAAATTGTCTTTGAGAAATATTTGAGCCCTAACCCTAACTAGCAAAACCCGAAGCTAGGGTTAGGGTTTTATTCCCATACAATGTAGACAGTTTTTGATGGCATGGCTGTGTTTTAGGGCTGAAAGCATACTTAGGAATATAGTTCTTTCAATGTTTTCTAAATATTTTTTTCTGGCCTATATGGCTGTATACAGTGCTTTGCCCCAAAAAGGAATTGCGTCTGAATTGCACGACAGGCAACAGTTCGAAAGAACCTGATTTAGCGTTCAAACTCTTGCCATGGGCTTTGAAATCCCAGGCATATTAACAAATAGAGCCAAAATGTATTAGTTGTTTCGGACTTTTCGGCCACTTGAGCCTCAACGTACATTCATTTAGCACTCCTTTCAACCCAAAATGTCCAATGAAAGAATACCTTTCAACAATTAATTTGACCATTCCTGACACACTCTTTTGGTTTTGGCAGTGTTTTATTCTCTTTTCAGACTCAAATTTTGAGTCAGAGAAGCAGATTTTCCAGTCTAATGAGTGGAATTTTGAGAAAATTGTCTTTGAGAAATGTTTGAGCCCTAACCCTAACTAGCAAAACCCGAAGCTAGGGTTAGGGTTTTATTCCCATACAATGTAGACAGTTTTTGATGGCATGGCTGTGTTTTAGGGCTGAAAGGATACTTAGGAATATAGTTCTTTCAATGTTTTCTAAACATTTTTTTCTGACCTATATGGCTGTATACAGTGCTTTGCTCCAAAAAGGAATGGCGTCTGAATTGCCCGACAGGCAACAGTTCGAAAGAACCTGATTTAGCTTTCAAACTCTTGCCATGGGCTTTGAAATCACAGGCATATTAAGAAATAGAGCCAAAATGTATTAGTTGTTTCGGACTTTTCGGCCACTTGAGCCTCAACGTACATTCATTTAGCACTTCGTTCAACCCAAAATGTCCAATGAAAGAATACCTTTCAACAATTAATTTGACCATTCCTGACACACTCTTTTGGTTTTGGCAGTGTTGTATTGTCTTTTCAGACTCATATTTTGATTCAGAGAAGCAAATTTTTCAATCTAATGAGTGGAATTTTGAGAAAATTGTCTTTGAGAAATATTTGAGACCTAACCCTAACTAGCAAAACCCGAAGCTCGGGTTAGGGTTTTATTCCCATACAATTTAGACAGTTTTTGATGGCATGGCTGTGTTTTAGGGCTGAAAGCATACTTAGGAATATAGTTCTTTCAATGTTTTCTAAATATTTTTTTCTGGCCTATATGGCTGTATACAGTGCTTTGCCCCAAAAAGGAATTGCCTGTCTGAATTGCACGACAGGCAACAGTTCGAAAGAAACTGATTTAGCGTTCAAACTCTTGCCATGGGCTTTGAAATCACAGGCATATTAACAAATAGAGCCAAAATGTATTAGTTGTTTCGGACTTTTCGGCCACTTGAGCCTCAACGTACATTCATTTAGCACTCCGTTCAACCCAAAATGTCCAATGAAAGAATACCTTTCAACAATTAATTTGACCATTCCTGACACACTCTTTTGGTTTTGGCAGTGTTTTATTCTCTTTTCAGACTCAAATTTTGAGTCAGAGAAGCAGATTTTCCAGTCTAATGAGTGGAATTTTGAGAAAATTGTCTTTGAGAAATGTTTGAGCCCTAACCCTAACTAGCAAAACCCGAAGCTAGGGTTAGGGTTTTATTCCCATACAATGTAGACAGTTTTTGATGGCATGGCTGTGTTTTAGGGCTGAAAGGATACTTAGGAATATAGTTCTTTCAATGTTTTCTAAACATTTTTTTCTGACCTATATGGCTGTATACAGTGCTTTGCTCCAAAAAGGAATGGCGTCTGAATTGCCCGACAGGCAACAGTTCGAAAGAACCTGATTTAGCTTTCAAACTCTTGCCATGGGCTTTGAAATCACAGGCATATTAAGAAATAGAGCCAAAATGTATTAGTTGTTTCGGACTTTTCGGCCACTTGAGCCTCAACGTACATTCATTTAGCACTTCGTTCAACCCAAAATGTCCAATGAAAGAATACCTTTCAACAATTAATTTGACCATTCCTGACACACTCTTTTGGTTTTGGCAGTGTTTTATTCTCTTTTCAGACTCAAATTTTGAGTCAGAGAAGTAGATTTTCCAGTCTAATGAGTGGAATTTTGAGAAAATTGTCTTTGAGAAATATTTGAGCCCTAACCCTAACTAGCAAAACCCGAAGCTAGGGTTAGGGTTTTATTCCCATACAATGTAGACAGTTTTTGATGGCATGGCTGTGTTTTAGGGCTGAAAGGATACTTAGGAATATAGTTCTTTCAATGTTTTCTAAACATTTTTTTCTGACCTATATGGCTGTATACAGTGCTTTGCTCCAAAAAGGAATGGCGTCTGAATTGCCCGACAGGCAACAGTTCGAAAGAACCTGATTTAGCTTTCAAACTCTTGCCATGGGCTTTGAAATCACAGGCATATTAACAAATAGAGCCAAAATGTATTAGTTGTTTCGGACTTTTCGGCCACTTGAGCCTCAACGTACATTCATTTAGCACTCCGTTCAACCCAAAATGTCCAATGAAAGAATACCTTTCAACAATTAATTTGACCATTCCTGACACACTCTTTTGGTTTTGGCAGTGTTTTATTCTCTTTTCAGACTCAAATTTTGAGTCAGAGAAGCAGATTTTCCAGTCTAATGAGTGGAATTTTGAGAAAATTGTCTTTGAGAAATATTTGAGCCCTAACCCTAACTAGCAAAACCCGAAGCTAGGGTTAGGGTTTTATTCCCATACAATGTAGACAGTTTTTGATGGCATGGCTGTGTTTTAGGGCTGAAAGGATACTTAGGAATATAGTTCTTTCAATGTTTTCTAAATATTTTTTTCTGGCCTATATGGCTGTATACAGTGCTTTGCCCCAAAAAGGAATGGCGTCTGAATTGCCCGACAGGCAACAGTTCGAAAGAACCTGATTTAGCGTTCAAACTCTTGCCATGGGCTTTGAAATCACAGGCATATTAAGAAATAGAGCCAAAATGTATTAGTTGTTTCGGACTTTTCGGCCACTTGAGCCTCAACGTACATTCATTTAGCACTCCGTTCAACCCAAAATGTCCAATGAAAGAATACCTTTCAACAATTAATTTGACCATTCCTGACACACTCTTTTGGTTTTAGCAGTGTTGTATTGTCTTTTCAGACTCATATTTTGATTCAGAGAAGCAAATTTTCCAGTCTAATGAGTGGAAATTTGAGAAAATTGTCTTTGAGAAATATTTGAGCCCTAACCCTAACTAGCAAAACCCGAAGCTAGGGTTAGGGTTTTATTCCCATACAATGTAGACAGTTTTTGATGGCATGGCTGTGTTTTAGGGCTGAAAGGATACTTAGGAATATAGTTCTTTCAATGTTTTCTAAATATTTTTTTCTGGCCTATTTGGCTGTATACAGTGCTTTGCCCCAAAAAGGAATTGCGTCTGAATTGCACGACAGGCAACAGTTCGAAAGAACCTGATTTAGCGTTCAAACTCTTGCCATGGGCTTTGAAATCCCAGGCATATTAACAAATAGAGCCAAAATGTATTAGTTGTTTCGGACTTCTCGGCCACTTGAGCCTCAACGTACATTCATTTAGCACTCCGTTCAACCCAAAATGTCCAATGAAAGAATACCTTTCAACAATTAATTTGACCATTCCTGACACACTCTTTTGTTTTTGGTAGTGTTGTATTGTCTTTTCAGACTCATATTTTGATTCAGAGAAGCAAATTTTTCAATCTAATGAGTGGAATTTTGAGAAAATTGTCTTTGAGAAATATTTGAGCCCTAACCCTAACTAGCAAAACCCGAAGCTAGGGTTAGGGTTTTATTCCCATACAATGTAGACAGTTTTTGATGGCATGGCTGTGTTTTAGGTCTGAAAGGATACTTAGGAATATAGTTCTTTCAATGTTTTCTAAACATTTTTTTCTGACCTATATGGCTGTATACAGTGCTTTGCTCCAAAAAGGAATGGCGTCTGAATTGCACGACAGGCAACAGTTCGAAAGAAACTGATTTAGCGTTCAAACTCTTGCCATGGGCTTTGAAATCACAGGCATATTAACAAATAGAGCCAAAATGTATTAGTTGTTTCGGACTTTTCGGCCACTTGAGCCTCAACGTACATTCATTTAGCACTCCGTTCAACCCAAAATGTCCAATGAAAGAATACCTTTCAACAATTAATTTGACCATTCCTGACACACTCTTTTGGTTTTGGCAGTGTTTTATTCTCTTTTCAGACTCAAATTTTGAGTCAGAGAAGCAGATTTTCCAGTCTAATGAGTGGAATTTTGAGAAAATTGTCTTTGAGAAATGTTTGAGCCCTAACCCTAACTAGCAAAACCCGAAGCTAGGGTTAGGGTTTTATTCCCATACAATGTAGACAGTTTTTGATGGCATGGCTGTGTTTTAGGGCTGAAAGGATACTTAGGAATATAGTTCTTTCAATGTTTTCTAAACATTTTTTTCTGACCTATATGGCTGTATACAGTGCTTTGCTCCAAAAAGGAATTGCGTCTGAATTGCCCGACAGGCAACAGTTCGAAAGAACCTGATTTAGCTTTCAAACTCTTGCCATGGGCTTTGAAATCACAGGCATATTAAGAAATAGAGCCAAAATGTATTAGTTGTTTCGGACTTTTCGGCCACTTGAGCCTCAACGTACATTCATTTAGCACTTCGTTCAACCCAAAATGTCCAATGAAAGAATACCTTTCAACAATTAATTTGACCATTCCTGACACACTCTTTTGGTTTTGGCAGTGTTGTATTGTCTTTTCAGACTCATATTTTGATTCAGAGAAGCAAATTTTTCAATCTAATGAGTGGAATTTTGAGAAATTTGTCTTTGAGAAATATTTGAGCCCTAACCCTAACTAGCAAAACCCGAAGCTAGGGTTAGGGTTTTATTCCCATACAATGTAGACAGTTTTTGATGGCATGGCTGTGTTTTAGGGCTGAAAGGATACTTAGGAATATAGTTCTTTCAATGTTTTCTAAATATTTTTTTCAGGCCTATATGGCTGTATACAGTGCTTTGCCCCAAAAAGGAATTGCGTCTGAATTGCACGACAGGCAACAGTTCGAAAGAAACTGATTTAGCGTTCAAACTCTTGCCATGGGCTTTGAAATCCCAGGCATATTAACAAATAGAGCCAAAATGTATTAGTTGTTTCGGATTTCTCGGCCACTTGAGCCTCAACGTACATTCATTTAGCACTCCGTTCAAACCAAAATGTCCAATGAAAGAATACCTTTCAACAATTAATTTGACCATTCCTGACACACTCTTTTGGTTTTGGCAGTGTTGTATTGTCTTTTCAGACTCATATTTTGATTCAGAGAAGCAAATTTTTCAATCTAATGAGTGGAATTTTGAGAAAATTGTCTTTGAGAAATGTTTGAGCCCTAACCCTAACTAGCAAAACCCGAAGCTAGGGTTAGGGTTTTATTCCCATACAATGTAGACAGTTTTTGATGGCATGGCTGTGTTTTAGGGCTGAAAGGATACTGAGGAATATAGTTCTTTCAATGTTTTCTAAACATTTTTTTCTGACCTATATGGCTGTATACAGTGCTTTGCCCCAAAAAGGAATGGCGTCTGAATTGCCCGACAGGCAACAGTTCAAAAGAACCTGATTAAGCTTTCAAACTCTTGCCATGGGCTTTGAAATCACAGGCATATTAAGAAATAGAGCCAAAATGTATTAGTTGTTTCGGACTTTTCGGCCACTTGAGCCTCAACGTACATTCATTTAGCACTCCGTTCAACCCAAAATGTCCAATGAAAGAATACCTTTCAACAATTAATTTGACCATTCCTGACACACTCTTTTGTTTTTTTCAGTGTTGTATTGTCTTTTCAGACTCATATTTTGATTCAGAGAAGCAAATTTTCCCGTCTAATGAGTGGAAATTTGAGAAAATTGTCTTTGAGAAATATTTGAGCCCTAACCCTAACTAGCAAAACCCGAAGCTAGGGTTAGGGTTTTATTCCCATACAATGTAGACAGTTTTTGATGGCATGGCTGTGTTTTAGGGCTGAAAGGATACTTAGGAATATAGTTCTTTCAATGTTTTCTAAATATTTTTTTCTGGCCTATTTGGCTGTATACAGTGCTTTGCCCCAAAAAGGAATTGCGTCTGAATTGCACGACAGGCAACAGTTCGAAAGAACCTGATTTAGCGTTCAAACTCTTGCCATGGGCTTTGAAATCCCAGGCATATTAACAAATAGAGCCAAAATGTATTAGTTGTTTCGGACTTCTCGGCCACTTGAGCCTCAACGTACATTCATTTAGCACTCCGTTCAACCCAAAATGTCCAATGAAAGAATACCTTTCAACAATTAATTTGACCATTCCTGACACACTCTTTTGGTTTTGGCAGTGTTGTATTCTCTTTTCAGACTCAAATTTTGAGTCAGAGAAGCAGATTTTCCAGTCTAATGAGTGGAATTTTGAGAAAATTGTCTTTGAGAAATATTTGAGCCCTAACCCTAACTAGCAAAACCCGAAGCTAGGGTTAGGGTTTTATTCCCATACAATGTAGGCAGTTTTTGATGGCATGGCTGTGTTTTAGGGCTGAAAGGATACTTAGGAATATAGTTCTTTCAATGTTTTCTAAACATTTTTTTCTGACCTATATGTCTGTATACAGTGCTTTGCTCCAAAAAGGAATGGCGTCTGAATTGCCCGACAGGCAACAGTTCGAAAGAACCTGATTTAGCTTTCAAACTCTTGCCATGGGCTTTGAAATCATAGGCATATTAACAAATAGAGCCAAAATGTATTAGTTGTTTCGGACTTCTCGGCCACTTGAGCCTCAACGTACATTCATTTAGCACTCCGTTCAACCCAAAATGTCCAATGAAAGAATACCTTTCAACAATTAATTTGACCATTCCTGACACACTCTCTTGTTTTTTTCAGTGTTGTATTGTCTTTTCAGACTCATATTTTGATTCAGAGAAGCAAATTTTCCCGTCTAATGAGTGGAAATTTGAGAAAATTGTCTTTGAGAAATATTTGAGCCCTAACCCTAACTAGCAAAACCCGAAGCTAGGGTTAGGGTTTTATTCCCATACAATGTAGACAGTTTTTGATGGCATGGCTGTGTTTTAGGGCTGAAAGGATACTTAGGAATATAGTTCTTTCAATGTTTTCTAAATATTTTTTTCTGGCCTATATGGCTGTATACAGTGCTTTACCCCAAAAAGGAATGGCGTCTGAATTGCCCGACAGGCAACAGTTCGAAAGAACCTGATTTAGCTTTCAAACTCTTGCCATGGGCTTTGAAATCACAGGCATATTAAGAAATAGAGCCAAAATGTATTAGTTGTTTCGGACTTTTCGGCCACTTGAGCCTCAACGTACATTCATTTAGCACTTCGTTCAACCCAAAATGTCCAATGAAAGAATACCTTTCAACAATTAATTTGACCATTCCTGACACACTCTTTTGGTTTTGGCAGTGTTTTATTCTCTTTTCAGACTCAAATTTTGAGTCAGAGAAGTAGATTTTCCAGTCTAATGAGTGGAATTTTGAGAAAATTGTCTTTGAGAAATATTTGAGCCCTAACCCTAACTAGCAAAACCCGAAGCTAGGGTTAGGGTTTTATTCCCATACAATGTAGACAGTTTTTGATGGCATGGCTGTGTTTTAGGGCTGAAAGGATACTTAGGAATATAGTTCTTTCAATGTTTTCTAAACATTTTTTTCTGACCTATATGGCTGTATACAGTGCTTTGCTCCAAAAAGGAATGGCGTCTGAATTGCCCGACAGGCAACAGTTCGAAAGAACCTGATTTAGCGTTCAAACTCTTGCCATGGGCTTTGAAATCCCAGGCATTTTAACAAATAGAGCCAAAATGTATTAGTTGTTTCGGACTTCTCGGCCACTTGAGCCTCAACGTACATTCATTTAGCACTCCGTTCAACCCAAAATGTCCAATGAAAGAATACCTTTCAACAATTAATTTGACCATTCCTGACACACTCTTTTGTTTTTGGTAGTGTTGTATTGTCTTTTCAGACTCATATTTTGATTCAGAGAAGCAAATTTTTCAATCTAATGAGTGGAATTTTGAGAAAATTGTCTTTGAGAAATATTTGAGCCCTAACCCTAACTAGCAAAACCCGAAGCAAGGGTTAGGGTTTTATTCCCATACAATGTAGACAGTTTTTGATGGCATGGCTGTGTTTTAGGTCTGAAAGGATACTTAGGAATATAGTTCTTTCAATGTTTTCTAAACATTTTTTTCTGACCTATATGGCTGTATACAGTGCTTTGCTCCAAAAAGGAATGGCGTCTGAATTGCCCGACAGGCAACAGTTCGAAAGAACCTGATTTAGCTTTCAAACTCTTGCCATGGGCTTTGAAATCACAGGCATATTAACAAATAGAGCCAAAATGTATTAGTTGTTTCGGACTTTTCGGCCACTTGAGCCTCAACGTACATTCATTTAGCACTCCGTTCAACCCAAAATGTCCAATGAAAGAATACCTTTCAACAATTAATTTGACCATTCCTGACACACTCTTTTGGTTTTGGCAGTGTTTTATTCTCTTTTCAGACTCAAATTTTGAGTCAGAGAAGCAGATTTTCCAGTCTAATGAGTGGAATTTTGAGAAAATTGTCTTTGAGAAATGTTTGAGCCCTAACCCTAACTAGCAAAACCCGAAGCTAGGGTTAGGGTTTTATTCCCATACAATGTAGACAGTTTTTGATGGCATGGCTGTGTTTTAGGGCTGAAAGGATACTGAGGAATATAGTTCTTTCAATGTTTTCTAAACATTTTTTTCTGACCTATATGGCTGTATACAGTGCTTTGCCCCAAAAAGGAATGGCGTCTGAATTGCCCGACAGGCAACAGTTCAAAAGAACCTGATTAAGCTTTCAAACTCTTGCCATGGGCTTTGAAATCACAGGCATATTAAGAAATAGAGCCAAAATGTATTAGTTGTTTCGGACTTTTCGGCCACTTGAGCCTCAACGTACATTCATTTAGCACTCCGTTCAACCCAAAATGTCCAATGAAAGAATACCTTTCAACAATTAATTTGACCATTCCTGACACACTCTTTTGTTTTTTTCAGTGTTGTATTGTCTTTTCAGACTCATATTTTGATTCAGAGAAGCAAATTTTCCCGTCTAATGAGTGGAAATTTGAGAAAATTGTCTTTGAGAAATATTTGAGCCCTAACCCTAACTAGCAAAACCCGAAGCTAGGGTTAGGGTTTTATTCCCATACAATGTAGACAGTTTTTGATGGCATGGCTGTGTTTTAGGGCTGAAAGGATACTTAGGAATATAGTTCTTTCAATGTTTTCTAAATATTTTTTTCTGGCCTATTTGGCTGTATACAGTGCTTTGCCCCAAAAAGGAATGGCGTCTGAATTGCCCGACAGGCAACAGTTCGAAAGAACCTGATTTAGCTTTCAAACTCTTGCCATGGGCTTTGAAATCATAGGCATATTAACAAATAGAGCCAAAATGTATTAGTTGTTTCGGACTTCTCGGCCACTTGAGCCTCAACGTACATTCATTTAGCACTCCGTTCAACCCAAAATGTCCAATGAAAGAATACCTTTCAACAATTAATTTGACCATTCCTGACACACTCTTTTGTTTTTTTCAGTGTTGTATTGTCTTTTCAGACTCATATTTTGATTCAGAGAAGCAAATTTTCCCGTCTAATGAGTGGAAATTTGAGAAAATTGTCTTTGAGAAATATTTGAGCCCTAACCCTAACTAGCAAAACCCGAAGCTAGGGTTAGGGTTTTATTCCCATACAATGTAGACAGTTTTTGATGGCATGGCTGTGTTTTAGGGCTGAAAGGATACTTAGGAATATAGTTCTTTCAATGTTTTCTAAATATTTTTTTCTGGCCTATATGGCTGTATACAGTGCTTTACCCCAAAAAGGAATGGCGTCTGAATTGCCCGACAGGCAACAGTTCGAAAGAACCTGATTTAGCTTTCAAACTCTTTCCATGGGCTTTGAAATCACAGGCATATTAACAAATAGAGCCAAAATGTATTAGTTGTTTCGGACTTTTCGGCCACTTGAGCCTCAACGTACATTCATTTAGCACTCCGTTCAACCCAAAATGTCCAATGAAAGAATACCTTTCAACAATTAATTTGACCATTCCTGACACACTCTTTTGGTTTTGGCAGTGTTTTATTCTCTTTTCAGACTCAAATTTTGAGTCAGAGAAGCAGATTTTCCAGTCTAATGAGTGGAATTTTGAGAAAATTGTCTTTGAGAAATGTTTGAGCCCTAACCCTAACTAGCAAAACCCGAAGCTAGGGTTAGGGTTTTATTCCCATACAATGTAGACAGTTTTTGATGGCATGGCTGTGTTTTAGGGCTGAAAGGATACTTAGGAATATAGTTCTTTCAATGTTTTCTAAATATTTTTTTCTGACCTATATGGCTGTATACAGTGCTTTGCTCCAAAAACGAATGGCGTCTGAATTGCCCGACAGGCAACAGTTCGAAAGAAACTGATTTAGCTTTCAAACTCTTGCCATGGGCTTTGAAATTACAGGCATATTAAGAAATGGAGCCAAAATGTATTAGTTGTTTCGGACTTTTCGGCCACTTGAGCCTCAACGTACATTCATTTAGCACTTCGTTCAACCCAAAATGTCCAATGAAAGAATACCTTTCAACAATTAATTTGACCATTCCTGACACACTCTTTTGGTTTTGGCAGTGTTGTATTGTCTTTTCAGACTCATATTTTGATTCAGAGAAGCAAATTTTTCAATCTAATGAGTGGAATTTTGAGAAATTTGTCTTTGAGAAATATTTGAGCCCTAACCCTAACTAGCAAAACCCGAAGCTAGGGTTAGGGTTTTATTCCCATACAATGTAGACAGTTTTTGATGGCATGGCTGTGTTTTAGGGCTGAAAGGATACTTAGGAATATAGTTCTTTCAATGTTTTCTAAATATTTTTTTCTGGCCTATTTGGCTGTATACAGTGCTTTGCCCCAAAAAGGAATTGCGTCTGAATTGCACGACAGGCAACAGTTCGAAAGAACCTGATTTAGCGTTCAAACTCTTGCCATGGGCTTTGAAATCCCAGGCATATTAACAAATAGAGCCAAAATGTATTAGTTGTTTCGGACTTCTCGGCCACTTGAGCCTCAACGTACATTCATTTAGCACTCCGTTCAACCCAAAATGTCCAATGAAAGAATACCTTTCAACAATTAATTTGACCATTCCTGACACACTCTTTTGGTTTTGGCAGTGTTGTATTCTCTTTTCAGACTCAAATTTTGAGTCAGAGAAGCAGATTTTCCAGTCTAATGAGTGGAATTTTGAGAAAATTGTCTTTGAGAAATATTTGAGCCCTAACCCTAACTAGCAAAACCCGAAGCTAGGGTTAGGGTTTTATTCCCATACAATGTAGGCAGTTTTTGATGGCATGGCTGTGTTTTAGGGCTGAAAGGATACTTAGGAATATAGTTCTTTCAATGTTTTCTAAACATTTTTTTCTGACCTATATGTCTGTATACAGTGCTTTGCTCCAAAAAGGAATGGCGTCTGAATTGCCCGACAGGCAACAGTTCGAAAGAACCTGATTTAGCTTTCAAACTCTTGCCATGGGCTTTGAAATCATAGGCATATTAACAAATAGAGCCAAAATGTATTAGTTGTTTCGGACTTCTCGGCCACTTGAGCCTCAACGTACATTCATTTAGCACTCCGTTCAACCCAAAATGTCCAATGAAAGAATACCTTTCAACAATTAATTTGACCATTCCTGACACACTCTTTTGTTTTTTTCAGTGTTGTATTGTCTTTTCAGACTCATATTTTGATTCAGAGAAGCAAATTTTCCCGTCTAATGAGTGGAAATTTGAGAAAATTGTCTTTGAGAAATATTTGAGCCCTAACCCTAACTAGCAAAACCCGAAGCTAGGGTTAGGGTTTTATTCCCATACAATGTAGACAGTTTTTGATGGCATGGCTGTGTTTTAGGGCTGAAAGGATACTTAGGAATATAGTTCTTTCAATGTTTTCTAAATATTTTTTTCTGGCCTATATGGCTGTATACAGTGCTTTACCCCAAAAAGGAATGGCGTCTGAATTGCCCGACAGGCAACAGTTCGAAAGAACCTGATTTAGCTTTCAAACTCTTGCCATGGGCTTTGAAATCACAGGCATATTAAGAAATAGAGCCAAAATGTATTAGTTGTTTCGGACTTTTCGGCCACTTGAGCCTCAACGTACATTCATTTAGCACTCCGTTCAACCCAAAATGTCCAATGAAAGAATACCTTTCAACAATTAATTTGACCATTCCTGACACACTCTTTTGGTTTTGGCAGTGTTTTATTCTCTTTTCAGACTCAAATTTTGAGTCAGAGAAGCAGATTTTCCAGTCTAATGAGTGGAATTTTGAGAAAATTGTCTTTGAGAAATGTTTGAGCCCTAACCCTAACTAGCAAAACCCGAAGCTAGGGTTAGGGTTTTATTCCCATACAATGTAGACAGTTTTTGATGGCATGGCTGTGTTTTAGGGCTGAAAGGATACTGAGGAATATAGTTCTTTCAATGTTTTCTAAACATTTTTTTCTGACCTATATGGCTGTATACAGTGCTTTGCCCCAAAAAGGAATGGCGTCTGAATTGCCCGACAGGCAACAGTTCAAAAGAACCTGATTAAGCTTTCAAACTCTTGCCATGGGCTTTGAAATCACAGGCATATTAAGAAATAGAGCCAAAATGTATTAGTTGTTTCGGACTTTTCGGCCACTTGAGCCTCAACGTACATTCATTTAGCACTCCGTTCAACCCAAAATGTCCAATGAAAGAATACCTTTCAACAATTAATTTGACCATTCCTGACACACTCTTTTGTTTTTTTCAGTGTTGTATTGTCTTTTCAGACTCATATTTTGATTCAGAGAAGCAAATTTTCCCGTCTAATGAGTGGAAATTTGAGAAAATTGTCTTTGAGAAATATTTGAGCCCTAACCCTAACTAGCAAAACCCGAAGCTAGGGTTAGGGTTTTATTCCCATACAATGTAGACAGTTTTTGATGGCATGGCTGTGTTTTAGGGCTGAAAGGATACTTAGGAATATAGTTCTTTCAATGTTTTCTAAATATTTTTTTCTGGCCTATTTGGCTGTATACAGTGCTTTGCCCCAAAAAGGAATTGCGTCTGAATTGCACGACAGGCAACAGTTCGAAAGAACCTGATTTAGCGTTCAAACTCTTGCCATGGGCTTTGAAATCCCAGGCATATTAACAAATAGAGCCAAAATGTATTAGTTGTTTCGGACTTCTCGGCCACTTGAGCCTCAACGTACATTCATTTAGCACTCCGTTCAACCCAAAATGTCCAATGAAAGAATACCTTTCAACAATTAATTTGACCATTCCTGACACACTCTTTTGGTTTTGGCAGTGTTGTATTCTCTTTTCAGACTCAAATTTTGAGTCAGAGAAGCAGATTTTCCAGTCTAATGAGTGGAATTTTGAGAAAATTGTCTTTGAGAAATATTTGAGCCCTAACCCTAACTAGCAAAACCCGAAGCTAGGGTTAGGGTTTTATTCCCATACAATGTAGGCAGTTTTTGATGGCATGGCTGTGTTTTAGGGCTGAAAGGATACTTAGGAATATAGTTCTTTCAATGTTTTCTAAACATTTTTTTCTGACCTATATGTCTGTATACAGTGCTTTGCTCCAAAAAGGAATGGCGTCTGAATTGCCCGACAGGCAACAGTTCGAAAGAACCTGATTTAGCTTTCAAACTCTTGCCATGGGCTTTGAAATCATAGGCATATTAACAAATAGAGCCAAAATGTATTAGTTGTTTCGGACTTCTCGGCCACTTGAGCCTCAACGTACATTCATTTAGCACTCCGTTCAACCCAAAATGTCCAATGAAAGAATACCTTTCAACAATTAATTTGACCATTCCTGACACACTCTTTTGTTTTTTTCAGTGTTGTATTGTCTTTTCAGACTCATATTTTGATTCAGAGAAGCAAATTTTCCCGTCTAATGAGTGGAAATTTGAGAAAATTGTCTTTGAGAAATATTTGAGCCCTAACCCTAACTAGCAAAACCCGAAGCTAGGGTTAGGGTTTTATTCCCATACAATGTAGACAGTTTTTGATGGCATGGCTGTGTTTTAGGGCTGAAAGGATACTTAGGAATATAGTTCTTTCAATGTTTTCTAAATATTTTTTTCTGGCCTATATGGCTGTATACAGTGCTTTACCCCAAAAAGGAATGGCGTCTGAATTGCCCGACAGGCAATAGTTCGAAAGAACCTGATTTAGCTTTCAAACTCTTGCCATGGGCTTTGAAATCACAGGCATATTAACAAATAGAGCCAAAATGTATTAGTTGTTTCGGACTTTTCGGCCACTTGAGCCTCAACGTACATTCATTTAGCACTCCGTTCAACCCAAAATGTCCAATGAAAGAATACCTTTCAACAATTAATTTGACCATTCCTGACACACTCTTTTGGTTTTGGCAGTGTTGTATTGTCTTTTCAGACTCATATTTTGATTCAGAGAAGCAAATTTTTCAATCTAATGAGTGGAATTTTGAGAAATTTGTCTTTGAGAAATATTTGAGCCCTAACCCTAACTAGCAAAACCCGAAGCTAGGGTTAGGGTTTTATTCCCATACAATGTAGACAGTTTTTGATGGCATGGCTGTGTTTTAGGGCTGAAAGGATACTTAGGAATATAGTTCTTTCAATGTTTTCTAAATATTTTTTTCAGGCCTATATGGCTGTATACAGTGCTTTGCCCCAAAAAGGAATTGCGTCTGAATTGCACGACAGGCAACAGTTCGAAAGAAACTGATTTAGCGTTCAAACTCTTGCCATGGGCTTTGAAATCCCAGGCATATTAACAAATAGAGCCAAAATGTATTAGTTGTTTCGGATTTCTCGGCCACTTGAGCCTCAACGTACATTCATTTAGCACTCCGTTCAAACCAAAATGTCCAATGAAAGAATACCTTTCAACAATTAATTTGACCATTCCTGACACACTCTTTTGGTTTTGGCAGTGTTGTATTGTCTTTTCAGACTCATATTTTGATTCAGAGAAGCAAATTTTTCAATCTAATGAGTGGAATTTTGAGAAAATTGTCTTTGAGAAATGTTTGAGCCCTAACCCTAACTAGCAAAACCCGAAGCTAGGGTTAGGGTTTTATTCCCATACAATGTAGACAGTTTTTGATGGCATGGCTGTGTTTTAGGGCTGAAAGGATACTGAGGAATATAGTTCTTTCAATGTTTTCTAAACATTTTTTTCTGACCTATATGGCTGTATACAGTGCTTTGCCCCAAAAAGGAATGGCGTCTGAATTGCCCGACAGGCAACAGTTCAAAAGAACCTGATTAAGCTTTCAAACTCTTGCCATGGGCTTTGAAATCACAGGCATATTAAGAAATAGAGCCAAAATGTATTAGTTGTTTCGGACTTTTCGGCCACTTGAGCCTCAACGTACATTCATTTAGCACTCCGTTTTACCCAAAATGTCCAATGAAAGAATACCTTTCAACAATTAATTTGACCATTCCTGACACACTCTTTTGGTTTTGGCAGTGTTGTATTGTCTTTTCAGACTCATATTTTGATTCAGAGAAGCAAATTTTCCAGTCTAATGAGTGGAAATTTGAGAAAATTGTCTTTGAGAAATATTTGAGCCCTAACCCTAACTAGCAAAACCCGAAGCTAGGGTTAGGGTTTTATTCCCATACAATGTAGACAGTTTTTGATGGCATGGCTGTGTTTTAGGGCTGAAAGGATACTTAGGAATATAGTTCTTTCAATGTTTTCTAAATATTTTTTTCTGGCCTATTTTGCTGTATACAGTGCTTTGCCCCAAAAAGGAATTGCATCTGAATTGCACGACAGGCAACAGTTCGAAAGAACCTGATTTAGCGTTCAAACTCTTGCCATGGGCTTTGAAATCCCAGGCATATTAACAAATAGAGCCAAAATGTATTAGTTGTTTCGGACTTCTCGGCCACTTGAGCCTCAACGTACATTCATTTAGCACTCCGTTCAACCCAAAATGTCCAATGAAAGAATACCTTTCAACAATTAATTTGACCATTCCTGACACACTCTTTTGGTTTTGGCAGTGTTGTATTGTCTTTTCAGACTCATATTTTGATTCAGAGAAGCAAATTTTTCAATCTAATGAGTGGAATTTTGAGAAAATTGTCTTTGAGAAATTTTTGTGCCCTAACCCTAACTAGCAAAACTCGAACCTAGGGTTAGGGTTTTATTCCCATACAATGTAGACAGTTTTTGATGGCATGGCTGTGTTTTAGGGCTGAAAGGATACTTAGGAATATAGTTCTTTCAATGTTTTCTAAACATTTTTTTCTGACCTATATGGCTGTATACAGTGCTTTGCTCCAAAAAGGAAAGGAGTCTGAATTGCCCGACAGGCAACAGTTCGAAAGAAACTGATTTAGCTTTCAAACTCTTGCCATGGGCTTTGAAATCACAGGCATATTAAGAAATAGAGCCAAAATGTATTAGTTGTTTCGGACTTTTCGGCCACTTGAGCCTCAACGTACATTCATTTAGCACTCCGTTTAACCCAAAATGTCCAATGAAAGAATACCTTTCAACAGTTAATTTGACCATTCCTGACACACTCTTTTGGTTTTGGCAGTGTTTTATTCTCTTTTCAGACTCAAATTTTGAGTCAGAGAAGCAGATTTTCCAGTCTAATGAGTGGAATTTTGAGAAAATTGTCTTTGAGAAATATTTGAGCCCTAACCCTAACTAGCAAAACCCGAAGCTAGGGTTAGGGTTTTATTCCCATACAATGTAGACAGTTTTTTATGGCATGGCTGTGTTTTAGAGCTGAAAGGATACTTAGGAATATAGTTCTTTCAATGTTTTCTAAACATTTTTTTCTGACCTATATGGCTGTATACAGTGCTTTGCCCCAAAAAGGAATGGCGTCTGAATTGCCCGACAGGCAACAGTTCGAAAGAACCTGATTTAGCTTTCAAACTCTTGCCATGGGCTTTGAAATCACAGGCATATTAAGAAATAGAGCCAAAATGTATTAGTTGTTTCGGACTTTTCGGCCACTTGAGCCTCAACGTACATTCATTTAGCACTTCGTTCAACCCAAAATGTCCAATGAAAGAATACCTTTCAACAATTAATTTGACCATTCCTGACACACTCTTTTGGTTTTGGCAGTGTTGTATTGTCTTTTCAGACTCATATTTTGATTCAGAGAAGCAAATTTTTCAATCTAATGAGTGGAATTTTGAGAAATTTGTCTTTGAGAAATATTTGAGCCCTAACCCTAACTAGCAAAACCCGAAGCTAGGGTTAGGGTTTTATTCCCATACAATGTAGACAGTTTTTGATGGCATGGCTGTGTTTTAGGGCTGAAAGGATACTTAGGAATATAGTTCTTTCAATGTTTTCTAAATATTTTTTTCAGGCCTATATGGCTGTATACAGTGCTTTGCCCCAAAAAGGAATTGCGTCTGAATTGCACGACAGGCAACAGTTCGAAAGAAACTGATTTAGCTTTCAAACTCTTGCCATGGGCTTTGAAATCCCAGGCATATTAACAAATAGAGCCAAAATGTATTAGTTGTTTCGGATTTCTCGGCCACTTGAGCCTCAACGTACATTCATTTAGCACTCCGTTCAAACCAAAATGTCCAATGAAAGAATACCTTTCAACAATTAATTTGACCATTCCTGACACACTCTTTTGGTTTTGGCAGTGTTGTATTGTCTTTTCAGACTCATATTTTGATTCAGAGAAGCAAATTTTTCAATCTAATGAGTGGAATTTTGAGAAAATTGTCTTTGAGAAATGTTTGAGCCCTAACCCTAACTAGCAAAACCCGAAGCTAGGGTTAGGGTTTTATTCCCATACAATGTAGACAGTTTTTGATGGCATGGCTGTGTTTTAGGGCTGAAAGGATACTGAGGAATATAGTTCTTTCAATGTTTTCTAAACATTTTTTTCTGACCTATATGGCTGTATACAGTGCTTTGCCCCAAAAAGGAATGGCGTCTGAATTGCCCGACAGGCAACAGTTCAAAAGAACCTGATTAAGCTTTCAAACTCTTGCCATGGGCTTTGAAATCACAGGCATATTAAGAAATAGAGCCAAAATGTATTAGTTGTTTCGGACTTTTCGGCCACTTGAGCCTCAACGTACATTCATTTAGCACTCCGTTCAACCCAAAATGTCCAATGAAAGAATACCTTTCAACAATTAATTTGACCATTCCTGACACACTCTTTTGTTTTTTTCAGTGTTGTATTGTCTTTTCAGACTCATATTTTGATTCAGAGAAGCAAATTTTCCCGTCTAATGAGTGGAAATTTGAGAAAATTGTCTTTGAGAAATATTTGAGCCCTAACCCTAACTAGCAAAACCCGAAGCTAGGGTTAGGGTTTTATTCCCATACAATGTAGACAGTTTTTGATGGCATGGCTGTGTTTTAGGGCTGAAAGGATACTGAGGAATATAGTTCTTTCAATGTTTTCTAAATATTTTTTTCTGGCCTATTTGGCTGTATACAGTGCTTTGCCCCAAAAAGGAATTGCGTCTGAATTGCACGACAGGCAACAGTTCGAAAGAACCTGATTTAGCGTTCAAACTCTTGCCATGGGCTTTGAAATCCCAGGCATATTAACAAATAGAGCCAAAATGTATTAGTTGTTTCGGACTTCTCGGCCACTTGAGCCTCAACGTACATTCATTTAGCACTCCTTTCAACCCAAAATGTCCAATGAAAGAATACCTTTCAACAATTAATTTGAGCATTCCTGACACACTCTTTTGGTTTTGGCAGTGTTGTATTGTCTTTTCAGACTCATATTTTGATTTAGAGAAGCAAATTTTCCACTATAATGAGTGGAATTTTGAGAAAATTGTCTTTGAGAAATATTTGAGCCCTAACCCTAACTAGCAAAACCCGAAGCTAGGGTTAGGGTTTTATTCCCATACAATGTAGACAGCTTTTGATGGCATGGCTGTGTTTTAGGGCTGAAAGGATACTGAGGAATATAGTTCTTTCAATGTTTTCTAAACATTTTTTTCTGACCTATATGGCTGTATACAGTGCTTTGCCCCAAAAAGGAATGGCGTCTGAATTGCCCGACAGGCAACAGTTCAAAAGAACCTGATTAAGCTTTCAAACTCTTGCCATGGGCTTTGAAATCACAGGCATATTAACAAATAGAGCCAAAATGTATTAGTTGTTTCGGACTTTTCGGCCACTTGAGCCTCAAGGTACATTCATTTAGCACTCCGTTCAACCCAAAATGTCCAATGAAAGAATACCTTTCAACAATTAATTTGACCATTCCTGACACACTCTTTTGGTTTTGGCAGTGTTGTATTGTCTTTTCAGACTCATATTTTGATTCAGAGAAGCAAATTTTTCAATCTAATGAGTGGAATGTTGAGAAAATTGTCTTTGAGAAATATTTGAGCCCTAACCCTAACTAGCAAAACCCGAAGCTAGGGTTAGGGTTTTATTCCCATACAATGTAGACAGTTTTTGATGGCATGGCTGTGTTTTAGGTCTGAAAGGATACTTAGGAATATAGTTCTTTCAATGTTTTCTAAATATTTTTTTCTGACCTATATGGCTGTATACAGTGCTTTGCTCCAAAAAGGAATTGCGTCTGAATTACCCGACAGGCAACAGTTCGAAAGAACCTGATTTAGCTTTCAAACTCTTTCCATGGGCTTTGAAATCACAGGCATATTAAGAAATAGAGCCAAAATGTATTAGTTGTTTCGGACTTTTCGGCCACTTGAGCCTCAACGTACATTCATTTAGCACTCCGTTCAACCCAAAATGTCCAATGAAAGAATACCTTTCAACAATTAATTTGACCATTCCTGACACACTCTTTTGTTTTTTTCAGTGTTGTATTGTCTTTTCAGACTCATATTTTGATTCAGAGAAGCAAATTTTCCCGTCTAATGAGTGGAAATTTGAGAAAATTGTCTTTGAGAAATATTTGAGCCCTAACCCTAACTAGCAAAACCCGAAGCTAGGGTTAGGGTTTTATTCCCATACAATGTAGACAGTTTTTGATGGCATGGCTGTGTTTTAGGGCTGAAAGGATACTGAGGAATATAGTTCTTTCAATGTTTTCTAAATATTTTTTTCTGGCCTATTTGGCTGTATACAGTGCTTTGCCCCAAAAAGGAATTGCGTCTGAATTGCACGACAGGCAACAGTTCGAAAGAACCTGATTTAGCGTTCAAACTCTTGCCATGGGCTTTGAAATCCCAGGCATATTAACAAATAGAGCCAAAATGTATTAGTTGTTTCGGACTTCTCGGCCACTTGAGCCTCAACGTACATTCATTTAGCACTCCTTTCAACCCAAAATGTCCAATGAAAGAATACCTTTCAACAATTAATTTGAGCATTCCTGACACACTCTTTTGGTTTTGGCAGTGTTGTATTGTCTTTTCAGACTCATATTTTGATTTAGAGAAGCAAATTTTCCACTATAATGAGTGGAATTTTGAGAAAATTGTCTTTGAGAAATATTTGAGCCCTAACCCTAACTAGCAAAACCCGAAGCTAGGGTTAGGGTTTTATTCCCATACAATGTAGACAGTTTTTGATGGCATGGCTGTGTTTTAGGGCTGAAAGGATACTGAGGAATATAGTTCTTTCAATGTTTTCTAAACATTTTTTTCTGACCTATATGGCTGTATACAGTGCTTTGCCCCAAAAAGGAATGGCGTCTGAATTGCCCGACAGGCAACAGTTCAAAAGAACCTGATTAAGCTTTCAAACTCTTGCCATGGGCTTTGAAATCACAGGCATATTAACAAATAGAGCCAAAATGTATTAGTTGTTTCGGACTTTTCGGCCACTTGAGCCTCAAGGTACATTCATTTAGCACTCCGTTCAACCCAAAATGTCCAATGAAAGAATACCTTTCAACAATTAATTTGACCATTCCTGACACACTCTTTTGGTTTTGGCAGTGTTGTATTGTCTTTTCAGACTCATATTTTGATTCAGAGAAGCAAATTTTTCAATCTAATGAGTGGAATGTTGAGAAAATTGTCTTTGAGAAATATTTGAGCCCTAACCCTAACTAGCAAAACCCGAAGCTAGGGTTAGGGTTTTATTCCCATACAATGTAGACAGTTTTTGATGGCATGGCTGTGTTTTAGGTCTGAAAGGATACTTAGGAATATAGTTCTTTCAATGTTTTCTAAATATTTTTTTCTGACCTATATGGCTGTATACAGTGCTTTGCTCCAAAAAGGAATTGCGTCTGAATTACCCGACAGGCAACAGTTCGAAAGAACCTGATTTAGCTTTCAAACTCTTTCCATGGGCTTTGAAATCACAGGCATATTAACAAATAGAGCCAAAATGTATTAGTTGTTTCGGACTTTTCGGCCACTTGAGCCTCAACGTACATTCATTTAGCACTCCGTTCAACCCAAAATGTCCAATGAAAGAATACCTTTCAACAATTAATTTGACCATTCCTGACACACTCTTTTGGTTTTGGCAGTGTTTTATTCTCTTTTCAGACTCAAATTTTGAGTCAGAGAAGCAGATTTTCCAGTCTAATGAGTGGAATTTTGAGAAAATTGTCTTTGAGAAATGTTTGAGCCCTAACCCTAACTAGCAAAACCCGAAGCTAGGGTTAGGGTTTTATTCCCATACAATGTAGACAGTTTTTGATGGCATGGCTGTGTTTTAGGGCTGAAAGGATACTTAGGAATATAGTTCTTTCAATGTTTTCTAAATATTTTTTTCTGACCTATATGGCTGTATACAGTGCTTTGCTCCAAAAACGAATGGCGTTTGAATTGCCCGACAGGCAACAGTTCGAAAGAAACTGATTTAGCTTTCAAACTCTTGCCATGGGCTTTGAAATTACAGGCATATTAAGAAATAGAGCCAAAATGTATTAGTTGTTTCGGACTTTTCGGCCACTTGAGCCTCAACGTACATTCATTTAGCACTCCGTTCAACCCAAAATGTCCAATGAAAGAATACCTTTCAACAATTAATTTGACCATTCCTGACACACTCTTTTGGTTTTGGCAGTGTTGTATTGTCTTTTCAGACTCATATTTTGATTCAGAGAAGCAAATTTTCCAGTCTAATGAGTGGAAATTTGAGAAAATTGTCTTTGAGAAATATTTGAGCCCTAACCCTAACTAGCAAAACCCGAAGCTAGGGTTAGGGTTTTATTCCCATACAATGTAGACAGTTTTTGATGGCATGGCTGTGTTTTAGGGCTGAAAGGATACTTTGGAATATAGTTCTTTCAATGTTTTCTAAACATTTTTTTCTGACCTATATGGCTGTATACAGTGCTTTGCTCCAAAAAGGAATGGCGTCTGAATTGCCCGACAGGCAACAGTTCGAAAGAACCTGATTTAGCTTTCAAACTCTTGCCATGGGCTTTGAAATCACAGGCATATTAACAAATAGAGCCAAAATGTATTAGTTGTTTCGGACTTTTCGGCCACTTGAGCCTCAACGTACATTCATTTAGCACTCCGTTTTACCCAAAATGTCCAATGAAAGAATACCTTTCAACAATTAATTTGACCATTCCTGACACACTCTTTTGGTTTTGGCAGTGTTGTATTGTCTTTTCAGACTCATATTTTGATTCAGAGAAGCAAATTTTCCAGTCTAATGAGTGGAAATTTGAGAAAATTGTCTTTGAGAAATATTTGAGCCCTAACCCTAACTAGCAAAACCCGAAGCTAGGGTTAGGGTTTTATTCCCATACAATGTAGACAGTTTTTGATGGCATGGCTGTGTTTTAGGGCTGAAAGGATACTTAGGAATATAGTTCTTTCAATGTTTTCTAAATATTTTTTTCTGGCCTATTTTGCTGTATACAGTGCTTTGCCCCAAAAAGGAATTGCATCTGAATTGCACGACAGGCAACAGTTCGAAAGAACCTGATTTAGCGTTCAAACTCTTGCCATGGGCTTTGAAATCCCAGGCATATTAACAAATAGAGCCAAAATGTATTAGTTGTTTCGGACTTCTCGGCCACTTGAGCCTCAACGTACATTCATTTAGCACTCCGTTCAACCCAAAATGTCCAATGAAAGAATACCTTTCAACAATTAATTTGACCATTCCTGACACACTCTTTTGGTTTTGGCAGTGTTGTATTGTCTTTTCAGACTCATATTTTGATTCAGAGAAGCAAATTTTTCAATCTAATGAGTGGAATTTTGAGAAAATTGTCTTTGAGAAATTTTTGTGCCCTAACCCTAACTAGCAAAACTCGAACCTAGGGTTAGGGTTTTATTCCCATACAATGTAGACAGTTTTTGATGGCATGGCTGTGTTTTAGGGCTGAAAGGATACTTAGGAATATAGTTCTTTCAATGTTTTCTAAACATTTTTTTCTGACCTATATGGCTGTATACAGTGCTTTGCCCCAAAAAGGAATGGCGTCTGAATTGCCCGCCAGGCAACAGTTCGAAAGAACCTGATTTAGCTTTCAAACTCTTGCCATGGGCTTTGAAATCACAGGCATATTAACAAATAGAGCCAAAATGTATTAGTTGTTTCGGACTTTTCGGCCACTTGAGCCTCAACGTACATTCATTTAGCACTCCGTTCAACCCAAAATGTCCAATGAAAGAATACCTTTCAACAATAAATTTGACCATTCCTGACACACTCTTTTGGTTTTGGCAGTGTTGTATTGTCTTTTCAGACTCATATTTTGATTCAGAGAAGCAAATTTTCCAGTCTAATGAGTGGAAATCTGAGAAAATTGTCTTTGAGAAATATTTGAGCCCTAACCCTAACTAGCAAAACCCGAAGCTAGGGTTAGGGTTTTATTCCCATACAATGTAGACAGTTTTTGATGGCATGGCTGTGTTTTAGGGCTGAAAGGATACTTAGGAATATAGTTCTTTCAATGTTTTCTAAATATTTTTTTCTGGCCTATATGGCTGTATACAGTGCTTTACCCCAAAAAGGAATGGCGTCTGAATTGCCCGACAGGCAACAGTTCGAAAGAACCTGATTTAGCGTTCAAACTCTTGCCATGGGCTTTGAAATCCCAGGCATATTAACAAATAGAGCCAAAATGTATTAGTTGTTTCGGACTTTTCGGCCACTTGAGCCTCAACGTACATTCATTTAGCACTCCGTTTTACCCAAAATGTCCAATGAAAGAATACCTTTCAACAATTAATTTGACCATTCCTGACACACTCTTTTGGTTTTGGCAGTGTTGTATTGTCTTTTCAGACTCATATTTTGATTCAGAGAAGCAAATTTTTCAATCTAATGAGTGGAATGTTGAGAAAATTGTCTTTGAGAAATATTTGAGCCCTAACCCTAACTAGCAAAACCCAAAGCTAGGGTTAGGGTTTTATTCCCATACAATGTAGACAGTTTTTGATGGCATGGCTGTGTTTTAGGGCTGAAAGGGTACTTAGGAATATAGTTCTTTCAATATTTTCTAAACATTTTTTTCTGACCTATATGGCTGTATACAGTGCTTTGCTCCAAAAAGGAATGGCGTCTGAATTGCCCGACAGGCAACAGTTCGAAAGAACCTGATTTAGCTTTCAAACTCTTGCCATGGGCTTTGAAGTCACAGGCATATTAACAAATAGAGCCAAAATGTATTAGTTTTTTCGGACTTTTCGGCCACTTGAGCCTCAACGTACATTCATTTAGCACTCCGTTCAACCCAAAATGTCCAATGAAAGAATACCTTTCAACAATTAATTTGACCATTCCTGACACACTCTTTTGGTTTTGGCAGTGTTTTATTCTCTTTTCAGACTCAAATTTTGAGTCAGAGAAGCAGATTTTCCAGTCTAATGAGTGGAATTTTGAGAAAATTGTCTTTGAGAAATATTTGAGCCCTAACCCTAACTAGCAAAACCCGAAGCTAGGGTTAGGGTTTTATTCCCATACAATGTAGACAGTTTTTGATGGCATGGCTGTGTTTTAGGGCTGAAAGGATACTTAGGAATATAGTTCTTTCAATGTTTTCTAAACATTTTTTTCTGACCTATATGGCTGTATACAGTGCTTTGCTCCAAAAAGGAATGGCGTCTGAATTGCCCGACAGGCAACAGTTCGAAAGAACCTGATTTAGCTTTCAAACTCTTGCCATGGGCTTTGAAATCACAGGCATATTAACAAATAGAGCCAAAATGTATTAGTTGTTTCGGACTTTTCGGCCACTTGAGCCTCAACGTACATTCATTTAGCACTCCGTTTTACCCAAAATGTCCAATGAAAGAATACCTTTCAACAATTAATTTGACCATTCCTGACACACTCTTTTGGTTTTGGCAGTGTTGTATTGTCTTTTTAGACTCATATTTTGATTCAGAGAAGCAAATTTTCCAGTCTAATGAGTGGAAATTTGAGAAAATTGTCTTTGAGAAATATTTGAGCCCTAACCCTAACTAGCAAAACCCGAAGCTAGGGTTAGGGTTTTATTCCCATACAATGTAGACAGTTTTTGATGGCATGGATGTGTTTTAGGGCTGAAAGGATACTTAGGAATATAGTTCTTTCAATGTTTTCTAAATATTTTATTCTGGCCTATTTGGCTGTATACAGTGCTTTGCCCCAAAAAGGAATTGCATCTGAATTGCACAACAGGCAACAGTTCGAAAGAATCTGATTTAGCGTTCAAACTCTTGCCATGGGCTTTGAAATCCCAGGCATATTAACAAATAGAGCCAAAATGTATTAGTTGTTTCGGACTTCTCGGCCACTTGAGCCTCACCGTACATTCATTTAGCACTCCGTTCAACCCAAAATGTCCAATGAAAGAATACCTTTCAACAATTAATTTGACCATTCCTGACACACTCTTTTGGTTTTGGCAGTGTTGTATTGTCTTTTCAGACTCATATTTTGATTCAGAGAAGCAAATTTTTCAATCTAATGAGTGGAATTTTGAGAAAATTGTCTTTGAGAAATTTTTGTGCCCTAACCCTAACTAGCAAAACTCGAACCTAGGGTTAGGGTTTTATTCCCATAAAATGTAGACAGTTTTTGATGGCATGGCTGTGTTTTAGGGCTGAAAGGATACTTAGGAATATAGTTCTTTCAATGTTTTCTAAACATTTTTTTCTGACCTATATGGCTGTATACAGTGCTTTGCTCCAAAAAGGAAAGGAGTCTGAATTGCCCGACAGGCAACAGTTCGAAAGAAACTGATTTAGCTTTCAAACTCTTGCCATGGGCTTTGAAATCACAGGCATATTAAGAAATAGAGCCAAAATGTATTAGTTGTTTCGGACTTTTCGGCCACTTGAGCCTCAACGTACATTCATTTAGCACTCCGTTCAACCCAAAATGTCCAATGAAAGAATACCTTTCAACAATTAATTTGACCATTCCTGACACACTCTTTTGGTTTTGGCAGTGTTTTATTCTCTTTTCAGACTCAAATTTTGAGTCAGAGAAGCAGATTTTCCAGTCTAATGAGTGGAATTTTGAGAAAATTGTCTTTGAGAAATATTTGAGCCCTAACCCTAACTAGCAAAACCCGAAGCTAGGGTTAGGGTTTTATTCCCATACAATGTAGACAGTTTTTGATGGCATGGCTGTGTTTTAGGGCTGAAAGGATACTTAGGAATATAGTTCTTTCAATGTTTTCTAAACATTTTTTTCTGACCTATATGGCTGTATACAGTGCTTTGCTCCAAAAAGGAATGGCGTCTGAATTGCCCGACAGGCAACAGTTCGAAAGAACCTGATTTAGCTTTCAAGCTCTTGCCATGGGCTTTGAAATCACAGGCATATTAAGAAATAGAGCCAAAATGTATTAGTTGTTTCGGACTTTTCGGCCACTTGAGCCTCAACGTACATTCATTTAGCACTCCGTTCAACCCAAAATGTCCAATGAAAGAATACCTTTCAACAATTAATTTGACCATTCCTGACACACTCTTTTGGTTTTGGCAGTGTTTTATTCTCTTTTCAGACTCAAATTTTGAGTCAGAGAAGCAGATTTTCCAGTCTAATGAGTGGAATTTTGAGAAAATTGTCTTTGAGGAATATTTGAGCCCTAACCCTAACTAGCAAAACCCAAAGCTAGGGTTAGGGTTTTATTCCCATACAATGTAGACAGTTTTTGATGGCATGGCTGTGTTTTAGGGCTGAAAGGATACTTAGGAATATAGTTCTTTCAATGTTTTCTAAATATTTTTTTCTGACCTATATGGCTGTATACAGTGCTTTGCTCCAAAAACGAATGGCGTCTGAATTGCCCGACAGGCAACAGTTCGAAAGAAACTGATTTAGCTTTCAAACTCTTGCCATGGGCTTTGAAATTACAGGCATATTAAGAAATAGAGCCAAAATGTATTAGTTGTTTCGGACTTTTCGGCCACTTGAGCCTCAACGTACATTCATTTAGCACTCCGTTCAACCCAAAATGTCCAATGAAAGAATACCTTTCAACAATTAATTTGACCATTCCTGACACACTCTTTTGGTTTTGGCAGTGTTGTATTGTCTTTTCAGACTCATATTTTGATTCAGAGAAGCAAATTTTTCAATCTAATGAGTGGAATGTTGAGAAAATTGTCTTTGAGAAATATTTGAGCCCTAACCCTAACTAGCAAAACCCAAAGCTAGGGTTAGGGTTTTATTCCCATACAATGTAGACAGTTTTTGATGGCATGGCTGTGTTTTAGGGCTGAAAGGATACTGAGGAATATAGTTCTTTCAATGTTTTCTAAACATTTTTTTCTGACCTATATGGCTGTATACAGTGCTTTGCCCCAAATAGGAATGGCGTCTGAATTGCCCGACAGGCAACAGTTCGAAAGAACCTGATTTAGCTTTCAAACTCTTGCCATGGGCTTTGAAATCACAGGCATATTAACAAATAGAGCCAAAATGTATTAGTTGTTTAGGACTTCTCGGCCACTTGAGCCTCAACGTACATTCATTTAGCACTTCGTTCAACCCAAAATGTCCAATGAAAGAATACCTTTCAACAATTAATTTGACCATTCCTGACACACTCTTTTGGTTTTGGCAGTGTTTTATTCTCTTTTCAGACTCAAATTTTGAGTCAGAGAAGCAGATTTTCCAGTCTAATGAGTGGAATTTTGAGAAAATTGTCTTTGAGAAATATTTGAGCCCTAACCCTAACTAGCAAAATCCAAAGCTAGGGTTAGGGTTTTATTCCCATACAATGTAGACAGTTTTTTATGGCATGGCTGTGTTTTAGGGCTGAAAGGATACTTAGGAATATAGTTCTTTCAATGTTTTCTAAACATTTTTTTCTGACCTATACGGCTGTATACAGTGCTTTGCTCCAAAAAGGAATGGCGCCTAAATTGCCCGACAGGCAACAGTTCGAAAGAACCTGATTTAGCTTTCAAACTCTTGCCATGGGCTTTGAAATCACAGGCATATTAAGAAATAGAGCCAAAATGTATTACTTGTTTCGGACTTTTCGGCCACTTGAGCCTCAACGTACATTCATTTAGCACTCCGTTCAACCCAAAATTTCAAATGAAAGAATACCTTTCAACAATTAATTTGACCATTCCTGACACACTCTTTTGGTTTTGGCAGTGTTGTATTGTCTTTTCAGACTCATATTTTGATTCAGAGAAGCAAATTTTCCAGTCTAATGAGTGGAATATTGAGAAAATTGTCTTTGAGAAATATTTTAGCCCTAACCCTAACTAGCAAAACCCGAAGCCAGGGTTAGCGTTTTATTCCCATACAATGTAGACAGTTTTTGATGGCATGGCTGTGTTTTAGGGTTGAAAGGATACTTAGGAATATAGTTCTTTCAATGTTTTCTAAACATTTTTTTCTGACCTATATGGCTGTATACAGTGCTTTGCTCCAAAATGGAATGGCGTCTGAATTGCCCGACAGGCAACAGTTCGAAAGAACCTGATTTAGCTTTCAAACTCTTGCCATGGGCTTTGAAATCACAGGCATATTAACAAATAGAGCCAAAATGTATTAGTTGTTGCTGACTTTTCGACCACTTGAGCCTCAACGTACATTCATTTAGCACTCCGTTCAACCCAAAATTTCCAATGAAAGAATACCTTTCAACAATTAATTTGACCATTCCTGACACACTCTTTTGGTTTTGGCAGTGTTGTATAGTCTTTTCAGACTCATATTTTGATTCAGAGAAGCAAAGTTTCCAGTCTAATGAGTGGAATTTTGAGAAAATTGTCTTTGAGAAATATTTGAGCCCTAACCCTAACTAGCAAAACCCAAAGCTAGGGTTAGGGTTTTATTCCCACACAATGTAGACAGTTTTTGATGGCATGGCTGTGTGTTAGGGCTGAAAGGATACTTAGGAATATAGTTCTTTCAATGTTTTCTAAACATTTTTTTCTGACCAATATGGCTGTATACAGTGCTTTGCCCCAAAAAGGAATGGCGTCTGAATTGCCCGACAGGCAACAGTTCGAAAGAACCTGATTTAGCTTTCAAACTCTTGCCATGGGCTTTGAAATCACAGGCATACTAACAAATGGAGCCAAAATGTATTAGTTGTTTCGGACTGTTCGGCCACTTGAGCCTCAACGTACATTCATTTAGCACTCCGTTCAACCCAAAATGTCCAATGAAAGAATACCTTTCAACAATTAATTTGAGCATTCCTGACACACTCTTTTGGTTTTGGCAGTGTTGTATTGTCTTTTCAGACTCATATTTTGATTCAGAAACAAATTTTCCAGTCTAATGAGTGGAATTTTGAGAAAATTGTCTTTGAGAAATATTTGAGCCCTAACCCTAACTAGCAAAACCCGAAGCTAGGGTTAGGGTTTTATTCCCATATAATGTAGACAGTTTTTGATGGCATGGCTGTGTTTTAGGGCTGAAAGGATACTTAGGAATATAGTTCTTTCAATGTTTTCTAAATATTTTTTTCTGGCCTATATGGCTGAATACAGTGCTTTGCCCCAAAAAGGAATGGCGTCTGAATTGCCCGACAGGCAACAGTTCGAAAGAACCTGATTTAGCGTTCAAACTCTTGCCATGGGCTTTGAAATCCCAGGCATATTAACAAATAGAGCCAAAATGTATTAGTTGTTTCGGACTTTTCGGCCACTTGAGCCTCAACGTACATTCATTTAGCACTCCGTTTTACCCAAAATGTCCAATGAAAGAATACCTTTCAACAATTAATTTGACCATTCCTGACACACTCTTTTGGTTTTGGCAGTGTTGTATTGTCTTTTCAGACTCATATTTTGATTCAGAGAAGCAAATTTTTCAATCTAATGAGTGGAATGTTGAGAAAATTGTCTTTGAGAAATATTTGAGCCCTAACCCTAACTAGCAAAACCCAAAGCTAGGGTTAGGGTTTTATTCCCATACAATGTAGACAGTTTTTGATGGCATGGCTGTGTTTTAGGGCTGAAAGGGTACTTAGGAATATAGTTCTTTCAATATTTTCTAAACATTTTTTTCTGACCTATATGGCTGTATACAGTGCTTTGCTCCAAAAAGGAATGGCGTCTGAATTGCCCGACAGGCAACAGTTCGAAAGAACCTGATTTAGCTTTCAAACTCTTGCCATGGGCTTTGAAGTCACAGGCATATTAACAAATAGAGCCAAAATGTATTAGTTTTTTCGGACTTTTCGGCCACTTGAGCCTCAACGTACATTCATTTAGCACTCCGTTCAACCCAAAATGTCCAATGAAAGAATACCTTTCAACAATTAATTTGACCATTCCTGACACACTCTTTTGGTTTTGGCAGTGTTTTATTCTCTTTTCAGACTCAAATTTTGAGTCAGAGAAGCAGATTTTCCAGTCTAATGAGTGGAATTTTGAGAAAATTGTCTTTGAGAAATATTTGAGCCCTAACCCTAATTAGCAAAACCCGAAGCTAGGGTTAGGGTTTTATTCCCATACAATGTAGACAGTTTTTGATGGCATGGCTGTGTTTTAGGGCTGAAAGGATACTTAGGAATATAGTTCTTTCAATGGTTTCTAAACATTTTTTTCTGACCTATATGGCTGTATACAGTGCTTTGCTCCAAAAAGGAATGGCGTCTGAATTGCCCGACAGGCAACAGTTCGAAAGAACCTGATTTAGCTTTCAAACTCTTGCCATGGGCTTTGAAATCACAGGCATATTAACAAATAGAGCCAAAATGTATTAGTTGTTTCGGACTTTTCGGCCACTTGAGCCTCAACGTACATTCATTTAGCACTCCGTTTTACCCAAAATGTCCAATGAAAGAATACCTTTCAACAATTAATTTGACCATTCCTGACACACTCTTTTGGTTTTGGCAGTGTTGTATTGTCTTTTTAGACTCATATTTTGATTCAGAGAAGCAAATTTTCCAGTCTAATGAGTGGAAATTTGAGAAAATTGTCTTTGAGAAATATTTGAGCCCTAACCCTAACTAGCAAAACCCGAAGCTAGGGTTAGGGTTTTATTCCCATACAATGTAGACAGTTTTTGATGGCATGGCTGTGTTTTAGGGCTGAAAGGATACTTAGGAATATAGTTCTTTCAATGTTTTCTAAATATTTTATTCTGGCCTATTTGGCTGTATACAGTGCTTTGCCCCAAAAAGGAATTGCATCTGAATTGCACAACAGGCAACAGTTCGAAAGAACCTGATTTAGCGTTCAAACTCTTGCCATGGGCTTTGAAATCCCAGGCATATTAACAAATAGAGCCAAAATGTATTAGTTGTTTCGGACTTCTCGGCCACTTGAGCCTCACCGTACATTCATTTAGCACTCCGTTCAACCCAAAATGTCCAATGAAAGAATACCTTTCAACAATTAATTTGACCATTCCTGACACACTCTTTTGGTTTTGGCAGTGTTGTATTGTCTTTTCAGACTCATATTTTGATTCAGAGAAGCAAATTTTTCAATCTAATGAGTGGAATTTTGAGAAAATTGTCTTTGAGAAATATTTGAGCCCTAACCCTAACTAGCAAAACCCGAAGCTAGGGTTAGGGTTTTATTCCCATACAATGTAGACAGTTTTTGATGGCATGGCTGTGTTTTAGGGCTGAAAGGATACTTAGGAATATAGTTCTTTCAATGTTTTCTAAACATTTTTTTCTGACCTATATGGCTGTATACAGTGCTTTGCTCCAAAAAGGAAAGGAGTCTGAATTGCCCGACAGGCAACAGTTCGAAAGAAACTGATTTAGCTTTCAAACTCTTGCCATGGGCTTTGAAATCACAGGCATATTAAGAAATAGAGCCAAAATGTATTAGTTGTTTCGGACTTTTCGGCCACTTGAGCCTCAACGTACATTCATTTAGCACTCCGTTCAACCCAAAATGTCCAATGAAAGAATACCTTTCAACAATTAATTTGACCATTCCTGACACACTCTTTTGGTTTTGGCAGTGTTTTATTCTCTTTTCAGACTCAAATTTTGAGTCAGAGAAGCAGATTTTCCAGTCTAATGAGTGGAATTTTGAGAAAATTGTCTTTGAGAAATATTTGAGCCCTAACCCTAACTAGCAAAACCCGAAGCTAGGGTTAGGGTTTTATTCCCATACAATGTAGACAGTTTTTGATGGCATGGCTGTGTTTTAGGGCTGAAAGGATACTTAGGAATATAGTTCTTTCAATGTTTTCTAAACATTTTTTTCTGACCTATATGGCTGTATACAGTGCTTTGCTCCAAAAAGGAATGGCGTCTGAATTGCCCGACAGGCAACAGTTCGAAAGAACCTGATTTAGCTTTCAAGCTCTTGCCATAGGCTTTGAAATCACAGGCATATTAAGAAATAGAGCCAAAATGTATTAGTTGTTTCGGACTTTTCGGCCACTTGAGCCTCAACGTACATTCATTTAGCACTCCGTTCAACCCAAAATGTCCAATGAAAGAATACCTTTCAACAATTAATTTGACCATTCCTGACACACTCTTTTGGTTTTGGCAGTGTTTTATTCTCTTTTCAGACTCAAATTTTGAGTCAGAGAAGCAGATTTTCCAGTCTAATGAGTGGAATTTTGAGAAAATTGTCTTTGAGGAATATTTGAGCCCTAACCCTAACTAGCAAAACCCAAAGCTAGGGTTAGGGTTTTATTCCCATACAATGTAGACAGTTTTTGATGGCATGGCTGTGTTTTAGGGCTGAAAGGATACTGAGGAATATAGTTCTTTCAATGTTTTCTAAACATTTTTTTCTGACCTATATGGCTGTATACAGTGCTTTGCCCCAAATAGGAATGGCGTCTGAATTGCCCGACAGGCAACAGTTCGAAAGAACCTGATTTAGCTTTCAAACTCTTGCCATGGGCTTTGAAATCACAGGCATATTAACAAATAGAGCCAAAATGTATTAGTTGTTTAGGACTTCTCGGCCACTTGAGCCTCAACGTACATTCATTTAGCACTCCGTTCAACCCAAAATGTCCAATGAAAGAATACCTTTCAACAATTAATTTGACCATTCCTGACACACTCTTTTGGTTTTGGCAGTGTTGTATAGTCTTTTCAGACTCATATTTTGCTTCAGAGAAGCAAAGTTTCCAGTCTAATGAGTGGAATTTTGAGAAAATTGTCTTTGAGAAATATTTGAGCCCTAACCCTAACTAGCAAAACCCGAAGCTAGGGTTAGGGTTTTATTCCCACACAATGTAGACAGTTTTTGATGGCATGGCTGTGTGTTAGGGCTGAAAGGATACCTAAGAATATAGTTCTTTCAATGTTTTCTAAACATTTTTTTCTGACCAATATGGCTGTATACAGTGCTTTGCCCCAAAAAGGAATGGCGTCTGAATTGCCCGACAGGCAACAGTTCGAAAGAACCTGATTTAGCTTTCAAACTCTTGCCATGGGCTTTGAAATCACAGGCATATTAACAAATAGAGCCAAAATGTATTAGTTGTTTAGGACTTCTCGGCCACTTGAGCCTCAACGTACATTCATTTAGCACTTCGTTCAACCCAAAATGTCCAATGAAAGAATACCTTTCAACAATTAATTTGACCATTCCTGACACACTCTTTTGTTTTTTTCAGTGTTGTATTGTCTTTTCAGACTCATATTTTGATTCAGAGAAGCAAATTTTCCCGTCTAATGAGTGGAAATTTGAGAAAATTGTCTTTGAGAAATATTTGAGCCCTAACCCTAACTAGCAAAACCCAAAGCTAGGGTTAGGGTTTTATTCCCATACAATGTAGACAGTTTTTGATGGCATGGCTGTGTTTTAGGGCTGAAAGGATACTTAGGAATATAGTTCTTTCAATGTTTTCTAAACATTTTTTTCTGACCTATATGGCTGTATACAGTGCTTTGCTCCAAAAAGGAATGGCGTCTGAATTGCCCGACAGGCAACAGTTCGAAAGAACCTGATTTAGCTTTCAAACTCTTGCCATGGGCTTTGAAATCACAGGCATATTAACAAATAGAGCCAAAATGTATTAGTTGTTTAGGACTTCTCGGCCACTTGAGCCTCAACGTACATTCATTTAGCACTTCGTTCAACCCAAAATGTCCAATGAAAGAATACCTTTCAACAATTAATTTGACCATTCCTGACACACTCTTTTGGTTTTGGCAGTGTTTTATTCTCTTTTCAGACTCAAATTTTGAGTCAGAGAAGCAGATTTTCCAGTCTAATGAGTGGAATTTTGAGAAAATTGTCTTTGAGAAATATTTGAGCCCTAACCCTAACTAGCAAAACCCGAAGCTAGGGTTAGGGTTTTATTCCCATACAATGTAGACAGTTTTTGATGGCATGGCTGTGTTTTAGGGCTGAAAGGATACTTAGGAATATAGTTCTTTCAATGTTTTCTAAACATTTTTTTCTGACCTATATGGCTGTATACAGTGCTTTGCTCCAAAAAGGAATGGCGTCTGAATTGCCCGACAGGCAACAGTTCGAAAGAACCTGATTTAGCTTTCAAACTCTTGCCATGGGCTTTGAAATCACAGGCATATTAAGAAATAGAGCCAAAATGTATTAGTTGTTTCGGACTTTTCGGCCACTTGAGCCTCAACGTACATTCATTTAGCACTCCGTTCAACCCAAAATTTCCAATGAAAGAATACCTTTCAACAATTAATTTGACCATTCCTGACACACTCTTTTGGTTTTGGCAGTGTTGTATTGTCTTTTCATACTCATATTTTGATTCAGAGAAGCAAATTTTCCAGTCTAATGAGTGGAATATTGAGAAAATTGTCTTTGAGAAATATTTTAGCCCTAACCCTAACTAGCAAAACCCGAAGCCAGGGTTAGCGTTTTATTCCCATACAATGTAGACAGTTTTTGATGGCATGGCTGTGTTTTAGAGTTGAAAGGATACTTAGGAATATAGTTCTTTCAATGTTTTCTAAACATTTTTTTCTGACCTATATGGCTGTATACAGTGCTTTGCTCCAAAATGGAATGGCGTCTGAATTGCCCGACAGGCAACAGTTCGAAAGAACCTGATTTAGCTTTCAAACTCTTGCCATGGGCTTTGAAATCACAGGCATATTAACAAATAGAGCCAAAATGTATTAGTTGTTTCGGACTGTTCGGCCACTTGAGCCTCAACGTACATTCATTTAGCACTCCGTTCAACCCAAAATTTCAAATGAGAGAATACCTTTCAACAATTAATTTGACCATTCCTGACACACTCTTTTGGTTTTGGCAGTGTTGTATTGTCTTTTCAGACTCATATTTTGATTTAGAGAAGCACATTATTCAGTCTAATGAGTGGAATTTTGAGGAAATTGTCTTTGAGAAATATTTGAGCCCTAACGCTAACTAGCAAAACCCGAAGCTAGGGTTAGGGTTTTATTCCCATACAATGTAGACAGTTTTTGATGGCATGGCTGTGTTTTAGGGCTGAAAGGATACTTAGGAATATAGTTCTTTCAATGTTTTCTAAACATTTTTTTCTGACCTATATGGCTGTATACAGTGCTTTGCTCCAAAATGGAATGGCGTCTGAATTGCCCGACAGGCAACAGTTCGAAAGAACCTGATTTAGCTTTCAAACTCTTGCCATGGGCTTTGAAATCACAGGCATATTAACAAATAGAGCCAAAATGTATTAGTTGTTGCTGACTTTTCGACCACTTGAGCCTCAACGTACATTCATTTAGCACTCCGTTTTACCCAAAATGTCCAATGAAAGAATACCTTTCAACAATTAATTTGACCATTCCTGACACACTCTTTTGGTTTTGGCAGTGTTGTATAGTCTTTTCAGACTCATATTTTGATTCAGAGAAGCAAAGTTTCCAGTCTAATGAGTGGAATTTTGAGAAAATTGTCTTTGAGAAATATTTGAGCCCTAACCCTAACTAGCAAAACCCGAAGCTAGGGTTAGGGTTTTATTCCCATACAATGTTGACAGTTTTTGATGGCATGGCTGTGTTTTAGGGCTGAAAGGATACTTAGGAATATAGTTCTTTCAATGTTTTCTAAACATTTTTTTCTGACCTATATGGCTGTATACAGTGCTTTGCCCCAAAAAGGAATGGCGTCTGAATTGCCCGACAGGCAACAGTTCGAAAGAACCTGATTTAGCTTTCAAACTCTTGCCATGGGCTTTGAAATCACAGGCATACTAACAAATAGAGCCAAAATGAATTAGTTGTTTCGGACTTTTCGGCCACTTGAGCCTCAACGTACATTCATTTAGCACTCCGTTCAACCCAAAATGTCCAATGAAAGAATACCTTTCAACAATTAATTTGACCATTCCTGACACACTCTTTTGGTTTTGGCAGTGTTGTATTGTCTTTTCAGACTCATATTTTGATTCAGAAAGCAAATTTTCCAATCTAATGAGTGGAATTTTGAGAAAATTGTCTTTGAGAAATATTTGAGCCCTAACCCTAACTAGCAAAACCCGAAGCTAGGGTTAGGGTTTTATTCCCATACAATGTAGACAGTTTTTGATGGCATGGCTGTGTTTTAGGGCTGAAAGGATACTTAGGAATATAGTTCTTTCAATGTTTTCTAAACATTTTTTTCTGACCTATATGGCTGTATACAGTGCTTTGCTCCAAAAAGGAATGGCGTCTGAATTGCCCGACAGGCAACAGTTCGAAAGAACCTGATTTAGCTTTCAAACTCTTGCCATGGGCTTTGAAATCACAGGCATACTAACAAATAGAGCCAAAATGTATTAGTTGTTTCGGACTGTTCGGCCACTTGAGCCTCAACGTACATTCATTTAGCACTCCGTTCAACCCAAAATGTCCAATGAAAGAATACCTTTCAACAATTAATTTGAGCATTCCTGACACACTCTTTTGGTTTTGGCAGTGTTGTATTGTCTTTTCAGACTCATATTTTGATTCAGAAACCAAATTTTCCAGTCTAATGAGTGGAATTTTGAGAAAATTGTCTTTGAGAAATATTTGAGCCCTAACCCTAACTAGCAAAACCCGAAGCTAGGGTTAGGGTTTTATTCCCATACAATGTAGACAGTTTTTGATGGCATGGCTGTGTTTTAGGGCTGAAAGGATACTTAGGAATATAGTTCTTTCAATGTTTTCTAAACATTTTTTTCTGACCTATATGGCTGTATACAGTGCTTTGCTCCAAAAAGGAATGGCGTCTGAATTGCCCGACAGGCAACAGTTCGAAAGAACCTGATTTAGCTTTCAAACTCTTGCCATGGGCTTTGAAATCACAGGCATATTAACAAATAGAGCCAAAATCTATTAGTTGTTTCGGACTTTTCGACCACTTGAGCCTCAACGTACATTCATTTAGCATTCCGTTCAACCCAAAATTTCCAATGAAAGAATACCTTTCAACAATTAATTTGACCATTCCTGACACACTCTTTTGGTTTTGGCAGTGTTCTATACTCTTTTCAGACTCATATTTTGATTCAGAGAAGCAAAGTTTCCAGTCTAATGAGTAGAATTTTGAGAAAATTGTCTTTGAGAAATATTTGAGCCCTAACCCTGACTAGCAAAACCCGAAGCTAAGGTTAGGGTTTTATTCCCATACAATGTAGACAGTTTTTGATGGCATGGCTGTGTTTTAGGGCTGAAAGGATACTTAGGAATATAGTTCTTTCAATGTTTTCTAAACATTTTTTTCTGACCTATATGGCTGTATACAGTGCTTTGCTCCAAAATGGAATGGCGTCTGAATTGCCCGACAGGCAACAGTTCGAAAGAACCTGATTTAGCTTTCAAACTCTTGCCATGGGCTTTGAAATCACAGGCATATTAACAAATAGAGCCAAAATGTATTAGTTGTTGCTGACTTTTCGACCACTTGAGCCTCAACGTACATTCATTTAGCACTCCGTTTTACCCAAAATGTCCAATGAAAGAATACCTTTCAACAATTAATTTGACCATTCCTGACACACTCTTTTGGTTTTGGCAGTGTTGTATAGTCTTTTCAGACTCATATTTTGATTCAGAGAAGCAAAGTTTCCAGTCTAATGAGTGGAATTTTGAGAAAATTGTCTTTGAGAAATATTTGAGCCCTAACCCTAACTAGCAAAACCCGAAGCTAGGGTTAGGGTTTTATTCCCATACAATGTTGACAGTTTTTGATGGCATGGCTGTGTTTTAGGGCTGAAAGGATACTTAGGAATATAGTTCTTTCAATGTTTTCTAAACATTTTTTTCTGACCTATATGGCTGTATACAGTGCTTTGCCCCAAAAAGGAATGGCGTCTGAATTGCCCGACAGGCAACAGTTCGAAAGAACCTGATTTAGCTTTCAAACTCTTGCCATGGGCTTTGAAATCACAGGCATACTAACAAATAGAGCCAAAATGAATTAGTTGTTTCGGACTTTTCGGCCACTTGAGCCTCAACGTACATTCATTTAGCACTCCGTTCAACCCAAAATGTCCAATGAAAGAATACCTTTCAACAATTAATTTGACCATTCCTGACACACTCTTTTGGTTTTGGCAGTGTTGTATTGTCTTTTCAGACTCATATTTTGATTTAGAGAAGCACATTTTTCAGTCTAATGAGTGGAATTTTGAGAAAATTGTCTTTGAGAAATATTTGAGCCCTAACGCTAACTAGCAAAACCCGAAGCTAGGGTTAGGGTTTTATTCCCATACAATGTAGACAGTTTTTGATGGCATGGCTGTGTTTTAGGGCTGAAAGGATACTTAGGAATATAGTTCTTTCAATGTTTTCTAAACATTTTTTTCTGACCTATATGGCTGTATACAGTGCTTTGCCCCAAAAAGGAATGGCGTCTGAATTGCCCGACAGGCAACAGTTCGAAAGAACCTGATTTAGCTTTCAAACTCTTGCCATGGGCTTTGAAATCACAGGCATATTAACAAATAGAGCCAAAATGTATTAGTTGTTTCGGACTTTTCGGCCAGTTGAGCCTCAACGTACATTCATTTAGCACTCCGTTCAACCCAAAATGTCCAATGAAAGAATACCTTTCAACAATTAATTTGACCATTCCTGACACACTCTTTTGGTTTTGGCAGTGTTGTATTGTCTTTTCAGACTCATATTTTGATTCAGAGAAGCAAATTTTCCAGTCTAATGAGTGGAATTTTGAGAAAATTGTCTTTGAGAAATATTTGAGCCCTAACCCTAACTAGCAAAACCCGAAGCTAGGGTTAGGGTTTTATTCCCATACAATGTAGACAGTTTTTGATGGCATGAGTGTGTTTTAGGGCTGAAAGGATACTTTGGAATATAGTTCTTTCAATGTTTTCTAAACATTTTTTTCTGACCTATATGGCTGTATACAGTGCTTTGCTCCAAAAAGGAATGGCGTCTGAATTGCCCGACAGGCAACAGTTCGAAAGAACCTGATTTAGCTTTCAAACTCTTGCCATGGGCTTTGAAATCACAGGCATACTAACAAACAGAGCCAAAATGTATTAGTTGTTTCGGACTGTTCGGCCACTTGAGCCTCAACGTACATTCATTTAGCACTCCGTTCAACCCAAAATGTCCAATGAAAGAATACCTTTCAACAATTAATTTGAGCATTCCTGACACACTCTTTTGGTTTTGGCAGTGTTGTATTGTCTTTTCAGACTCATATTTTGATTCAGAAACCAAATTTTCCAGTCTAATGAGTGGAATTTTGAGAAAATTGTCTTTGAGAAATATTTGAGCCCTAACCCTAACTAGCAAAACCCGAAGCTAGGGTTAGGGTTTTATTCCCATACAATGTAGACAGTTTTTGATGGCATGGCTGTGTTTTAGGGCTGAAAGGATACTTAGGAATATAGTTCTTTCAATGTTTTCTAAACATTTTTTTCTGACCTATATGGCTGTATACAGTGCTTTGCTCCAAAAAGGAATGGCGTCTGAATTGCCCGACAGGCAACAGTTCGAAAGAACCTGATTTAGCTTTCAAACTCTTGCCATGGGCTTTGAAATCACAGGCATATTAAGAAATAGAGCCAAAATGTATTAGTTGTTTCGGACTTTTCGGCCACTTGAGCCTCAACGTACATTCATTTAGCACTCCGTTCAACCCAAAATTTCAAATGAAAGAATACCTTTCAACAATTAATTTGACCATTCCTGACACACTCTTTTGGTTTTGGCAGTGTTGTATTGTCTTTTCATACTCATATTTTGATTCAGAGAAGCAAATTTTCCAGTCTAATGAGTGGAATATTGAGAAAATTGTCTTTGAGAAATATTTTAGCCCTAACCCTAACTAGCAAAACCCGAAGCCAGGGTTAGCGTTTTATTCCCATACAATGTAGACAGTTTTTGATGGCATGGCTGTGTTTTAGAGTTGAAAGGATACTTAGGAATATAGTTCTTTCAATGTTTTCTAAACATTTTTTTCTGACCTATATGGCTGTATACAGTGCTTTGCTCCAAAATGGAATGGCGTCTGAATTGCCCGACAGGCAACAGTTCGAAAGAACCTGATTTAGCTTTCAAACTCTTGCCATGGGCTTTGAAATCACAGGCATATTAACAAATAGAGCCAAAATGTATTAGTTGTTGCTGACTTTTCGACCACTTGAGCCTCAACGTACATTCATTTAGCACTCCGTTCAACCCAAAATTTCCAATGAAAGAATACCTTTCAACAATTAATTTGACCATTCCTGACACACTCTTTTGGTTTTGGCAGTGTTGTATAGTCTTTTCAGACTCATATTTTGATTCAGAGAAGCAAAGTTTCCAGTCTAATGAGTAGAATTTTGAGAAAATTGTCTTTGAGAAATATTTGAGCCCTAACCCTAACTAGCAAAACCCGAAGCTAGGGTTAGGGTTTTATTCCCACACAATGTAGACAGTTTTTGATGGCATGGCTGTGTGTTAGGGCTGAAAGGATACTTAGGAATATAGTTCTTTCAATGTTTTCTAAACATTTTTTTCTGACCAATATGGCTGTATACAGTGCTTTGCCCCAAAAAGGAATGGCGTCTGAATTGCCCGACAGGCAACAGTTCGAAAGAACCTGATTTAGCTTTCAAACTCTTGCCATGGGCTTTGAAATCACAGGCATACTAACAAATGGAGCCAAAATGTATTAGTTGTTTCGGACTGTTCGGCCACTTGAGCCTCAACGTACATTCATTTAGCACTCCGTTCAACCCAAAATTTCAAATGAGAGAATACCTTTCAACAATTAATTTGACCATTCCTGACACACTCTTTTGGTTTTGGCAGTGTTGTATTGTCTTTTCAGACTCATATTTTGATTTAGAGAAGCACATTATTCAGTCTAATGAGTGGAATTTTGAGGAAATTGTCTTTGAGAAATATTTGAGCCCTAACGCTAACTAGCAAAACCCGAAGCTAGGGTTAGGGTTTTATTCCCATACAATGTAGACAGTTTTTGATGGCATGGCTGTGTTTTAGGGCTGAAAGGATACTTAGGAATATAGTTCTTTCAATGTTTTCTAAACATTTTTTTCTGACCTATATGGCTGTATACAGTGCTTTGCTCCAAAATGGAATGGCGTCTGAATTGCCCGACAGGCAACAGTTCGAAAGAACCTGATTTAGCTTTCAAACTCTTGCCATGGGCTTTGAAATCACAGGCATATTAACAAATAGAGCCAAAATGTATTAGTTGTTTCGGACTTTTCGGCCACTTGAGCCTCAACGTACATTCATTTAGCACTCCGTTCAACCCAAAATTTCAAATGAAAGAATACCTTTCAACAATTAATTTGACCATTCCTGACACACTCTTTTGGTTTTGGCAGTGTTGTATTGTCTTTTCATACTCATATTTTGATTCAGAGAAGCAAATTTTCCAGTCTAATGAGTGGAATATTGAGAAAATTGTCTTTGAGAAATATTTTAGCCCTAACCCTAACTAGCAAAACCCGAAGCCAGGGTTAGCGTTTTATTCCCATACAATGTAGACAGTTTTTGATGGCATGGCTGTGTTTTAGAGTTGAAAGGATACTTAGGAATATAGTTCTTTCAATGTTTTCTAAACATTTTTTTCTGACCTATATGGCTGTATACAGTGCTTTGCTCCAAAATGGAATGGCGTCTGAATTGCCCGACAGGCAACAGTTCGAAAGAACCTGATTTAGCTTTCAAACTCTTGCCATGGGCTTTGAAATCACAGGCATATTAACAAATAGAGCCAAAATGTATTAGTTGTTGCTGACTTTTCGACCACTTGAGCCTCAACGTACATTCATTTAGCACTCCGTTCAACCCAAAATTTCCAATGAAAGAATACCTTTCAACAATTAATTTGACCATTCCTGACACACTCTTTTGGTTTTGGCAGTGTTGTATAGTCTTTTCAGACTCATATTTTGATTCAGAGAAGCAAAGTTTCCAGTCTAATGAGTGGAATTTTGAGAAAATTGTCTTTGAGAAATATTTGAGCCCTAACCCTAACTAGCAAAACCCGAAGCTAGGGTTAGGGTTTTATTCCCACACAATGTAGACAGTTTTTGATGGCATGGCTGTGTTAGGGCTGAAAGGATACTTAGGAATATAGTTCTTTCAATGTTTTCTAAACATTTTTTTCTGACCAATATGGCTGTATACAGTGCTTTGCCCCAAAAAGGAATGGCGTCTGAATTGCCCGACAGGCAACAGTTCGAAAGAACCTGATTTAGCTTTCAAACTCTTGCCATGGGCTTTGAAATCACAGGCATACTAACAAATGGAGCCAAAATGTATTAGTTGTTTCGGACTGTTCGGCCACTTGAGCCTCAACGTACATTCATTTAGCACTCCGTTCAACCCAAAATTTCAAATGAGAGAATACCTTTCAACAATTAATTTGACCATTCCTGACACACTCTTTTGGTTTTGGCAGTGTTGTATTGTCTTTTCAGACTCATATTTTGATTTAGAGAAGCACATTATTCAGTCTAATGAGTGGAATTTTGAGGAAATTGTCTTTGAGAAATATTTGAGCCCTAACGCTAACTAGCAAAACCCGAAGCTAGGGTTAGGGTTTTATTCCCATACAATGTAGACAGTTTTTGATGGCATGGCTGTGTTTTAGGGCTGAAAGGATACTTAGGAATATAGTTCTTTCAATGTTTTCTAAACATTTTTTTCTGACCTATATGGCTGTATACAGTGCTTTGCTCCAAAATGGAATGGCGTCTGAATTGCCCGACAGGCAACAGTTCGAAAGAACCTGATTTAGCTTTCAAACTCTTGCCATGGGCTTTGAAATCACAGGCATATTAACAAATAGAGCCAAAATGTATTAGTTGTTGCTGACTTTTCGACCACTTGAGCCTCAACGTACATTCATTTAGCACTCCGTTTTACCCAAAATGTCCAATGAAAGAATACCTTTCAACAATTAATTTGACCATTCCTGACACACTCTTTTGGTTTTGGCAGTGTTGTATAGTCTTTTCAGACTCATATTTTGATTCAGAGAAGCAAAGTTTCCAGTCTAATGAGTGGAATTTTGAGAAAATTGTCTTTGAGAAATATTTGAGCCCTAACCCTAACTAGCAAAACCCGAAGCTAGGGTTAGGGTTTTATTCCCATACAATGTTGACAGTTTTTGATGGCATGGCTGTGTTTTAGGGCTGAAAGGATACTTAGGAATATAGTTCTTTCAATGTTTTCTAAACATTTTTTTCTGACCTATATGGCTGTATACAGTGCTTTGCCCCAAAAAGGAATGGCGTCTGAATTGCCCGACAGGCAACAGTTCGAAAGAACCTGATTTAGCTTTCAAACTCTTGCCATGGGCTTTGAAATCACAGGCATACTAACAAATAGAGCCAAAATGAATTAGTTGTTTCGGACTTTTCGGCCACTTGAGCCTCAACGTACATTCATTTAGCACTCCGTTCAACCCAAAATGTCCAATGAAAGAATACCTTTCAACAATTAATTTGACCATTCCTGACACACTCTTTTGGTTTTGGCAGTGTTGTATTGTCTTTTCAGACTCATATTTTGATTCAGAAAGCAAATTTTCCAATCTAATGAGTGGAATTTTGAGAAAATTGTCTTTGAGAAATATTTGAGCCCTAACCCTAACTAGCAAAACCCGAAGCTAGGGTTAGGGTTTTATTCCCATACAATGTAGACAGTTTTTGATGGCATGGCTGTGTTTTAGGGCTGAAAGGATACTTAGGAATATAGTTCTTTCAATGTTTTCTAAACATTTTTTTCTGACCTATATGGCTGTATACAGTGCTTTGCTCCAAAAAGGAATGGCGTCTGAATTGCCCGACAGGCAACAGTTCGAAAGAACCTGATTTAGCTTTCAAACTCTTGCCATGGGCTTTGAAATCACAGGCATACTAACAAATAGAGCCAAAATGTATTAGTTGTTTCGGACTGTTCGGCCACTTGAGCCTCAACGTACATTCATTTAGCACTCCGTTCAACCCAAAATGTCCAATGAAAGAATACCTTTCAACAATTAATTTGAGCATTCCTGACACACTCTTTTGGTTTTGGCAGTGTTGTATTGTCTTTTCAGACTCATATTTTGATTCAGAAACCAAATTTTCCAGTCTAATGAGTGGAATTTTGAGAAAATTGTCTTTGAGAAATATTTGAGCCCTAACCCTAACTAGCAAAACCCGAAGCTAGGGTTAGGGTTTTATTCCCATACAATGTAGACAGTTTTTGATGGCATGGCTGTGTTTTAGGGCTGAAAGGATACTTAGGAATATAGTTCTTTCAATGTTTTCTAAACATTTTTTTCTGACCTATATGGCTGTATACAGTGCTTTGCTCCAAAAAGGAATGGCGTCTGAATTGCCCGACAGGCAACAGTTCGAAAGAACCTGATTTAGCTTTCAAACTCTTGCCATGGGCTTTGAAATCACAGGCATATTAACAAATAGAGCCAAAATCTATTAGTTGTTTCGGACTTTTCGACCACTTGAGCCTCAACGTACATTCATTTAGCATTCCGTTCAACCCAAAATTTCCAATGAAAGAATACCTTTCAACAATTAATTTGACCATTCCTGACACACTCTTTTGGTTTTGGCAGTGTTCTATACTCTTTTCAGACTCATATTTTGATTCAGAGAAGCAAAGTTTCCAGTCTAATGAGTAGAATTTTGAGAAAATTGTCTTTGAGAAATATTTGAGCCCTAACCCTGACTAGCAAAACCCGAAGCTAAGGTTAGGGTTTTATTCCCATACAATGTAGACAGTTTTTGATGGCATGGCTGTGTTTTAGGGCTGAAAGGATACTTAGGAATATAGTTCTTTCAATGTTTTCTAAACATTTTTTTCTGACCTATATGGCTGTATACAGTGCTTTGCTCCAAAATGGAATGGCGTCTGAATTGCCCGACAGGCAACAGTTCGAAAGAACCTGATTTAGCTTTCAAACTCTTGCCATGGGCTTTGAAATCACAGGCATATTAACAAATAGAGCCAAAATGTATTAGTTGTTGCTGACTTTTCGACCACTTGAGCCTCAACGTACATTCATTTAGCACTCCGTTTTACCCAAAATGTCCAATGAAAGAATACCTTTCAACAATTAATTTGACCATTCCTGACACACTCTTTTGGTTTTGGCAGTGTTGTATAGTCTTTTCAGACTCATATTTTGATTCAGAGAAGCAAAGTTTCCAGTCTAATGAGTGGAATTTTGAGAAAATTGTCTTTGAGAAATATTTGAGCCCTAACCCTAACTAGCAAAACCCGAAGCTAGGGTTAGGGTTTTATTCCCATACAATGTTGACAGTTTTTGATGGCATGGCTGTGTTTTAGGGCTGAAAGGATACTTAGGAATATAGTTCTTTCAATGTTTTCTAAACATTTTTTTCTGACCTATATGGCTGTATACAGTGCTTTGCCCCAAAAAGGAATGGCGTCTGAATTGCCCGACAGGCAACAGTTCGAAAGAACCTGATTTAGCTTTCAAACTCTTGCCATGGGCTTTGAAATCACAGGCATACTAACAAATAGAGCCAAAATGAATTAGTTGTTTCGGACTTTTCGGCCACTTGAGCCTCAACGTACATTCATTTAGCACTCCGTTCAACCCAAAATGTCCAATGAAAGAATACCTTTCAACAATTAATTTGACCATTCCTGACACACTCTTTTGGTTTTGGCAGTGTTGTATTGTCTTTTCAGACTCATATTTTGATTTAGAGAAGCACATTTTTCAGTCTAATGAGTGGAATTTTGAGAAAATTGTCTTTGAGAAATATTTGAGCCCTAACGCTAACTAGCAAAACCCGAAGCTAGGGTTAGGGTTTTATTCCCATACAATGTAGACAGTTTTTGATGGCATGGCTGTGTTTTAGGGCTGAAAGGATACTTAGGAATATAGTTCTTTCAATGTTTTCTAAACATTTTTTTCTGACCTATATGGCTGTATACAGTGCTTTGCCCCAAAAAGGAATGGCGTCTGAATTGCCCGACAGGCAACAGTTCGAAAGAACCTGATTTAGCTTTCAAACTCTTGCCATGGGCTTTGAAATCACAGGCATACTAACAAATAGAGCCAAAATGAATTAGTTGTTTCGGACTTTTCGGCCACTTGAGCCTCAACGTACATTCATTTAGCACTCCGTTCAACCCAAAATGTCCAATGAAAGAATACCTTTCAACAATTAATTTGACCATTCCTGACACACTCTTTTGGTTTTGGCAGTGTTGTATTGTCTTTTCAGACTCATATTTTGATTTAGAGAAGCACATTTTTCAGTCTAATGAGTGGAATTTTGAGAAAATTGTCTTTGAGAAATATTTGAGCCCTAACGCTAACTAGCAAAACCCGAAGCTAGGGTTAGGGTTTTATTCCCATACAATGTAGACAGTTTTTGATGGCATGGCTGTGTTTTAGGGCTGAAAGGATACTTAGGAATATAGTTCTTTCAATGTTTTCTAAACATTTTTTTCTGACCTATATGGCTGTATACAGTGCTTTGCCCCAAAAAGGAATGGCGTCTGAATTGCCCGACAGGCAACAGTTCGAAAGAACCTGATTTAGCTTTCAAACTCTTGCCATGGGCTTTGAAATCACAGGCATATTAACAAATAGAGCCAAAATGTATTAGTTGTTTCGGACTTTTCGGCCAGTTGAGCCTCAACGTACATTCATTTAGCACTCCGTTCAACCCAAAATGTCCAATGAAAGAATACCTTTCAACAATTAATTTGACCATTCCTGACACACTCTTTTGGTTTTGGCAGTGTTGTATTGTCTTTTCAGACTCATATTTTGATTCAGAGAAGCAAATTTTCCAGTCTAATGAGTGGAATTTTGAGAAAATTGTCTTTGAGAAATATTTGAGCCCTAACCCTAACTAGCAAAACCCGAAGCTAGGGTTAGGGTTTTATTCCCATACAATGTAGACAGTTTTTGATGGCATGAGTGTGTTTTAGGGCTGAAAGGATACTTTGGAATATAGTTCTTTCAATGTTTTCTAAACATTTTTTTCTGACCTATATGGCTGTATACAGTGCTTTGCTCCAAAAAGGAATGGCGTCTGAATTGCCCGACAGGCAACAGTTCGAAAGAACCTGATTTAGCTTTCAAACTCTTGCCATGGGCTTTGAAATCACAGGCATACTAACAAATAGAGCCAAAATGTATTAGTTGTTTCGGACTGTTCGGCCACTTGAGCCTCAACGTACATTCATTTAGCACTCCGTTCAACCCAAAATGTCCAATGAAAGAATACCTTTCAACAATTAATTTGAGCATTCCTGACACACTCTTTTGGTTTTGGCAGTGTTGTATTGTCTTTTCAGACTCATATTTTGATTCAGAAACCAAATTTTCCAGTCTAATGAGTGGAATTTTGAGAAAATTGTCTTTGAGAAATATTTGAGCCCTAACCCTAACTAGCAAAACCCGAAGCTAGGGTTAGGGTTTTATTCCCATACAATGTAGACAGTTTTTGATGGCATGGCTGTGTTTTAGGGCTGAAAGGATACTTAGGAATATAGTTCTTTCAATGTTTTCTAAACATTTTTTTCTGACCTATATGGCTGTATACAGTGCTTTGCTCCAAAAAGGAATGGCGTCTGAATTGCCCGACAGGCAACAGTTCGAAAGAACCTGATTTAGCTTTCAAACTCTTGCCATGGGCTTTGAAATCACAGGCATATTAACAAATAGAGCCAAAATCTATTAGTTGTTTCGGACTTTTCGACCACTTGAGCCTCAACGTACATTCATTTAGCATTCCGTTCAACCCAAAATTTCCAATGAAAGAATACCTTTCAACAATTAATTTGACCATTCCTGACACACTCTTTTGGTTTTGGCAGTGTTCTATACTCTTTTCAGACTCATATTTTGATTCAGAGAAGCAAAGTTTCCAGTCTAATGAGTAGAATTTTGAGAAAATTGTCTTTGAGAAATATTTGAGCCCTAACCCTGACTAGCAAAACCCGAAGCTAAGGTTAGGGTTTTATTCCCATACAATGTAGACAGTTTTTGATGGCATGGCTGTGTTTTAGGGCTGAAAGGATACTTAGGAATATAGTTCTTTCAATGTTTTCTAAACATTTTTTTCTGACCTATATGGCTGTATACAGTGCTTTGCCCCAAAAAGGAATGGGGTCTGAATTGCCCGACAGGCAACAGTTCGAAAGAACCTGATTTAGCTTTCAAACTCTTGCCATGACTTTGAAATCACAGGCATACTAACAAATAGAGCCAAAATGTATTAGTTGTATCGGACTTTTCGGCCACTTGAGCCTCAACGTACATTCATTTAGCACTCCGTTCAACCCAAAATTTCAAATGAGAGAATACCTTTCAACAATTAATTTGACCATTCCTGACACACTCTTTTGGTTTTGGCAGTGTTGTATTGTCTTTTCAGACTCATATTTTGATTTAGAGAAGCACATTTTTCAGTCTAATGAGTGGAATTTTGAGAAAATTGTCTTTGAGAAATATTTGAGCCCTAACGCTAACTAGCAAAACCCGAAGCTAGGGTTAGGGTTTTATTCCCATACAATGTAGACAGTTTTTGATGGCATGGCTGTGTTTTAGGGCTGAAAGGATACTTAGGAATATAGTTCTTTCAATGTTTTCTAAACATTTTTTTCTGACCTATATGGCTGTATACAGTGCTTTGCTCCAAAATGGAATGGCGTCTGAATTGCCCGACAGGCAACAGTTCGAAAGAACCTGATTTAGCTTTCAAACTCTTGCCATGGGCTTTGAAATCACAGGCATATTAACAAATAGAGCCAAAATGTATTAGTTGTTGCTGACTTTTCGACCACTTGAGCCTCAACGTACATTCATTTAGCACTCCGTTTTACCCAAAATGTCCAATGAAAGAATACCTTTCAACAATTAATTTGACCATTCCTGACACACTCTTTTGGTTTTGGCAGTGTTGTATAGTCTTTTCAGACTCATATTTTGATTCAGAGAAGCAAAGTTTCCAGTCTAATGAGTGGAATTTTGAGAAAATTGTCTTTGAGAAATATTTGAGCCCTAACCCTAACTAGCAAAACCCGAAGCTAGGGTTAGGGTTTTATTCCCATACAATGTTGACAGTTTTTGATGGCATGGCTGTGTTTTAGGGCTGAAAGGATACTTAGGAATATAGTTCTTTCAATGTTTTCTAAACATTTTTTTCTGACCTATATGGCTGTATACAGTGCTTTGCCCCAAAAAGGAATGGCATCTGAATTGCCCGACAGGCAACAGTTCGAAAGAACCTGATTTAGCTTTCAAACTCTTGCCATGGGCTTTGAAATCACAGGCATACTAACAAATAGAGCCAAAATGAATTAGTTGTTTCGGACTTTTCGGCCACTTGAGCCTCAACGTACATTCATTTAGCACTCCGTTCAACCCAAAATGTCCAATGAAAGAATACCTTTCAACAATTAATTTGACCATTCCTGACACACTCTTTTGGTTTTGGCAGTGTTGTATTGTCTTTTCAGACTCATATTTTGATTCAGAAAGCAAATTTTCCAGTCTAATGAGTGGAATTTTGAGAAAATTGTCTTTGAGAAATATTTGAGCCCTAACCCTAACTAGCAAAACCCGAAGCTAGGGTTAGGGTTTTATTCCCATACAATATAGACAGTTTTTGATGGCATGGCTGTGTTTTAGGGCTGAAAGGATACTTAGGAATATAGTTCTTTCAATGTTTTCTAAACATTTTTTTCTGACCTATATGGCTGTATACAGTGCTTTGCCCCAAAAAGGAATGGCGTCTGAATTGCCCGACAGGCAACAGTTCGAAAGAACCTGATTTAGCTTTCAAACTCTTGCCATGGGCTTTGAAATCACAGGCATACTAACAAATAGAGACAAAATGAATTAGTTGTTTCGGACTTTTCGGCCACTTGAGCCTCAACGTACATTCATTTAGCACTCCGTTCAACCCAAAATGTCCAATGAAAGAATACCTTTCAACAATTAATTTGACCATTCCTGACACACTCTTTTGGTTTTGGCAGTGTTGTATTGTCTTTTCAGACTCATATTTTGATTTAGAGAAGCACATTTTTCAGTCTAATGAGTGGAATTTTGAGAAAATTGTCTTTGAGAAATATTTGAGCCCTAACGCTAACTAGCAAAACCCGAAGCTAGGGTTAGGGTTTTATTCCCATACAATGTAGACAGTTTTTGATGGCATGGCTGTGTTTTAGGGCTGAAAGGATACTTAGGAATATAGTTCTTTCAATGTTTTCTAAACATTTTTTTCTGACCTATATGGCTGTATACAGTGCTTTGCCCCAAAAAGGAATGGCGTCTGAATTGCCCGACAGGCAACAGTTCGAAAGAACCTGATTTAGCTTTCAAACTCTTGCCATGGGCTTTGAAATCACAGGCATATTAACAAATAGAGCCAAAATGTATTAGTTGTTTCGGACTTTTCGGCCAGTTGAGCCTCAACGTACATTCATTTAGCACTCCGTTCAACCCAAAATGTCCAATGAAAGAATACCTTTCAACAATTAATTTGACCATTCCTGACACACTCTTTTGGTTTTGGCAGTGTTGTATTGTCTTTTCAGACTCATATTTTGATTCAGAGAAGCAAATTTTCCAGTCTAATGAGTGGAATTTTGAGAAAATTGTCTTTGAGAAATATTTGAGCCCTAACCCTAACTAGCAAAACCCGAAGCTAGGGTTAGGGTTTTATTCCCATACAATGTAGACAGTTTTTGATGGCATGAGTGTGTTTTAGGGCTGAAAGGATACTTTGGAATATAGTTCTTTCAATGTTTTCTAAACATTTTTTTCTGACCTATATGGCTGTATACAGTGCTTTGCTCCAAAAAGGAATGGCGTCTGAATTGCCCGACAGGCAACAGTTCGAAAGAACCTGATTTAGCTTTCAAACTCTTGCCATGGGCTTTGAAATCACAGGCATACTAACAAATAGAGCCAAAATGTATTAGTTGTTTCGGACTGTTCGGCCACTTGAGCCTCAACGTACATTCATTTAGCACTCCGTTCAACCCAAAATGTCCAATGAAAGAATACCTTTCAACAATTAATTTGAGCATTCCTGACACACTCTTTTGGTTTTGGCAGTGTTGTATTGTCTTTTCAGACTCATATTTTGATTCAGAAACCAAATTTTCCAGTCTAATGAGTGGAATTTTGAGAAAATTGTCTTTGAGAAATATTTGAGCCCTAACCCTAACTAACAAAACCCGAAGCTAGGGTTAGGGTTTTATTCCCATACAATGTAGACAGTTTTTGATGGCATGGCTGTGTTTTAGGGCTGAAAGGATACTTAGGAATATAGTTCTTTCAATGTTTTCTAAACATTTTTTTCTGACCTATATGGCTGTATACAGTGCTTTGCTCCAAAAAGGAATGGCGTCTGAATTGCCCGACAGGCAACAGTTCGAAAGAACCTGATTTAGCTTTCAAACTCTTGCCATGGGCTTTGAAATCACAGGCATATTAACAAATAGAGCCAAAATCTATTAGTTGTTTCGGACTTTTCGACCACTTGAGCCTCAACGTACATTCATTTAGCATTCCGTTCAACCCAAAATTTCCAATGAAAGAATACCTTTCAACAATTAATTTGACCATTCCTGACACACTCTTTTGGTTTTGGCAGTGTTCTATACTCTTTTCAGACTCATATTTTGATTCAGAGAAGCAAAGTTTCCAGTCTAATGAGTAGAATTTTGAGAAAATTGTCTTTGAGAAATATTTGAGCCCTAACCCTGACTAGCAAAACCCGAAGCTAAGGTTAGGGTTTTATTCCCATACAATGTAGACAGTTTTTGATGGCATGGCTGTGTTTTAGGGCTGAAAGGATACTTAGGAATATAGTTCTTTCAATGTTTTCTAAACATTTTTTTCTGACCTATATGGCTGTATACAGTGCTTTGCCCCAAAAAGGAATGGGGTCTGAATTGCCCGACAGGCAACAGTTCGAAAGAACCTGATTTAGCTTTCAAACTCTTGCCATGACTTTGAAATCACAGGCATACTAACAAATAGAGCCAAAATGTATTAGTTGTATCGGACTTTTCGGCCACTTGAGCCTCAACGTACATTCATTTAGCACTCCGTTCAACCCAAAATTTCAAATGAGAGAATACCTTTCAACAATTAATTTGACCATTCCTGACACACTCTTTTGGTTTTGGCAGTGTTGTATTGTCTTTTCAGACTCATATTTTGATTTAGAGAAGCACATTTTTCAGTCTAATGAGTGGAATTTTGAGAAAATTGTCTTTGAGAAATATTTGAGCCCTAACGCTAACTAGCAAAACCCGAAGCTAGGGTTAGGGTTTTATTCCCATACAATGTAGACAGTTTTTGATGGCATGGCTGTGTTTTAGGGCTGAAAGGATACTTAGGAATATAGTTCTTTCAATGTTTTCTAAACATTTTTTTCTGACCTATATGGCTGTATACAGTGCTTTGCTCCAAAATGGAATGGCGTCTGAATTGCCCGACAGGCAACAGTTCGAAAGAACCTGATTTAGCTTTCAAACTCTTGCCATGGGCTTTGAAATCACAGGCATATTAACAAATAGAGCCAAAATGTATTAGTTGTTGCTGACTTTTCGACCACTTGAGCCTCAACGTACATTCATTTAGCACTCCGTTTTACCCAAAATGTCCAATGAAAGAATACCTTTCAACAATTAATTTGACCATTCCTGACACACTCTTTTGGTTTTGGCAGTGTTGTATAGTCTTTTCAGACTCATATTTTGATTCAGAGAAGCAAAGTTTCCAGTCTAATGAGTGGAATTTTGAGAAAATTGTCTTTGAGAAATATTTGAGCCCTAACCCTAACTAGCAAAACCCGAAGCTAGGGTTAGGGTTTTATTCCCATACAATGTTGACAGTTTTTGATGGCATGGCTGTGTTTTAGGGCTGAAAGGATACTTAGGAATATAGTTCTTTCAATGTTTTCTAAACATTTTATTCTGACCTATATGGCTGTATACAGTGCTTTGCCCCAAAAAGGAATGGCATCTGAATTGCCCGACAGGCAACAGTTCGAAAGAACCTGATTTAGCTTTCAAACTCTTGCCATGGGCTTTGAAATCACAGGCATACTAACAAATAGAGCCAAAATGAATTAGTTGTTTCGGACTTTTCGGCCACTTGAGCCTCAACGTACATTCATTTAGCACTCCGTTCAACCCAAAATGTCCAATGAAAGAATACCTTTCAACAATTAATTTGACCATTCCTGACACACTCTTTTGGTTTTGGCAGTGTTGTATTGTCTTTTCAGACTCATATTTTGATTCAGAAAGCAAATTTTCCAGTCTAATGAGTGGAATTTTGAGAAAATTGTCTTTGAGAAATATTTGAGCCCTAACCCTAACTAGCAAAACCCGAAGCTAGGGTTAGGGTTTTATTCCCATACAATGTAGACAGTTTTTGATGGCATGGCTGTGTTTTAGGGCTGAAAGGATACTTAGGAATATAGTTCTTTCAATGTTTTCTAAACATTTTTTTCTGACCTATATGGCTGTATACAGTGCTTTGCCCCAAAAAGGAATGGCGTCTGAATTGCCCGACAGGCAACAGTTCGAAAGAACCTGATTTAGCTTTCAAACTCTTGCCATGGGCTTTGAAATCACAGGCATACTAACAAATAGAGCCAAAATGAATTAGTTGTTTCGGACTTTTCGGCCACTTGAGCCTCAACGTACATTCATTTAGCACTCCGTTCAACCCAAAATGTCCAATGAAAGAATACCTTTCAACAATTAATTTGACCATTCCTGACACACTCTTTTGGTTTTGGCAGTGTTGTATTGTCTTTTCAGACTCATATTTTGATTTAGAGAAGCACATTTTTCAGTCTAATGAGTGGAATTTTGAGAAAATTGTCTTTGAGAAATATTTGAGCCCTAACGCTAACTAGCAAAACCCGAAGCTAGGGTTAGGGTTTTATTCCCATACAATGTAGACAGTTTTTGATGGCATGGCTGTGTTTTAGGGCTGAAAGGATACTTAGGAATATAGTTCTTTCAATGTTTTCTAAACATTTTTTTCTGACCTATATGGCTGTATACAGTGCTTTGCCCCAAAAAGGAATGGCGTCTGAATTGCCCGACAGGCAACAGTTCGAAAGAACCTGATTTAGCTTTCAAACTCTTGCCATGGGCTTTGAAATCACAGGCATATTAACAAATAGAGCCAAAATGTATTAGTTGTTTCGGACTTTTCGGCCAGTTGAGCCTCAACGTACATTCATTTAGCACTCCGTTCAACCCAAAATGTCCAATGAAAGAATACCTTTCAACAATTAATTTGACCATTCCTGACACACTCTTTTGGTTTTGGCAGTGTTGTATTGTCTTTTCAGACTCATATTTTGATTCAGAGAAGCAAATTTTCCAGTCTAATGAGTGGAATTTTGAGAAAATTGTCTTTGAGAAATATTTGAGCCCTAACCCTAACTAGCAAAACCCGAAGCTAGGGTTAGGGTTTTATTCCCATACAATGTAGACAGTTTTTGATGGCATGAGTGTGTTTTAGGGCTGAAAGGATACTTTGGAATATAGTTCTTTCAATGTTTTCTAAACATTTTTTTCTGACCTATATGGCTGTATACAGTGCTTTGCTCCAAAAAGGAATGGCGTCTGAATTGCCCGACAGGCAACAGTTCGAAAGAACCTGATTTAGCTTTCAAACTCTTGCCATGGGCTTTGAAATCACAGGCATACTAACAAATAGAGCCAAAATGTATTAGTTGTTTCGGACTATTCGGCCACTTGAGCCTCAACGTACATTCATTTAGCACTCCGTTCAACCCAAAATGTCCAATGAAAGAATACCTTTCAACAATTAATTTGAGCATTCCTGACACACTCTTTTGGTTTTGGCAGTGTTGTATTGTCTTTTCAGACTCATATTTTGATTCAGAAACCAAATTTTCCAGTCTAATGAGTGGAATTTTGAGAAAATTGTCTTTGAGAAATATTTGAGCCCTAACCCTAACTAGCAAAACCCGAAGCTAGGGTTAGGGTTTTATTCCCATACAATGTAGACAGTTTTTGATGGCATGGCTGTGTTTTAGGGCTGAAAGGATACTTAGGAATATAGTTCTTTCAATGTTTTCTAAACATTTTTTTCTGACCTATATGGCTGTATACAGTGCTTTGCTCCAAAAAGGAATGGCGTCTGAATTGCCCGACAGGCAACAGTTCGAAAGAACCTGATTTAGCTTTCAAACTCTTGCCATGGGCTTTGAAATCACAGGCATATTAACAAATAGAGCCAAAATCTATTAGTTGTTTCGGACTTTTCGACCACTTGAGCCTCAACGTACATTCATTTAGCATTCCGTTCAACCCAAAATTTCCAATGAAAGAATACCTTTCAACAATTAATTTGACCATTCCTGACACACTCTTTTGGTTTTGGCAGTGTTCTATACTCTTTTCAGACTCATATTTTGATTCAGAGAAGCAAAGTTTCCAGTCTAATGAGTAGAATTTTGAGAAAATTGTCTTTGAGAAATATTTGAGCCCTAACCCTGACTAGCAAAACCCGAAGCTAAGGTTAGGGTTTTATTCCCATACAATGTAGACAGTTTTTGATGGCATGGCTGTGTTTTAGGGCTGAAAGGATACTTAGGAATATAGTTCTTTCAATGTTTTCTAAACATTTTTTTCTGACCTATATGGCTGTATACAGTGCTTTGCCCCAAAAAGGAATGGGGTCTGAATTGCCCGACAGGCAACAGTTCGAAAGAACCTGATTTAGCTTTCAAACTCTTGCCATGACTTTGAAATCACAGGCATACTAACAAATAGAGCCAAAATGTATTAGTTGTATCGGACTTTTCGGCCACTTGAGCCTCAACGTACATTCATTTAGCACTCCGTTCAACCCAAAATTTCAAATGAGAGAATACCTTTCAACAATTAATTTGACCATTCCTGACACACTCTTTTGGTTTTGGCAGTGTTGTATTGTCTTTTCAGACTCATATTTTGATTTAGAGAAGCACATTTTTCAGTCTAATGAGTGGAATTTTGAGAAAATTGTCTTTGAGAAATATTTGAGCCCTAACGCTAACTAGCAAAACCCGAAGCTAGGGTTAGGGTTTTATTCCCATACAATGTAGACAGTTTTTGATGGCATGGCTGTGTTTTAGGGCTGAAAGGATACTTAGGAATATAGTTCTTTCAATGTTTTCTAAACATTTTTTTCTGACCTATATGGCTGTATACAGTGCTTTGCTCCAAAATGGAATGGCGTCTGAATTGCCCGACAGGCAACAGTTCGAAAGAACCTGATTTAGCTTTCAAACTCTTGCCATGGGCTTTGAAATCACAGGCATATTAACAAATAGAGCCAAAATGTATTAGTTGTTGCTGACTTTTCGACCACTTGAGCCTCAACGTACATTCATTTAGCACTCCGTTTTACCCAAAATGTCCAATGAAAGAATACCTTTCAACAATTAATTTGACCATTCCTGACACACTCTTTTGGTTTTGGCAGTGTTGTATAGTCTTTTCAGACTCATATTTTGATTCAGAGAAGCAAAGTTTCCAGTCTAATGAGTGGAATTTTGAGAAAATTGTCTTTGAGAAATATTTGAGCCCTAACCCTAACTAGCAAAACCCGAAGCTAGGGTTAGGGTTTTATTCCCATACAATGTTGACAGTTTTTGATGGCATGGCTGTGTTTTAGGGCTGAAAGGATACTTAGGAATATAGTTCTTTCAATGTTTTCTAAACATTTTTTTCTGACCTATATGGCTGTATACAGTGCGTTGCCCCAAAAAGGAATGGCATCTGAATTGCCCGACAGGCAACAGTTCGAAAGAACCTGATTTAGCTTTCAAACTCTTGCCATGGGCTTTGAAATCACAGGCATACTAACAAATAGAGCCAAAATGAATTAGTTGTTTCGGACTTTTCGGCCACTTGAGCCTCAACGTACATTCATTTAGCACTCCGTTCAACCCAAAATGTCCAATGAAAGAATACCTTTCAACAATTAATTTGACCATTCCTGACACACTCTTTTGGTTTTGGCAGTGTTGTATTGTCTTTTCAGACTCATATTTTGATTCAGAAAGCAAATTTTCCAGTCTAATGAGTGGAATTTTGAGAAAATTGTCTTTGAGAAATATTTGAGCCCTAACCCTAACTAGCAAAACCCGAAGCTAGGGTTAGGGTTTTATTCCCATACAATGTAGACAGTTTTTGATGGCATGGCTGTGTTTTAGGGCTGAAAGGATACTTAGGAATATAGTTCTTTCAATGTTTTCTAAACATTTTTTTCTGACCTATATGGCTGTATACAGTGCTTTGCTCCAAAAAGGAATGGCGTCTGAATTGCCCGACAGGCAACAGTTCGAAAGAACCTGATTTAGCTTTCAAACTCTTGCCATGGGCTTTGAAATCACAGGCATATTAACAAATAGAGCCAAAATGTATTAGTTGTTTCGGACTTTTCGGCTACTTGAGCCTCAACGTACATTCATTTAGCACTCCGTTCAACCCAAAATGTCCAATGAAAGAATACCTTTCAACAATTAATTTGACCATTCCTGACACACTCTTTTGGTTTTGGCAGTGTTGTATTGTCTTTTCAGACTCATATTTTGATTCAGAGAAGCAAAGTTTCCAGTCTAATGAGTGGAATTTTGAGAAAATTGTCTTTGAGAAATGTTTGAGCCCTAACCCTAACTAGTAAAACCCGAAGCTAGGGTTAGGGTTTTATTCCCATACAACGTAGACAGTTTTTGATGGCATGGCTGTGTTTTAGGGCTGAAAGGATACTTAGGAATATAGTTCTTTCAATGTTTTCTAAACATTTTTTTCTGACCTATATGGCTGTATACAGTGCTTTGCTCCAAAAAGGAATGGCGTCTGAATTGCCCGACAGGCAACAGTTCGAAAGAACCTGATTTAGCTTTCAAACTCTTGCCATGGGCTTTGAAATCACAGGCATACTAACAAATAGAGCCAAAATGTATTAGTTGTTTCGGACTGTTCGGCCACTTGAGCCTCAACGTACATTCATTTAGCATTCCGTTCAACCCAAAATTTCCAATGAAAGAATACCTTTCAACAATTAATTTGACCATTCCTGACACACTCTTTTGGTTTTGGCAGTGTTCTATACTCTTTTCAGACTCATATTTTGATTCAGAGAAGCAAAGTTTCCAGTCTAATGAGTAGAATTTTGAGAAAATTGTCTTTGAGAAATATTTGAGCCCTAACCCTGACTAGCAAAACCCGAAGCTAAGGTTAGGGTTTTATTCCCATACAATGTAGACAGTTTTTGATGGCATGGCTGTGTTTTAGGGCTGAAAGGATACTTAGGAATATAGTTCTTTCAATGTTTTCTAAACATTTTTTTCTGACCTATATGGCTGTATACAGTGCTTTGCCCCAAAAAGGAATGGGGTCTGAATTGCCCGACAGGCAACAGTTCGAAAGAACCTGATTTAGCTTTCAAACTCTTGCCATGACTTTGAAATCACAGGCATACTAACAAATAGAGCCAAAATGTATTAGTTGTATCGGACTTTTCGGCCACTTGAGCCTCAACGTACATTCATTTAGCACTCCGTTCAACCCAAAATTTCAAATGAGAGAATACCTTTCAACAATTAATTTGACCATTCCTGACACACTCTTTTGGTTTTGGCAGTGTTGTATTGTCTTTTCAGACTCATATTTTGATTTAGAGAAGCACATTTTTCAGTCTAATGAGTGGAATTTTGAGAAAATTGTCTTTGAGAAATATTTGAGCCCTAACGCTAACTAGCAAAACCCGAAGCTAGGGTTAGGGTTTTATTCCCATACAATGTAGACAGTTTTTGATGGCATGGCTGTGTTTTAGGGCTGAAAGGATACTTAGGAATATAGTTCTTTCAATGTTTTCTAAACATTTTTTTCTGACCTATATGGCTGTATACAGTGCTTTGCTCCAAAATGGAATGGCGTCTGAATTGCCCGACAGGCAACAGTTCGAAAGAACCTGATTTAGCTTTCAAACTCTTGCCATGGGCTTTGAAATCACAGGCATATTAACAAATAGAGCCAAAATGTATTAGTTGTTGCTGACTTTTCGACCACTTGAGCCTCAACGTACATTCATTTAGCACTCCGTTTTACCCAAAATGTCCAATGAAAGAATACCTTTCAACAATTAATTTGACCATTCCTGACACACTCTTTTGGTTTTGGCAGTGTTGTATAGTCTTTTCAGACTCATATTTTGATTCAGAGAAGCAAAGTTTCCAGTCTAATGAGTGGAATTTTGAGAAAATTGTCTTTGAGAAATATTTGAGCCCTAACCCTAACTAGCAAAACCCGAAGCTAGGGTTAGGGTTTTATTCCCATACAATGTTGACAGTTTTTGATGGCATGGCTGTGTTTTAGGGCTGAAAGGATACTTAGGAATATAGTTCTTTCAATGTTTTCTAAACATTTTTTTCTGACCTATATGGCTGTATACAGTGCTTTGCTCCAAAAAGGAATGGCGTCTGAATTGCCCGACAGGCAACAGTTCGAAAGAACCTGATTTAGCTTTCAAACTCTTGCCATGGGCTTTGAAATCACAGGCATATTAACAAATAGAGCCAAAATGTATTAGTTGTTTCGGACTTTTCGGCTACTTGAGCCTCAACGTACATTCATTTAGCACTCCGTTCAACCCAAAATGTCCAATGAAAGAATACCTTTCAACAATTAATTTGACCATTCCTGACACACTCTTTTGGTTTTGGCAGTGTTGTATTGTCTTTTCAGACTCATATTTTGATTCAGAGAAGCAAAGTTTCCAGTCTAATGAGTGGAATTTTGAGAAAATTGTCTTTGAGAAATGTTTGAGCCCTAACCCTAACTAGTAAAACCCGAAGCTAGGGTTAGGGTTTTATTCCCATACAATGTAGACAGTTTTTGATGGCATGGCTGTGTTTTAGGGCTGAAAGGATACTTTGGAATATAGTTCTTCCAATGTTTTCTAAACATTTTTTTCTGACCTATATGGCTGTATACAGTGCTTTGCCCCAAAAAGGAATGGCGTCTGAATTGCCCGACAGGCAACAGTTCGAAAGAACCTGATTTAGCTTTCAAACTCTTGCCATGGGCTTTGAAATCACAGGCATACTAACAAATGGAGCCAAAATGTATTAGTTGTTTCGGACTTTTCGGCCACTTGAGCCTCAACGTACATTCATTTTCTACTCCGTTCAACCCAAAATGTCCAATGAAAGAATACCTTTCAACAATTAATTTGACCATTCCTGACACACTCTTTTGGTTTTGGCAGTGTTGTATTGTCTTTTCAGACTCATATTTTGATTAAGAGAAGCAAATTTTCCAGTCTAATGAGTGGAATTTTGAGAAAATTGTCTTTGAGAAATATTTGAGCCCTAACCCTAACTAGCAAAACCCGAAGCTAGGGTTAGGGTTTTATTCCCATACAATGTAGACAGTTTTTGATGGCATGGCTGTGTTTTAGGGCTGAAAGGATACTTAGGAATATAGTTCTTTCAATGTTTTCTAAACATTTTTTTCTGACCTATATGGCTGTATACAGTGCTTTGCCCCAAAAAGGAATGGCGTCTGAATTGCCCGACAGGCAACAGTTCGAAAGAACCTGATTTAGCTTTCAAACTCTTGCCATGGGCTTTGAAATCACAGGCATACTAACAAATAGAGCCAAAATGAATTAGTTGTTTCGGACTTTTCGGCCACTTGAGCCTCAACGTACATTCATTTAGCACTCCGTTCAACCCAAAATGTCCAATGAAAGAATACCTTTCAACAATTAATTTGACCATTCCTGACACACTCTTTTGGTTTTGGCAGTGTTGTATAGTCTTTTCAGACTCATATTTTGATTCAGAGAAGCAAAGTTTCCAGTCTAATGAGTGGAATTTTGAGAAAATTGTCTTTGAGAAATATTTGAGCCCTAACCCTAACTAGCAAAACCCGAAGCTAGGTTTAGGGTTTTATTCCCATACAATGTTGACAGTTTTTGATGGCATGGCTGTGTTTTAGGGCTGAAAGGATACTTAGGAATATAGTTCTTTCAATGTTTTCTAAACATTTTATTCTGACCTATATGGCTGTATACAGTGCTTTGCCCCAAAAAGGAATGGCATCTGAATTGCCCGACAGGCAACAGTTCGAAAGAACCTGATTTAGCTTTCAAACTCTTGCCATGGGCTTTGAAATCACAGGCATACTAACAAATAGAGCCAAAATGAATTAGTTGTTTCGGACTTTTCGGCCACTTGAGCCTCAACGTACATTCATTTAGCACTCCGTTCAACCCAAAATGTCCAATGAAAGAATACCTTTCAACAATTAATTTGACCATTCCTGACACACTCTTTTGGTTTTGGCAGTGTTGTATTGTCTTTTCAGACTCATATTTTGATTCAGAAAGCAAATTTTCCAGTCTAATGAGTGGAATTTTGAGAAAATTGTCTTTGAGAAATATTTGAGCCCTAACCCTAACTAGCAAAACCCGAAGCTAGGGTTAGGGTTTTATTCCCATACAATGTAGACAGTTTTTGATGGCATGGCTGTGTTTTAGGGCTGAAAGGATACTTAGGAATATAGTTCTTTCAATGTTTTCTAAACATTTTTTTCTGACCTATATGGCTGTATACAGTGCTTTGCCCCAAAAAGGAATGGCGTCTGAATTGCCCGACAGGCAACAGTTCGAAAGAACCTGATTTAGCTTTCAAACTCTTGCCATGGGCTTTGAAATCACAGGCATACTAACAAATAGAGCCAAAATGAATTAGTTGTTTCGGACTTTTCGGCCACTTGAGCCTCAACGTACATTCATTTAGCACTCCGTTCAACCCAAAATGTCCAATGAAAGAATACCTTTCAACAATTAATTTGACCATTCCTGACACACTCTTTTGGTTTTGGCAGTGTTGTATTGTCTTTTCAGACTCATATTTTGATTTAGAGAAGCACATTTTTCAGTCTAATGAGTGGAATTTTGAGAAAATTGTCTTTGAGAAATATTTGAGCCCTAACGCTAACTAGCAAAACCCGAAGCTAGGGTTAGGGTTTTATTCCCATACAATGTAGACAGTTTTTGATGGCATGGCTGTGTTTTAGGGCTGAAAGGATACTTAGGAATATAGTTCTTTCAATGTTTTCTAAACATTTTTTTCTGACCTATATGGCTGTATACAGTGCTTTGCCCCAAAAAGGAATGGCGTCTGAATTGCCCGATAGGCAACAGTTCGAAAGAACCTGATTTAGCTTTCAAACTCTTGCCATGGGCTTTGAAATCACAGGCATATTAACAAATAGAGCCAAAATGTATTAGTTGTTTCGGACTTTTCGGCCAGTTGAGCCTCAACGTACATTCATTTAGCACTCCGTTCAACCCAAAATGTCCAATGAAAGAATACCTTTCAACAATTAATTTGACCATTCCTGACACACTCTTTTGGTTTTGGCAGTGTTGTATTGTCTTTTCAGACTCATATTTTGATTCAGAGAAGCAAATTTTCCAGTCTAATGAGTGGAATTTTGAGAAAATTGTCTTTGAGAAATATTTGAGCCCTAACCCTAACTAGCAAAACCCGAAGCTAGGGTTAGGGTTTTATTCCCATACAATGTAGACAGTTTTTGATGGCATGAGTGTGTTTTAGGGCTGAAAGGATACTTTGGAATATAGTTCTTTCAATGTTTTCTAAACATTTTTTTCTGACCTATATGGCTGTATACAGTGCTTTGCTCCAAAAAGGAATGGCGTCTGAATTGCCCGACAGGCAACAGTTCGAAAGAACCTGATTTAGCTTTCAAACTCTTGCCATGGGCTTTGAAATCACAGGCATACTAACAAATAGAGCCAAAATGTATTAGTTGTTTCGGACTGTTCGGCCACTTGAGCCTCAACGTACATTCATTTAGCACTCCGTTCAACCCAAAATGTCCAATGAAAGAATACCTTTCAACAATTAATTTGAGCATTCCTGACACACTCTTTTGGTTTTGGCAGTGTTGTATTGTCTTTTCAGACTCATATTTTGATTCAGAAACCAAATTTTCCAGTCTAATGAGTGGAATTTTGAGAAAATTGTCTTTGAGAAATATTTGAGCCCTAACCCTAACTAGCAAAACCCGAAGCTAGGGTTAGGGTTTTATTCCCATACAATGTAGACAGTTTTTGATGGCATGGCTGTGTTTTAGGGCTGAAAGGATACTTAGGAATATAGTTCTTTCAATGTTTTCTAAACATTTTTTTCTGACCTATATGGCTGTATACAGTGCTTTGCTCCAAAAAGGAATGGCGTCTGAATTGCCCGACAGGCAACAGTTCGAAAGAACCTGATTTAGCTTTCAAACTCTTGCCATGGGCTTTGAAATCACAGGCATATTAACAAATAGAGCCAAAATCTATTAGTTGTTTCGGACTTTTCGACCACTTGAGCCTCAACGTACATTCATTTAGCATTCCGTTCAACCCAAAATTTCCAATGAAAGAATACCTTTCAACAATTAATTTGACCATTCCTGACACACTCTTTTGGTTTTGGCAGTGTTCTATACTCTTTTCAGACTCATATTTTGATTCAGAGAAGCAAAGTTTCCAGTCTAATGAGTAGAATTTTGAGAAAATTGTCTTTGAGAAATATTTGAGCCCTAACCCTGACTAGCAAAACCCGAAGCTAAGGTTAGGGTTTTATTCCCATACAATGTAGACAGTTTTTGATGGCATGGCTGTGTTTTAGGGCTGAAAGGATACTTAGGAATATAGTTCTTTCAATGTTTTCTAAACATTTTTTTCTGACCTATATGGCTGTATACAGTGCTTTGCCCCAAAAAGGAATGGGGTCTGAATTGCCCGACAGGCAACAGTTCGAAAGAACCTGATTTAGCTTTCAAACTCTTGCCATGACTTTGAAATCACAGGCATACTAACAAATAGAGCCAAAATGTATTAGTTGTATCGGACTTTTCGGCCACTTGAGCCTCAACGTACATTCATTTAGCACTCCGTTCAACCCAAAATTTCAAATGAGAGAATACCTTTCAACAATTAATTTGACCATTCCTGACACACTCTTTTGGTTTTGGCAGTGTTGTATTGTCTTTTCAGACTCATATTTTGATTTAGAGAAGCACATTTTTCAGTCTAATGAGTGGAATTTTGAGAAAATTGTCTTTGAGAAATATTTGAGCCCTAACGCTAACTAGCAAAACCCGAAGCTAGGGTTAGGGTTTTATTCCCATACAATGTAGACAGTTTTTGATGGCATGGCTGTGTTTTAGGGCTGAAAGGATACTTAGGAATATAGTTCTTTCAATGTTTTCTAAACATTTTTTTCTGACCTATATGGCTGTATACAGTGCTTTGCTCCAAAATGGAATGGCATCTGAATTGCCCGACAGGCAACAGTTCGAAAGAACCTGATTTAGCTTTCAAACTCTTGCCATGGGCTTTGAAATCACAGGCATACTAACAAATAGAGCCAAAATGAATTAGTTGTTTCGGACTTTTCGGCCACTTGAGCCTCAACGTACATTCATTTAGCACTCCGTTCAACCCAAAATGTCCAATGAAAGAATACCTTTCAACAATTAATTTGACCATTCCTGACACACTCTTTTGGTTTTGGCAGTGTTGTATTGTCTTTTCAGACTCATATTTTGATTCAGAAAGCAAATTTTCCAGTCTAATGAGTGGAATTTTGAGAAAATTGTCTTTGAGAAATATTTGAGCCCTAACCCTAACTAGCAAAACCCGAAGCTAGGGTTAGGGTTTTATTCCCATACAATGTAGACAGTTTTTGATGGCATGGCTGTGTTTTAGGGCTGAAAGGATACTTAGGAATATAGTTCTTTCAATGTTTTCTAAACATTTTTTTCTGACCTATATGGCTGTATACAGTGCTTTGCTCCAAAAAGGAATGGCGTCTGAATTGCCCGACAGGCAACAGTTCGAAAGAACCTGATTTAGCTTTCAAACTCTTGCCATGGGCTTTGAAATCACAGGCATATTAACAAATAGAGCCAAAATGTATTAGTTGTTTCGGACTTTTCGGCTACTTGAGCCTCAACGTACATTCATTTAGCACTCCGTTCAACCCAAAATGTCCAATGAAAGAATACCTTTCAACAATTAATTTGACCATTCCTGACACACTCTTTTGGTTTTGGCAGTGTTGTATTGTCTTTTCAGACTCATATTTTGATTCAGAGAAGCAAAGTTTCCAGTCTAATGAGTGGAATTTTGAGAAAATTGTCTTTGAGAAATGTTTGAGCCCTAACCCTAACTAGTAAAACCCGAAGCTAGGGTTAGGGTTTTATTCCCATACAACGTAGACAGTTTTTGATGGCATGGCTGTGTTTTAGGGCTGAAAGGATACTTAGGAATATAGTTCTTTCAATGTTTTCTAAACATTTTTTTCTGACCTATATGGCTGTATACAGTGCTTTGCTCCAAAAAGGAATGGCGTCTGAATTGCCCGACAGGCAACAGTTCGAAAGAACCTGATTTAGCTTTCAAACTCTTGCCATGGGCTTTGAAATCACAGGCATACTAACAAATAGAGCCAAAATGTATTAGTTGTTTCGGACTGTTCGGCCACTTGAGCCTCAACGTACATTCATTTAGCATTCCGTTCAACCCAAAATTTCCAATGAAAGAATACCTTTCAACAATTAATTTGACCATTCCTGACACACTCTTTTGGTTTTGGCAGTGTTCTATACTCTTTTCAGACTCATATTTTGATTCAGAGAAGCAAAGTTTCCAGTCTAATGAGTAGAATTTTGAGAAAATTGTCTTTGAGAAATATTTGAGCCCTAACCCTGACTAGCAAAACCCGAAGCTAAGGTTAGGGTTTTATTCCCATACAATGTAGACAGTTTTTGATGGCATGGCTGTGTTTTAGGGCTGAAAGGATACTTAGGAATATAGTTCTTTCAATGTTTTCTAAACATTTTTTTCTGACCTATATGGCTGTATACAGTGCTTTGCCCCAAAAAGGAATGGGGTCTGAATTGCCCGACAGGCAACAGTTCGAAAGAACCTGATTTAGCTTTCAAACTCTTGCCATGACTTTGAAATCACAGGCATACTAACAAATAGAGCCAAAATGTATTAGTTGTATCGGACTTTTCGGCCACTTGAGCCTCAACGTACATTCATTTAGCACTCCGTTCAACCCAAAATTTCAAATGAGAGAATACCTTTCAACAATTAATTTGACCATTCCTGACACACTCTTTTGGTTTTGGCAGTGTTGTATTGTCTTTTCAGACTCATATTTTGATTTAGAGGAGCACATTTTTCAGTCTAATGAGTGGAATTTTGAGAAAATTGTCTTTGAGAAATATTTGAGCCCTAACGCTAACTAGCAAAACCCGAAGCTAGGGTTAGGGTTTTATTCCCATACAATGTAGACAGTTTTTGATGGCATGGCTGTGTTTTAGGGCTGAAAGGATACTTAGGAATATAGTTCTTTCAATGTTTTCTAAACATTTTTTTCTGACCTATATGGCTGTATACAGTGCTTTGCTCCAAAAAGGAATGGCGTCTGAATTGCCCGACAGGCAACAGTTCGAAAGAACCTGATTTAGCTTTCAAACTCTTGCCATGGGCTTTGAAATCACAGGCATACTAACAAATAGAGCCAAAATGTATTAGTTGTTTCGGACTGTTCGGCCACTTGAGCCTCAACGTACATTCATTTAGCACTCCGTTCAACCCAAAATGTCCAATGAAAGAATACCTTTCAACAATTAATTTGAGCATTCCTGACACACTCTTTTGGTTTTGGCAGTGTTGTATTGTCTTTTCAGACTCATATTTTGATTCAGAAACCAAATTTTCCAGTCTAATGAGTGGAATTTTGAGAAAATTGTCTTTGAGAAATATTTGAGCCCTAACCCTAACTAGCAAAACCCGAAGCTAGGGTTAGGGTTTTATTCCCATACAATGTAGACAGTTTTTGATGGCATGGCTGTGTTTTAGGGCTGAAAGGATACTTAGGAATATAGTTCTTTCAATGTTTTCTAAACATTTTTTTCTGACCTATATGGCTGTATACAGTGCTTTGCTCCAAAAAGGAATGGCGTCTGAATTGCCCGACAGGCAACAGTTCGAAAGAACCTGATTTAGCTTTCAAACTCTTGCCATGGGCTTTGAAATCACAGGCATATTAACAAATAGAGCCAAAATCTATTAGTTGTTTCGGACTTTTCGACCACTTGAGCCTCAACGTACATTCATTTAGCATTCCGTTCAACCCAAAATTTCCAATGAAAGAATACCTTTCAACAATTAATTTGACCATTCCTGACACACTCTTTTGGTTTTGGCAGTGTTCTATACTCTTTTCAGACTCATATTTTGATTCAGAGAAGCAAAGTTTCCAGTCTAATGAGTAGAATTTTGAGAAAATTGTCTTTGAGAAATATTTGAGCCCTAACCCTGACTAGCAAAACCCGAAGCTAAGGTTAGGGTTTTATTCCCATACAATGTAGACAGTTTTTGATGGCATGGCTGTGTTTTAGGGCTGAAAGGATACTTAGGAATATAGTTCTTTCAATGTTTTCTAAACATTTTTTTCTGACCTATATGGCTGTATACAGTGCTTTGCCCCAAAAAGGAATGGGGTCTGAATTGCCCGACAGGCAACAGTTCGAAAGAACCTGATTTAGCTTTCAAACTCTTGCCATGACTTTGAAATCACAGGCATACTAACAAATAGAGCCAAAATGTATTAGTTGTATCGGACTTTTCGGCCACTTGAGCCTCAACGTACATTCATTTAGCACTCCGTTCAACCCAAAATTTCAAATGAGAGAATACCTTTCAACAATTAATTTGACCATTCCTGACACACTCTTTTGGTTTTGGCAGTGTTGTATTGTCTTTTCAGACTCATATTTTGATTTAGAGAAGCACATTTTTCAGTCTAATGAGTGGAATTTTGAGAAAATTGTCTTTGAGAAATATTTGAGCCCTAACGCTAACTAGCAAAACCCGAAGCTAGGGTTAGGGTTTTATTCCCATACAATGTAGACAGTTTTTGATGGCATGGCTGTGTTTTAGGGCTGAAAGGATACTTAGGAATATAGTTCTTTCAATGTTTTCTAAACATTTTTTTCTGACCTATATGGCTGTATACAGTGCTTTGCTCCAAAATGGAATGGCATCTGAATTGCCCGACAGGCAACAGTTCGAAAGAACCTGATTTAGCTTTCAAACTCTTGCCATGGGCTTTGAAATCACAGGCATACTAACAAATAGAGCCAAAATGAATTAGTTGTTTCGGACTTTTCGGCCACTTGAGCCTCAACGTACATTCATTTAGCACTCCGTTCAACCCAAAATGTCCAATGAAAGAATACCTTTCAACAATTAATTTGACCATTCCTGACACACTCTTTTGGTTTTGGCAGTGTTGTATTGTCTTTTCAGACTCATATTTTGATTCAGAAAGCAAATTTTCCAGTCTAATGAGTGGAATTTTGAGAAAATTGTCTTTGAGAAATATTTGAGCCCTAACCCTAACTAGCAAAACCCGAAGCTAGGGTTAGGGTTTTATTCCCATACAATGTAGACAGTTTTTGATGGCATGGCTGTGTTTTAGGGCTGAAAGGATACTTAGGAATATAGTTCTTTCAATGTTTTCTAAACATTTTTTTCTGACCTATATGGCTGTATACAGTGCTTTGCTCCAAAAAGGAATGGCGTCTGAATTGCCCGACAGGCAACAGTTCGAAAGAACCTGATTTAGCTTTCAAACTCTTGCCATGGGCTTTGAAATCACAGGCATATTAACAAATAGAGCCAAAATGTATTAGTTGTTTCGGACTTTTCGGCTACTTGAGCCTCAACGTACATTCATTTAGCACTCCGTTCAACCCAAAATGTCCAATGAAAGAATACCTTTCAACAATTAATTTGACCATTCCTGACACACTCTTTTGGTTTTGGCAGTGTTGTATTGTCTTTTCAGACTCATATTTTGATTCAGAGAAGCAAAGTTTCCAGTCTAATGAGTGGAATTTTGAGAAAATTGTCTTTGAGAAATGTTTGAGCCCTAACCCTAACTAGTAAAACCCGAAGCTAGGGTTAGGGTTTTATTCCCATACAACGTAGACAGTTTTTGATGGCATGGCTGTGTTTTAGGGCTGAAAGGATACTTAGGAATATAGTTCTTTCAATGTTTTCTAAACATTTTTTTCTGACCTATATGGCTGTATACAGTGCTTTGCTCCAAAAAAGAATGGCGTCTGAATTGCCCGACAGGCAACAGTTCGAAAGAACCTGATTTAGCTTTCAAACTCTTGCCATGGGCTTTGAAATCACAGGCATACTAACAAATAGAGCCAAAATGTATTAGTTGTTTCGGACTGTTCGGCCACTTGAACCTCAACGTACATTCATTTAGCATTCCGTTCAACCCAAAATTTCCAATGAAAGAATACCTTTCAACAATTAATTTGACCATTCCTGACACACTCTTTTGGTTTTGGCAGTGTTCTATACTCTTTTCAGACTCATATTTTGATTCAGAGAAGCAAAGTTTCCAGTCTAATGAGTAGAATTTTGAGAAAATTGTCTTTGAGAAATATTTGAGCCCTAACCCTGACTAGCAAAACCCGAAGCTAAGGTTAGGGTTTTATTCCCATACAATGTAGACAGTTTTTGATGGCATGGCTGTGTTTTAGGGCTGAAAGGATACTTAGGAATATAGTTCTTTCAATGTTTTCTAAACATTTTTTTCTGACCTATATGGCTGTATACAGTGCTTTGCCCCAAAAAGGAATGGGGTCTGAATTGCCCGACAGGCAACAGTTCGAAAGAACCTGATTTAGCTTTCAAACTCTTGCCATGACTTTGAAATCACAGGCATACTAACAAATAGAGCCAAAATGTATTAGTTGTATCGGACTTTTCGGCCACTTGAGCCTCAACGTACATTCATTTAGCACTCCGTTCAACCCAAAATTTCAAATGAGAGAATACCTTTCAACAATTAATTTGACCATTCCTGACACACTCTTTTGGTTTTGGCAGTGTTGTATTGTCTTTTCAGACTCATATTTTGATTTAGAGAAGCACATTTTTCAGTCTAATGAGTGGAATTTTGAGAAAATTGTCTTTGAGAAATATTTGAGCCCTAACGCTAACTAGCAAAACCCGAAGCTAGGGTTAGGGTTTTATTCCCATACAATGTAGACAGTTTTTGATGGCATGGCTGTGTTTTAGGGCTGAAAGGATACTTAGGAATATAGTTCTTTCAATGTTTTCTAAACATTTTTTTCTGACCTATATGGCTGTATACAGTGCTTTGCTCCAAAATGGAATGGCGTCTGAATTGCCCGACAGGCAACAGTTCGAAAGAACCTGATTTAGCTTTCAAACTCTTGCCATGGGCTTTGAAATCACAGGCATATTAACAAATAGAGCCAAAATGTATTAGTTGTTGCTGACTTTTCGACCACTTGAGCCTCAACGTACATTCATTTAGCACTCCGTTTTACCCAAAATGTCCAATGAAAGAATACCTTTCAACAATTAATTTGACCATTCCTGACACACTCTTTTGGTTTTGGCAGTGTTGTATAGTCTTTTCAGACTCATATTTTGATTCAGAGAAGCAAAGTTTCCAGTCTAATGAGTGGAATTTTGAGAAAATTGTCTTTGAGAAATATTTGAGCCCTAACCCTAACTAGCAAAACCCGAAGCTAGGGTTAGGGTTTTATTCCCATACAATGTTGACAGTTTTTGATGGCATGGCTGTGTTTTAGGGCTGAAAGGATACTTAGGAATATAGTTCTTTCAATGTTTTCTAAACATTTTTTTCTGACCTATATGGCTGTATACAGTGCTTTGCTCCAAAAAGGAATGGCGTCTGAATTGCCCGACAGGCAACAGTTCGAAAGAACCTGATTTAGCTTTCAAACTCTTGCCATGGGCTTTGAAATCACAGGCATATTAACAAATAGAGCCAAAATGTATTAGTTGTTTCGGACTTTTCGGCTACTTGAGCCTCAACGTACATTCATTTAGCACTCCGTTCAACCCAAAATGTCCAATGAAAGAATACCTTTCAACAATTAATTTGACCATTCCTGACACACTCTTTTGGTTTTGGCAGTGTTGTATTGTCTTTTCAGACTCATATTTTGATTCAGAGAAGCAAAGTTTCCAGTCTAATGAGTGGAATTTTGAGAAAATTGTCTTTGAGAAATGTTTGAGCCCTAACCCTAACTAGTAAAACCCGAAGCTAGGGTTAGGGTTTTATTCCCATACAATGTAGACAGTTTTTGATGGCATGGCTGTGTTTTAGGGCTGAAAGGATACTTTGGAATATAGTTCTTCCAATGTTTTCTAAACATTTTTTTCTGACCTATATGGCTGTATACAGTGCTTTGCCCCAAAAAGGAATGGCGTCTGAATTGCCCGACAGGCAACAGTTCGAAAGAACCTGATTTAGCTTTCAAACTCTTGCCATGGGCTTTGAAATCACAGGCATACTAACAAATGGAGCCAAAATGTATTAGTTGTTTCGGACTTTTCGGCCACTTGAGCCTCAACGTACATTCATTTTCTACTCCGTTCAACCCAAAATGTCCAATGAAAGAATACCTTTCAACAATTAATTTGACCATTCCTGACACACTCTTTTGGTTTTGGCAGTGTTGTATTGTCTTTTCAGACTCATATTTTGATTAAGAGAAGCAAATTTTCCAGTCTAATGAGTGGAATTTTGAGAAAATTGTCTTTGAGAAATATTTGAGCCCTAACCCTAACTAGCAAAACCCGAAGCTAGGGTTAGGGTTTTATTCCCATACAATGTAGACAGTTTTTGATGGCATGGCTGTGTTTTAGGGCTGAAAGGATACTTAGGAATATAGTTCTTTCAATGTTTTCTAAACATTTTTTTCTGACCTATATGGCTGTATACAGTGCTTTGCCCCAAAAAGGAATGGCGTCTGAATTGCCCGACAGGCAACAGTTCGAAAGAACCTGATTTAGCTTTCAAACTCTTGCCATGGGCTTTGAAATCACAGGCATACTAACAAATAGAGCCAAAATGAATTAGTTGTTTCGGACTTTTCGGCCACTTGAGCCTCAACGTACATTCATTTAGCACTCCGTTCAACCCAAAATGTCCAATGAAAGAATACCTTTCAACAATTAATTTGACCATTCCTGACACACTCTTTTGGTTTTGGCAGTGTTGTATTGTCTTTTCAGACTCATATTTTGATTTAGAGAAGCACATTTTTCAGTCTAATGAGTGGAATTTTGAGAAAATTGTCTTTGAGAAATATTTGAGCCCTAACGCTAACTAGCAAAACCCGAAGCTAGGGTTAGGGTTTTATTCCCATACAATGTAGACAGTTTTTGATGGCATGGCTGTGTTTTAGGGCTGAAAGGATACTTAGGAATATAGTTCTTTCAATGTTTTCTAAACATTTTTTTCTGACCTATATGGCTGTATACAGTGCTTTGCCCCAAAAAGGAATGGCGTCTGAATTGCCCGATAGGCAACAGTTCGAAAGAACCTGATTTAGCTTTCAAACTCTTGCCATGGGCTTTGAAATCACAGGCATATTAACAAATAGAGCCAAAATGTATTAGTTGTTTCGGACTTTTCGGCCAGTTGAGCCTCAACGTACATTCATTTAGCACTCCGTTCAACCCAAAATGTCCAATGAAAGAATACCTTTCAACAATTAATTTGACCATTCCTGACACACTCTTTTGGTTTTGGCAGTGTTGTATTGTCTTTTCAGACTCATATTTTGATTCAGAGAAGCAAATTTTCCAGTCTAATGAGTGGAATTTTGAGAAAATTGTCTTTGAGAAATATTTGAGCCCTAACCCTAACTAGCAAAACCCGAAGCTAGGGTTAGGGTTTTATTCCCATACAATGTAGACAGTTTTTGATGGCATGAGTGTGTTTTAGGGCTGAAAGGATACTTTGGAATATAGTTCTTTCAATGTTTTCTAAACATTTTTTTCTGACCTATATGGCTGTATACAGTGCTTTGCTCCAAAAAGGAATGGCGTCTGAATTGCCCGACAGGCAACAGTTCGAAAGAACCTGATTTAGCTTTCAAACTCTTGCCATGGGCTTTGAAATCACAGGCATACTAACAAATAGAGCCAAAATGTATTAGTTGTTTCGGACTGTTCGGCCACTTGAGCCTCAACGTACATTCATTTAGCACTCCGTTCAACCCAAAATGTCCAATGAAAGAATACCTTTCAACAATTAATTTGAGCATTCCTGACACACTCTTTTGGTTTTGGCAGTGTTGTATTGTCTTTTCAGACTCATATTTTGATTCAGAAACCAAATTTTCCAGTCTAATGAGTGGAATTTTGAGAAAATTGTCTTTGAGAAATATTTGAGCCCTAACCCTAACTAGCAAAACCCGAAGCTAGGGTTAGGGTTTTATTCCCATACAATGTAGACAGTTTTTGATGGCATGGCTGTGTTTTAGGGCTGAAAGGATACTTAGGAATATAGTTCTTTCAATGTTTTCTAAACATTTTTTTCTGACCTATATGGCTGTATACAGTGCTTTGCTCCAAAAAGGAATGGCGTCTGAATTGCCCGACAGGCAACAGTTCGAAAGAACCTGATTTAGCTTTCAAACTCTTGCCATGGGCTTTGAAATCACAGGCATATTAACAAATAGAGCCAAAATCTATTAGTTGTTTCGGACTTTTCGACCACTTGAGCCTCAACGTACATTCATTTAGCATTCCGTTCAACCCAAAATTTCCAATGAAAGAATACCTTTCAACAATTAATTTGACCATTCCTGACACACTCTTTTGGTTTTGGCAGTGTTCTATACTCTTTTCAGACTCATATTTTGATTCAGAGAAGCAAAGTTTCCAGTCTAATGAGTAGAATTTTGAGAAAATTGTCTTTGAGAAATATTTGAGCCCTAACCCTGACTAGCAAAACCCGAAGCTAGGGTTAGGGTTTTATTCCCATACAATGTAGACAGTTTTTGATGGCATGGCTGTGTTTTAGGGCTGAAAGGATACTTAGGAATATAGTTCTTTCAATGTTTTCTAAACATTTTTTTCTGACCTATATGGCTGTATACAGTGCTTTGCCCCAAAAAGGAATGGGGTCTGAATTGCCCGACAGGCAACAGTTCGAAAGAACCTGATTTAGCTTTCAAACTCTTGCCATGACTTTGAAATCACAGGCATACTAACAAATAGAGCCAAAATGTATTAGTTGTATCGGACTTTTCGGCCACTTGAGCCTCAACGTACATTCATTTAGCACTCCGTTCAACCCAAAATTTCAAATGAGAGAATACCTTTCAACAATTAATTTGACCATTCCTGACACACTCTTTTGGTTTTGGCAGTGTTGTATTGTCTTTTCAGACTCATATTTTGATTTAGAGAAGCACATTTTTCAGTCTAATGAGTGGAATTTTGAGAAAATTGTCTTTGAGAAATATTTGAGCCCTAACGCTAACTAGCAAAACCCGAAGCTAGGGTTAGGGTTTTATTCCCATACAATGTAGACAGTTTTTGATGGCATGGCTGTGTTTTAGGGCTGAAAGGATACTTAGGAATATAGTTCTTTCAATGTTTTCTAAACATTTTTTTCTGACCTATATGGCTGTATACAGTGCTTTGCTCCAAAATGGAATGGCGTCTGAATTGCCCGACAGGCAACAGTTCGAAAGAACCTGATTTAGCTTTCAAACTCTTGCCATGGGCTTTGAAATCACAGGCATATTAACAAATAGAGCCAAAATGTATTAGTTGTTGCTGACTTTTCGACCACTTGAGCCTCAACGTACATTCATTTAGCACTCCGTTTTACCCAAAATGTCCAATGAAAGAATACCTTTCAACAATTAATTTGACCATTCCTGACACACTCTTTTGGTTTTGGCAGTGTTGTATAGTCTTTTCAGACTCATATTTTGATTCAGAGAAGCAAAGTTTCCAGTCTAATGAGTGGAATTTTGAGAAAATTGTCTTTGAGAAATATTTGAGCCCTAACCCTAACTAGCAAAACCCGAAGCTAGGGTTAGGGTTTTATTCCCATACAATGTTGACAGTTTTTGATGGCATGGCTGTGTTTTAGGGCTGAAAGGATACTTAGGAATATAGTTCTTTCAATGTTTTCTAAACATTTTTTTCTGACCTATATGGCTGTATACAGTGCTTTGCCCCAAAAAGGAATGGCATCTGAATTGCCCGACAGGCAACAGTTCGAAAGAACCTGATTTAGCTTTCAAACTCTTGCCATGGGCTTTGAAATCACAGGCATACTAACAAATAGAGCCAAAATGAATTAGTTGTTTCGGACTTTTCGGCCACTTGAGCCTCAACGTACATTCATTTAGCACTCCGTTCAACCCAAAATGTCCAATGAAAGAATACCTTTCAACAATTAATTTGACCATTCCTGACACACTCTTTTGGTTTTGGCAGTGTTGTATTGTCTTTTCAGACTCATATTTTGATTCAGAAAGCAAATTTTCCAGTCTAATGAGTGGAATTTTGAGAAAATTGTCTTTGAGAAATATTTGAGCCCTAACCCTAACTAGCAAAACCCGAAGCTAGGGTTAGGGTTTTATTCCCATACAATGTAGACAGTTTTTGATGGCATGGCTGTGTTTTAGGGCTGAAAGGATACTTAGGAATATAGTTCTTTCAATGTTTTCTAAACATTTTTTTCTGACCTATATGGCTGTATACAGTGCTTTGCTCCAAAAAGGAATGGCGTCTGAATTGCCCGACAGGCAACAGTTCGAAAGAACCTGATTTAGCTTTCAAACTCTTGCCATGGGCTTTGAAATCACAGGCATATTAACAAATAGAGCCAAAATGTATTAGTTGTTTCGGACTTTTCGGCTACTTGAGCCTCAACGTACATTCATTTAGCACTCCGTTCAACCCAAAATGTCCAATGAAAGAATACCTTTCAACAATTAATTTGACCATTCCTGACACACTCTTTTGGTTTTGGCAGTGTTGTATTGTCTTTTCAGACTCATATTTTGATTCAGAGAAGCAAAGTTTCCAGTCTAATGAGTGGAATTTTGAGAAAATTGTCTTTGAGAAATGTTTGAGCCCTAACCCTAACTAGTAAAACCCGAAGCTAGGGTTAGGGTTTTATTCCCATACAACGTAGACAGTTTTTGATGGCATGGCTGTGTTTTAGGGCTGAAAGGATACTTAGGAATATAGTTCTTTCAATGTTTTCTAAACATTTTTTTCTGACCTATATGGCTGTATACAGTGCTTTGCTCCAAAAAGGAATGGCGTCTGAATTGCCCGACAGGCAACAGTTCGAAAGAACCTGATTTAGCTTTCAAACTCTTGCCATGGGCTTTGAAATCACAGGCATACTAACAAATAGAGCCAAAATGTATTAGTTGTTTCGGACTGTTCGGCCACTTGAGCCTCAACGTACATTCATTTAGCATTCCGTTCAACCCAAAATTTCCAATGAAAGAATACCTTTCAACAATTAATTTGACCATTCCTGACACACTCTTTTGGTTTTGGCAGTGTTCTATACTCTTTTCAGACTCATATTTTGATTCAGAGAAGCAAAGTTTCCAGTCTAATGAGTAGAATTTTGAGAAAATTGTCTTTGAGAAATATTTGAGCCCTAACCCTGACTAGCAAAACCCGAAGCTAAGGTTAGGGTTTTATTCCCATACAATGTAGACAGTTTTTGATGGCATGGCTGTGTTTTAGGGCTGAAAGGATACTTAGGAATATAGTTCTTTCAATGTTTTCTAAACATTTTTTTCTGACCTATATGGCTGTATACAGTGCTTTGCCCCAAAAAGGAATGGGGTCTGAATTGCCCGACAGGCAACAGTTCGAAAGAACCTGATTTAGCTTTCAAACTCTTGCCATGACTTTGAAATCACAGGCATACTAACAAATAGAGCCAAAATGTATTAGTTGTATCGGACTTTTCGGCCACTTGAGCCTCAACGTACATTCATTTAGCACTCCGTTCAACCCAAAATTTCAAATGAGAGAATACCTTTCAACAATTAATTTGACCATTCCTGACACACTCTTTTGGTTTTGGCAGTGTTGTATTGTCTTTTCAGACTCATATTTTGATTTAGAGAAGCACATTTTTCAGTCTAATGAGTGGAATTTTGAGAAAATTGTCTTTGAGAAATATTTGAGCCCTAACGCTAACTAGCAAAACCCGAAGCTAGGGTTAGGGTTTTATTCCCATACAATGTAGACAGTTTTTGATGGCATGGCTGTGTTTTAGGGCTGAAAGGATACTTAGGAATATAGTTCTTTCAATGTTTTCTAAACATTTTTTTCTGACCTATATGGCTGTATACAGTGCTTTGCTCCAAAATGGAATGGCGTCTGAATTGCCCGACAGGCAACAGTTCGAAAGAACCTGATTTAGCTTTCAAACTCTTGCCATGGGCTTTGAAATCACAGGCATATTAACAAATAGAGCCAAAATGTATTAGTTGTTGCTGACTTTTCGACCACTTGAGCCTCAACGTACATTCATTTAGCACTCCGTTTTACCCAAAATGTCCAATGAAAGAATACCTTTCAACAATTAATTTGACCATTCCTGACACACTCTTTTGGTTTTGGCAGTGTTGTATAGTCTTTTCAGACTCATATTTTGATTCAGAGAAGCAAAGTTTCCAGTCTAATGAGTGGAATTTTGAGAAAATTGTCTTTGAGAAATATTTGAGCCCTAACCCTAACTAGCAAAACCCGAAGCTAGGGTTAGGGTTTTATTCCCATACAATGTTGACAGTTTTTGATGGCATGGCTGTGTTTTAGGGCTGAAAGGATACTTAGGAATATAGTTCTTTCAATGTTTTCTAAACATTTTTTTCTGACCTATATGGCTGTATACAGTGCTTTGCTCCAAAAAGGAATGGCGTCTGAATTGCCCGACAGGCAACAGTTCGAAAGAACCTGATTTAGCTTTCAAACTCTTGCCATGGGCTTTGAAATCACAGGCATATTAACAAATAGAGCCAAAATGTATTAGTTGTTTCGGACTTTTCGGCTACTTGAGCCTCAACGTACATTCATTTAGCACTCCGTTCAACCCAAAATGTCCAATGAAAGAATACCTTTCAACAATTAATTTGACCATTCCTGACACACTCTTTTGGTTTTGGCAGTGTTGTATTGTCTTTTCAGACTCATATTTTGATTCAGAGAAGCAAATTTTCCAGACCAATGAGTGGAATTTTGAGAGAATTGTCTTTGAGAAATATTTCAGCCCTAACCCTAACTAGCAAAAACCCGAAGCTAGGGTTAGGGTTTTATTCCCATACAATGTAGACAGTTTTTGATGGCATGGCTGTGTTTTAGGGCTGAAAGGATACTTAGGATTATAGTTCTTTCAATGTTTTCTAAACATTTTTTTCTGACCTATATGGCTGTATACAGTGCTTTGCCCCAAAAAGGAATGGCGTCTGAATTGCCCGACAGGCAACAGTTCGAAAGAACCTGATTTAGCTTTCAAACTCTTGCCATGGGCTTTGAAATCACAGGCATACTAACAAATAGAGCCAAAATGTATTAGTTGTTTCGGACTTTTCGGCCACTTGAGCCTCAACGTACATTCATTTTGTACTCCGTTCAACCCAAAATTTCCAATGAAAGAATACCTTTCAACAATTAATTTGACCATTCCTGACACACTCTTTTGGTTTTGGCAGTGTTGTATTGTCTTTTCAGACTTATATTTTGAATCAGAGAAGCAAATTTTCCAGTCTAATGAGTGGAATTTTGAGAAAATTGTCTTTGAGAAATATTTGAGCCCTAACCCTAACTAGCAAAACCCGAAGCTAGGGTTAGGGTTTTATTCCCATACAATGTAGACAGTTTTTGATGGCATAGCTGTGTTTTAGGGCTGAAAGGATACTTAGGAATATAGTTCTTTCAATGTTTTCCAAACATTGTTTTCTGACCTATATGGCTGTATACAGTGCTTTGCCCCAAAAAGGAATGGCGTCTGAATTGCCCGACAGGCAACAGTTCGAAAGAACCTGATTTAGCTTTCAAACTCTTGCCATGGGCTTTGAAATCACAGGCATATTAACAAATAGAGCCAAAATGTATTAGATGTTTCGGACTTTTCGGCCACTTGAGCCTCAACGTACATTCATTTAGCACTCCGTTCAACCCAAAATGTCCAATGAAAGAATACCTTTCAACAATTAATTTTAGCATTCCTGACACACTCTTTTGGTTTTGGAAGTGTTGTATAGTCTTTTCAGACTCATATTTTGATTCAGAGAAGCAAATTTTCCAGTCTAATGAGTGGAATTTTGAGAAAGTTGTCTTTGAGAAATATTTGAGCCCTAACCCTAACTAGCAAAACCCGAAGCTAGGGTTAGGGTTTTATTCCCATACAATGTAGACAGTTTTTGATGGCATGGCTGTGTTTTAGGGCTGAAAGGATACTTAGGAATATAGTTCTTTCAATGTTTTCTAAACATTGTTTTCTGACCTATATGGCTGTATACAGTGCTTTGCCCCAAAAAGGAATGGCGTCTGAATTGCCCGACAGGCAACAGTTCGAAAGAACCTGATTTAGCTTTCAAACTCTTGCCATGGGCTTTGAAATCACAGGCATATTAACAAATAGAGCCAAAATGTATTAGATGTTTCGGACTTTTCGGCCACATGAGCCTCAACGTACATTCATTTAGCACTCCGTTCAACCCAAAATGTCCAATGAAAGAATACCTTTCAACAATTAATTTGACCATTCCTGACACACTCTTTTGGTTTTGGCAGTGTTGTATAGTCTTTTCAGACTCTTATTTTGATTCAGAGAAGCAAATTTTCCAGTCTAATGAGTGGAATTTTGAGAAAGTTGTCTTTGAGAAATATTTGAGCCCTAACCCTAACTAGCAAAACCCGAAGCTAGGGTTAGGGTTTTATTCCCATACAATGTAGACAGTTTTTGATGGCATGGCTGTGTTTTAGGGCTGAAAGGATACTTAGGAATATAGTTCTTTCAATGTTTTCTAAACATTTTTTTCTGACCTATATGGCTGTATACAGTGCTTTGCTCCAAAAAGGAATGGCGTCTGAATTGCCCGACAGGCAACAGTTCGAAAGAACCTGATTTAGCTTTCAAACTCTTGCCATGGGCTTTGAAATCACAGGCATATTAACAAATAGAGCCAAAATGTATTAGATGTTTCGGACTTTTCGGCCACTTCAGCCTCAACGTACATTCATTTAGCACTCCGTTCAACCCAAAATGTCCAATGAAAGAATACCTTTCAACAATTAATTTGACCATTCCTGACACACTCTTTTGGTTTTGGCAGTGTTGTATAGTCTTTTCAGACTCATATTTTGATTCAGAGAAGCAAATTTTCCAGTCTAATGAGTGGAATTTTGAGAAAGTTGTCTTTGAGAAATATTTGAGCCCTAACCCTAACTAGCAAAATCCGAAGCTAGGGTTAGGGTTTTATTCCCATACAATGTAGACAGTTTTTGATGGCATGGCTGTGTTTTAGGGCTAAAAGGATACTTAGGAATATAGTTCTTTTAATGTTTTCTAAACATTTTTTTCTGACCTATATGGCTGTATACAGTGCTTTGCCCCAAAAAGGAATGGCGTCTGAATTGCCCGACAGGCAACAGTTCGAAAGAACCTGATTTAGCTTTCAAACTCTTGCCATGGGCTTTGAAATCACAGGCATATTAAAAAATAGAGCCAAAATGTATTAGTTGTTTCGGACTTTTCGGCCACTTGAGCCTCAACGTACATTCATTTAGCACTCCGTTCAACCCAAAATGTCCAATGAAAGAATACCTTTCAACAATTAATTTGACCATTCCTGACACACTCTTTTGGTTTTGGCAGTGTTGTATAGTCTTTTCAGACTCATATTTTGATTCAAAGAAGCAAATTTTCCAGACCAATGAGTGGAATTTTGAGAGAATTGTCTTTGAGAAATATTTCAGCCCTAACCCTAACTAGCAAAAACCCGAAGCTAGGGTTAGGGTTTTATTCCCATACAATGTAGACAGTTTTTGATGGCATGGCTGTGTTTTAGGGCTGAAAGGATACTTAGGATTATAGTTCTTTCAATGTTTTCTAAACATTTTTTTCTGACCTATATGGCTGTATACAGTGCTTTGCCCCAAAAAGGAATGGCGTCTGAATTGCCCGACAGGCAACAGTTCGAAAGAACTTGATTTAGCTTTCAAACTCTTGCCATGGGCTTTGAAATCACAGGCATACTAACAAATAGAGCCAAAATGTATTAGTTGTTTCGGACTTTTCGGCCACTTGAGCCTCAACGTACATTCATTTTGTACTCCGTTCAACCCAAAATTTCCAATGAAAGAATACCTTTCAACAATTAATTTGACCATTCCTGACACACTCTTTTGGTTTTGGCAGTGTTGTATTGTCTTTTCAGACTTATATTTTGAATCAGAGAAGCAAATTTTCCAGTCTAATGAGTGGAATTTTGAGAAAATTGTCTTTGAGAAATATTTGAGCCCTAACCCTAACTAGCAAAACCGGAAGCTAGGGTTAGGGTTTTATTCCCATACAATGTAGACAGTTTTTGATGGCATAGCTGTGTTTTAGGGCTGAAAGGATACTTAGGAATATAGTTCTTTCAATGTTTTCTAAACATTTTTTTCTGACCTATATGGCTGTATACAGTGCTTTGCCCCAAAAAGGAATGGCGTCTGAATTGCCCGACAGGCAACAGTTCGAAAGAACCTGATTTAGCTTTCAAACTCTTGCCATGGGCTTTGAAATCACAGGCATATTAACAAATAGAGCCAAAATGTATTAGATGTTTCGGACTTTTCGGCCACTTGAGCCTCAACGTACATTCATTTAGCACTCCGTTCAACCCAAAATGTCCAATGAAAGAATACCTTTCAACAATTAATTTGACCATTCCTGACACACTCTTTTGGTTTTGGCAGTGTTGTATAGTCTTTTCAGACTCTTATTTTGATTCAGAGAAGCAAATTTTCCAGTCTAATGAGTGGAATTTTGAGAAAGTTGTCTTTGAGAAATATTTGAGCCCTAACCCTAACTAGCAAAACCCGAAGCTAGGGTTAGGGTTTTATTCCCATACAATGTAGACAGTTTTTGATGGCATGGCTGTGTTTTAGGGCTGAAAGGATACTTAGGAATATAGTTCTTTCAATGTTTTCTAAACATTTTTTTCTGACCTATATGGCTGTATACAGTGCTTTGCTCCAAAAAGGAATGGCGTCTGAATTGCCCGACAGGCAACAGTTCGAAAGAACCTGATTTAGCTTTCAAACTCTTGCCATGGGCTTCGAAATCACAGGCATATTAACAAATAGAGCCAAAATGTATTAGATGTTTCGGACTTTTCGGCCACTTCAGCCTCAACGTACATTCATTTAGCACTCCGTTCAACCCAAAATGTCCAATGAAAGAATACCTTTCAACAATTAATTTGACCATTCCTGACACACTCTTTTGGTTTTGGCAGTGTTGTATAGTCTTTTCAGACTCATATTTTGATTCAGAGAAGCAAATTTTCCAGTCTAATGAGTGGAATTTTGAGAAAGTTGTCTTTGAGAAATATTTGAGCCCTAACCCTAACTAGCAAAACCCGAAGCTAGGGTTAGGGTTTTATTCCCATACAATGTAGACAGTTTTTGATGGCATGGCTGTGTTTTAGGGCTGAAAGGAGTCTTAGGAATATAGTTCTTTCAATGTTTTCTAAACATTTTTTTCTGATCTATATGGCTGTATACAGTGCTTTGCCCCAAAAAGGAATGGCGTCTGAATTGCCCGACAGGCAACAGTTCGAAAGAACCTGATTTAGCTTTCAAACTCTTGCCATGGGCTTTGAAATCACAGGCATATTAACAAATAGAGCCAAAATGTATTAGTTGTTTCGGACTTTTCGGCCACTTGAGCCTCAACGCACATTCATTTAGCACTCCGTTTTACCCAAAATGTCCAATGAAAGAATACCTTTCAACAATTAATTTGACCATTCCTGACACACTCTTTTGGTTTTGGCAGTGTTGTATTGTCTTTTCAGACTCATATTTTGATTCAGAAAGCAAATTTTCCAGTCTAATGAGTGGAATTTTGAGAAAATTGTCTTTGAGAAATATTTGAGCCCTAACCCTAACTAGCAAAACCCGAAGCTAGGGTTAGGGTTTTATTGCCATACAATGTAGACAGTTTTTGATGGCATGGCTGTGTTTTAGGGCTGAAAAGATACTTAGGAATATAGTTCTTTCAATGTTTTCTAAACATTTTTTTCTGACCTATATGGCTGTATACAGTGCTTTGCCCCAAAAAGGAATGGCGTCTGAATTGCCCGACAGGCAACAGTTCGAAAGAACCTGATTTAGCTTTCAAACTCTTGCCATGGGCTTTGAAATCACAGGCATACTAACAAATAGAGCCAAAATGAATTAGTTGTTTCGGAATTTTCGGCCACTTGAGCCTCAACGTACATTCATTTAGCACTCCGTTCAACACAAAATGTCCAATGAAAGAATACCTTTCAACAATTAATTTGACCATTCCTGACACACTCTTTTGGTTTTGGCAGTGTTGTATAGTCTTTTCAGACTCATATTTTGATTCAGAGAAGCAAATTTTCCAGACCAATGAGTGGAATTTTGAGAGAATTGTCTTTGAGAAATATTTCAGCCCTAACCCTAACTAGCAAAAACCCGAAGCTAGGGTTAGGGTTTTATTCCCATACAATGTAGACAGTTTTTGATGGCATGGCTGTGTTTTAGGGCTGAAAGGATACTTAGGATTATAGTTCTTTCAATGTTTTCTAAACATTTTTTTCTGACCTATATGGCTGTATACAGTGCTTTGCCCCAAAAAGGAATGGCGTCTGAATTGCCCGACAGGCAACAGTTCGAAAGAACCTGATTTAGCTTTCAAACTCTCGCCATGGGCTTTGAAATCACAGGCATACTAACAAATAGAGCCAAAATGTATTAGTTGTTTCGGACTTTTCGGCCACTTGAGCCTCAACGTACATTCATTTTGTACTCCGTTCAACCCAAAATTTCCAATGAAAGAATACCTTTCAACAATTAATTTGACCATTCCTGACACACTCTTTTGGTTTTGGCAGTGTTGTATTGTCTTTTCAGACTTATATTTTGAATCAGAGAAGCAAATTTTCCAGTCTAATGAGTGGAATTTTGAGAAAATTGTCTTTGAGAAATATTTGAGCCCTAACCCTAACTAGCAAAACCCGAAGCTAGGGTTAGGGTTTTATTCCCATACAATGTAGACAGTTTTTGATGGCATAGCTGTGTTTTAGGGCTGAAAGGATACTTAGGAATATAGTTCTTTCAATGTTTTCTAAACATTTTTTTCTGACCTATATGACTGTATACAGTGCTTTGCCCCAAAAAGGAATGGCGTCTGAATTGCCCGACAGGCAACAGTTCGAAAGAACCTGATTTAGCTTTCAAACTCTTGCCATGGGCTTTGAAATCACAGGCATATTAACAAATAGAGCCAAAATGTATTAGATGTTTCGGACTTTTCGGCCACTTGAGCCTCAACGTACATTCATTTAGCACTCCGTTCAACCCAAAATGTCCAATGAAAGAATACCTTTCAACAATTAATTTGACCATTCCTGACACACTCTTTTGGTTTTGGCAGTGTTGTATAGTCTTTTCAGACTCTTATTTTGATTCAGAGAAGCAAATTTTCCAGTCTAATGAGTGGAATTTTGAGAAAGTTGTCTTTGAGAAATATTTGAGCCCTAACCCTAACTAGCAAAACCCGAAGCTAGGGTTAGGGTTTTATTCCCATACAATGTAGACAGTTTTTGATGGCATGGCTGTGTTTTAGGGCTGAAAGGATACTTAGGAATATAGTTCTTTCAATGTTTTCTAAACATTTTTTTCTGACCTATATGGCTGTATACAGTGCTTTGCTCCAAAAAGGAATGGCGTCTGAATTGCCCGACAGGCAACAGTTCGAAAGAACCTGATTTAGCTTTCAAACTCTTGCCATGGGCTTTGAAATCACAGGCATATTAACAAATAAAGCCAAAATGTATTAGATGTTTCGGACTTTTCGGCCACTTCAGCCTCAACGTACATTCATTTAGCACTCCGTTCAACCCAAAATGTCCAATGAAAGAATACCTTTCAACAATTAATTTGACCATTCCTGACACACTCTTTTGGTTTTGGCAGTGTTGTATAGTCTTTTCAGACTCATATTTTGATTCAGAGAAGCAAATTTTCCAGTCTAATGAGTGGAATTTTGAGAAAGTTGTCTTTGAGAAATATTTGAGCCCTAACCCTAACTAGCAAAACCCGAAGCTAGGGTTAGGGTTTTATTCCCATACAATGTAGACAGTTTTTGATGGCATGGCTGTGTTTTAGGGCTGAAAGGATACTTAGGAATATAGTTCTTTCAATGTTTTCTAAACATTTTTTTCTGACCTATATGGCTGTATACAGTGCTTTGCCCCAAAAAGGAATGGCGTCTGAATTGCCCGACAGGCAACAGTTCGAAAGAACCTGATTTAGCTTTCAAACTCTTGCCATGGGCTTTGAAATCACAGGCATATTAACAAATAGAGCCAAAATGTATTAGTTGTTTCGGACTTTTCGGCCACTTGAGCCTCAACGTACATTCATTTAGCACTCCGTTCAACCCAAAATGTCCAATGAAAGAATACCTTTCAACAATTAATTTGACCATTCCTGACACACTCTTTTGGTTTTGGCAGTGTTGTATTGTCTTTTCAGACTCATATTTTGATTTAGAGAAGCACATTTTTCAGTCTAATGAGTGGAATTTTGAGAAAATTGACTTTGAGAAATATTTGAGCCCTAACGCTAACTAGCAAAACCCGAAGCTAGGGTTAGGGTTTTATTCCCATACAATGTAGACAGTTTTTGATGGCATGGCTGTGTTTTAGGGCTGAAAGGATACTTAGGAATATAGTTCTTTCAATGTTTTCCAAACATTGTTTTCTGACCTATATGGCTGTATACAGTGCTTTGCCCCAAAAAGGAATGGCGTCTGAATTGCCCGACAGGCAACAGTTCGAAAGAACCTGATTTAGCTTTCAAACTCTTGCCATGGGCTTTGAAATCACAGGCATATTAACAAATAGAGCCAAAATGTATTAGATGTTTCGGACTTTTCGGCCACTTGAGCCTCAACGTACATTCATTTAGCACTCCGTTCAACCCAAAATGTCCAATGAAAGAATACCTTTCAACAATTAATTTTAGCATTCCTGACACACTCTTTTGGTTTTGGAAGTGTTGTATAGTCTTTTCAGACTCATATTTTGATTCAGAGAAGCAAATTTTCCAGACCAATGAGTGGAATTTTGAGAGAATTGTCTTTGAGAAATATTTCAGCCCTAACCCTAACTAGCAAAAACCCGAAGCTAGGGTTAGGGTTTTATTCCCATACAATGTAGACAGTTTTTGATGGCATGGCTGTGTTTTAGGGCTGAAAGGATACTTAGGATTATAGTTCTTTCAATATTTTCTAAACATTTTTTTCTGACCTATATGGCTGTATACAGTGCTTTGCCCCAAAAAGGAGTGGCGTCTGAATTGCCCGTCAGGCAACAGTTCGAAAGAACCTGATTTAGCTTTCAAACTCTTGCCATGGGCTTTGAAATCACAGGCATACTAACAAATAGAGCCAAAATGTATTAGTTGTTTCGGACTTTTCGGCCACTTGAGCCTCAACGTACATTCATTTTGTACTCCGTTCAACCCAAAATTTCCAATGAAAGAATACCTTTCAACAATTAATTTGACCATTCCTGACACACTCTTTTGGTTTTGGCAGTGTTGTATTGTCTTTTCAGACTTATATTTTGAATCAGAGAAGCAAATTTTCCAGTCTAATGAGTGGAATTTTGAGAAAGTTGTCTTTGAGAAATATTTGAGCCCTAACCCTAACTAGCAAAACCCGAAGCTAGGGTTAGGGTTTTATTCCCATACAATGTAGACAGTTTTTGATGGCATGGCTGTGTTTTAGGGCTGAAAGGATACTTAGGAATATAGTTCTTTCAATGTTTTCTAAACATTTTTTTCTGACCTATATGGCTGTATACAGTGCTTTGCCCCAAAAAGGAATGGCGTCTGAATTGCCCGACAGGCAACAGTTCGAAAGAACCTGATTTAGCTTTCAAACTCTTGCCATGGGCTTTGAAATCACAGGCATATTAACAAATAGAGCCAAAATGTATTAGTTTTTTCGGACTTTTCGGCCACTTGAGCCTCAACGTACATTCATTTAGCACTCCGTTCATCCCAAAATGTCCAATGAAAGAATACCTTTCAACAATTAATTTGACCATTCCTGACACACTCTTTTGGTTTTGGCAGTGTTGTATTGTCTTTTCAGACTCATATTTTGATTCAGAAAGCAAATTTTCCAGTCTAATGAGTGGAATTTTGAGAAAATTGTCTTTGAGAAATATTTCAGCCCTAACCCTAACTAGCAAAACCCGAAGCTAGGGTTAGGGTTTTATTGCCATACAATGTAGACAGTTTTTGATGGCATGGATGTGTTTTAGGGCTGAAAAGATACTTAGGAATATAGTTCTTTCAATGTTTTCTAAACATTTTTTTCTGACCTATATGGCTGTATACAGTGCTTTGCCCCAAAAAGGAATGGCGTCTGAATTGCCCGACAGGCAACAGTTCGAAAGAACCTGATTTAGCTTTCAAACTCTTGCCATGGGCTTTGAAATCACAGGCATACTAACAAATAGAGCCAAAATGAATTAGTTGTTTCGGACTTTTCGGCCACTTGAGCCTCAACGTACATTCATTTAGCACTCCGTTCAACCCAAAATGTCCAATGAAAGAATACCTTTCAACAATTAATTTGACCATTCCTGACACACTCTTTTGGTTTTGGCAGTGTTGTATTGTCCTTTCAGACTCATATTTTGATTCAGAGAAGCAAATTTTCTAGTCTAATGAGTGGAATTTTGAGAAAATTGTCTTTGAGAAATATTTGAGCCCTAACCCTAACTAGCAAAAACCCCAAGCTAGGGTTAGGGTTTTATTCCCATACAATGTAGACAGTTTTTGATGGCATGGCTGTGTTTTAGGGCTGAAAGGATACTTAGGAATATAGTTCTTTCAATGTTTTCTAAACATTTTTTTCTGACCTATATGGCTGTATACAGTGCTTTGCTCCAAAAAGGAATGGCGTCTGAATTGCCCGACAGGCAACAGTTCGAAAGAACCTGATTTAGCTTTCAAACTCTTGCCATGGGCTTTGAAATCACAGGCATATTAACAAATAGAGCCAAAATGTATTAGATGTTTCGGACTTTTCGGCCACTTGAGCCTCAACGTACATTCATTTAGCACTCCGTTCAACCCAAAATGTCCAATGAAAGAATACCTTTCAACAATTAATTTGACCATTCCTGACACACTCTTTTGGTTTTGGCAGTGTTGTATAGTCTTTTCAGACTCATATTTTGATTCAGAGAAGCAAATTTTCCAGTCTAATGAGTGGAATTTTGAGAAAGTTGTCTTTGAGAAATATTTGAGCCCTAACCCTAACTAGCAAAACCCGAAGCTAGGGTTAGGGTTTTATTCCCATACAATGTAGACAGTTTTTGATGGCATGGCTGTGTTTTAGGGCTGAAAGGATACTTAGGAATAAAGTTCTTTCAATGTTTTCTAAACATTTTTTTCTGACCTATATGGCTGTATACAGTGCTTTGCCCCAAAAAGGAATGGCGTCTGAATTGCCCGACAGGCAACAGTTCGAAAGAACCTGATTTAGCTTTCAAACTCTTGCCATGGGCTTTGAAATCACAGGCATACTAACAAATAGAGCCAAAATGTATTAGTTGTTTCGGACTTTTCGGCCACTTGAGCCTCAACGTACATTCATTTAGCACTCCGTTCAACCCAAAATTTCCAATGAAAGAATACCTTTCAACAATTAATTTGACCATTCCTGACACACTCTTTTGGTTTTGGCAGTGTTGTATAGTCTTTTCAGACTCATATTTTGATTAAGAGAAGCAAAGTTTCCAGTCTAATGAGTGGAATTTTGAGAAAATTGTCTTTGAGAAATATTTCAGCCCTAACGCTAACTAGCAAAACCCGAAGCTAGGGTTAGGGTTTTATTGCCATACAATGTAGACAGTTTTTGATGGCATGGCTGTGTTTTAGGGCTGAAAGGATACTTAGGAATATAGTTCTTTCAATGTTTTCTAAACATTGTTTTCTGACCTATATGGCTGTATACAGTGCTTTGCCCCAAAAAGGAATGGCGTCTGAATTGCCCGACAGGCAACAGTTCGAAAGAACCTGATTTAGCTTTCAAACTCTTGCCATGGGCTTTGAAATCACAGGCATATTAACAAATAGAGCCAAAATGTATTAGATGTTTCGGACTTTTCGGCCACTTGAGCCTCAACGTACATTCATTTAGCACTCCGTTCAACCCAAAATGTCCAATGAAAGAATACCTTTCAACAATTAATTTTAGCATTCCTGACACACTCTTTTGGTTTTGGCAGTGTTGTATAGTCTTTTCAGACTCATATTTTGATTCAGAGAAGCAAATTTTCCAGTCTAATGAGTGGAATTTTGAGAAAATTGTCTTTGAGAAATATTTGAGCCCTAACCCTAACTACCAAAACCCCAAGCTAGGTTTAGGGTTTTATTCCCATACAATGTAGACTGTTTTTGATGGCATGGCTGTGTTTTAGGGCTGAAAGGATACTTAGGAATATAGTTCTTTCAATGTTTTCTAAACATTTTTTTCTGACCTATATGGCTGAATGCAGTGCTTTGCCCCAAAAAGGAATGGCATCTGAATTGCCCGACAGGCAACAGTTCGAAAGAACCTGATTTAGCTTTCAAACTCTTGCCATGGGCTTTGAAATCACAGGCATATTAACAAATAGAGCCAAAATGTATTAGTTGTTTCGGACTTTTCGGCCACTTGAGCCTCAACGTACATTCATTTAGCACTCCGTTCAACCCAAAATGTCCAATGAAAGAATACCTTTCAACAATTAATTTGACCATTCCTGACACACTCTTTTGGTTTTGGCAGTGTTGTATAGTCTTTTCAGACTCATATTTTGATTCAGAGAAGCAAATTTTCCAGACCAATGAGTGGAATTTTGAGAGAATTGTCTTTGAGAAATATTTCAGCCCTAACCCTAACTAGCAAAAACCCGAAGCTAGGGTTAGGGTTTTATTCCCATACAATGTAGACAGTTTTTGATGGCATGGCTGTGTTTTAGGGCTGAAAGGATACTTAGGATTATAGTTCTTTCAATGTTTTCTAAACATTTTTTTCTGACCTATATGGCTGTATACAGTGCTTTGCCCCAAAAAGGAATGGCGTCTGAATTGCCCGACAGGCAACAGTTCGAAAGAACCTGATTTAGCTTTCAAACTCTTGCCATGGGCTTTGAAATCACAGGCATACTAACAAATAGAGCCAAAATGTATTAGTTGTTTCGGACTTTTCGGCCACTTGAGCCTCAACGTACATTCATTTTGTACTCCGTTCAACCCAAAATTTCCAATGAAAGAATACCTTTCAACAATTAATTTGACCATTCTTGACACACTCTTTTGGTTTTGGCGTGTTGTATTCTCTTTTCAGACTTATATTTTGAATCAGAGAAGCAAATTTTCCAGTCTAATGAGTGGAATTTTGAGAAAATTGTCTTTGAGAAATATTTGAGCCCTAACCCTAACTAGCAAAACCCGAAGCTAGGGTTAGGGTTTTATTCCCATACAATGTAGACAGTTTTTGATGGCATAGCTGTGTTTTAGGGCTGAAAGGATACTTAGGAATATAGTTCTTTCAATGTTTTCTAAACATTTTTTTCTGACCTATATGGCTGTATACAGTGCTTTGCCCCAAAAAGGAATGGCGTCTGAATTGCCCGACAGGCAACAGTTCGAAAGAACCTGATTTAGCTTTCAAACTCTTGCCATGGGCTTTGAAATCACAGGCATACTAACAAATAGAGCCAAAATGAATTAGTTGTTTCGGAATTTTCGGCCACTTGAGCCTCAACGTACATTCATTTAGCACTCCGTTCAACCCAAAATGTCCAATGAAAGAATACCTTTCAACAATTAATTTGACCATTCCTGACACACTCTTTTGGTTTTGGCAGTGTTGTATAGTCTTTTCAGACTCTTATTTTGATTCAGAGAAGCAAATTTTCCAGTCTAATGAGTGGAATTTTGAGAAAGTTGTCTTTGAGAAATATTTGAGCCCTAACCCTAACTAGCAAAACCCGAAGCTAGGGTTAGGGTTTTATTCCCATACAATGTAGACAGTTTTTGATGGCATGGCTGTGTTTTAGGGCTGAAAGGATACTTAGGAATATAGTTCTTTCAATGTTTTCTAAACATTTTTTTCTGACCTATATGGCTGTATACAGTGCTTTGCTCCAAAAAGGAATGGCGTCTGAATTGCCCGACAGGCAACAGTTCGAAAGAACCTGATTTAGCTTTCAAACTCTTGCCATGGGCTTTGAAATCACAGGCATATTAACAAATAGAGCCAAAATGTATTAGATGTTTCGGACTTTTCGGCCACTTCAGCCTCAACGTACATTCATTTAGCACTCCGTTCAACCCAAAATGTCCAATGAAAGAATACCTTTCAACAATTAATTTGACCATTCCTGACACACTCTTTTGGTTTTGGCAGTGTTGTATAGTCTTTTCAGACTCATATTTTGATTCAGAGAAGCAAATTTTCCAGTCTAATGAGTGGAATTTTGAGAAAGTTGTCTTTGAGAAATATTTGAGCCCTAACCCTAACTAGCAAAATCCGAAGCTAGGGTTAGGGTTTTATTCCCATACAATGTAGACAGTTTTTGATGGAATGGCTGTGTTTTAGGGCTGAAAGGATACTTAGGAAAATAGTTCTTTTAATGTTTTCTAAACATTTTTTTCTGACCTATATGGCTGTATACAGTGCTTTGCCCCAAAAAGGAATGGCGTCTGAATTGCCCGACAGGCAACAGTTCGAAAGAACCTGATTTAGCTTTCAAACTCTTGCCATGGGCTTTGAAATCACAAGCATATTAAAAAATAGAGCCAAAATGTATTAGTTGTTTCGGACTTTTCGGCCACTTGAGCCTCAACGTACATTCATTTAGAACTCCGTTCAACCCAAAATGTCCAATGAAAGAATACCTTTCAACAATTAATTTGACCATTCCTGACACACTCTTTTGGTTTTGGCAGTGTTGTATAGTCTTTTCAGACTCATATTTTGATTCAGAGAAGCAAATTTTCCAGACCAATGAGTGGAATTTTGAGAGAATTGTCTTTGAGAAATATTTCAGCCCTAACCCTAACTAGCAAAAACCCGAAGCTAGGGTTAGGGTTTTATTCCCATACAATGTAGACAGTTTTTGATGGCATGGCTGTGTTTTAGGGCTGAAAGGATACTTAGGATTATAGTTCTTTCAATGTTTTCTAAACATTTTTTTCTGACCTATATGGCTGTATACAGTGCTTTGCCCCAAAAAGGAGTGGCGTCTGAATTGCCCGTCAGGCAACAGTTCGAAAGAACCTGATTTAGCTTTCAAACTCTTGCCATGGGCTTTGAAATCACAGGCATACTAACAAATAGAGCCAAAATGTATTAGTTGTTTCGGACTTTTCGGCCACTTGAGCCTCAACGTACATTCATTTTGTACTCCGTTCAACCCAAAATTTCCAATGAAAGAATACCTTTCAACAATTAATTTGACCATTCCTGACACACTCTTTTGGTTTTGGCAGTGTTGTATTGTCTTTTCAGACTTATATTTTGAATCAGAGAAGCAAATTTTCCAGTCTAATGAGTGGAATTTTGAGAAAATTGTCTTTGAGAAATATTTGAGCCCTAACCCTAACTAGCAAAACCCGAAGCTAGGGTTAGGGTTTTATTCCCATACAATGTAGACAGTTTTTGATGGCATAGCTGTGTTTTAGGGCTGAAAGGATACTTAGGAATATAGTTCTTTCAATGTTTTCTAAACATTTTTTTCTGACCTATATGGCTGTATACAGTGCTTTGCCCCAAAAAGGAATGGCGTCTGAATTGCCCGACAGGCAACAGTTCGAAAGAACCTGATTTAGCTTTCAAACTCTTGCCATGGGCTTTGAAATCACAGGCATATTAACAAATAGAGCCAAAATGTATTAGATGTTTCGGACTTTTCGGCCACTTGAGCCTCAACGTACATTCATTTAGCACTCCGTTCAACCCAAAATGTCCAATGAAAGAATACCTTTCAACAATTAATTTGACCATTCCTGACACACTCTTTTGGTTTTGGCAGTGTTGTATAGTCTTTTCAGACTCTTATTTTGATTCAGAGAAGCAAATTTTCCAGTCTAATGAGTGGAATTTTGAGAAAGTTGTCTTTGAGAAATATTTGAGCCCTAACCCTAACTAGCAAAACCCGAAGCTAGGGTTAGGGTTTTATTCCCATACAATGTAGACAGTTTTTGATGGCATGGCTGTGTTTTAGGGCTGAAAGGATACTTAGGAATATAGTTCTTTCAATGTTTTCTAAACATTTTTTTCTGACCTATATGGCTGTATACAGTGCTTTGCTCCAAAAAGGAATGGCGTCTGAATTGCCCGACAGGCAACAGTTCGAAAGAACCTGATTTAGCTTTCAAACTCTTGCCATGGGCTTTGAAATCACAGGCATATTAACAAATAGAGCCAAAATGTATTAGTTGTTTCGGACTTTTCGGCCACTTGAGCCTCAACGTACATTCATTTAGCACTCCGTTTTACCCAAAATGTCCAATGAAAGAATACCTTTCAACAATTAATTTGACCATTCCTGACACACTCTTTTGGTTTTGGCAGTGTTGTATTGTCTTTTCAGACTCATATTTTGATTCAGAAAGCAAATTTTCCAGTCTAATGAGTGGAATTTTGAGAAAATTGTCTTTGAGAAATATTTGAGCCCTAACCCTAACTAGCAAAACCCGAAGCTAGGGTAAGGGTTTTATTGCCATACAATGTAGACAGTTTTTGATGGCATGGCTGTGTTTTAGGGCTGAAAAGATGCTTAGGAATATAGTTCTTTCAATGTTTTCTAAACATTTTTTTCTGACCTATATGGCTGTATACAGTGCTTTGCCCCAAAAAGGAATGGCGTCTGAATTGCCCGACAGGCAACAGTTCGAAAGAACCTGATTTAGCTTTCAAACTCTTGCCATGGGCTTTGAAATCACAGGCATACTAACAAATAGAGCCAAAATGAATTAGTTGTTTCGGAATTTTCGGCCACTTGAGCCTCAACGTACATTCATTTAGCACTCCGTTCAACCCAAAATGTCCAATGAAAGAATACCTTTCAACAATTAATTTGACCATTCCTGACACACTCTTTTGGTTTTGGCAGTGTTGTATAGTCTTTTCAGACTCATATTTTGATTCAGAGAAGCAAATTTTCCAGACCAATGAGTGGAATTTTGAGAGAATTGTGTTTGAGAAATATTTCACCCCTAACCCTAACTAGCAAAAACCCGAAGCTAGGGTTAGGGTTTTATTCCCATACAATGTAGACAGTTTTTGATGGCATGGCTGTGTTTTAGGGCTGAAAGGATACTTAGGAATATAGTTCTTTCAATGTTTTCTAAACATTTTTTTCTGACCTATATGGCTGTATACAGTGCTTTGCCCCAAAAAGGAATGGCGTCTGAATTGCCCGACAGGCAACAGTTCGAAAGAACCTGATTTAGCTTTCAAACTCTTGCCATGGGCTTTGAAATCACAGGCATACTAACAAATAGAGCCAAAATGTATTAGTTGTTTCGGACTTTTCGGCCACTTTAGCCTCAACGTACATTCATTTAGCACTCCGTTCAACCCAAAATTTCCAATGAAAGAATACCTTTCAACAATTAATTTGACCATTCCTGACACACTCTTTTGGTTTTGGCAGTGTTGTATAGTCTTTTCAGACTCATATTTTGATTAAGAGAAGCAAAGTTTCCAGTCTAATGAGTGGAATTTTGAGAAAATTGTCTTTGAGAAATATTTCAGCCCTAACCCTATCTAGCAAAACCCGAAGCTAGGGTTAGGGTTTTATTCCCATACAATGTAGACAGTTTTTGATGGCATGGCTGTGTTTTAGGGCTGAAAGGATACTTAGGAATATAGTTCTTTCAATGTTTTCTAAACATTTTTTTCTGACCTATATGGCTGTATACAGTGCTTTGCCCCAAAAAGGAATGGCGTCTGAATTGCCCGACAGGCAACAGTCCGAAAGAAACTGATTTAGCTTTCAAACTCTTGCCATGGGCTTTGAAATCACAGGCATACTAACAAATAGAGCCAAAATGTATTAGTTGTTTCTGACTTTTCGGCCACTTGAGCCTCAACGTACATTCATTTAGCACTCCGTTTTACCCAAAATGTCCAATGAAAGAATACCTTTCAACAATTAATTTGACCATTCCTGACACACTCTTTTGGTTTTGGCAGTGTTGTATTGTCTTTTCAGACTCATATTTTGATTCAGAAAGCAATTTTCCAGTCTAATGAGTGGAATTTTGAGAAAATTGTCTTTGAGAAATATTTCAGCCCTAACCCTAACTAGCAAAACCCGAAGCTAGGGTTAGGGTTTTATTCCCATACAATGTAGACAGTTTTTGATGGCATGGCTGTGTTTTAGGGCTGAAAGGATACTTAGGAATATAGTTCTTTCAATGTTTTCTAAACATTTTTTTCTGACCTATATGGCTGTATACAGTGCTTTGCCCCAAAAAGGAATGGCGTCTGAATTGCCCGACAGGCAACAGTTCGAAAGAACCTGATTTAGCTTTCAAACTCTTGCCATGGGCTTTGAAATCACAGGAATATTAACAAATAGAGCCAAAATGTATTAGTTGTTTCGGACTTTTCGGCCACTTGAGCCTCAACGTACATTCATTTAGCACTCCGTTTTACCCAAAATGTCCAATGAAAGAATACCTTTCAACAATTAATTTGACCATTCCTGACATACTCTTTTGGTTTTGGCAGTGTTGTATTGTCTTTTCAGACTCATATTTTGATTCAGAAAGCAAATTTTCCAATCTAATGAGTGGAATTTTGAGAAAATTGTCTTTGAGAAATATTTGAGCCCTAACCCTAACTAGCAAAACCCGAAGCTAGGGTTAGGGTTTTATTGCCATACAATGTAGACAGTTTTTGATGGCATGGATGTGTTTTAGGGCTGAAAAGATACTTAGGAATATAGTTCTTTCAATGTTTTCTAAACATTTTTTTCTGACCTATATGGCTGTATACAGTGCTTTGCCCCAAAAAGGAATGGCGTCTGAATTGCCCGACAGGCAACAGTTCGAAAGAACCTGATTTAGCTTTCAAACTCTTGCCATGGGCTTTGAAATCACAGGCATACTAACAAATAGAGCCAAAATGAATTAGTTGTTTCGGACTTTTCGGCCACTTGAGCCTCAACGTACATTCATTTAGCACTCCGTTCAACCCAAAATGTCCAATGAAAGAATACCTTTCAACAATTAATTTGACCATTCCTGACACACTCTTTTGGTTTTGGCAGTGTTGTATTGTCTTTTCAGACTCATATTTTGATTCAGAGAAGCAAATTTTCTAGTCTAATGAGTGGAATTTTGAGAAAATTGTCTTTGAGAAATATTTGAGCCCTAACCCTAACTAGCAAAAACCCCAAGCTAGGGTTAGGGTTTTATTCCCATACAATGTAGACAGTTTTTGATGGCATGGCTGTGTTTTAGGGCTGAAAGGATACTTAGGAATATAGTTCTTTCAATGTTTTCTAAACATTTTTTTCTGACCTATATGGCTGTATACAGTGCTTTGCTCCAAAAAGGAATGGCGTCTGAATTGCCCGACAGGCAACAGTTCGAAAGAACCTGATTTAGCTTTCAAACTCTTGCCATGGGCTTTGAAATCACAGGCATATTAACAAATAGAGCCAAAATGTATTAGATGTTTCGGACTTTTCGGCCACTTGAGCCTCAACGTACATTCATTTAGCACTCCGTTCAACCCAAAATGTCCAATGAAAGAATACCTTTCAACAATTAATTTGACCATTCCTGACACACTCTTTTGGTTTTGGCAGTGTTGTATAGTCTTTTCAGACTCATATTTTGATTCAGAGAAGCAAATTTTCCAGTCTAATGAGTGGAATTTTGAGAAAGTTGTCTTTGAGAAATATTTGAGCCCTAACCCTAACTAGCAAAACCCGAAGCTAGGGTTAGGGTTTTATTCCCATACAATGTAGACAGTTTTTGATGGCATGGCTGTGTTTTAGGGCTGAAAGGATACTTAGGAATAAAGTTCTTTCAATGTTTTCTAAACATTTTTTTCTGACCTATATGGCTGTATACAGTGCTTTGCCCCAAAAAGGAATGGCGTCTGAATTGCCCGACAGGCAACAGTTCGAAAGAACCTGATTTAGCTTTCAAACTCTTGCCATGGGCTTTGAAATCACAGGCATACTAACAAATAGAGCCAAAATGTATTAGTTGTTTCGGACTTTTCGGCCACTTGAGCCTCAACGTACATTCATTTAGCACTCCGTTCAACCCAAAATTTCCAATGAAAGAATACCTTTCAACAATTAATTTGACCATTCCTGACACACTCTTTTGGTTTTGGCAGTGTTGTATAGTCTTTTCAGACTCATATTTTGATTAAGAGAAGCAAAGTTTCCAGTCTAATGAGTGGAATTTTGAGAAAATTGTCTTTGAGAAATATTTCAGCCCTAACGCTAACTAGCAAAACCCGAAGCTAGGGTTAGGGTTTTATTGCCATACAATGTAGACAGTTTTTGATGGCATGGCTGTGTTTTAGGGCTGAAAGGATACTTAGGAATATAGTTCTTTCAATGTTTTCTAAACATTGTTTTCTGACCTATATGGCTGTATACAGTGCTTTGCCCCAAAAAGGAATGGCGTCTGAATTGCCCGACAGGCAACAGTTCGAAAGAACCTGATTTAGCTTTCAAACTCTTGCCATGGGCTTTGAAATCACAGGCATATTAACAAATAGAGCCAAAATGTATTAGATGTTTCGGACTTTTCGGCCACTTGAGCCTCAACGTACATTCATTTAGCACTCCGTTCAACCCAAAATGTCCAATGAAAGAATACCTTTCAACAATTAATTTTAGCATTCCTGACACACTCTTTTGGTTTTGGCAGTGTTGTATAGTCTTTTCAGACTCATATTTTGATTCAGAGAAGCAAATTTTCCAGTCTAATGAGTGGAATTTTGAGAAAATTGTCTTTGAGAAATATTTGAGCCCTAACCCTAACTACCAAAACCCCAAGCTAGGTTTAGGGTTTTATTCCCATACAATGTAGACTGTTTTTGATGGCATGGCTGTGTTTTAGGGCTGAAAGGATACTTAGGAATATAGTTCTTTCAATGTTTTCTAAACATTTTTTTCTGACCTATATGGCTGTATGCAGTGCTTTGCCCCAAAAAGGAATGGCATCTGAATTGCCCGACAGGCAACAGTTCGAAAGAACCTGATTTAGCTTTCAAACTCTTGCCATGGGCTTTGAAATCACAGGCATATTAACAAATAGAGCCAAAATGTATTAGTTGTTTCGGACTTTTCGGCCACTTGAGCCTCAACGTACATTCATTTAGCACTCCGTTCAACCCAAAATGTCCAATGAAAGAATACCTTTCAACAATTAATTTGACCATTCCTGACACACTCTTTTGGTTTTGGCAGTGTTGTATAGTCTTTTCAGACTCATATTTTGATTCAGAGAAGCAAATTTTCCAGACCAATGAGTGGAATTTTGAGAGAATTGTCTTTGAGAAATATTTCAGCCCTAACCCTAACTAGCAAAAACCCGAAGCTAGGGTTAGGGTTTTATTCCCATACAATGTAGACAGTTTTTGATGGCATGGCTGTGTTTTAGGGCTGAAAGGATACTTAGGATTATAGTTCTTTCAATGTTTTCTAAACATTTTTTTCTGACCTATATGGCTGTATACAGTGCTTTGCCCCAAAAAGGAATGGCGTCTGAATTGCCCGACAGGCAACAGTTCGAAAGAACCTGATTTAGCTTTCAAACTCTTGCCATGGGCTTTGAAATCACAGGCATACTAACAAATAGAGCCAAAATGTATTAGTTGTTTCGGACTTTTCGGCCACTTGAGCCTCAACGTACATTCATTTTGTACTCCGTTCAACCCAAAATTTCCAATGAAAGAATACCTTTCAACAATTAATTTGACCATTCCTGACACACTCTTTTGGTTTTGGCGTGTTGTATTCTCTTTTCAGACTTATATTTTGAATCAGAGAAGCAAATTTTCCAGTCTAATGAGTGGAATTTTGAGAAAATTGTCTTTGAGAAATATTTGAGCCCTAACCCTAACTAGCAAAACCCGAAGCTAGGGTTAGGGTTTTATTCCCATACAATGTAGACAGTTTTTGATGGCATAGCTGTGTTTTAGGGCTGAAAGGATACTTAGGAATATAGTTCTTTCAATGTTTTCTAAACATTTTTTTCTGACCTATATGGCTGTATACAGTGCTTTGCCCCAAAAAGGAATGGCGTCTGAATTGCCCGACAGGCAACAGTTCGAAAGAACCTGATTTAGCTTTCAAACTCTTGCCATGGGCTTTGAAATCACAGGCATACTAACAAATAGAGCCAAAATGTATTAGTTGTTTCTGACTTTTCGGCCACTTGAGCCTCAACGTACATTCATTTAGCACTCCGTTTTACCCAAAATGTCCAATGAAAGAATACCTTTCAACAATTAATTTGACCATTCCTGACACACTCTTTTGGTTTTGGCAGTGTTGTATTGTCTTTTCAGACTCATATTTTGATTCAGAAAGCAAATTTTCCAGTCTAATGAGTGGAATTTTGAGAAAATTCTCTTTGAGAAATATTTGAGCCCTAACCCTAACTAGCAAAACCCGAAGCTAGGGTTAGGGTTTTATTGCCATACAATGTAGACAGTTTTTGATGGCATGGCTGTGTTTTAGGGCTGAAAAGATACTTAGGAATATAGTTCTTTCAATGTTTTCTAAACATTTTTTTCTGACCTATATGGCTGTATACAGTGCTTTGCCCCAAAAAGGAATGGCGTCTGAATTGCCCGACAGGCAACAGTTCGAAAGAACCTGATTTAGCTTTCAAACTCTTGCCATGGGCTTTGAAATCACAGGCATACTAACAAATAGAGCCAAAATGAATTAGTTGTTTCGGAATTTTCGGCCACTTGAGCCTCAACGTACATTCATTTAGCACTCCGTTCAACCCAAAATGTCCAATGAAAGAATACCTTTCAACAATTAATTTGACCATTCCTGACACACTCTTTTGGTTTTGGCAGTGTTGTATAGTCTTTTCAGACTCATATTTTGATTCAGAGAAGCAAATTTTCCAGACCAATGAGTGGAATTTTGAGAGAATTGTGTTTGAGAAATATTTCACCCCTAACCCTAACTAGCAAAAACCCGAAGCTAGGGTTAGGGTTTTATTCCCATACAATGTAGACAGTTTTTGATGGCATGGCTGTGTTTTAGGGCTGAAAGGATACTTAGGAATATAGTTCTTTCAATGTTTTCTAAACATTTTTTTCTGACCTATATGGCTGTATACAGTGCTTTGCCCCAAAAAGGAATGGCATCTGAATTGCCCGACAGGCAACAGTTCGAAAGAACCTGATTTAGCTTTCAAACTCTTGCCATGGGCTTTGAAATCACAGGCATACTAACAAATAGAGCCAAAATGTATTAGTTGTTTCGGACTTTTCGGCCACTTGAGCCTCAACGTACATTCATTTAGCACTCCGTTCAACCCAAAATTTCCAATGAAAGAATACCTTTCAACAATTAATTTGACCATTCCTGACACACTCTTTTGGTTTTGGCAGTGTTGTATAGTCTTTTCAGACTCATATTTTGATTAAGAGAAGCAAAGTTTCCAGTCTAATGAGTGGAATTTTGAGAAAATTGTCTTTGAGAAATATTTCAGCCCTAACCCTATCTAGCAAAACCCGAAGCTAGGGTTAGGGTTTTATTCCCATACAATATAGACAGTTTTTGATGGCATGGCTGTGTTTTAGGGCTGAAAGGATACTTAGGAATATAGTTCTTTCAATGTTTTCTAAACATTTTTTTCTGACCTATATGGCTGTATACAATGCTTTGCCCCAAAAAGGAATGGCGTCTGAATTGCCCGACAGGCAACAGTCCGAAAGAACCTGATTTAGCTTTCAAACTCTTGCCATGGGCTTTGAAATCACAGGAATATTAACAAATAGAGCCAAAATGTATTAGTTGTTTCGGACTTTTCGGCCACTTGAGCCTCAACGTACATTCATTTAGCACTCCGTTTTACCCAAAATGTCCAATGAAAGAATACCTTTCAACAATTAATTTGACCATTCCTGACATACTCTTTTGGTTTTGGCAGTGTTGTATTGTCTTTTCAGACTCATATTTTGATTCAGAAAGCAAATTTTCCAGTCTAATGAGTGGAATTTTGAGAAAATTGTCTTTGAGAAATATTTCAGCCCTAACCCTAACTAGCAAAACCCGAAGCTAGGGTTAGGGTTTTATTGCCATACAATGTAGACAGTTTTTTATGGCATGGATGTGTTTTAGGGCTGAAAAGATACTTAGGAATATAGTTCTTTCAATGTTTTCTAAACATTTTTTTCTGACCTATATGGCTGTATACAGTGCTTTGCCCCAAAAAGGAATGGCGTCTGAATTGCCCGACAGGCAACAGTTCGAAAGAACCTGATTTAGCTTTCAAACTCTTGCCATGGGCTTTGAAATCACAGGCATACTAACAAATAGAGCCAAAATGTATTAGTTGTTTCGGACTTTTCGGCCACTTGAGCCTCAACGTACATTCATTTAGCACTCCGTTCAACCCAAAATTTCCAATGAAAGAATACCTTTCAACAATTAATTTGACCATTCCTGACACACTCTTTTGGTTTTGGCAGTGTTGTATAGTCTTTTCAGACTCATATTTTGATTAAGAGAAGCAAAGTTTCCAGTCTAATGAGTGGAATTTTGAGAAAATTGTCTTTGAGAAATATTTCAGCCCTAACGCTAACTAGCAAAACCCGAAGCTAGGGTTAGGGTTTTATTCCCATACAATGTAGACAGTTTTTGATGGCATGGCTGTGTTTTAGGGCTGAAAGGATACTTAGGAATATAGTTCTTTCAATGTTTTCTAAACATTGTTTTCTGACCTATATGGCTGTATACAGTGCTTTGCCCCAAAAAGGAATGGCGTCTGAATTGCCCGACAGGCAACAGTTCGAAAGAACCTGATTTAGCTTTCAAACTCTTGCCATGGGCTTTGAAATCACAGGCATATTAACAAATAGAGCCAAAATGTATTAGATGTTTCGGACTTTTCGGCCACTTGAGCCTCAACGTACATTCATTTAGCACTCCGTTCAACCCAAAATGTCCAATGAAAGAATACCTTTCAACAATTAATTTTAGCATTCCTGACACACTCTTTTGGTTTTGGCAGTGTTGTATAGTCTTTTCAGACTCATATTTTGATTCAGAGAAGCAAATTTTCCAGTCTAATGAGTGGAATTTTGAGAAAGTTGTCTTTGAGAAATATTTCAGCCCTAACCCTAACTAGCAAAACCCGAAGCTAGGGTTAGGGTTTTATTCCCATACAATGTAGACAGTTTTTGATGGCATGGCTGTGTTTTAGGGCTGAAAGGATACTTAGGAATATAGTTCTTTCCATGTTTTCTAAACATTTTTTTCTGACCTATATGGCTGTATACAATGCTTTGCCCCAAAAGCAATGGCGTCTGAATTGCCCGACAGGCAACCGTTCGAAAGAACCTGATTTAGCTTTCAAACTCTTCCCATGGGCTTTGAAATCACAGGCATATTAACAAATAGAGCCAAAATGTATTAGTTGTTTCGGACTTTTCGGCCACTTGAGCCTCAACGTACATTCATTTAGCACTCCGTTCAACCCAAAATGTTCAATGAAAGAATACCTTTCAACAATTGATTTGACCATTCCTGACACACTCTTTTGGTTTTGGCAGTGTTGTATAGTCTTTTCAGACTCATATTTTGATTCAGAGAAGCAAATTTTCCAGTCTAATGAGTGGAATTTTGAGAAAATTGTCTTTGAGAAATATTTGAGCCCTAACCCTAACTACCAAAACCCCAAGCTAGGTTTAGGGTTTTATTCCCATACAATGTAGACTGTTTTTGATGGCATGGCTGTGTTTTAGGGCTGAAAGGATACTTAGGAATATAGTTCTTTCAATGTTTTCTAAACATTTTTTTCTGACCTATATGGCTGTATGCAGTGCTTTGCCCCAAAAAGGAATGGCATCTGAATTGCCCGACAGGCAACAGTTCGAAAGAACCTGATTTAGCTTTCAAACTCTTGCCATGGGCTTTGAAATCACAGGCATATTAACAAATAGAGCCAAAATGTATTAGTTGTTTCGGATTTTTCGACCACTTGAGCCTCAACGTACATTCATTTAGCACTCCGTTCAACCCAAAATTTCCAATGAAAGAATACCTTTCAACAATTAATTTGACCATTCCTGACACACTCTTTTGGTTTTGGCAGTGTTGTATTGTCTTTTCAGACTCATATTTTGATTTAGAGAAGCACATTTTTCAGTCTAATGAGTGGAATTTTGAGAAAATTGACTTTGAGAAATATTTGAGCCCTAACCCTAACTAGCAAAACCCCAAGCTAGGGTTAGGGTTTCATTCCCATACAATGTAGACAGTTTTTGATGGCATGGCTGTGTTTTAGGGCTGAAAGGATACTTAGGAATATAGTTCTTTCAATGTTTTCTAAACATTTTTTTCTGACCTATATGGCTGTATACAGTGCTTTGCCCCAAAAAGGAATGGCGTCTGAATTGCCCGACAGGCAACAGTCCGAAAGAAACTGATTTAGCTTTCAAACTCTTGCCATGGGCTTTGAAATCACAGGCATACTAACAAATAGAGCCAAAATGTATTAGTTGTTTCTGACTTTTCGGCCACTTGAGCCTCAACGTACATTCATTTAGCACTCCGTTTTACCCAAAATGTCCAATGTAAAGAATACCTTTCAACAATTAATTTGACCATTCCTGACACACTCTTTTGGTTTTGGCAGTGTTGTATTGTCTTTTCAGACTCATATTTTGATTCAGAAAGCAAATTTTCCAGTCTAATGAGTGGAATTTTGAGAAAATTGTCTTTGAGAAATATTTCAGCCCTAACCCTAACTAGCAAAACCCGAAGCTAGGGTTAGGGTTTTATTCCCATACAATGTAGACAGTTTTTGATGGCATGGCTGTGTTTTAGGGCTGAAAGGATACTTAGGAATATAGTTCTTTCAATGTTTTCTAAACATTTTTTTCTGACCTATATGGCTGTATACAGTGCTTTGCCCCAAAAAGGAATGGCGTCTGAATTGCCCGACCGGCAACAGTTCGAAAGATCCTGATTTAGCTTTCAAACTCTTGCCATGGGCTTTGAAATCACAGGCATATTAACAAATAGAGCCAAAATGTATTAGTTGTTTCGGACTTTTCGGCCACTTGAGCCTCAACGTACATTCATTTAGCACTCCGTTTTACCCAAAATGTCCAATGAAAGAATACCTTTCAACAATTAATTTGACCATTCCTGACATACTCTTTTGGTTTTGGCAGTGTTGTATTGTCTTTTCAGACTCATATTTTGATTCAGAAAGCAAATTTTCCAGTCTAATGAGTGGAATTTTGAGAAAATTGTCTTTGAGAAATATTTGAGCCCTAACCCTAACTAGCAAAACCCGAAGCTAGGGTTAGGGTTTTATTGCCATACAATGTAGACAGTTTTTGATGGCATGGATGTGTTTTAGGGCTGAAAAGATACTTAGGAATATAGTTCTTTCAATGTTTTCTAAACATTTTTTTCTGACCTATATGGCTGTATACAGTGCTTTGCCCCAAAAAGGAATGGCGTCTGAATTGCCCGACAGGCAACAGTTCGAAAGAACCTGATTTAGCTTTCAAACTCTTGCCATGGGCTTTGAAATCACAGGCATACTAACAAATAGAACCAAAATGAATTAGTTGTTTCGGAATTTTCGGCCACTTGAGCCTCAACGTACATTCATTTAGCACTCCGTTCAACCCAAAATGTCCAATGAAAGAATACCTTTCAACAATTAATTTGACCATTCCTGACACACTCTTTTGGTTTTGGCAGTGTTGTATAGTCTTTTCAGACTCATATTTTGATTCAGAGAAGCAAATTTTCCAGACCAATGAGTGGAATTTTGAGAGAATTGTGTTTGAGAAATATTTCACCCCTAACCCTAACTAGCAAAAACCCGAAGCTAGGGTTTGGGTTTTATTCCCATACAATGTAGACAGTTTTTGATGGCATGGCTGTGTTTTAGGGCTGAAAGGATACTTAGGAATATAGTTCTTTCAATGTTTTCTAAACATTTTTTTCTGACCTATATGGCTGTATACAGTGCTTTGCCCCAAAAAGGAATGGCGTCTGAATTGCCCGACAGGCAACAGTTCGAAAGAACCTGATTTAACTTTCAAACTCTTGCCATGGGCTTTGAAATCACAGGCATACTAACAAATAGAGCCAAAATGTATTAGTTGTTTCGGACTTATCGGCCACTTGAGCCTCAACGTACATTCATTTAGCACTCCGTTCAACCCAAAATTTCCAATGAAAGAATACCTTTCAACAATTAATTTGACCATTCCTGACACACTCTTTTGGTTTTGGCAGTGTTGTATAGTCTTTTCAGACTCATATTTTGATTAAGAGAAGCAAAGTTTCCAGTCTAATGAGTGGAATTTTGAGAAAATTGTCTTTGAGAAATATTTCAGCCCTAACCCTATCTAGCAAAACCCGAAGCTAGGGTTAGGGTTTTATTCCCATACAATGTAGACAGTTTTTGATGGCATGGCTGTGTTTTAGGGCTGAAAGGATACTTAGGAATATAGTTCTTTCAATGTTTTCTAAACATTTTTTTCTGACCTATATGGCTGTATACAGTGCTTTGCCCCAAAAAGGAATGGCGTCTGAATTTCCCGACAGGCAACAGTCCGAAAGAAACTGATTTAGCTTTCAAACTCTTGCCATGGGCTTTGAAATCACAGGCATACTAACAAATAGAGCCAAAATGTATTAGTTGTTTCTGACTTTTCGGCCACTTGAGCCTCAACGTACATTCATTTAGCACTCCGTTTTACCCAAAATGTCCAATGAAAGAATACCTTTCAACAATTAATTTGACCATTCCTGACATACTCTTTTGGTTTTGGCAGTGTTGTATTGTCTTTTCAGACTCATATTTTGATTCAGAAAGCAAATTTTCCAGTCTAATGAGTGGAATTTTGAGAAAATTGTCTTTGAGAAATATTTGAGCCCTAACTCTAACTAGCAAAACCCGAAGCTAGGGTTAGGGTTTTATTGCCATACAATGTAGACAGTTTTTGATGGCATGGATGTGTTTTAGGGCTGAAAAGATACTTAGGAATATAGTTCTTTCAATGTTTTCTAAACATTTTTTTCTGACCTATATAGCTGTATACAGTGCTTTGCCCCAAAAAGGAATGGCGTCTGAATTGCCCGACAGGCAACAGTTCGAAAGAACCTGATTTAGCTTTCAAACTCTTGCCATGGGCTTTGAAATCACAGGCATACTAACAAATAGAGCCAAAATGAATTAGTTGTTTCGGACTTTTCGGCCACTTGAGCCTCAACGTACATTCATTTAGCACTCCGTTCAACCCAAAATGTCCAATGAAAGAATACCTTTCAACAATTAATTTGACCATTCCTGACACACTCTTTTGGTTTTGGCAGTGTTGTATTGTCTTTTCAGACTCATATTTTGATTCAGAGAAGCAAATTTTCCAGTCTAATGAGTGGAATTTTGAGAAAATTGTCTTTGAGAAATATTTGAGCCCTAACCCTAACTAGCAAAAACCCCAAGCTAGGGTTAGGGTTTTATTCCCATACAATGTAGACAGTTTTTGATGGCATGGCTGTGTTTTAGGGCTGAAAGGATACTTAGGAATATAGTTCTTTCAATGTTTTCTAAACATTTTTTTCTGACCTATATGGCTGTATACAGTGCTTTGCCCCAAAAAGGAATGGCGTCTGAATTGCCCGACAGGCAACAGTTCGAAAGAACCTGATTTAGCTTTCAAACTCTTGCCATGGGCTTTGAAATCACAGGCATACTAACAAATAGAGCCAAAATGTATTAGTTGTTTCTGACTTTTCGGCCACTTGAGCCTCAACGTACATTCATTTAGCACTCCGTTTTACCCAAAATGTCCAATGAAAGAATACCTTTCAACAATTAATTTGACCATTCCTGACACACTCTTTTGGTTTTGGCAGTGTTGTATTGTCTTTTCAGACTCATATTTTGATTCAGAAAGCAAATTTTCCAGTCTAATGAGTGGAATTTTGAGAAAATTGTCTTTGAGAAATATTTGAGCCCTAACCCTAACTAGCAAAACCCGAAGCTAGGGTTAGGGTTTTATTCCCATACAATGTAGACAGTTTTTGATGGCATGGCTGTGTTTTAGGGCTGAAAAGATACTTAGGAATATAGTTCTTTCAATGTTTTCTAAACATTTTTTTCTGACCTATATGGCTGTATACAGTGCTTTGCCCCAAAAAGGAATGGCGTCTGAATTGCCCGACAGGCAACAGTTCGAAAGAACCTGATTTAGCTTTCAAACTCTTGCCATGGGCTTTGAAATCACAGGCATACTAACAAATAGAACCAAAATGAATTAGTTGTTTCGGAATTTTCGGCCACTTGAGCCTCAACGTACATTCATTTAGCACTCCGTTCAACCCAAAATGTCCAATGAAAGAATACCTTTCAACAATTAATTTGACCATTCCTGACACACTCTTTTGGTTTTGGCAGTGTTGTTTAGTCTTTTCAGACTCATATTTTGATTCAGAGAAGCAAATTTTCCAGACCAATGAGTGGAATTTTGAGAGAATTGTGTTTGAGAAATATTTCACCCCTAACCCTAACTAGCAAAAACCCGAAGCTAGGGTTAGGGTTTTATTCCCATACAATGTAGACAGTTTTTGATGGCATGGCTGTGTTTTAGGGCTGAAAGGATACTTAGGAATATAGTTCTTTCAATGTTTTCTAAACATTTTTTTCTGACCTATATGGCTGTATACAGTGCTTTGCCCCAAAAAGGAATGGCGTCTGAATTGCCCGACAGGCAACAGTTCGAAAGAACCTGATTTAGCTTTCAAACTCTTGCCATGGGCTTTGAAATCACAGGCATACTAACAAATAGAGCCAAAATGTATTAGTTGTTTCGGACTTATCGGCCACTTGAGCCTCAACGTACATTCATTTAGCACTCCGTTCAACCCAAAATTTCCAATGAAAGAATACCTTTCAACAATTAATTTGACCATTCCTGACACACTCTTTTGGTTTTGGCAGTGTTGTATAGTCTTTTCAGACTCATATTTTGATTAAGAGAAGCAAAGTTTCCAGTCTAATGAGTGGAATTTTGAGAAAATTGTCTTTGAGAAATATTTCAGCCCTAACCCTATCTAGCAAAACCCGAAGCTAGGGTTAGGGTTTTATTCCCATACAATGTAGACAGTTTTTGATGGCATGGCTGTGTTTTAGGGCTGAAAGGATACTTAGGAATATAGTTCTTTCAATGTTTTCTAAACATTTTTTTCTGACCTATATGGCTGTATACAGTGCTTTGCCCCAAAAAGGAATGGCGTCTGAATTGCCCGACAGGCAACAGTCCGAAAGAAACTGATTTAGCTTTCAAACTCTTGCCATGGGCTTTGAAATCACAGGCATACTAACAAATAGAGCCAAAATGTATTAGTTGTTTCTGACTTTTCGGCCACTTGAGCCTCAACGTACATTCATTTAGCACTCCGTTTTACCCAAAATGTCCAATGAAAGAATACCTTTCAACAATTAATTTGACCATTCCTGACATACTCTTTTGGTTTTGGCCGTGTTGTATTGTCTTTTCAGACTCATATTTTGATTCAGAAAGCAAATTTTCCAGTCTAATGAGTGGAATTTTGAGAAAATTGTCTTTGAGAAATATTTGAGCCCTAACTCTAACTAGCAAAACCCGAAGCTAGGGTTAGGGTTTTATTGCCATACAATGTAGACAGTTTTTGATGGCATGGATGTGTTTTAGGGCTGAAAAGATACTTAGGAATATAGTTCTTTCAATGTTTTCTAAACATTTTTTTCTGACCTATATGGCTGTATACAGTGCTATGCCCCAAAAAGGAATGGCGTCTGAATTGCCCGACAGGCAACAGTTCGAAAGAACCTGATTTAGCTTTCAAACTCTTGCCATGGGCTTTGAAATCACAGGCATACTAACAAATAGAGCCAAAATGAATTAGTTGTTTCGGACTTTTCGGCCACTTGAGCCTCAACGTACATTCATTTAGCACTCCGTTCAACCCAAAATGTCCAATGAAAGAATACCTTTCAACAATTAATTTGACCATTCCTGACACACTCTTTTGGTTTTGGCAGTGTTGTATTGTCTTTTCAGACTCATATTTTGATTCAGAGAAGCAAATTTTCCAGTCTAATGAGTGGAATTTTGAGAAAATTGTCTTTGAGAAATATTTGAGCCCTAACCCTAACTAGCAAAAACCCCAAGCTAGGGTTAGGGTTTTATTCCCATACAATGTAGACAGTTTTTGATGGCATGGCTGTGTTTTAGGGCTGAAAGGATACTTAGGAATATAGTTCTTTCAATGTTTTCTAAACATTTTTTTCTGACCTATATGGCTGTATACAGTGCTTTGCTCCAAAAAGGAATGGCGTCTGAATTGCCCGACAGGCAACAGTTCGAAAGAACCTGATTTAGCTTTCAAACTCTTGCCATGGGCTTTGAAATCACAGGCATATTAACAAATAGAGCCAAAATGTATTAGATGTTTCGGACTTTTCGGCCACTTGAGCCTCAACGTACATTCATTTAGCACTCCGTTCAACCCAAAATGTCCAATGAAAGAATACCTTTCAACAATTAATTTTAGCATTCCTGACACACTCTTTTGGTTTTGGCAGTGTTGTATAGTCTTTTCAGACTCATATTTTGATTCAGAGAAGCAAATTTTCCAGTCTAATGAGTGGAATTTTGAGAAAGTTGTCTTTGAGAAATATTTGAGCCCTAACCCTAACTAGCAAAACCCGAAGCTAGGGTTAGGGTTTTATTCCCATACAATGTAGACAGTTTTTGATGGCATGGCTGTGTTTTAGGGCTGAAAGGATAATTAGGAATATAGTTCTTTCAATGTTTTCTAAACATTTTTTTCTGACCTATATGGCTGTATGCAGTGCTTTGCCCCAAAAAGGAATGGCGTCTGAATTGCCCGACAGGCAACAGTTCGAAAGAACCTGATTTAGCTTTCAAACTCTTGCCATGGGCTTTGAAATCACAGGCATATTAACAAATAGAGCCAAAATGTATTAGTTGTTTTGGACTTTTCGACCACTTGAGCCTCAACGTACATTCATTTAGCACTCGGTTCAACCCAAAATTTCCAATGAAAGAATACCTTTCAACAATTAATTTGACCATTCCTGACACACTCTTTTGGTTTTGGCAGTGTTGTATTGTCTTTTCAGACTCATATTTTGATTTAGAGAAGCACATTTTTCAGTCTAATGAGTGGAATTTTGAGAAAATTGACTTTGAGAAATATTTGAGCCCTAACGCTAACTAGGAAAACCCCAAGCTAGGGTTAGGGTTTCATTCCCATACAATGTAGACAGTTTTTGATGGCATGGCTGTGTTTTAGGGCTGAAAGGATACTTAGGAATATAGTTCTTTCAATGTTTTCTAAACATTTTTTTCTGACCTATATGGCTGTATACAGTGCTTTGCCCCAAAAAGGAATGGCGTCTGAATTGCCCGACAGGCAACAGTCCGAAAGAAACTGATTTAGCTTTCAAACTCTTGCCATGGGCTTTGAAATCACAGGCATACTAACAAATAGAGCCAAAATGTATTAGTTGTTTCTGACTTTTCGGCCACTTGAGCCTCAACGTACATTCATTTAGCACTCCGTTTTACCCAAAATGTCCAATGAAAGAATACCTTTCAACAATTAATTTGACCATTCCTGACACACTCTTTTGGTTTTGGCAGTGTTGTATTGTCTTTTCAGACTCATATTTTGATTCAGAAAGCAAATTTTCCAGTCTAATGAGTGGAATTTTGAGAAAATTGTCTTTGAGAAATATTTCAGCCCTAACCCTAACTAGCAAAACCCGAAGCTAGGGTTAGGGTTTTATTCCCATACAATGTAGACAGTTTTTGATGGCATGGCTGTGTTTTAGGGCTGAAAGGATACTTAGGAATGTAGTTCTTTCAATGTTTTCTAAACATTTTTTTCTGACCTATATGGCTGTATGCAGTGCTTTGCCCCAAAAAGGAATGGCGTCTGAATTGCCCGACAGGCAACAGTTCGAAAGAACCTGATTTAGCTTTCAAACTCTTGCCATGGGCTTTGAAATCACAGGCATATTAACAAATAGAGCCAAAATGTATTAGTTGTTTCGGACTTTTCGGCCACTTGAGCCTCAACGTACATTCATTTAGCACTCCGTTTTACCCAAAATGTCCAATGAAAGAATACCTTTCAACAATTAATTTGACCATTCCTGACATACTCTTTTGGTTTTGGCAGTGTTGTATTGTCTTTTCAGACTCATATTTTGATTCAGAAAGCAAATTTTCCAGTCTAATGAGTGGAATTTTGAGAAAATTGTCTTTGAGAAATATTTGAGCCCTAACCCTAACTAGCAAAACCCGAAGCTAGGGTTAGGGTTTCATTCCCATACAATGTAGACAGTTTTTGATGGCATGGCTGTGTTTTAGGGCTGAAAGGATACTTAGGAATATAGTTCTTTCAATGTTTTCTAAACATTTTTTTCTGACCTATATGGCTGTATACAGTGCTTTGCCCCAAAAAGGAATGGCGTCTGAATTGCCCGACAGGCAACAGTTCGAAAGAACCTGATTTAGCTTTCAAACTCTTGCCATGGGCTTTGAAATCACAGGCATACTAACAAATAGAGCCAAAATGTATTAGTTGTTTCGGACTTATCGGCCACTTGAGCCTCAACGTACATTCATTTAGCACTCCGTTCAACCCAAAATTTCCAATGAAAGAATACCTTTCAACAATTAATTTGACCATTCCTGACACACTCTTTTGGTTTTGGCAGTGTTGTATAGTCTTTTCAGACTCATATTTTGATTAAGAGAAGCAAAGTTTCCAGTCTAATGAGTGGAATTTTGAGAAAATTGTCTTTGAGAAATATTTCAGCCCTAACCCTATCTAGCAAAACCCGAAGCTAGGGTTAGGGTTTTATTCCCATACAATGTAGACAGTTTTTGATGGCATGGCTGTGTTTTAGGGCTGAAAGGATACTTAGGAATATAGTTCTTTCAATGTTTTCTAAACATTTTTTTCTGACCTATATGGCTGTATACAGTGCTTTGCCCCAAAAAGGAATGGCGTCTGAATTGCCCGACAGGCAACAGTCCGAAAGAAACTGATTTAGCTTTCAAACTCTTGCCATGGGCTTTGAAATCACAGGCATACTAACAAATAGAGCCAAAATGTATTAGTTGTTTCTGACTTTTCGGCCACTTGAGCCTCAACGTACATTCATTTAGCACTCCGTTTTACCCAAAATGTCCAATGAAAGAATACCTTTCAACAATTAATTTGACCATTCCTGACATACTCTTTTGGTTTTGGCCGTGTTGTATTGTCTTTTCAGACTCATATTTTGATTCAGAAAGCAAATTTTCCAGTCTAATGAGTGGAATTTTGAGAAAATTGTCTTTGAGAAATATTTGAGCCCTAACTCTAACTAGCAAAACCCGAAGCTAGGGTTAGGGTTTTATTGCCATACAATGTAGACAGTTTTTGATGGCATGGATGTGTTTTAGGGCTGAAAAGATACTTAGGAATATAGTTCTTTCAATGTTTTCTAAACATTTTTTTCTGACCTATATGGCTGTATACAGTGCTATGCCCCAAAAAGGAATGGCGTCTGAATTGCCCGACAGGCAACAGTTCGAAAGAACCTGATTTAGCTTTCAAACTCTTGCCATGGGCTTTGAAATCACAGGCATACTAACAAATAGAGCCAAAATGAATTAGTTGTTTCGGACTTTTCGGCCACTTGAGCCTCAACGTACATTCATTTAGCACTCCGTTCAACCCAAAATGTCCAATGAAAGAATACCTTTCAACAATTAATTTGACCATTCCTGACATACTCTTTTGGTTTTGGCAGTGTTGTATTGTCTTTTCAGACTCATATTTTGATTCAGAGAAGCAAATTTTCCAGTCTAATGAGTGGAATTTTGAGAAAATTGTCTTTGAGAAATATTTGAGCCCTAACCCTAACTAGCAAAACCCGAAGCTAGGGTTAGGGTTTTATTGCCATACAATGTAGACAGTTTTTGATGGCATGGATGTGTTTTAGGGCTGAAAAGATACTTAGGAATATAGTTCTTTCAATGTTTTCTAAACATTTTTTTCTGACCTATATGGCTGTATACAGTGCTTTGCCCCAAAAAGGAATGGCGTCTGAATTGCCCGACAGGCAACAGTTCGAAAGAACCTGATTTAGCTTTCAAACTCTTGCCATGGGCTTTGAAATCACAGGCATACTAACAAATAGAGCCAAAATGAATTAGTTGTTTCGGACTTTTCGTCCACTTGAGCCTCAACGTACATTCATTTAGCACTCCGTTCAACCCAAAATGTCCAATGAAAGAATACCTTTCAACAATTAATTTGACCATTCCTGACACACTCTTTTGGTTTTGGCAGTGTTGTATAGTCTTTTCAGACTCATATTTTGATTCAGAGAAGCAAATTTTCCAGTCTAATGAGTGGAATTTTGAGAAAATTGTCTTTGAGAAATATTTGAGCCCTAACCCTAACTACCAAAACCCCAAGCTAGGGTTAGGGTTTTATTCCCATACAATGTAGACTGTTTTTGATGGCATGGCTGTGTTTTAGGGCTGAAAGGATACTTAGGAATATAGTTCTTTCAATGTTTTCTAAACATTTTTTTCTGACCTATATGGCTGTATGCAGTGCTTTGCCCCAAAAAGGAATGGCATCTGAATTGCCCGACAGGCAACAGTTCGAAAGAACCTGATTTAGCTTTCAAACTCTTGCCATGGGCTTTGAAATCACAGGCATATTAACAAATAGAGCCAAAATGTATTAGTTGTTTCGGATTTTTCGACCACTTGAGCCTCAACGTACATTCATTTAGCACTCCGTTCAACCCAAAATTTCCAATGAAAGAATACCTTTCAACAATAAATTTGACCATTCCTGACACACTCTTTTGGTTTTGGCAGTGTTGTATTGTCTTTTCAGACTCATATTTTGATGTAGAGAAGCACATTTTTCAGTCTAATGAGTGGAATTTTGAGAAAATTGACTTTGAGAAATATTTCAGCCCTAACCCTAACTAGCAAAACCCGAAGCTAGGGTTAGGGTTTTATTCCCATACAATGTAGACAGTTTTTGATGGCATGGCTGTGTTTTAGGGCTGAAAGTATACTTAGGAATATAGTTCTTTCAATGTTTTCTAAACATTTTTTTCTGACCTATATGGCTGTATACAGTGCTTTGCTCCAAAAAGGAATGGCGTCTGAATTGCCCGACAGGCAACAGTTCGAAAGAACCTGATTTAGCTTTCAAACTCTTGCCATGGGCTTTGAAATCACAGGCATATTAACAAATAGAGCCAAAATGTATTAGATGTTTCGGACTTTTCGGCCACTTGAGCCTCAACGTACATTCATTTAGCACTCCGTTCAACCCAAAATGTCCAATGAAAGAATACCTTTCAACTATTAATTTGACCATTCCTGACACACTCTTTTGGTTTTGGCAGTGTTGTATTGTCTTTTCAGACTCATATTTTGATTTAGAGAAGCACATTTTTCAGTCTAATGAGTGGAATTTTGAGAAAATTGACTTTGAGAAATATTTGAGCCCTAACGCTAACTAGCAAAACCCGAAGCTAGGGTTAGGGTTTTATTCCCATACAATGTAGACAGTTTTTGATGGCATGGCTGTGTTTTAGGGCTGAAAGGATACTTAGGAATATAGTTCTTTCAATGTTTTCTAAACATTGTTTTCTGACCTATATGGCTGTATACAGTGCTTTGCCCCAAAAAGGAATGGCGTCTGAATTGCCCGACAGGCAACAGTTCGAAAGAACCTGATTTAGCTTTCAAACTCTTGCCATGGGCTTTGAAATCACAGGCATATTAACAAATAGAGCCAAAATGTATTAGATGTTTCGGACTTTTCGGCCACTTGAGCCTCAACGTACATTCATTTAGCACTCCGTTCAACCCAAAATGTCCAATGAAAGAATACCTTTCAACAATTAATTTTAGCATTCCTGACACACTCTTTTGGTTTTGGCAGTGTTGTATAGTCTTTTCAGACTCATATTTTGATTCAGAGAAGCAAATTTTCCAGTCTAATGAGTGGAATTTTGAGAAAGTTGTCTTTGAGAAATATTTGAGCCCTAACCCTAACTAGCAAAACCCGAAGCTAGGGTTAGGGTTTTATTCCCATACAATGTAGACAGTTTTTGATGGCATGGCTGTGTTTTAGGGCTGAAAGGATACTTAGGAATATAGTTCTTTCAATGTTTTCTAAACATTTTTTTCTGACCTATATGGCTGTATACAGTGCTTTGCCCCAAAAGCAATGGCGTCTGAATTGCCCGACAGGCAACCGTTCGAAAGAACCTGATTTAGCTTTCAAACTCTTCCCATGGGCTTTGAAATCACAGGCATATTAACAAATAGAGCCAAAATGTATTAGTTGTTTCGGACTTTTCGGCCACTTGAGTCTCAACGTACATTCATTTAGCACTCCGTTCAACCCAAAATGTTCAATGAAAGAATACCTTTCAACAATTGATTTGACCATTCCTGACACACTCTTTTGGTTTTGGCAGTGTTGTATACTCTTTTCAGACTCATATTTTGATTCAGAGAAGCAAATTTTCCAGTCTAATGAGTGGAATTTTGAGAAAATTGTCTTTGAGAAATATTTGAGCCCTAACCCTAACTACCAAAACCCCAAGCTAGGGTTAGGGTTTTATTCCCATACAATGTAGACTGTTTTTGATGGCATGGCTGTGTTTTAGGGCTGAAAGGATACTTAGGAATATAGTTCTTTCAATGTTTTCTAAACATTTTTTTCTGACCTATATGGCTGTATGCAGTGCTTTGCCCCAAAAAGGAATGGCATCTGAATTGCCCGACAGGCAACAGTTCGAAAGAACCTGATTTAGCTTTCAAACTCTTGCCATGGGCTTTGAAATCACAGGCATATTAACAAATAGAGCCAAAATGTATTAGTTGTTTCGGATTTTTCGACCACTTGAGCCTCAACGTACATTCATTTAGCACTCCGTTCAACCCAAAATTTCCAATGAAAGAATACCTTTCAACAATTAATTTGACCATTCCTGACACACTCTTTTGGTTTTGGCAGTGTTGTATTGTCTTTTCAGACTCATATTTTGATTTAGAGAAGCACATTTTTCAGTCTAATGAGTGGAATATTGAGAAAATTGACTTTGAGAAATATTTGAGCCCTAAGCCTAACTAGCAAAACCCCAAGCTAGGGTTAGGGTTTCATTCCCATACAATCTAGACAGTTTTTGATTGCATGGCTGTGTTTTAGGGCTGAAAGGATACTTAGGAATATAGTTCTTTCAATGTTTTCTAAACATTGTTTTCTGACCTATATGGCTGTATACAGTGCTTTGCCCCAAAAAGGAATGGCGTCTGAATTGCCCGACAGGCAACAGTTCGAAAGAACCTGATTTAGCTTTCAAACTCTTGCCATGGGCTTTGAAATCACAGGCATATTAACAAATAGAGCCAAAATGTATTAGTTGTTTCGGACTTTTCGGCCACTTGAGGCTCAACGTACATTCATTTAGCACTCCGTTCAACCCAAAATGTCCAATGAAAGAATACCTTTCAACAATTAATTTGAGCATTCCTGACACACTCTTTTGGTTTTGGCAGTGTTGTATTGTCTTTTCAGACTCATATTTTGATTCAGAGAAGCAAATTTTCCAGTCTAATGAGTGGAAATTTGAGAAAATTGTCTTTGAGAAATATTTGAGCCCTAACCCTAACTAGCAAAACCCGAAGCTAGGGTTAGGGTTTTATTCCCATACAATGTAGACAGTTTTTGATGGCATGGCTGTGTTTTAGGGCTGAAAGGATACTTAGGAATATAGTTCTTTCAATGTTTTCTAAACATTTTTTTCTGACCTATATGGCTGTATACAGTGCTTTGCTCCAAAAAGGAATGGCGTCTGAATTGCCCGACAGGCAACAGTTCGAAAGAACCTGATTTAGCTTTCAAACTCTTGCCATGGGCTTTGAAATCACAGGCATATTAACAAATAGAGCCAAAATGTATTAGTTTTTTCGGACTTTTCGGCCACTTGAGCCTCAACGTACATTCATTTAGCACTCCGTTCATCCCAAAATGTCCAATGAAAGAATACCTTTCAACAATTAATTTGACCATTCCTGACACACTCTTTTGGTTTTGGCAGTGTTGTATTGTCTTTTCAGACTCATATTTTGATTCAGAAAGCAAATTTTCCAGTCTAATGAGTGGAATTTTGAGAAAATTGTCTTTGAGAAATATTTCAGCCCTAACCCTAACTAGCAAAACCCGAAGCTAGGGTTAGGGTTTTATTCCCATACAATGTAGACAGTTTTTGATGGCATGGCTGTGTTTTAGGGCTGAAAGGATACTTAGGAATATAGTTCTTTCAATGTTTTCTAAACATTTTTTTCTGACCTATATGGCTGTATACAGTGCTTTGCCCCAAAAAGGAATGGCGTCTGAATTGCCCGACAGGCAACAGTCCGAAAGAAACTGATTTAGCTTTCAAACTCTTGCCATGGGCTTTGAAATCACAGGCATACTAACAAATAGAGCCAAAATGTATTAGTTGTTTCTGACTTTTCGGCCACTTGAGCCTCAACGTACATTCATTTAGCACTCCGTTTTACCCAAAATGTCCAATGAAAGAATACCTTTCAACAATTAATTTGACCATTCCTGACATACTCTTTTGGTTTTGGCCGTGTTGTATTGTCTTTTCAGACTCATATTTTGATTCAGAAAGCAAATTTTCCAGTCTAATGAGTGGAATTTTGAGAAAATTGTCTTTGAGAAATATTTGAGCCCTAACTCTAACTAGCAAAACCCGAAGCTAGGGTTAGGGTTTTATTGCCATACAATGTAGACAGTTTTTGATGGCATGGATGTGTTTTAGGGCTGAAAAGATACTTAGGAATATAGTTCTTTCAATGTTTTCTAAACATTTTTTTCTGACCTATATGGCTGTATACAGTGCTATGCCCCAAAAAGGAATGGCGTCTGAATTGCCCGACAGGCAACAGTTCGAAAGAACCTGATTTAGCTTTCAAACTCTTGCCATGGGCTTTGAAATCACAGGCATACTAACAAATAGAGCCAAAATGAATTAGTTGTTTCGGACTTTTCGGCCACTTGAGCCTCAACGTACATTCATTTAGCACTCCGTTCAACCCAAAATGTCCAATGAAAGAATACCTTTCAACAATTAATTTGACCATTCCTGACACACTCTTTTGGTTTTGGCAGTGTTGTATTGTCTTTTCAGACTCATATTTTGATTCAGAGAAGCAAATTTTCCAGTCTAATGAGTGGAATTTTGAGAAAATTGTCTTTGAGAAATATTTGAGCCCTAACCCTAACTAGCAAAAACCCAAAGCTAGGGTTAGGGTTTTATTCCCATACAATGTAGACAGTTTTTGATGGCATGGCTGTGTTTTAGGGCTGAAAGGATACTTAGGAATATAGTTCTTTCAATGTTTTCTAAACATTTTTTTCTGACCTATATGGCTGTATACAGTGCTTTGCTCCAAAAAGGAATGGCGTCTGAATTGCCCGACAGGCAACAGTTCGAAAGAACCTGATTTAGCTTTCAAACTCTTGCCATGGGCTTTGAAATCACAGGCATATTAACAAATAGAGCCAAAATGTATTAGATGTTTCGGACTTTTCGGCCACTTGAGCCTCAACGTACATTCATTTAGCACTCCGTTCAACCCAAAATGTCCAATGAAAGAATACCTTTCAACAATTAATTTTAGCATTCCTGACACACTCTTTTGGTTTTGGCAGTGTTGTATAGTCTTTTCAGACTCATATTTTGATTCAGAGAAGCAAATTTTCCAGTCTAATGAGTGGAATTTTGAGAAAGTTGTCTTTGAGAAATATTTGAGCCCTAACCCTAACTAGCAAAACCCGAAGCTAGGGTTAGGGTTTTATTCCCATACAATGTAGACAGTTTTTGATGGCATGGCTGTGTTTTAGGGCTGAAAGGATAATTAGGAATATAGTTCTTTCAATGTTTTCTAAACATTTTTTTCTGACCTATATGGCTGTATACAGTGCTTTGCCCCAAAAAGGAATGGCGTCTGAATTGCCCGACAGGCAACAGTTCGAAAGAACCTGATTTAGCTTTCAAACTCTTGCCATGGGCTTTGAAATCACAGGCATATTAACAAATAGAGCCAAAATGTATTAGTTGTTTTGGACTTTTCGACCACTTGAGCCTCAACGTACATTCATTTAGCACTCGGTTCAACCCAAAATTTCCAATGAAAGAATACCTTTCAACAATTAATTTGACCATTCCTGACACACTCTTTTGGTTTTGGCAGTGTTGTATTGTCTTTTCAGACTCATATTTTGATTTAGAGAAGCACATTTTTCAGTCTAATGAGTGGAATTTTGAGAAAATTGACTTTGAGAAATATTTGAGCCCTAACGCTAACTAGGAAAACCCCAAGCTAGGGTTAGGGTTTCATTCCCATACAATGTAGACAGTTTTTGATGGCATGGCTGTGTTTTAGGGCTGAAAGGATACTTAGGAATATAGTTCTTTCAATGTTTTCTAAACATTTTTTTCTGACCTATATGGCTGTATACAGTGCTTTGCCCCAAAAAGGAATGGCGTCTGAATTGCCCGACAGGCAACAGTCCGAAAGAAACTGATTTAGCTTTCAAACTCTTGCCATGGGCTTTGAAATCACAGGCATACTAACAAATAGAGCCAAAATGTATTAGTTGTTTCTGACTTTTCGGCCACTTGAGCCTCAACGTACATTCATTTAGCACTCCGTATTACCCAAAATGTCCAATGAAAGAATACCTTTCAAGAATTACTTTGACCATTCCTGACACACTCTTTTGGTTTTGGCAGTGTTGTATTGTCTTTTCAGACTCATATTTTGATTCAGAAAGCAAATTTTCCAGTCTAATGAGTGGAATTTTGAGAAAATTGTCTTTGAGAAATATTTCAGCCCTAACCCTAACTAGCAAAACCCGAAGCTAGGGTTAGGGTTTTATTCCCATACAATGTAGACAGTTTTTGATGGCATGGCTGTGTTTTAGGGCTGAAAGGATACTTAGGAATATAGTTCTTTCAATGTTTTCTAAACATTTTTTTCTGACCTATATGGCTGTATGCAGTGCTTTGCCCCAAAAAGGAATGGCATCTGAATTGCCCGACAGGCAACAGTTCGAAAGAACCTGATTTAGCTTTCAAACTCTTGCCATGGGCTTTGAAATCACAGGCATATTAACAAATAGAGCCAAAATGTATTAGTTGTTTCGGATTTTTCGACCACTTGAGCCTCAACGTACATTCATTTAGCACTCCGTTCAACCCAAAATTTCCAATGAAAGAATACCTTTCAACAATTAATTTGACCATTCCTGACACACTCTTTTGGTTTTGGCAGTGTTGTATTGTCTTTTCAGACTCATATTTTGATTTAGAGAAGCACATTTTTCAGTCTAATGAGTGGAATATTGAGAAAATTGACTTTGAGAAATATTTGAGCCCTAAGCCTAACTAGCAAAACCCCAAGCTAGGGTTAGGGTTTCATTCCCATACAATCTAGACAGTTTTTGATTGCATGGCTGTGTTTTAGGGCTGAAAGGATACTTAGGAATATAGTTCTTTCAATGTTTTCTAAACATTGTTTTCTGACCTATATGGCTGTATACAGTGCTTTGCCCCAAAAAGGAATGGCGTCTGAATTGCCCGACAGGCAACAGTTCGAAAGAACCTGATTTAGCTTTCAAACTCTTGCCATGGGCTTTGAAATCACAGGCATATTAACAAATAGAGCCAAAATGTATTAGTTGTTTCGGACTTTTCGGCCACTTGAGGCTCAACGTACATTCATTTAGCACTCCGTTCAACACAAAATGTCCAATGAAAGAATACCTTTCAACAATTAATTTGAGCATTCCTGACACACTCTTTTGGTTTTGGCAGTGTTGTATTGTCTTTTCAGACTCATATTTTGATTCAGAGAAGCAAATTTTCCAGTCTAATGAGTGGAATTTTGAGAAAATTGTCTTTGAGAAATATTTCAGCCCTAACCCTAACTAGCAAAACCCGAAGCTAGGGTTAGGGTTTTATTCCCATACAATGTAGACAGTTTTTGATGGCATGGCTGTGTTTTAGGGCTGAAAGGATACTTAGGAATATAGTTCTTTCAATGTTTTCTAAACATTTTTTTCTGACCTATATGGCTGTATACAGTGCTTTGCCCCAAAAAGGAATGGCGTCTGAATTGCCCGACAGGCAACAGTCCGAAAGAAACTGATTTAGCTTTCAAACTCTTGCCATGGGCTTTGAAATCACAGGCATACTAACAAATAGAGCCAAAATGTATTAGTTGTTTCGGACTTTTCGGCCACTTGAGCCTCAACGTACATTCATTTAGCACTCCGTTTTACCCAAAATGTCCAATGAAAGAATACCTTTCAACAATTAATTTGACCATTCCTGACATACTCTTTTGGTTTTGGCCGTGTTGTATTGTCTTTTCAGACTCATATTTTGATTCAGAAAGCAAATTTTCCAGTCTAATGAGTGGAATTTTGAGAAAATTGTCTTTGAGAAATATTTGAGCCCTAACTCTAACTAGCAAAACCCGAAGCTAGGGTTAGGGTTTTATTGCCATACAATGTAGACAGTTTTTGATGGCATGGATGTGTTTTAGGGCTGAAAAGATACTTAGGAATATAGTTCTTTCAATGTTTTCTAAACATTTTTTTCTGACCTATATGGCTGTATACAGTGCTATGCCCCAAAAAGGAATGGCGTCTGAATTGCCCGACAGGCAACAGTTCGAAAGAACCTGATTTAGCTTTCAAACTCTTGCCATGGGCTTTGAAATCACAGGCATACTAACAAATAGAGCCAAAATGAATTAGTTGTTTCGGACTTTTCGGCCACTTGAGCCTCAACGTACATTCATTTAGCACTCCGTTCAACCCAAAATGTCCAATGAAAGAATACCTTTCAACAATTAATTTGACCATTCCTGACACACTCTTTTGGTTTTGGCAGTGTTGTATTGTCTTTTCAGACTCATATTTTGATTCAGAGAAGCAAATTTTCCAGTCTAATGAGTGGAATTTTGAGAAAATTGTCTTTGAGAAATATTTGAGCCCTAACCCTAACTAGCAAAAACCCAAAGCTAGGGTTAGGGTTTTATTCCCATACAATGTAGACAGTTTTTGATGGCATGGCTGTGTTTTAGGGCTGAAAGGATACTTAGGAATATAGTTCTTTCAATGTTTTCTAAACATTTTTTTCTGACCTATATGGCTGTATACAGTGCTTTGCTCCAAAAAGGAATGGCGTCTGAATTGCCCGACAGGCAACAGTTCGAAAGAACCTGATTTAGCTTTCAAACTCTTGCCATGGGCTTTGAAATCACAGGCATATTAACAAATAGAGCCAAAATGTATTAGATGTTTCGGACTTTTCGGCCACTTGAGCCTCAACGTACATTCATTTAGCACTCCGTTCAACCCAAAATGTCCAATGAAAGAATACCTTTCAACAATTAATTTTAGCATTCCTGACACACTCTTTTGGTTTTGGCAGTGTTGTATAGTCTTTTCAGACTCATATTTTGATTCAGAGAAGCAAATTTTCCAGTCTAATGAGTGGAATTTTGAGAAAGTTGTCTTTGAGAAATATTTGAGCCCTAACCCTAACTAGCAAAACCCGAAGCTAGGGTTAGGGTTTTATTCCCATACAATGTAGACAGTTTTTGATGGCATGGCTGTGTTTTAGGGCTGAAAGGATAATTAGGAATATAGTTCTTTCAATGTTTTCTAAACATTTTTTTCTGACCTATATGGCTGTATACAGTGCTTTGCCCCAAAAAGGAATGGCGTCTGAATTGCCCGACAGGCAACAGTTCGAAAGAACCTGATTTAGCTTTCAAACTCTTGCCATGGGCTTTGAAATCACAGGCATATTAACAAATAGAGCCAAAATGTATTAGTTGTTTTGGACTTTTCGACCACTTGAGCCTCAACGTACATTCATTTAGCACTCGGTTCAACCCAAAATTTCCAATGAAAGAATACCTTTCAACAATTAATTTGACCATTCCTGACACACTCTTTTGGTTTTGGCAGTGTTGTATTGTCTTTTCAGACTCATATTTTGATTTAGAGAAGCACATTTTTCAGTCTAATGAGTGGAATTTTGAGAAAATTGACTTTGAGAAATATTTGAGCCCTAACGCTAACTAGGAAAACCCCAAGCTAGGGTTAGGGTTTCATTCCCATACAATGTAGACAGTTTTTGATGGCATGGCTGTGTTTTAGGGCTGAAAGGATACTTAGGAATATAGTTCTTTCAATGTTTTCTAAACATTTTTTTCTGACCTATATGGCTGTATACAGTGCTTTGCCCCAAAAAGGAATGGCGTCTGAATTGCCCGACAGGCAACAGTCCGAAAGAAACTGATTTAGCTTTCAAACTCTTGCCATGGGCTTTGAAATCACAGGCATACTAACAAATAGAGCCAAAATGTATTAGTTGTTTCTGACTTTTCGGCCACTTGAGCCTCAACGTACATTCATTTAGCACTCCGTATTACCCAAAATGTCCAATGAAAGAATACCTTTCAAGAATTACTTTGACCATTCCTGACACACTCTTTTGGTTTTGGCAGTGTTGTATTGTCTTTTCAGACTCATATTTTGATTCAGAAAGCAAATTTTCCAGTCTAATGAGTGGAATTTTGAGAAAATTGTCTTTGAGAAATATTTCAGCCCTAACCCTAACTAGCAAAACCCGAAGCTAGGGTTAGGGTTTTATTCCCATACAATGTAGACAGTTTTTGATGGCATGGCTGTGTTTTAGGGCTGAAAGGATACTTAGGAATATAGTTCTTTCAATGTTTTCTAAACATTTTTTTCTGACCTATATGGCTGTATACAGTGCTTTGCCCCAAAAAGGAATGGCGTCTGAATTGCCCGACAGGCAACAGTTCGAAAGAACCTGATTTAGCTTTCAAACTCTTGCCATGGGCTTTGAAATCACAGGCATATTAACAAATAGAGCCAAAATGTATTAGTTGTTTCGGACTTTTCGGCCACTTGAGCCTCAACGTACATTCATTTAGCACTCCGTTTTACCCAAAATTTCCAATGAAAGAATACCTTTCAACAATTAATTTGACCATTCCTGACATACTCTTTAGGTTTTGGCAGTGTTGTATTGTCTTTTCAGACTCATATTTTGATTCAGAAAGCAAATTTTCCAGTCTAATGAGTGGAATTTTGAGAAAATTGTCTTTGAGAAATATTTGAGCCCTAACCCTAACTAGCAAAACCCGAAGCTAGGGTTAGGGTTTTATTGCCATACAATGTAGACAGTTTTTGATGGCATGGATGTGTTTTAGGGCTGAAAAGATACTTAGGAATATAGTTCTTTCAATGTTTTCTAAACATTTTTTTCTGACCTATATGGCTGTATACAGTGCTTTGCCCCAAAAAGGAATGGCGTCTGAATTGCCCGACAGGCAACAGTTCGAAAGAACCTGATTTAGCTTTCAAACTCTTGCCATGGGCTTTGAAATCACAGGCATACTAACAAATAGAGCCAAAATGAATTAGTTGTTTCGGACTTTTCGGCCACTTGAGCCTCAACGTACATTCATTTAGCACTCCGTTCAACCCAAAATGTCCAATGAAAGAATACCTTTCAACAATTAATTTGACCATTCCTGACACACTCTTTTGGTTTTGGCAGTGTTGTATAGTCTTTTCAGACTCATATTTTGATTCAGAGAAGCAAATTTTCCAGTCTAATGAGTGGAATTTTGAGAAAATTGTCTTTGAGAAATATTTGAGCCCTAACCCTAACTACCAAAACCCCAAGCTAGGGTTAGGGTTTTATTCCCATACAATGTAGACTGTTTTTGATGGCATGGCTGTGTTTTAGGGCTGAAAGGATACTTAGGAATATAGTTCTTTCAATGTTTTCTAAACATTTTTTTCTGACCTATATGGCTGTATGCAGTGCTTTGCCCCAAAAAGGAATGGCATCTGAATTGCCCGACAGGCAACAGTTCGAAAGAACCTGATTTAGCTTTCAAACTCTTGCCATGGGCTTTGAAATCACAGGCATATTAACAAATAGAGCCAAAATGTATTAGTTGTTTCGGATTTTTCGACCACTTGAGCCTCAACGTACATTCATTTAGCACTCCGTTCAACCCAAAATTTCCAATGAAAGAATACCTTTCAACAATAAATTTGACCATTCCTGACACACTCTTTTGGTTTTGGCAGTGTTGTATTGTCTTTTCAGACTCATATTTTGATGTAGAGAAGCACATTTTTCAGTCTAATGAGTGGAATTTTGAGAAAATTGACTTTGAGAAATATTTCAGCCCTAACCCTAACTAGCAAAACCCGAAGCTAGGGTTAGGGTTTTATTCCCATACAATGTAGACAGTTTTTGATGGCATGGCTGTGTTTTAGGGCTGAAAGTATACTTAGGAATATAGTTCTTTCAATGTTTTCTAAACATTTTTTTCTGACCTATATGGCTGTATACAGTGCTTTGCTCCAAAAAGGAATGGCGTCTGAATTGCCCGACAGGCAACAGTTCGAAAGAACCTGATTTAGCTTTCAAACTCTTGCCATGGGCTTTGAAATCACAGGCATATTAACAAATAGAGCCAAAATGTATTAGATGTTTCGGACTTTTCGGCCACTTGAGCCTCAACGTACATTCATTTAGCACTCCGTTCAACCCAAAATGTCCAATGAAAGAATACCTTTCAACTATTAATTTGACCATTCCTGACACACTCTTTTGGTTTTGGCAGTGTTGTATTGTCTTTTCAGACTCATATTTTGATTTAGAGAAGCATATTTTTCAGTCTAATGAGTGGAATTTTGAGAAAATTGACTTTGAGAAATATTTGAGCCCTAACGCTAACTAGCAAAACCCGAAGCTAGGGTTAGGGTTTTATTCCCATACAATGTAGACAGTTTTTGATGGCATGGCTGTGTTTTAGGGCTGAAAGGATACTTAGGAATATAGTTCTTTCAATGTTTTCTAAACATTGTTTTCTGACCTATATGGCTGTATACAGTGCTTTGCCCCAAAAAGGAATGGCGTCTGAATTGCCCGACAGGCAACAGTTCGAAAGAACCTGATTTAGCTTTCAAACTCTTGCCATGGGCTTTGAAATCACAGGCATATTAACAAATAGAGCCAAAATGTATTAGATGTTTCGGACTTTTCGGCCACTTGAGCCTCAACGTACATTCATTTAGCACTCCGTTCAACCCAAAATGTCCAATGAAAGAATACCTTTCAACAATTAATTTTAGCATTCCTGACACACTCTTTTGGTTTTGGCAGTGTTGTATAGTCTTTTCAGACTCATATTTTGATTCAGAGAAGCAAATTTTCCAGTCTAATGAGTGGAATTTTGAGAAAGTTGTCTTTGAGAAATATTTGAGCCCTAACCCTAACTAGCAAAACCCGAAGCTAGGGTTAGGGTTTTATTCCCATACAATGTAGACAGTTTTTGATGGCATGGCTGTGTTTTAGGGCTGAAAGGATACTTAGGAATATAGTTCTTTCCATGTTTTCTAAACATTTTTTTCTGACCTATATGGCTGTATACAGTGCTTTGCCCCAAAAGCAATGGCGTCTGAATTGCCCGACAGGCAACCGTTCGAAAGAACCTGATTTAGCTTTCAAACTCTTCCCATGGGCTTTGAAATCACAGGCATATTAACAAATAGAGCCAAAATGTATTAGTTGTTTCGGACTTTTCGGCCACTTGAGTCTCAACGTACATTCATTTAGCACTCCGTTCAACCCAAAATGTTCAATGAAAGAATACCTTTCAACAATTGATTTGACCATTCCTGACACACTCTTTTGGTTTTGGCAGTGTTGTATACTCTTTTCAGACTCATATTTTGATTCAGAGAAGCAAATTTTCCAGTCTAATGAGTGGAATTTTGAGAAAATTGTCTTTGAGAAATATTTGAGCCCTAACCCTAACTACCAAAACCCCAAGCTAGGGTTAGGGTTTTATTCCCATACAATGTAGACTGTTTTTGATGGCATGGCTGTGTTTTAGGGCTGAAAGGATACTTAGGAATATAGTTCTTTCAATGTTTTCTAAACATTTTTTTCTGACCTATATGGCTGTATGCAGTGCTTTGCCCCAAAAAGGAATGGCATCTGAATTGCCCGACAGGCAACAGTTCGAAAGAACCTGATTTAGCTTTCAAACTCTTGCCATGGGCTTTGAAATCACAGGCATATTAACAAATAGAGCCAAAATGTATTAGTTGTTTCGGATTTTTCGACCACTTGAGCCTCAACGTACATTCATTTAGCACTCCGTTCAACCCAAAATTTCCAATGAAAGAATACCTTTCAACAATTAATTTGACCATTCCTGACACACTCTTTTGGTTTTGGCAGTGTTGTATTGTCTTTTCAGACTCATATTTTGATTTAGAGAAGCACATTTTTCAGTCTAATGAGTGGAATATTGAGAAAATTGACTTTGAGAAATATTTGAGCCCTAAGCCTAACTAGCAAAACCCCAAGCTAGGGTTAGGGTTTCATTCCCATACAATCTAGACAGTTTTTGATTGCATGGCTGTGTTTTAGGGCTGAAAGGATACTTAGGAATATAGTTCTTTCAATGTTTTCTAAACATTGTTTTCTGACCTATATGGCTGTATACAGTGCTTTGCCCCAAAAAGGAATGGCGTCTGAATTGCCCGACAGGCAACAGTTCGAAAGAACCTGATTTAGCTTTCAAACTCTTGCCATGGGCTTTGAAATCACAGGCATATTAACAAATAGAGCCAAAATGTATTAGTTGTTTCGGACTTTTCGGCCACTTGAGGCTCAACGTACATTCATTTAGCACTCCGTTCAACCCAAAATGTCCAATGAAAGAATACCTTTCAACAATTAATTTGAGCATTCCTGACACACTCTTTTGGTTTTGGCAGTGTTGTATTGTCTTTTCAGACTCATATTTTGATTCAGAGAAGCAAATTTTCCAGTCTAATGAGTGGAAATTTGAGAAAATTGTCTTTGAGAAATATTTGAGCCCTAACCCTAACTAGCAAAACCCGAAGCTAGGGTTAGGGTTTTATTCCCATACAATGTAGACAGTTTTTGATGGCATGGCTGTGTTTTAGGGCTGAAAGGATACTTAGGAATATAGTTCTTTCAATGTTTTCTAAACATTTTTTTCTGACCTATATGGCTGTATACAGTGCTTTGCTCCAAAAAGGAATGGCGTCTGAATTGCCCGACAGGCAACAGTTCGAAAGAACCTGATTTAGCTTTCAAACTCTTGCCATGGGCTTTGAAATCACAGGCATATTAACAAATAGAGCCAAAATGTATTAGTTTTTTCGGACTTTTCGGCCACTTGAGCCTCAACGTACATTCATTTAGCACTCCGTTCATCCCAAAATGTCCAATGAAAGAATACCTTTCAACAATTAATTTGACCATTCCTGACACACTCTTTTGGTTTTGGCAGTGTTGTATTGTCTTTTCAGACTCATATTTTGATTCAGAAAGCAAATTTTCCAGTCTAATGAGTGGAATTTTGAGAAAATTGTCTTTGAGAAATATTTCAGCCCTAACCCTAACTAGCAAAACCCGAAGCTAGGGTTAGGGTTTTATTCCCATACAATGTAGACAGTTTTTGATGGCATGGCTGTGTTTTAGGGCTGAAAGGATACTTAGGAATATAGTTCTTTCAATGTTTTCTAAACATTTTTTTCTGACCTATATGGCTGTATACAGTGCTTTGCCCCAAAAAGGAATGGCGTCTGAATTGCCCGACAGGCAACAGTTCGAAAGAACCTGATTTAGCTTTCAAACTCTTGCCATGGGCTTTGAAATCACAGGCATATTAACAAATAGATCCAAAATGTATTAGTTGTTTCGGACTTTTCGGCCACTTGAGGCTCAACGTATATTCATTTAGCACTCCGTTCAACCCAAAATGTCCAATGAAAGAATACCTTTCAACAATTAATTTGAGCATTCCTGACACACTCTTTTGGTTTTGGCAGTGTTGTATTGTCTTTTCAGACTCATATTTTGATTCAGAGAAGCAAATTTTCCAGTCTAATGAGTGGAAATTTGAGAAAATTGTCTTTGAGAAATATTTGAGCCCTAACCCTAACTAGCAAAACCCGAAGCTAGGGTTAGGGTTTTATTCCCATACAATGTAGACAGTTTTTGATGGCATGGCTGTGTTTTAGGGCTGAAAGGATACTTAGGAATATAGTTCTTTCAATGTTTTCTAAACATTTTTTTCTGACCTATATGGCTGTATACAGTGCTTTGCTCCAAAAAGGAATGGCGTCTGAATTGCCCGACAGGCAACAGTTCGAAAGAACCTGATTTAGCTTTCAAACTCTTGCCATGGGCTTTGAAATCACAGGCATATTAACAAATAGAGCCAAAATGTATTAGTTTTTTCGGACTTTTCGGCCACTTGAGCCTCAACGTACATTCATTTAGCACTCCGTTCATCCCAAAATGTCCAATGAAAGAATACCTTTCAACAATTAATTTGACCATTCCTGACACACTCTTTTGGTTTTGGCAGTGTTGTATTGTCTTTTCAGACTCATATTTTGATTCAGAAAGCAAATTTTCCAGTCTAATGAGTGGAATTTTGAGAAAATTGTCTTTGAGAAATATTTCAGCCCTAACCCTAACTAGCAAAACCCGAAGCTAGGGTTAGGGTTTTATTCCCATACAATGTAGACAGTTTTTGATGGCATGGCTGTGTTTTAGGGCTGAAAGGGTACTTAGGAATATAGTTCTTTCAATGTTTTCTAAGCATTTTTTTCTGACCTATATGGCTGTATACAGTGCTTTGCCCCAAAAAGGAATGGCGTCTGAATTGCCCGACAGGCAACAGTTCGAAAGAACCTGATTTAGCTTTCAAACTCTTGCCATGGGCTTTGAAATCACTGGCATATTAACAAATAGAGCCAAAATGTATTAGTTGTTTCTGACTTTTCGGCCACTTGAGCCTCAACGTACATTCATTTAGCACTCCGTTTTACCCAAAATGTCCAATGAAAGAATACCTTTCAACAATTAATTTGACCATTCCTGACATACTCTTTTGGTTTTGGCAGTGTTGTATTGTCTTTTCAGACTCATATTTTGATTCAGAAAGCAAATTTTCCAGTCTAATGAGTGGAATTTTGAGAAAATTGTCTTTGAGAAATATTTGAGCCCTAACCCTAACTAGCAAAACCCGAAGCTAGGGTTAGGGTTTTATTGCCATACAATGTAGACAGTTTTTGATGGCATGGCTGTGTTTTAGGGCTGAAAGGATACTTAGGAATATAGTTCTTTCAATGTTTTCTAAACATTTTTTTCTGACCTATATGGCTGTATACAGTGCTTTGCCCCAAAAAGGAATGGCGTCTGAATTGCCCGACAGGCAACAGTTCGAAAGAACCTGATTTAGCTTTCAAACTCTTGCCATGGGCTTTGAAATCACAGGCATACTAACAAATAGAGCCAAAATGAATTAGTTGTTTCGGACTTTTCGGCCACTTGAGCCTCAACGTACATTCATTTAGCACTCCGTTCAACCCAAAATGTCCAATGAAAGAATACCTTTCAACAATTAATTTGAGCATTCCTGAAACACTCTTTTGGTTTTGGCAGTGTTGTATTGTCTTTTCAGACTCATATTTTGATTCAGAGAAGCAAATTTTCCAGTCTAATGAGTGGAATTTTGAGAAAATTGTCTTTGAGAAATATTTGAGCCCTAACCCTAACTAGCAAAAACCCCAAGCTAGGGTTAGGGTTTTATTCCCATACAATGTAGACAGTTTTTGATGGCATGGCTGTGTTTTAGGGCTGAAAGGATACTTAGGAATATAGTTCTTTCAATGTTTTCTAAACATTTTTTTCTGACCTATATGGCTGTATACAGTGCTTTGCTCCAAAAAGGAATGGCGTCTGAATTGCCCGACAGGCAACAGTTCGAAAGAACCTGATTTAGCTTTCAAACTCTTGCCATGGGCTTTGAAATCACAGGCATATTAACAAATAGAGCCAAAATGTATTAGATGTTTCGGACTTTTCGGCCACTTGAGCCTCAACGTACATTCATTTAGCACTCGGTTCAACCCAAAATGTCCAATGAAAGAATACCTTTCAACAATTAATTTTAGCATTCCTGACACACTCTTTTGGTTTTGGCAGTGTTGTATAGTCTTTTCAGACTCATATTTTGATTCAGAGAAGCAAATTTTCCAGTCTAATGAGTGGAATTTTGAGAAAGTTGTCTTTGAGAAATATTTGAGCCCTAACCCTAACTAGCAAAACCCGAAGCTAGGGTTAGGGTTTTATTCCCATACAATGTAGACAGTTTTTGATGGCATGGCTGTGTTTTAGGGCTGAAAGGATACTTAGGAATATAGTTCTTTCCATGTTTTCTAAACATTTTTTTCTGACCTATATGGCTGTATACAGTGCTTTGCCCCAAAAGCAATGGCGTCTGAATTGCCCGACAGGCAACCGTTCGAAAGAACCTGATTTAGCTTTCAAACTCTTCCCATGGGCTTTGAAATCACAGGCATATTAACAAATAGAGCCACAATGTATTAGTTGTTTCGGACTTTTCGGCCACTTGAGCCTCAACGTACATTCATTTAGCACTCCGTTCAACCCAAAATGTTCAATGAAAGAATACCTTTCAACAATTGATTTGACCATTCCTGATACACTCTTTTGGTTTTGGCAGTGTTGTATACTCTTTTCAGACTCATATTTTGATTCAGAGAAGCAAATTTTCCAGTCTAATGAGTGGAATTTTGAGAAAATTGTCTTTGAGAAATATTTGAGCCCTAACCCTAACTACCAAAACCCCAAGCTAGGGTTAGGGTTTTATTCCCATACAATGTAGACTGTTTTTGATGGCATGGCTGTGTTTTAGGGCTGAAAGGATACTTAGGAATATAGTTCTTTCAATGTTTTCTAAACATTTTTTTCTGACCTATATGGCTGTATGCAGTGCTTTGCCCCAAAAAGGAATGGCATCTGAATTGCCCGACAGGCAACAGTTCGAAAGAACCTGATTTAGCTTTCAAACTCTTGCCATGGGCTTTGAAATCACAGGCATATTAACAAATAGAGCCAAAATGTATTAGTTGTTTCGGATTTTTCGACCACTTGAGCCTCAACGTACATTCATTTAGCACTCCGTTCAACCCAAAATTTCCAATGAAAGAATACCTTTCAACAATTAATTTGAGCATTCCTGACACACTCTTTTGGTTTTGGCAGTGTTGTATTGTCTTTTCAGACTCATATTTTGATTTAGAGAAGCACATTTTTCAGTCTAATGAGTGGAATTTTGAGAAAATTGACTTTGAGAAATATTTGAGCCCTAACCCTAACTAGCAAAACCCCAAGCTAGGGTTAGGATTTCATTCCCATACAATGTAGACAGTTTTTGATGGCATGGCTGTGTTTTAGGGCTGAAAGGATACTTAGGAATATAGTTCTTTCAATGTTTTCTAAACATTGTTTTCTGACCTATATGGCTGTATACAGTGCTTTGCCCCAAAAAGGAATGGCGTCTGAATTGCCCGACAGGCAACAGTTCGAAAGAACCTGATTTAGCTTTCAAACTCTTGCCATGGTTCTTTGAAATCACAGGCATATTAACAAATAGAGCCAAAATGTATTAGTTGTTTCAGACTTTTCGGCCACTTGAGGCTCAACGTACATTCATTTAGCACTCCGTTCAACCCAAAATGTCTAATGAAAGAATACCTTTCAACAATTAATTTGAGAATTCCTGACACACTCTTTTGGTTTTGGCAGTGTTGTATTGTCTTTTCAGACTCATATTTTGATTCAGAGAAGCAAATTTTCCAGTCTAATGAGTGGAATTTTGAGAAAATTGTCTTTGAGAAATATTTGAGCCCTAACCCTAACTAGCAAAACCCGAAGCTAGGGTTAGGGTTTTATTCCCATACAATGTAGACAGTTTTTGATGGCATGGCTGTGTTTTAGGGCTGAAAGGATACTTAGGAATATAGTTCTTTCAATGTTTTCTAAACATTGTTTTCTGACCTATATGGCTGTATACAGTGCTTTGCCCCAAAAAGGAATGGCGTCTGAATTGCCCGACAGGCAACAGTTCGAAAGAACCTGATTTAGCTTTCAAACTCTTGCCATGGGCTTTGAAATCACAGGCATATTAACAAATAGAGCCAAAATGTATTAATTGTTTCGGACTTTTCGGCCACTTGAGCCTCAACGTACATTCATTTAGCACTCCGTTCAACCCAAAATGTCCAATGAAAGAATACCTTTCAACAATTAATTTGAGCATTCCTGACACACTCTTTTGGTTTTGGCAGTGTTGTATTGTCTTTTCAGAATCATATTTTGATTCAGAGAAGCAAATTTTCCAGTCTAATGAGTGGAAATTTGAGAAAATTGTCTTTGAGAAATATTTGAGCCCTAACCCTAACTAGCAAAACCAGAAGCTAGGGTTAGGGTTTTATTCCCATACAATGTAGACAGTTTTTGATGGCATGGCTGTGTTTTAGGGCTGAAAGGATATTTAGGAATATAGTTCTTTCAATGTTTTCTAAACATTTTTTTCTGACCTATATGGCTGTATACAGTGCATTGCTCCAAAAAGGAATGGCGTCTGAATTGCCCGACAGGCAACATTTCGAAAGAACCTGATTTAGCTTTCAAACTCTTGCCATGGGCTATGAAATCACAGGCATATTAACAAATAGAGCCAAAATGTATTAGTTTTTTCGGACTTTTCGGCCACTTGAGCCTCAACGTACATTCATTTAGCACTCCGTTCAACCCAAAATTTCCAATGAAAGAATACCTTTCAACAATTAATTTGAGCATTCCTGACACACTCTTTTGGTTTTGGCAGTGTTGTATAGTCTTTTCAGACTCATATTTTGATTCAGAGAAGCAAATTTTCCAGTCTAATGAGTGGAAATTTGAGAAAATTGTCTTTGAGAAATATTTGAGCCCTAACCCTAACTAGCAAAACCCGAAGCTAGGGTTAGGGTTTTATTCCCATACAATGTAGACAGTTTTTGATGGCATGGCTGTGTTTAAGGGCTGAAAGGATACTTAGGAATATAGTTCTTTCAATGTTTTCTAAACATTGTTTTCTGACCTATATGGCTGTATACAGTGCTTTGCCCCAAAAAGTAATGGCGTCTGAATTGCCCGACAGGCAACAGTTCGAAAGAACCTGATTTAGCTTTCAAACTCTTGCCATGGGCTTTGACATCACAGGCATATTAACAAATAGAGCCAAAATGTATTAGTTGTTTCGGACTTTTCGGCCACTTGAGCCTC